>NC_090437.1:744840805-745476088 GCF_031143425.1 Pleurodeles waltl
GGCATATTGTGGCCTATGCAAGTAAAGGTTTGTCCCAGGCTGAACCTGCTTATTCACACCCAGGAAAGGAAAGTTTAGCAGTGGTATGGGCTTGTGAACATTTCATGTGTTTTTATATGAGAAACATTTTACACTTGTAAAAGATCATCAAGCTTTGTTGACTATCTTTGATAATCCAAAAGCCAAGTTGTCTCCACAAATTGAATGTTGAGGTCTAAAATTGCAAGATTATAACTACACAATTGTGCATCATCTAGGGAAAGGTCAAAACCATTCTGACTACTTCTCAGAAATAGCTATAGATTGTCAGGTTACCTCATCCAAGACTGCTGAAGCGTACATAAATTTCATTGTGAAATCAAACACACCATTTCATTAGAACTATTTGTCACTGCCATGAGTCAAGACAGTGACATGCTAAATTAAAAGACATTACACATCAGTCATGGAATCAACATACTTGACCTCTTACTAGTGTCAGCAAGTATCAGAAGTATAAAAATGTCAAAGATGATCTGTTAGTGACACAAGAAGGAATGCTCCTGGGAGGTTGAACAATTGTCATTCCTGAGAGTTGGAATTGATGCCACCAAATGAGCTCCAAGATCAAGACTGTTTTCCTCATCTCGATGAGTGAGTTAAAAAGGAGCTGAAAACCTGTCATCTATGTAATTTCCTGTCATCAAAAACTACTCAACACCTTTTGAACATGTCAGAGTTTCCAAAACATGCCTGGAAAATGATTGCTTTTGACTTTTTCAGTCCACTTGACAATGGACATTGCCTGATAGAGATTGTGGACATATACTCTTGCTTCCTATTAAGTGAAGATCTCTCGCCTATCACTCAGGACAGAGTCATTGAGAGATTAGATTGCATCTTGTTACATGGGGCATTCCTACGATTATGAAAACTGACAATGGCCCACCTTTTAATAGCAGAGAATTCAGAGGCTTCCTCAATGTACTTAATGTGAAGCATCAGAAGAGCACACCTGTTTGGCAACAGCTTAAGGCCTAATTGAAGGTTTTATGAGCACATTAAATAAAGCTGTTCAGCGTGCTACATTAGAGAAGCTCAACCTCAAGACTGTCTTGAATTCCACTTCACAAGCTTACAGTTTGACTCCTCACTCTACCACAGATGAAAGCCCTGCATAGATGATGTTCAGGAGAGCCATAATCACCTCAGTGGACCAACACCAGATCAAAAACTGATACTGAGACACATACAACAGACTTGAGTCGCAAACAGAAAATGAAGGCCTATGCTGACAAAAGGCGACATGCAAAGAACATTGTCTTCACAAAAAGAGACTGAGCGCTCATTTGTCAGCCACAAAGACTTAAATCTGATGCTCCTTTTGATGCCAAGCTATTTCATATTGTGACCAGCCAATGTCAGGGAAAATCTATCACATGAGATTCCTTGCACTTCAAACATGTGGCTCAACGATCGTCAGATACTAATGTCAATGTAGAGACAGACTCAGAGACAGCAGTTGGAAAATCTCAGACTGCCATAATTCCTACATCACTGAAGCAGATCATGGTCACTTTGATTATTGATTTCTAGTTTCCAAAAACATGATCTGGATGAGGCATCAAAGCATAAAGAATGTGTATGTGTTGTAAAAAAATGTAATTTTTCTATTTAACAGAGGGGGAGGTGTTGTGTCTTTTGAGTATGTATGATGGAACATTTTTTGATTCTGAAAGACTCCATAGAATAATGACATAAGTTTTAGAACATAGTTGAGTGAATGCAGTTTTAGAATGTTGAGTTTGCTGCTACACACTGAAGACTATAGATGTGTAATGAACAGCTCCGTGTGAAGCAAAGTCATCTGCTGATCCCCAGGCTGGAGAGGATGCTACACTGAGGACATCTATAAACTAAAATATTCTACTGCAATAAATATGTCAGAGTTGAAAACACAGGAAGATGAATTTGGCGACTGCTGTGCCCTGTGGTAGGTGCAAGTAAAATAGATAGCAAAATGCTTCAACCAGTGCTGGGGCAGAGAAGAGGACATGAAAATGTTTGCACATTGGTGGAAATAGGATCCAGTAAGTGGCCTACAATCTGTGTGGGATTCTTAATCATTTGGGAGAGTCCAAGTGCTTCCATGTCCCGAAGGAGGGCCATGGAGTCTTGGTCTTCTGGTGTATCTAGATGCTGTATAACATCATCTATAAAGTAGAAGATAGATGCTTTGGGGATGTAAAATGCTAAAAGGATTTGAATATTAGAACTAAAGCACTTTCATTGAGGGAGGGTTATAAACAAGAGCCCCAGAAACTGAGTTTTTTTAGCTAATTTGAAGTTAAAGATCATGCATTCTAGTCAGGTTGAACTGAAGAGTTGTTTATTACAAATTTAATATTTGAGCGATGAACAATAGCTAAATCTCTATGTCACCTTGTGCAGTAATCAAGATGCTTCCAACAATGCCAGGATTGGAATTCAGAAACAACCAAATCTCAGTCAAAAATAATTCACCCAGATTGCTAGAAGCCCCCGGCGCCGGACCACCAGGCTCTGAAGGGCAGAAGGGCATGAATGGAGCAGCCCTGTACGACGCCGGCGAGCCCAAATTGAATGCCAATGGCCCAGTGGGACCCGCCGGTGCACCAGCAGGGGCCATGGATTGAAAAACAGCATACAGCGCATTCAAAAATGCGGCCGGATCCGTCCCTGGAGTCGGGAAAGCCGGGTATTGCTGTGTAGATGTCTGGGGAACATCAGGATCCCTCGGCGCCGGCGAGAAGCGAGGACTACCTTGAGTGACCTCATAGACTGAAGGCGCCGGTGACAAACCCGGACTCTCCGGCTGAGGCGTTACCGTAGGACTCATCTCCCACGTCCTCTGGCACCGTGACGAATGGGATCTTGACCTCGAACGACTCCTTGATCGGCTCTGCTCCGAACGGCGCCGAGAGTCATGACGGCGCCGAGAGTCATGATGACGCCGCTTCTTATGTTTTTTGGGAGAAGCATGGGAAGAAACCTTCTTGTGTTCCTTCTTCTTTGCCTTGGCCAAGAAGAGCTTTGCTTCGCGTTCCTTCAGAGCTTTCGGATTCATGCTCTGGCACGAAGAACAACCTTCCACATCATGTTCGGAGCTTAAACATCAAATACATTCTGAATGGGGGTCGGTCACTGACATCCGACCCCCGCATTCCCTACACGGCTTAAAACCGGACTTCTTCGGAGGCGACATTGTAACTTCAAGAGATCGCTACAGTTACCAACGGGCCAGAAAGAAAAAAACGTTGGCGTCGAAGCACGGAAAAAGGAAAAACTGACGTTAGTACGCCGACGAGGACCTCTTATTGGCACGTTGACGTCAGACGGAGTCACGCAGAGCCGTGCCATTATGACGTCCTTGTCGACGTAGACAGCTAGGAAGAAGACTTTCCGTCGGATGCTGGCGCAAGGATCGAATTCATAAGGTGAGGAATCCACAGGTAGCCAGTGTATCCACCAGAAAAAGCGTTACCGCAGGTAAGTAACTTGTTCATATGGGCCTTAATATCTGTGGAGAGTGGATCTGAGCCGGTTTGCTTACCTTTTCTTTTGGAACTCTCACTTCTTCTCCAGCTAATAGGTTTCACCATGCTACTGGGTCCCTGTCAGCACAATAATGACCGATGTGGAAATAAAAAGTAAGACCACGTTTAATTTAATCTCAAAGGGCCACACCCAAAGAACCTCCTGATTAGTGGCATCCCTCACTTAGAGTAAGTTACACTTGAAGGTGCCTCCACTAATAATCCTTGTATATCTTAGAGCATAGCAGAAAGGACACACCATCAGAATTATTTTTGCAAAGCACCCACTCAGTTCATTTTGACAAAGTTCACTGTAGTTATTAAATAAAGTAGGAAATACTTGAAGAAAGAATTTGCAGACGTATTGGTTCATAAAGAAACTCAAAACAAAAGTATTATTATTTTCTGATAACAAAACCAATCTGTGACTACTAACATCAGATGCTTATTTGTGTGCTGCCAAAAATACAGTTCTAAACACAAAGCGAATACTAACAACTGTATTAGAATAATCACAAAAGTAGAATTTGGATAAACTGATGGAAGCAGTCATACACTTGTTTGACTGGTGAATATAATTTACTCTTTCTTTCATCCCAACCATTTTTTGCTTGCTTCCTGGTATGGATTTCTGTTTCATTCCCAGAAATATTTTCAGAACATAAGGGTGTGGCAGATCATATCCCTTCTTTGCTACTCTGGATAAATAGTTGTGCAAGTCTTGATTTGGCACACAGGTTTAGTCTTTGCAAACAACTATGTACTGGGTCTTTTCCTTGACACTCTCAGGTATTTTCTTATCATATACTTGTCAAATGTTCTTTTCCAGAACCATGGAGCCAATTATGTTCTTGAGCACCTCTCTTTTTTGTTTACTTGCTTTGAAGCATTACCTACTTTGTCAGGTTGAGTGCTCATCCCTTTGTGATCTGTGAGACTCCTCATGCAATGTAGTGGGGCCATGTCAATCTGCACCAAAGTTGTTGCACTTTGCATTCTAGTTGTTCTTATATTTCCCATCTTGTGTGTGTCTCTCTCTGTCTTGTAACCAGCATCTCACTCTTGCTCTGAAAAGTTCAGTCAATCATACATTACTATTCCTCCTGCTAAAGCAGTCGCCCCACTTGTGTGCCATGGGCTCAACTTGCGCTCCAACTGAGTAGTAAGGTAGTATGAGTTATTGAACCCTATCACAAACTCTATCCACTTTTCATTGGCCCAGTAGTGATGCAAACTCTTGAGTTTGATCAATAGTGTACTTCAATGTGAATCGACATAGCCTGCTCATTGCTATCCCATCCTTTTCTCTAGAGTTATCATGCCCCCCCTCAAGGTCAACTGATATTACTCTGACAGCCGAAGCTTCACGCTTCCCCACCTCAGAATTACAATTGCCTCTAAGATATGCCTGTCTTCACAAAGCAGAGAGGCTTACCATAGAGGCAATGCGTACTGTACTATGACAGTAATGAAGTCAAAACACAACAAAAGAAAATTCCCAAGCCAATTTGGAAAAATAGACCATATTCTAATAAATCAAGTGACACAGTCTAAAACAACAAAAGTCTAATAAGGGGATCTGCACAAAAATAGTACCAAAAATCATTTAGCACCAACCAGGGACTAAATGAGACAAGGCTAAGATGGAGCTAGGACTGTGCAATATCCAGTATATAATGCTTGTAGGAGTCTGGCCTTGTGTGTGGTGGATACCTATGGTACTTATACCTTATGCCAGGTCCAGTTATTCTTTATTAGTGTAGTGTAGGCTGTGCCTTGAAGCCATGCTCTCTAGATGTAGCTGTGGATGAGCGGCCAAGGCCGATCTAGGAGACATGCACAGCTCATGCAATACCACTGTAGTCACACAGTATTTACACACATGAAAGAAATCACCCAGTGTTACAAAAATAAAGGTACTTTATTTTGGTGACACAAATACTAAAATTACCATACAGACTATACTCCCTTTGGAGGTAAGTAATACATAAATGATACATTAGTATGCTGAAATTGGCATAAAACAGTTGGAAAACAGTGCAATTAGTGAACATCACAATAGTTAGAAAAGGGCCCCATGGGAGCACAAACCATATACTAAGAAAGTGGAATGTAAATGTCCGCCCCCCACCTAGGCAAGTGTAGTGTGTAGAGGGGAGCTGGCAGTACTAGAAAAGCCCAAAGGTAAGTACCACAACCCACCCCAGCGACCAGGAAAACAGGAGTAAATCACAGTAAGTTTCCTAGATCACATAGAGAAACAAGAAGAATTACGCAAAACGCAGAAGAGACTGCAAGACACCAACAGTGGATTCCTGGACAAGAAGACCTGTGGAAGAAGGGGACCAAGTCCAAGAAGCACAGAGTCCAGGAAGAGCAGGAGCCCCTGCTAACCGAGATGAAGGTGAAAAAAGGAGAACCACTGGTGGGGAAGAAATGGCAGTACTGCACCCAAGAAGACAAAGTCAGGTTTGTGGAGGGTGCAATTGGATGTCCCACGCTGGATGGAGGATTGAAGTCAGGTTTGGATCATCGGAATCCGCCAACAAGCCTTGGCAGACACAAAGCTCACAGTTAGCGGAAAGTGGCGCTGCCGGGGACCAGGAAGGACCAGGTGGACTCTACCGAGGAGGGGGAGTAAGAGGGGGCCCTCAGTGACACAGAGAGCCCAGAGAACACCAGATAGTGCACACAGGTGTCCCACAGGATGGGTACAAGTTGCAGAAGAGGCCCACACAAGACTACGACAATGGCTCCCACTCCACTGGAGAACCACTCAGGAAGCTGTGCATCGCAGGATAGAGTGCTGGGAGCCAGAGCCTCAAGATGCATGAAGATCTTCGAAGAAGGATGCCAACAAGCATTGGCAGCTGCAACAGATGCAGTGCATGGGGGTACTGTCTTGCGTGGGGAGGCAAGGTCTTACCTGAACCAAAGTTGGACAGCTGAAACAGAGGACCGTCAGGACCACTTCAGTCTACCACCCGTGATGCAGGATCCAAGCAGCTCAGCAGGAGAGGGGATCCATGCAGCCGGTCGCCGTGGCAGTTGGTGCTTGAAGAAGCAGGAGAGTGACTCCTTCACCCCAAGGGAGATTCCTTCTTCCTTCAGAAGCAGGCTGAAGATGGGCTGTCCTCAGAGGATGCATAACTGGGGAAATGTTGCAGTTGCGGGAAGGAGGTGGAGATACAATGTTGCAGGAGGCGTCTTGCTTCTTTGTTGCAGCTTGTAGGGTCCTGAAGAGTCCAGATGAAGTTTCTTCAGTCAGAAGTCAAAGTGGAGGATGCACAGGATTCTGAAATCTGAATCTGCGGAACCACCTAAAGTAAGACCCTAAATAGCCATGAAAGGGGGATGGGTCACCTAACCAGGTAAGCACCTATCAGGGGAGGGCTCTGACGTCAACTGCTGACACTGGTCACTCAGATCTTCCCAGAATTCCCTACAAACATTGAATCCAAGATGGCCAAACCCGGGGACCCTCTGGAGGAGCTCTGAGAACCACCCCTGGGATGTTGATGGACAGGGGAGTGATCACTCCCCATTCCTTTGTCCAGTTTCCCGCCAGAGCAGGGACTGGGGTCCCTGAACTGGTGTAGGCTGGTTTTTGCAAGGAGGGCACCATATGTGCCCTTCAAAGCATGTCCAGTGGCTTGGGGAGGCTAACCCTCCCAAGCCTGTAATACCTATTTGCAAAGGGAGAGGTTGTAACACAATCCTCTCCCAAAGGAAATTATTTGCTCTGCCTTCCTGGGCTTGAGCTTCTCAAGCAACAGGAAGGCAGAAACCTGTCTGTGAGGTGGCAGCAGCTGGGGCTTCCTGGAAAACCTCAGAAGGCTGAAATGGGGGGTCCTCTAAGGAGCCCACAGACTGCATGGATTTATACAACCAATGCTTGCAAAAGCCTTGAAGTATGATTCCAACATGTTTTATACCAAAACATGCCTATGTTCTGAGTTACCATTATGTAGCTGGACATTGGTAGTGACCTATGTCCAGTACACGTGTAAAATGTCATCCCCGATGTCTGGGAAAATGGGCCTCGAGTTTGTGGGGGCACCTCCACTAGTGCCGGGGTGCCCTCACACACAAGTACTTTGCACCCTGCCTTCTGGGCTAGAAGGCCTACCATAGGGGTGACTCATAAGTAACCTGGTATAGTGAAAATGGCAGTGAACGGGAGCTTGCACTTTTTCACATAGGCTGCCATGGCAGTCATGCCGAAGCCTTTGCATGGGCTCCTAATGGGTGGCAGCCCATAGGGATCTCCTGGTACCCCAATGCCCTGGGTACCTAGGTACTATATATTAGGGACTTACAAGGGGGCACTAGTATTCCAATTGTGGGTGAAATACAGAGTTTTTGGAGAAAGAGCATAATCACTGGGGTCCTGGTTAGCAGGATCCCAGTCAACACAGTCAAGCACACTGACAAAAGTGGTTAACCATGCCAAGAAAGCGGGTACTTTCCTACAGTGCTCTTATCGATGAAACTTCAAGTTGTTTCTGAGAGACACGCATGGTTCTTCACCATGCCAGAGGCGGTGTGGGAATGGCTGAAGGGGTGGAGTGAACCAGTGTAAAGAAGGAAATGTTTGTCAATGATTTTCACTCTAAATATTGACACCTATGCACCCCCTCCACATTCCTACACACCCCCACCTCCACCCTCCGCATACATTCAAACACACACACCCTCAATATTCATACACACACACACCCACCCTCCACGTACCTTCACACACACACCCTCTGCATTCATACACACACACACCCCTCCACATTTATACATACACAAACTCCCTCCACATTCATACACACCACCACCACCACCACCACACATGCATACAGTCACACACACACACACACACACCCATTCTGACACACACATGTTCACACACACACACCACACACCTGCACCTACCACACACACACACCCCTTCCGGTCGGTCCACCTACCTGTCTGGGGCAGACAGCAGGTCATGTCAAGGTCATCATCTGGGAGGGGGTGGATGTCTGCGGTTCCACAGCAAATGCGGCACCGCTGTGCAAGTACTGCCATGCCATTTTACTGCTTGTAATATGGTGGGCGGAGTATTTCTGGTGTGGGGGTGCTGGTGGTGGACCCACCTTTCACCCACCATCTGTCAGGCCGACGGTGTCGGATTTCCACCTGTTTATGGGCAGAAATCCATTGGTGCCTAGTTGCACTGGCAGTCTTTTTGCTCAACATCCACTGCGGTCTTGGCAAAAGACCACCAAAGTCGAAATGAGGGCCTGAGTCCTGATGATAGTCTTGCTGACCTAGTAGCCTTTTGAGACCAAAACACTGATGGTTTCTCCTCCTTAATACTGTCTAAGGCATTATATTTGCTTATGTGTCCTTAATATTGTTGTGAAAGAAGGACATCTGCTTTTGACTACAGATTTAGGACTTGGTCATAGTTCACACCTCCACAGGAAACCTGGGTTCAAGTTCTATGAATTATGTTGATGGATGATCTTGTTTTAGAAAAGAGAGGGGCAGCAGTGTTCATTTAGAAACACTGTTTGTATTTATGTCTTATTGATGGGTATGTCTGCATTAATACAAGTCTTTGTACAACAGTACCTTCTCTTTTCTTGAATTTGGATTCACAGGCAATGGTAGAGGGATTGTACAACCAATGCTTAAGTACCATAAACAAATCCTACCAGTTGTTTGATTACGATTTACCCAATTGCCTGGGGGAATGTTGGGTTGCCCTGTGTTAGAAATACTATAAGACATGGGAAACAAAACACCACGGGGGTATTGTCTATTTGCAACTCCCTTGTGCAAACACACTGTCTCACAATTCTACAGAACATAACTGACAATAGCCAGTCACGCCTTGAAGCTCTGTGGAATAAACGAGAATGTGTTAGACTTAACAGCCTTGTTATGGTATTTCCCCCCCACTTTTTGCCTTCACCTCTCCTGTTTGGCTAATTTGTTTTTGTTGACTTTAGGACTCTGTATCCAATCCATGCTCCATCACAGTCAGCCTGAATATTTGACTTTCCCCTGGTGTAGCAGATGACTGCAAGAGGCGCTTTGTGCTTCCATGTGCTATTGACACTGAAAACTTTTAAAAATTGCATATATTTGGTTCTACTGATTAGATTTTGTGTCATTCTAGTACCATTGTATTTAATAAAATGTATTCCAAATTGGCTTTAGATTCTTCTTGTGATCTTTTTTCAAAGTATTACTGTCAGTGTTTTGCACAAATACTTTGCACATTGCCTCTCAGTTAAGACTGACGGCTTTCATGCCAAGCTACCTAAGGGTTGAGCACAGGTTTATTTAGTGACTTTTGTGGTTCACCCTGACAAGGGATGTGGTTGCTACCTGGGTGGGGCTTTTACCCCCTTCAGTCCAATTTCTTACAGGAGATTAGAAGATGAGGTCTAGGTGGAAGCCTGCCAATACCCAAAAGAGGTCAATATGAGAGCAGGGCTCTTGTTCGTGTAACTTAAAATACTTGGCCCAATGCACTATAATTGAATAAGGTTATTCATTCTGGTGAAGACTGACAATTATAAATGTCTACATGGATCTGGTCGATAAGGGACATTATTACATACTTTGTGGGACTGCCCAGAGTTAAAGAAGTATTGGCAACAGGTGAGCAAATGCATCTCCGAAGTCATGGAGGGGAACCTGGTAATAGACTCGAAATTGGCAACACTAGGAATTTAGGGAGAACAAATGGTTTTTAAATATGTTCTGCAACATGGCTCTTATAGCTTGTCTGTGGAGAAGTACAGATACTCTTACACTGGATTCTGGAAAGCGGCTATAAAATGTTGTATACAAGCCGAAAACACCATATACAAAGCGCAGGGATATCCACAGAGGTTTGGCTAGGGGTGGACTCATGGAATGACTTCAGAGACATGGCATGATGTCCAGGGAAGGGATGCACCCCGTTGTGCACAATTACTCAGATTATTCTGATATGTTTATGTGTGATGCTGCAATATGGATACATTATTGTGCTTTTACTACTTCTTTAGTGTTTGTAATATAAAACTAAAATTAAGCAATTTTTGAAAAGTGCTTGAGCACTAAGAGAGCTGCAGTTGAAAGCTAATGCTAATTAGCCATTAATGGCTTTAGGCAGGGAAAGGTATGCTTCTAAAAGTACCATTAATATTTATGAAAAATCCAAGTTTGCTAGTCAATTTAGCTTTTAATAAATAGTACAAGAGCTAAAGAATGAAATGTCTATTTTTTCCTAGCTGCAGATAGCATTATTAAATGCAATGTTCTAACCCAGTGTTTTCCTGTGGAACAGCCAGTCCTGCTGCAGTGAAAATATGTGTTGCAGCATTTTCACTGTAAGAACATGTTAAACATTAAAATTTGACATACCTCACGTGTAAATACTAGGCATCCTGTTTTATGGTCAGTAAGGTCTACCTAAGGGTGGCTCATTAATTATTAAAAGAAAAGTTCAGGGCTGTAAAAAAGGATTATTTTGACAGGCTGAATTGCAGTTTAAAAGCTACTTTAGTCAGGCAGCAGTGGCAGGCCTGACAGTATGGGGCTTATTTACAAGCCCCTTGCACCACCACAGAGTCACTTTTAGCGATGCTCCAGTGACACAGTGCCCTGTGTCATATTTACAAGGTGGTGTTAAGCCAATTTTTATTGCTTAACATCGTCTTGTAAATACGCCACTCCAACCACCATTGTATTTTGCTGCTGCCGCAGATTTACAACAAATTGTAAACCTGAGGCAGTGCCAAAAAACCCAGGTGTGGTGTTAGCATGGTGCAAGTACTTTTATTCCTCTGCATTTTTGCCTTGTCTATGGGTGCTGCATTCTGCACCATTATTAATTATTTCTGTGCAGGAAGGTATTCCTTTCTGTACATAAACAATCATTGCCTGCAATGCAGGCACCCTTGCGCTATGGTGCAAGGGTGCCTGTGTTGGCACTAGGCAGCTAATTTTAGTGCAAGAACTAGGGGAAACAAAAGGGTGCACCATATTTTAAAAAATACGATGCATCCCTGCGTTTCTCCTACAGACTGTCACTGTAGTTAATGGCACAATGTGTCCTGCACTCTACTAGTGTTATTCAACTCTCAGGCCTTGGGTACACTTTGTAATAAATTTTAGGGACTTATATGTACGTTTTTTATACTTATTTTATTGTTTTTCATCATGCAAATGATACATTATCCACATTAATGGCTTAACAACAAAGGTAAACCAGGCAATTATTGTAAAACTCAACATTATAAATTTTTTCCCTAGTGATGGATGTACCACATACATAACAAAAATCATCACGCTTAAATAACAAAAATGAATAAAGTAAATGATGCACCATTGCACAGCTTGACACATTATACCTATATTTTTTAGGTTCATTGGCCCCTCTAGTGTTCCCTTCACCAGGCTTCCTAAGTCTTAGGTGATTGCTTTCCTTTCCATTTAGTTCAACGTTGTGAATCCTGTCCCACCATTAACAATAATATATACTGTTCTACAGCTACTGTTTTCTGCTAGGACCCAATTTTACCGGGTCTAGCCTTAGCTAATGCATGAGGAAACCATCCCACATTCCTATCCATACTTGGGTATACGTAAGGTAAATATGCCAATTGGAGGGATACCAATGTCACCATGTTGAAAGGAGGAGGACATACTCTTTATGTCTGGTTAGAAGGGGAAAGTGCACTGAGGTCTACAGCCAGCAAAACAGATAGGGCTAAAATCTGGAGGTACAGTACTCAAAATATGATCATTTCATAGTGGCATTTCACAAATAAAAGTACTAAAAGATACATTTTGTGAACTTGGCTTAGACCTTTTGATGTCTCATGGAGTAATATATACAAAAGGTCACAAAATCTGAATGACTCTAAACAAATTAGGAAGTTCTGCAATACTCTTTCATGGATCTGCATTTTCACATTTGGTTTTCTATGGTAAACCTACAACATAAAACTAGTTGCAATACCAAAAGCAAGAAAACTCACATACAAAGTATTCCTAGCACTGAATCGCATAATCACTATAAGTACAAAAAATAAATGAGTGGCAGATAGTGAAGTTCTGTCACAGTTCTCAGTTACAAAACAAAAGTTGGCAAGGCCTCCACTCTAAATCTGTTATTCAATGCTCATCAAGGCCCGACTCATAAATCATGTCTGTGTTCTTAGAAAAGACCTTTCAAAGTCTCAAGTAGGCTAGAGTGGAATCAGTCTCAGTTTTCAGCTTACACCAAAAAACAAAGCAACCATAATAAAATTCTACACAAACAGATTCCAGACACCATGCTCCACTT
Source organism: Pleurodeles waltl (assembly GCF_031143425.1). Taxonomy (NCBI): domain Eukaryota; kingdom Metazoa; phylum Chordata; class Amphibia; order Caudata; family Salamandridae; genus Pleurodeles; species Pleurodeles waltl. The sequence continues at coordinate 744,853,685 of NC_090437.1, forward strand.
AGCTGACAGAAGTGTGTTCTTTCCAGAAGATCTCTGCTGAGGTTCTTTGCTACCAGCTGAGTCAAGAGGGCAGAGGGTGGGGCCTGGAGGGAATTTGAGAGTGCAGAGGGCTTCCCTTACCAGACAGGAAGAACGCCAAGCAGAGTCACGTGCACAGCAAGAGTATTTATAGCCAGCATGACTCATGTCTTGAAAAACACAAGGCAGCTGCTCCCTGGAGACCTTGAGGGCATGGTGGTTGCCTGGCAACCAGTAAACAAGTGAACCTGACACATTTAGAAGCACGAGGACTTGAGACAATCACATGTGTTCAACAAGCATTGGTGAAAACAACTATATAGTGAAACAAGCATTGGTAACATCAAGCACATATCAAACATTGTCAATATCTATCCTGAAATGCAGACAGTATAATGACGTTACAAGCAACTCAGTGGTGCTACATGCGCACTATTTAAACAACGCCCCTGAGGACGTTGACAAATTAGGCAGAGTTGTTGGGTCCTGACAGTCCCCCCCACCACAGCTCTCCAAAGGGGGCGAGGTTTGTTTGGATGACGGAGATGGTACAAGCGAACCAGGTGTGGAGAATCTATGGCGGAAGCAGGTTCCCATGAATTGTCCTCAGGCCCATATCCTTTCCAGACAAGTAGATAATGTAAAACCCCCCGAAGGAGTTTAGAATCTAGGACTTTTGCAACTTCAAACTCCCAGTGGCCATAAACCTTGACCGGGGTAGGGGAGCATGTGGTAGAGGCATAGGGGCGGAGAAGGGAAACTTGGAAAACTGGATGTATTTCCAAGTCATCAGATAGTGTATATTGCACAGCTAGAGGGTTTATTATCCTGGAAATAGTGAAAGGACCAAGGAAGGGTGGATTTACTTTTTTAGATCCTGCTAAATGGAGGTTCTTATTGGATAACCAGACCTGATCCCCTAGGTGGTAAGTAGGAGCTGGTGTTCTATGTTCATCTGCTTGCTTTTTGACTTGTGCCTGGTAACTTTCTAGATGACGTTGTGCATGGAGCTGGATGTTGTAAATCTTGGTATGATGTTCCTATAAAGATGGGGACTTTTACTGTTACTTGTGTGCCCATTATTGGAAACATTAGTGGGTGGAAACCAAATAGGCAGTAGAAGGGTGATATGCCGGTGGCAGCATGAATGCTATTATTACACAAGTTCCACAAGGGGCAAGGCCTTATCCCATTCTGTGGACCAGGTGGAGATTAAACACCTCAGGATCTCTTCTAGTGACTGATTGGTACGCTCAGAATGACCGCCCGCCTGTGGGTGATAGGCAGAGGACAAATGGATGTCTATCCCTTATGAGGAGCATAAACTGCACCAGAAATGAGAACCCAATTGGTGATCATGGTTGGATACCATTGAGGTAGGTAGACTATGTAATTGAATGATACTTTGCATAAACAGATCTAAGAGTTCTCGGGCTGAAGGAAGAGTTTTTAGAGGTATGGAATGGCCCATTTTGGTCAGGTTGTCTACTACTACCCAGATGACTGAATGCCCATTTGAAAGTGTGAGATCCGTAATTAAATCCATGCTAATAGCATGCCATGGGGCTGGTCAGATTGGCATAGGTTACAAAAGACCTGTTGGGGGGTATGTGGAGTTTTAGCTTGAATGGAGGAAGAGCAATTCTAGATGTAATCTTTGACATCTTGTGGCAAGGTAGACCACCAAAAATGTCGTTGACACAAGTCTAAGGTATTTTTTCCCCCGAGATTGACAGCTAGAACAGAATCAGGTCCCCAGTGTAATACAGTATCCCGTAGTTCTTGACTGGAATAAAAAAGTTGGTCTAAGTGGTAAGATAATCCTTCATATTCAGTGATTCCAGGAGGATAAGACCCAGTGTGTTTTGCAGCACGTACTTGAGTAAGAAACTCATGGGAAGAACATAGCGCTACAATTTTGTCAGCATGTTTGGCATGTTCGCTGTTTTGGTCAGTTGAAGAGAACCCCCATCTCGAAAAGGTGTCTGCGTTTTGTTGGGCACTCCCTGGTCTATATTTGATAACAAAATCAAATTTGTTAAAAACAGTAACCAGCGGAGCTGTCGTGGAGTTAAGGCCTTTGTGGCTTGAAAATAATTGGAGGTTGCTGTGATCGGTGAAAATGGTAACAATGTGCCTAGCTCCCAAGAGGTGGTGGCGCCCTTCTTGAAAAGCTATCTTGATCCCTAAGAGCTCCCGCGCTGCCACTGTGTAATTTTGTTCAACTAATAGCAGCTTCTTAGAGAAGTATGCCACCTGATGAAAATGCCCAGACTCAGCATCTCGTTGGGAGAGAACACCAACCACCGCTACTGGGGACGCGTCAGCTTCTACAAACAATGCCTGGGATGGATCAGGGTGATGAGAATAGGGGCTTCAGTAAAGGGCTTTTTAAGTGACTGAAAGGCTTTCTCAGCTTGAGAATCCCAAAGAAAAGGAGCACCTTTCTTCAGCAAGGGTGTGATTGGTAACACTACCATAGAAAATTGTGTGTGGGATAAAGCGCCTGTAAAAATTGGCAAAGCCAAGAAAAAGCTGAATTTCCTTACGTAATTGTAGAGCTTCCAAGTTCAGTATGGCTTGTATCTTGTTTTTGTCCATAGCAATCCCATCAGGAGATATGACATATCCCAAAAACTATACTGTTCTGGCATGAAACACACACTTCTCTAGTTTGGCAAATAAGTGCTGTCCGCTTAATATCTGAACAACTGCCTGTACATGTCTTGTATGTTCCTCTGGGGTAGATGAATAGATGGGAATATTGTCTATGTAAACTATTACACAAACGTTCAGGAACTCTTGTAACACCGAATTTATAAAAACATGGAAGGCAGCAGGAGCATTACACAGGCCAAAAGGCATCACTGTATATTGAAAAGAGCCCAAGGTTGGTCCGGAATGCTGTCTTCCATTCATCACCCTCTAAAACACCGATCAAATGATAGGCCCCCCTCAAGTCAAGTTTGGTGTAGATGGTGGAGTTACGCACTTGATCTAAAAGAACCAGTATTTGAGGAAGGGGACAGCTGTTTTTTATTGTCACCTTGTTAACTGCTCAGTAATCTACACAGGCATGCAAATCGCCATCCATCTTAGGTACAGAAAATTAAGGTGAAGATACTGGTGATGTAGAGTGGAGGATAAAATCTTTGTCCAATAACTCGTCAAGGTAAGTGCAAAGGTATTGAGTTTCTGGCTCAGACAAAGCGTAAACTCTGTTGCATAGTAGCGTACCTCCAGGGATCAAGTCAATACGACAATCGTAAAATTGGTGTAGTGGTAATTGGGTGGCCGGTTGTTCACTGAAGACATCATGAATGTCCTGGTAAGGACCAGGTAGGGCCTGTGAGTCAGGGACAGAAGCAGTAAGAGTGGATGCGCAGTGCAAAGGCGTCACCAGTTGAGGTGATTCCTGGTAGCAGGAATGCCAGCCGTTCTTCAAGTCCAAAGTGACCGTCTTAGCTACCCAATCTATTTTTGGGTTGTGTACCTGGAGCCACAGGATACCTAAAATGGCATCAAAAACTGGAGTATCAATGAGATCAAATTGGATCTCATCGAAATTTTATTGGCACAGATCATGGTTAAAGGACAAGTCTGATGGTCGATAAGTCTGGAGGATAACTCCGAACCATCAACAGCTCTTACTGGCTCTGGAGTATGTTTCTTAATCATGGTGATCCCCAAAGTTATAGCAAGACCTATATCCAAGAAATTCCCTGTGGTTCCCGAGTCAAGTAATTTCAGAAGGACCTTTCGTACTTGGACAGACAAAATCAAGGTGACTATTTGGGTAAGGTGACGAGGTACCTGAGTCATAGTATCAGCTAGGAAATGTGAGACCTTACTCATAGGGTTGCTCGATAAGATGGTACCAGGTTTTACCAAGCCTAATAGTTTTCCACCTGCTTGGAAGTTCCTGAATCTGACATAGTTACCACGCCCCACTGCTTTCTTAGAAGTAGTGGATTCATTTATACATTCCCAAGCAAAATGCCCAGGTTTGCCACAATACAGACAAAGATGCAACTTCCTTCAACGCTCCTTCTCTTCTTTGAACATGGGTCCTCTCACTCCTCCAATTTGCATGGGTTCTGAGGAGTCGTGATTAGAAATGGTTGATTCTTTCCTTTCTGGCTTAACCACCACTATTCGAGTTTCACCTTGTGATTTATCATCTCTTCCTTCTGCCAAACGGTTAACTAAATGAACCTCCAGGTCAATAAACTATGAGCGCTCACTGCATGGGTTAGCTATGTGGGCTAGAACATCCTTAAGTTCGTCATGAAGGCCTTAATAGAAAAGAAAAGGATGCGTTTTTCTTCTGGCCACTCAGTTTAAGCAATCAGGGGATTAAAAGAGGTGATGTAAGTTAACAAATCTTTATTTGCCTGTCATAGACTGAGCAACTCATTGTCGCTGGCTTGAATAAACAGATACTGGCACCTTATGATCTCCTTCTAGAATACCATTATCTTTGTTCTCCTTTCCAGTTTCTCTTTTTTCTTCTTGCATGTTCCCTTCACTTCTCCAGACATCTTCAGCTGTCTTACCCTTGAACTTTTTCAAGTTAGGGTCCCTTCTCCTCCCCAACTTTCCTTAGCTACCTTATTCCCCTTTTTCCCATTCATGCAAATTATCTTCTAACTCATTCTGTATATTAATGATTTTAGTTTCACCCTTGAATGTTTGCATTATATATGTAAACTTTTTGTTTTATCAGTGTGAAGTATATACATGATTTAATTGTAACTTTATCCTAAACTTTTTTTCTCCACAATTTATATTTTGCATTCAGTAATCTGTTAATCTGAATCTGTAGAGTGCTCCAACTCTTTTGGGCCACATTTGCTTCACATAAAATGTCAAAATGAACACATAAATAAAATTAAATGCATCAATGCAACATATGTATTAGAAATCTGGTCAGAGGATCACACAGAAAGGTCTTCTAATTTCTAAAACCACAGTTATGAAGTTACAATCAAATTAGGACAAATTGAAAACAATTTGAAAAAACATGAAAGATGGACCAGTATTGAGAAATGAAATAATAAGCAGCAGGGCACCTACCAGAAATTAAATGTCAGCTCCCATTGGCACCCCGTATGCGTGCTACCTGGGGAGCTGATGGGGTCCGCTGGTGTCTTGGGGCTTCTCGGGGGCCACCAACTTTAGAATAAAGTGCAGATGCCCTGGGGAAAGGGGTACTGGGGCACCCACAGCAAAAGTAAACTATCTGGCTCTCTCCAGCACCCACAATTTGTGCTTGCTAGGGGATGCAAGGGCATTAACGTCCTTGGGGCTCCTCCAACAGCTTTCAACTTTACAAAGAAAGTGTGGGTGTCCCAGGTGTGAACTGGACACCGAAATAAAAAAAATGAGCTGCAAGAAACACTCACTTGTTATTATATTCTCCAAGCAAAGAGTGCCCCTTAATGTCCTGCAAGAGCTTTTTTAGTAATATGTTTTGATCCTGGTGGTGCCCCTAGAAGGGACAGGGGCACCACCAAGAACATTTTGGAATATTCTGGAGGGCTGCAAGAAGCAGAGCAGCCCCCAGGACATTAAAAGAACACAGTAAGTCATCTGTGTAATTGAATCTATGACCCTAGTAGATCTTTCCATATTTTTAAAGCACTCTGAGCTGGAGCTGTATACTCTTCAGCTGGAGTGAAAGGACCTCTTATCGTTGGTTCTTTAGCTACATTTTGTGGACTGAAATTTTTTCCAAAAAGCCTCAAAAGCACGTGAAATGTTTTGATTTAAAAATGCTTTATTGAAAAGATTTTGTGACTATCACCATTATCAAACAGTGCAATGTATGAATCTATTAAATATACATTTGATTATAGTTATTTGTATGAATGTATGAATCTATAAAATATACATTTAATTATAGTTATTTGTGACTGTCTGGCAATGCAAATATGGCTGGTTTATATATGATGATGCTGACCACTTGATAAAGCCAATAGACCAGATTTTTTATTTGTATTGTGGTGTACAGACTATTTTACAAAGCCAATAGGTCTGCCTTAATTAAATGACACCCTATAGATTGTTACATGATATAGTCAGCCATGCACAGCTGCAGGGGGTTTGGTGTAAGGTCAAACCATTGGCGAGGGCTTTCACCCAATCCCAGGCCTTGTAGGGGCAAGCTCAAGTGCAGCTGGGATTTGGGAGCCTGCAGAGTTTCGGCACAGGACATGACTGTGTGCCAGGCCCTGTGCCCAGCCTCAAGCCACTCATAGCTATGAACATCTTACTTTGCATACAAAAAAATAGAAATTCACTTAAAAAAACCATATTGTTACTAATTATAATAATATCTTATTTTAAATTTAAAAAACCCTATAGGAAATCAAAGAAAAAACAAAGGTTAAAGGGAAGGTGTAGTTAGGTGAAAATATCAGTTAAAACATGCCATTTTAAACAAACAAAACTACTGAAGTTCACCAGTTATAGTTATCTCAAGTAACTATAACTCAGACCCACATCATGCACTGCTAGTTACCTTCCATATTATATCACTTAATACAAGTGTTATGACATCATTGATAACCACTGCAACATCTGAACTGACATCATTGATGACAAAACTGTGTGTATGGCAAGAGCACAAGTTATAGTTACTTTATGGCATGAGTTATAGTTACTGATGCTGGTTGCATGATCTCACCAAGTGGTGGGAAGATTTGTCCAAAAGATTCACAAAACTAAAACTCCATCTCACATCATCAAAATCAAATGTAAACAAGACAAGATTCTCAGCAAGTGAATCTACATGACAAATTCTTGAAAAAACTAGTTGTTTTGCTTCACTGCTGACTGAGCTGAAATGCACGCACTGAAAATAGTTCCTGCAATGCAACTCTTAGTCTAGGAAATATCTTTATTAAATCACTCTGCAAGGCTCATAAAGGGAGGTCAGTACAACTGAAAGAGCACATTTAAAATGTGCGCAATAATGAAATGAAAACATGTACAAAGAATCTTCAATCTATGGACAGCACATCTTTCTCCCACCAACTTCAAGTCGTAGACCCCAGATCGACTGTAAAAAGAAAGAGAGATCTAACCTCACGGGAAGGATGACAGGCATCGGTGTCCCGACCCTGCCCGAGGTCTCTGAATCACTTCACTGTCAATCTTTGGTCTCTTATCTACCTTAAACAAGCCAGAGAGGAGATTTCTAGAAAACCCCATACTTGCTCCACAATTTGTTGTTCAAAAAAGCTGGCTACTTCAGGTCAGTTTTGTAAGGAACAAGTTGCAACGGGCCAAGATCCCAAGGTGCTCTCTCAAAACAAGACTGTTCCCTGCTGTTGGAAAATGGGTTACTGGTAAGGGCAGGTAGGTACCTACACCTAGCAATAGGCCACTAACCTCCACTAAGGTCCAGTTAGGTCTCAGTAAATTAAACCCAGCTCAACCCTTGGTAGCTTGGCAACGAGCGTCAAGGCTTAACTTAGGAGACAGAGTGTAAAGCATTCAAATATCACAAAACAGTAATTAAATAAAACACAGGAAACAGTTTAAAAATCCAAAAACAATTTATAAAAATAGATTATATTTTTATCTTTAAAATGACACCAAAACTAATAAAATCAGATAAGGGAACCGGAGATATGAATTTTTAAAGATTTCTTTTTTTTTTTAGCGCCTAGAAACAAAAAGCGCCAATCGGGTCATCTGTTTGCACCTCGACCGGGGAAAAGTCAAAGTTTCAGGCCGACCGCGATGGAGCCCTGCTCGGCTACAGGCCGCGGGAGGCCTCGGTTAAAATGTTACCTTCACACTTAGTCTTTTTTTCGAAGATTTTCTTCAGCGGGACGAACCTGCCAGTCCACTCCGACCTCCTGGAGCCCCTCTCCGGATATGCGATGCTGGAATCCTCGGTGGAGATTTTTACCTTCAGACTTAGTCATTTTTTCGAGGTGAAAATCCTTCAACCGGGGTAAACCTGGATCTTGATCCGACGTCCATGGAGCCCTTCTCGGATACGCTGGCTGGGAGGTCCCGGTCAACTTATTACCTTCGGACTTAGTCCCTTTTTCAGAGATTTTTCTTTACCGGGACGAACCAGCAAATCAGGCTGGGTCGCGGTTGAGGCAAGCCGGCTAGAGTTGCTGCGGCGGGTCGGTCCCTCTATGGAGCTTTTTTTTCAAAAGTTGTCCAAACTTCTCCAAACTTCTGGGGCTTCTCCCAGATGTCCTTTTAAGGTTCATTTGGGGTCCACAGCTCACCCCAAGGGTCCAGAAGTTCTGAGATGGTCCTTGGGGGGTGCGGACTACAACTCCCAGAATGCACCTGGCGCAAACTCCTTTTTGGCCACTGGACAGTGGTCAGCTGGTCGCTTTCTTCAGGAGTTGGTGCAGGGGACTCTGGATAGAAATTTTTCACCAGTAGCAAACAGGGAGTCCCTCCTTGAACCAGTTGAAGCCAGGCAAAGTCCTACTTGTGGTGAAGCCCAAGTGTGCAGCTGGTGCAGTCCTTCTGAGTGCAGGTTCCAGGTGCAGGCCAGGGGTCCAGCAGGGCAGTCCTTCTTCTTCTGTTGTTCTTCCTTGTTGGATGTGGTAGGGAACTGAGGTGTGGGTGCAGGTCTGCCAGTTTTATCCTTGCTCCTGGGTGAAAAGCAGGGGGGTCCTGGTTCTCCAATCAGGTGCAGGGTCCTTCCCCCTGTGATGACCACTTCCTGGGAAGTGTGGCAAAAATCAATCCCAGGAGGCAACATTCTCTAAAACTCCATCATGGCTGAATCTGATTTTTGGAGGTTACATCTGGCTGAGCCCACCCACTGGTGTGGCTAAAAATCATAAACACACCCCTCTCCTGCCCTCTCCTAATCTAATCAAGGGTACACCTAGTTGTCTGGGGTTGCAGGATGTGGGGGTGTTGCTGGTTGCTCCAAATGTCCTTCTCTGCCTTTGAAGACCAGCTTGGCAGCCCTCCCCCTTCCTGCCTCACCATCTGCTGAGGGGAGATTCCCTCCCACAGGCACATTCCTTTGTGTGAAGCCGGGCCACTTCACACCTCATCAAGGCAGCTTGGCCAAGCTACTAGAGCTGGCCAATCAGAGCACAGCAGCAAAAACAATGCAGGGCTGAAATGGGCAACTTTTCAGGTAAAGTTTAAATCTCTTTACCTGAACAAGTTATATTAAATCCCACAACTGGAAGTTGTGGGATTTATTACAACAATTAAGTTGATACCAAATTCTTGGTATGCATCATTTAAGGAGACTTTAAACATTTAAATAAAGTCTCCCCATTCTAGCCTATGAAGGCCATTTACTACAATGAGGGAAAAACTAATTTGGCTGTTTTACCTCACCAGGGCTTATAAAACTATTTTTCTAAAGTCCCTGCTTATAGTTACATGGCACCCAGCCCTAGGGGCACATAGGGCACACCTTAGGGGTGACTTATATGTAAAAATAAGATAGTTTAAGACTTTGGAACTACTTTTAATTCCAAAGTCAAATTTGCATATAACTTTAATTTAAAAGCAGCTAGCAAGGCAGGCCTGCCTTTAAAATGACACTGGGCACCTCAGCAGTGCACCTATGGGTGCACCACCTATGCTGTGGTCCCTAAACCTACATGCCCTATCATATACTAGGGACTTATAGGTAGGTTAACTTTGACTATTATGATTAGGCTAATTTGCATATCCATTTTACACAGAGCACAGGCCCTGGGACTGGTTAGCAGTACCCAGGGCACCATCAGAGTCAGCAAAACACCAGCAAAAAGTGGAAAATGGGGGCAAAAAGTTAGGGGGCCTCTGCAATCAGCCCTGTTTTCTCACACCTGCCATACCATAAACATCATCCTAGTACACTCTTATCTCTCTAAGCCCTTGGTGAGAAAGAACACGCAGACACGTAGAATAAAAACTAGAGCAAAAAGCACATTGCATAACATGGGCACGGAAAAATAATTGCAGCTTCTCCACGTCTAACATCTGCACCTCTAACGTGGCAGTGGCTAATGCTAAAATAAAGTCAATAGGCAAAATTAAGCTGGTGGTCACTAATGTGACGGCGTGCTGCTAGGCTACGTGCAACGTGGAGTCGGTGGTCAAAACACAAATATCATTACACTAGTAATGCTGCAGATTCACTTCCAGTTGTGAGTACAGATTTACTAATTCTTGGAATTCACCAATTCCTTTTGGAATCAGCTTGGAAAACTGATCCTGGCATTGGCGTCCATGTGGTAAACACATTCAAAACTTGTTTCCATTACCTCCATACCATAGAACTCAGTAGAAGAAGAAACCATTCTCTCAAGTAATTTACTTTTTACTTTTTTCTCAAATGGTAAAATACTTTTGAAGTGGAGAAAGTCCTTCCCAAAATGTAGGAGCAATCCATATTCCTCCCACTCTGGATGGAGATTTACAGCAACACTGTGCTGTGTTAAATCTCCTACCTTTTCCTCTGTCAAATTGTAGTTTGGGAATGGTGCTTAAACTTACATGTTTGTGGATGCTCTTACACTATTATGGCAAGCCACACCTTGAAAAGGCAATTTTCCTATACCGTAGGTGGATTTTTGGCTGTAGAGATCTCTACAGTTGTGACAGAGATCTTCACTCCTGTAAATAGGCTAACAACTGCCAGGAATCCGTTTGCGTATTCCTGGCATGTGGAGAATAGCTAAATTAGGTAATGAACATAGGTTTGCAACCAAATTTATCATTGTGAATAGGGCCTTACATTGGTATACCTCGTCACATTAGACAGATGTGTCTAAAAGAACGACCACACATTGTTTCTAACAGCTATGACCTTGTATATTTTAGATGTTTACACTTTATGGGAGAGGATGAGGGGTGATTTAGGCAATATTATCTGAGCCGGAGGGAACTCCCAGGTAGTTATTGACTAGGGTGAAGTCAAGGACCTGAAGTGAAGCTGAGTGCCCACATTCATCCCAATTAATAATTACTTTGGGCCGTATTATGCATTCTGCCCCAGAATTTCAAAAGGTGTTGAAGTACCCACTTTTTGAGTCCCCGGTGCACTATGGTACTGCAGAAGGCACCACAGACATTTGTGCACCCATTTCTGTAACCCTGGTAGCACTAGTGTGCATCTAGCACCAGCACTATCCTGAGAGGGTGTTACCTCATTTGCATCGGGATGTGGCCAAATGTAAATAAAGGAATCACTTTGCCTCTGTACCTTCACCCTATTGCCATTGTGGGTGCAGAGGTAACCCAGTGCTTAGGAGATGCACTGACAGTGTGCCACAAAAAGGTGGTGCATCGCTAGTGTGCCCCTTGAGAGTAGCCCTCTAAAGTAAGCAAAAAGGGGCCCATGAACAACCAGTCATACCCCTGCAGGCTGGCGAAGTCTGCTCCCTGCACTATGAAACAAGGAGCGGATTGTGAGCTGCTGCTCCATCATTCACTGATTGCAATGTCCTCCATGAGTTTGCAGCTGCACTGGGGGCAGCATAATTATGAGAATAGGGAGCACTGTCCTGGTCTGAGCCAAGTACATCTTTTGAAAGGTGAGACTTGTGCAGATCTGGACTAGGTGTCTATTCTATAATCGGGAACCTTCAGAGCCTGCCCTTTTGTTCATATTGCTATTGTAAAACAGAACCTTAATGCTTGTACTGGTATTCACCATATTATTTGCTAGTTGGTGTCATTGTCTTGGTCTTGTTTAGGTGGAAGGTTACAGGAAGAATGTCTGTTGATTTCATTTGCTGTTAAGGCTCCTCCATTTTGTCCTTTTGAAATGCATTGAAGTGAATGCTAGATTTTGAGGGTCAAAAAAAGGTGCTTATAGGAAAGGTAATAGTCAGGTATTGATTGTGCGATATTAGATTTAAGAAATGTGGTGAGATCCAGGTGATCCTAATTGTGAAAATGCTTATCCTCTTCTAAGTCTTGATGAACCATTCTTAAGAGAAAACAGATTATTCTCATGGTTTTCTTTGACAATGTATGGAAGTTGGCACAGGTTCTAAAATTAGGTCACATTTTGGTTGAATCAATAAATGTTTTCCGCATCCATGTAAGAAAATATTTCTGACTTGCTAACTTAAAGCACACAACAATCTATTAGTTGATTCCTAGTGTTCTGCTTGCGGCTTCACCAGAGTTCTAATAAATAAATAAAAAGCTAACATTCTTGTAAGAAATTTGAGCTTAAGTTGCTGCAACTAGAACTCACTTCAAATAATAATCACAATACTTGTCATAGTGAATGACTAAAGTCACTAATTAAACCTGTTTTATCTTGGCACAAAGCAGTCATGCTTTGTGTAAAGCATTTTTTGCTGAACTCAATCAGTAATAAAGTCAAAACACATCATTAAAAACTCCATACCAATTTAGAAAAATAGAGTAAATTTTAATAAAATGACACCAAAACCAAAAACAATCCATTAAGTAGCATCAGACAGGGGGCGTGGCTTGGCTGGTAGCGATGGCGGATGTGTAAATGAGCCGCTCTGCTGAGGCCTTCTATTTCTCCGATAAGACCAGTTCCCCGGCAGGAACCTCCGACAGCAGTGAAGTCGCGAGGGGCACCGGAAAGGTCCGTGAGTGCGGGGGCGGCTACCCAGCGCTCTGTAAGGTGGACCGAGGGTGGTTTGCCAGATGCGTGCCACGGGCGGCTGCCTGTGATTTGGTGCTGGCGGCCAGCTCACGTCTTGGCCTGCGCTGACTGCGCAGGAGAGGAGCGGTGCTCTGGAGGAGTTGGGACGCAGTGGCTGGAAGGGGCCGACCGGCTCTGGCGAAACCTCAAAGCAGATCCGAGGCTGCTGAGGCCCAAATACAGGAGAGGGAAGGCTAAAGAGGGCATGTGAGGTGGCACAACAGTGAGGGAGGAAAGTGCCAGGCCCCAGGAACGAACAGTCCGGCGGGAACCCATCACCCCTTCCCCCCCGATGGTGAGGCGCTGGGTGCGCTGGGGCCTGAGTGAGTGCTGGAGGCCCCCAGGAAGGAGCGGGGGGCCCAACGGTGAGGGGAACTCGGTCGGCCTCAGAGCGCAACATTCCCAGTACATGCTGCGGTAACCTGGAAGGGGTGGAGCGGCACCTGAGGAGGGCGGATACGTGGCTGCTGATAGGGGCCAGTCGGCTCCAGCAAACAGGCACCTGGAGAGAAACTTAGGGATGAGGTGGCCCGGAACAGGACAAAGGAAGGCCACGGGAGACACAGGAGGCGACACCATTGAGAGCGAGGGACTTGCCTGGCCCAAAGGAACTGTTGTACTGAGAGGGCCCCCCCCGCCCTCTCCGATGGCAGGGCGCTGGGTGTGCCGGGGTACACATTATCAGGGCGGATGGCCAGGTGCTCTGGAGACCGCTTCTTAATTGGGGGGGATTTTAATTGCACACTGGACTTGGGGCTCGACCGTTCCTTCCCTCCTATGCCTGCGGTGGCGGCGCATAAAATGGTGGAGATTCTGAGAGAATGGATGAGGCATTGGGGAGTGGAAGACACATGGAGATTACAACACCCACAGACTGGAGACTACTCATTCTATTCGGGATTACATCACCTCCACACTAGAATAGATCGGGTGGTGTGCTCAGGCTCCCTTGCCCACAAAATGGTTTCCCCTGAGTATTTGGGCCGTACAATGTCCGACCACAGCCCACTAATGGTCACTTGGCAGAGGACAGAGACGAGGGCCCCAATACCAATGTGGAGACTCCAACCGCGGGCACTGGAGGACCTGGCATACAGAGGGGAGTTACGAACGTACTTCAGGGAACATATTAGGATCAACAGAGGCTCCACGGGATCCTGCAGAACGGAATGGGAGACACTCAAGGTAGTGACCAGGGGCCATTGCCTAGGACAGTCCGTGGGGATCAGACGTGCTCTAGTTAGCGAATTGAATCAGCTGGAAAAGGACCTGCATGATAGGGAGGTTGAGCAAAGAGAGGACCCGGAAACCAACCGCAGACTGTTCAGGGACAGAGAGACATACCACCAGACACTTGATAGACTGAGGTGCCACGATTATCGGAAACACATGATGTCCGTGCAGGCTGAGGAGGATAGAACGGTCAGACTACTTGCCTGGTTGGTACAATCTGCAGGAGGGAATGACCAGATAACAAGTTTGGGAGGGACGACTGGGGACCAGGTTTACTCGCCAGTTGAAATTAATGATGTTTTCAAATCCTATTATACGGCCCTGTATAGACACCCAGAGGATGAATTACTGCAGACAGTAAGGGAGCAACTGGAGTCCATGCCTTTGATGGGCCTCGGGCCAGATGACAGGGGCAGTCTGAGAGAGCCGATCTCTCTGGAGGAGGTGAAGGTGGCTATCACACATTTGGCTGCGGGTAAGACTCCTGGCATGGACGGGTTACCCATGGAATTCTATGAGACATACATAGATATATTGGCCCCAGCACTGGTTGACCTTTATGCGGAAGACTTTGAGAGTGGTACTCTCGCGGGTACCCTGAGGGAGGCACTGGTGGTTCTTTTACCCAAGACAAAATGTAAAGAGAGATCGGTGACTGACTTTTGCTCCTTGTCTATGCTGAATTGCGATTTTAAGATCCTCAGCAAGGCGCTGACCAATAGGCTGTTACAATACATTTCCACTCTTGTGCATCAGGATCAAAATGGTTTTGTGCCCGCTCGCAGCACATCTCTGAATCTTAGACAGTTGTTTACGATCTTCACGCCATCACCAGCTGGATGGAATCAAGCCACCTCAAGTTAAACACAGACAAGTCAGAAATACTCATCTTTGGCACCAGCCCCTCAGCTTGGAACGACTCCTGGTGGCCCACCTTCATAGGATCTGCACCCTCACCCACCACCCACGCACGCAACCTGGGCTTCATCTTCTCACTCAGCATGACTCAGCAGGTCAATGCCATCTCCTCTTCCTGCTACAACACCCTCCGCTTGCTCCGCAAAATCTTCAAGTGGATCCCTGTTGAAACCAGGAAAACCGTCACCCACGCCTTGGTCAGCACCCGATTGGGCTACGGAAATGCCCTATATGCAGGAATAACAAACAACTCCAAACAAAGCTGCAAAGAATCCAGAACACGTCCGCCCGCCTCATTCTAGACGTCCCACGCCGTGACCACATCTCACCCCACCACAGAGACCTACACTGGCTACCAGTATCAAAGAGGATCACCTTCAAAATCCTCGTCCACACACACAAGGCCCTCCACAACACAGGTCCGCCTACCTCAACGACAGACTCACCTTTCACACCCCCACCCGCCATCTTTGCTCCGCCAACCTCGCCCTTGGCTACGTCTCCTGCATCTGTCGCACCACCGCTGGGGGAAGATCCTTCTCTCACCTAGCTGCCAAGACCTGGAACTCCCTACCGCTCCACCTCCGCCTGACCCAGGACCTCCTATCTTTCAGGAAACGCCTCAAGACTTGGCTTTTCGACCAGCAGCTCACCCCCCCCCAGTGCCTTGAGACCCTAACGGGTGAGTAGTGTGCTCTATAAATCACTGATTGATTGATTGATTGATTGATCCTGCACTGGCCCCTGGCGGAGCGACGACCTGAGGCTATGCTCCTGTCAGTAGATTTAGAAAAAGCATTCCACTCGGTGAGGTGGGACTATCTCCGAGCAGTGATGAAGTGAATGGAGAGAACTGCATCTGCTGGGTAGAGTTACTGTACTACCGACCACTGGCCAGGGTGTGAGTCCAGGGAGTGGTGTCTGAGTCTTACCCTATAGGCTGAGGCACAAGACAGGGCTGTCCTCTTTCACCCCTGCTGTTCGCGATCACCATTGAGCCCCTAGCAGTGCAGTTTTGTACGGAGGGACAGGGCAGAGGGGTGACGCTGGGCCGGGAGGAACATATCATCTCGCTCTATGCAGACGACCTGTTGATATATCTGAGAGATGGCCAATCCAGGATCCCATGGGCACTGGCACAGCTGGAGGGATTCGGTGCAAACTCGGGTCTCGGGTCAACAGGGGGAAGACGCACATTTTCCCGCTATCTGAGGGTGCTGGACGCCCGTCTGCGTGTCTTGCGGATCTCCCCTGGTCACCACGCTCTTTTAAGTATTTGGGCATCCAGATTTTCCTCGATTTAAGCGACCTGCGGGATGGGAATCTAGGGGCAGCCCTCCGTTCTTTGCGGAGGGAGCAGACAGCCATCTGGTCACCAAACTCTACAAGGCTTCTATTGATGCCACCCTAAAACCCTTACAGAGCCTGCGGGCGAAATGGGAGGAGATAGGGGGTAGGGACCTAACGAATACGGAGTGGCATAGGGTGCTAGTTTATCCTCAGAAAGTATCTAGAAACACACGGTTTCAATATATCCAAGATAATTACATCCACAGAACATACCTTACCCTGCACAGGCTCAGAGTGATATATGGGGGAGAGCCCAGGGACTGCCCCAGATGTCAGGCGACGGACCCAGACTTTTATCTCATGGTCTGGGACTGCACCAGCATTCAGGGGGAATGGACTTAAGTATTGAAGGACCTGGGGGAGACCCTTGGCACCAGACTTCACATAAGTCCCCATTCGTGCCTGCTGGGATTACACGGAAGGCCAGCATCCAAGAGAGTAAGCAGTTGGTTTGTAGATCTTGCAATGATTTTGTACAGACGACGGATAGCATTGACCTGGAAATCCCTGGTGGGGCCTAAAATTGAGGACTGGAGAGCAGACGTATCGCTATGGGCCAAAGCTAAGCTACAGGCACCTCAGAGGGAGGAGGCACGGGGGATTAGGACTAAACACATAGCCCCACTATGGAAGGAGAAAATGGAGGCCTGGGAGGACCGAGGGGGTGGAAGACCTCGGGAGGATGATCGCAACAGCATGCCAAGGGAAGAGGCTGGGTTGAGAGGTGAAGGAAGAGAGGAGGATAAAGGGAGCCAGACATTGGGGAGAGGGGAGGTGGGAGCAATGGGGCACTAGCCGGATGGGTAGGACAGATCTGGATGAGGGTAGAACAACTCCGGAAAACCCTACGGACAGACAGAGCCCCATTACCCTCGGCAAAAAGGATCCCTACGAGGACGGGAGGAACTATACTTGAAGGGCAAAGCAGGAATATGTCCAAGTGGACCCAAATGGTAGAGTGGTCTAAATGCACTGAAGAGATGGGATCTCAAATGTCGTCATTTATCCCACTTGCGCATGGTTTTGTTTTGTTAGTTTTTTTTACTTAGTTACTTAGTTTTTTTTTTTCAGTTAAAGTTCTGATATTCTAATGATTAGGTGGTCATACTGCAGAGGGGGATGATGAATACATGAGCATGAATAAAACTCGAGGATAGATACGAACTGTACAGGGTAGAAGACACCACAACTACCCAGTTATAGTAATAATATTGCCATAGTGTGCGATCGGAATGTATAGTATGAATCTGTAACTATGGCCTGTTTGGAAGAATATGCTTATGTACCAATGATCACTAACAGATGCAGAAAAATCGATAAACAAAGTTTAAAAATAAATAAATAAGTAGCATCAGACATCTGAATTTTTAAAGTTGAATTAAAAATAGCACCAAAAACCATAAAGTCCCAACTGTGCAGTCAAAGTCAAATGTTAAGGGTAACCAGGATGGAGTGACTTTCTCCCAGTGAAAAGGTTACCATCTGACTTTGAAATTTTTATGGAGAAAACAAAGTCGTTGACTAGTTGTTAGTGGGGCAAGCTGGGTCCGAAGAGGGGCTCGATGATGGCAGGTTGCTGTAGAGCAGGGTCATAATACAGTTGTCCATGAAGGCAGAAAAGCTGTGGAAGGAAGTGGATGAAGTCCAAAATCCATGCCCAGTACGACCTTTATATTGTTGGGATGCTGCTTAGCATCAGTCCTAATGAAGCCCTCTACATTTGAACACAGAAACCTTTTTCTTCAGTGGGTTGAACTAGCAAGCTGAGGACAACTGGTGATTCAACATTGATGGTTGCAGCTTCACCGGGATTTGACATTGATGGATGTGGCTTGGATGGAGATCCCGGTCTCCAGTGTTTCTCCAAGCAGAAAGTTGGCAAAAAATGTCAAGTGGCACATCATGCAGTTTGAGGACAGAAGGGGTACACTCTAACACCAGCCAAGAGTCCAGGACCTAAGGGAAATAATTTGGGGGGTTAGGACTCACTTCAAACGAGTCCAGCAGCAAAGCTAATGGCAGGTCCAGTTGGAACTGGTCAGCTGGGCAGGTGCATGGAGAGAGGCCTCCTAAAGCTTGTTGTGTCACTGTACCTCAAACAGGAGGTTGGACATTCGACCCTTGAAGTCATTTCTAGAGTCCTGGATCCAAGGGAAGCAGGTTCAGTCTTCCTTCAGGTTCCTCAAATATCAGGGAAGTACTTCCAATTTTTCACAGGTCCAGGAAGTTTCTGAGGAGAGTTCTCTGAGGTCCCCTTTTATGCCCAGTGCCAGTTTGGAGGGAAAGAGGGGTGGGGAGACAATCCTTTGTCCATGCCCTAAACAAGTTCTGGTCAGCTCCTCTACCCCCACTGGGTTGAAATTGTAATGAGGCTTGGTTCAGATACTAGATATGAATCCCATTTGATCAAAATGCAGCATTTTGGTAGTGTACAGCTCCGTGGTTTACAACTGTTACTAATACAGGGTTCCTGTGGGCTGTGTGCAATGGGGATTTTACATGCTTCTTCTAGCAGCGTCCCCAAGTAGACATGGGTCCTAATATGCTTGTGGCATTCTAGGGGCCAGATGCAGGAAACACTTTGCGAGTCGAAACGGCAAAATCTGCCGTTTGCGACTCGCAAATGCGTGTTTCCAATGCAGAAATGCATTCTGCGAGTCGGGACCGACTCGCAAAATGCATTTCAGATACCGCAACTAGGAAGGGGTGTTCCCTTCCTATTTGCGATTCCTAGTGGTATGCAATACCATTTGCGACCGCATATGCGGTCGCAAATGGTGTCGCAGTTACCATCCACTTCAAGTGGATGGTAACCCACTCGCAAATTGGAAGGGGTCCCCATGGGACCCCTTCCTCTTTGTGAATGGACCCCAAATTCTTTTTTCAGGGCTTGGACCACTACCTACCCTGAAAAAATACCGAAACTAAAGGTTTTGGATTTTGTTTTAAGTGCAGCTCGTTTTCCTTTAAGGAAAACGGGCTACACTTAAAAAAAAAAAAACTGCTTTATTTAAAAGCAGTCACGAACGTGGAGGTCTGGTGACTACAGCAGGCCTCCATGTTTGCGAGTGCCTATAGTCGGTGTGAGGCCGCAATTTGCGACCCACCTCATTAATATTAATGAGGTGGGTCTCTGCGACCCCATACCGACTCGCAGACGGTGGCTGAGACACCGTTCTGCATTGCAAATTGCGACTTGCAATTTGCGAGTTGGAAGGACTCGCAAATTGCAAGTCGCAATTTGCAATTTTCCTACATCTGGCCCTAGGTTCCTTATAGGCATTTTCAACAGGGATGCTGCTGAAAACGCAGGCACTCATGAGGTATGAGTCGAACAAGCTCCTGCATCTCCAGTATCATTCCTCAAACAAAACAAATGAAAAATACGATAATAGTCTAAAATGTATTTTTTCTTTTGGGAACAAATGTCTTCCATTTCATCGCAGAACTCGGATCTTAGTCCATAACTGTGAATGGTTCTATACTGAGGTAAGGAGATTAAGGACAAGACAATAACTCATCGGATGAGCACATCTAATGTTTAGCATGAACCAATATGGTATGTGTGTTGCTTTGTTTAGCAAGAAATGGGCTTCTTCACAGGAGCAGCAGAACGTATTTTCGCACTTGCCTAACTGATGCATGCTGAGTGTGTCCACTTCTCTAGTGTTGGGTCATTACATTTTCAACACATATTATGGTGATTCCACACAGGTGTTTTGTTGGCGACAAGGTGCTTTAGCTGCATGGAGCTTGCTTATATTGAAAGAAGCAGATCTCTTAGTCGCTGGGAGGGTGTTAATGGAAGCTACAAGCACGTGATAGACAAAAAGGTCCGTCGACTACACCTAGTAATAAGTATAAAGATTGAGCGCCACCAAAAAGATATATAAATAAGAATAAGGAACATGGCAGAATCACTTGCAGTAAGATCTGTAATGAAGTGCTTGAACAGTTCTCTTGTTATGGGTAATTGTTTTTTGGATGAATATACAAGAAATGGTTGGTGAAACTAAATAATCTAATAAGGTAAATAACGGCAAACTCAAGTTAAGGGACCGGTTCACAGAGGTTTTTTCATCTGAAAGTTTAACGTAAAGGTGTTAAGAGCATTTATATCCAATGTAAAATACATTTTGTCAGTGACAGATGGTGGTTTTACTAACACTGAGATTTATGTGTGAGTAAATCTACTTCTAGCAATGTGGGATTTGTGTTGCCAGGAATAAATGCCCTTAGTTTATGCACTTCAAAAAATTTATCATTTTGTAAGTATTCGACTTTGTCCCATCTTCTCGCTGTACTTGAAATAGTGGGTAATTAATTCATGCCCCGGGCACGACTGAACGACAGCAATGTGGGAATGGGCAGGAAACTCCCCAAACAGTGGTGGCGGTATATAGCAGGAGTTTCTTCAAATAGAAAACTACTTTACCCCTGGAGGAGAACATTTGTCAAGTGAATCTGAGCTATTTTCCAACTTCAAACATACGCTCACTCTAAAAGATGTACAAAACACAAGGTAGTCATTTCAAATTATAAAAGCACTCGTTACAAAAGCTTCCACACAACAGAGTGCTTATTAATACCCTACGATGATGGAGCCGCATAGTTTTGTTGCCTCATAATATTACTAATCATATGCTAATCGAGATGCCGCTACATATTAAATTGCGTGTTAGTGTGTGCCAATATATGTATCTGAAGAGAGCACCTTCATTTATTCTTAGTCTAATCCTTAGTTTATGAGGTATGTGTATTAATTAAATGTATTGTGAACATTGGCCTTACTAGGAGTGGGCCCTAAGTTGATCAAAGTCGTTTAAAAGTATTTTCCATATTCCCCGAATGCGATGTTCTTTTAAAAAAAATGCTCTCACGTGTTCCTTCCCTTTTTTTCAGATGCCTTATCATCTTACTTAGTTAGAGTAACCCTTTGTTTAGGTTAAGAAATTGTTAGAGTAGGGAACGCTAATTGAAGCCCTGCTGTTGGCTGTGTTGTGCGTGGGGAGGGGCCAGAGCTTCCTGTACCAGGCGGACTTGACTTAAGGTCCTTTACAAGGTTGCACAGTTGCATTATTCTCTGTTCGGTGATAGAAACCCAGGAGGTCTACCTGCTCCCAGAAGACAGTGTGCTCTGATCGGCCCATCTGGAGGGAGTTGGAAGGAGGAAGCTTCTAAAGATTTCTGTTTCATTTTTAATTGTGATTCTGGCACATCATGTCCTGAATTCATTGGGTAAATTTATTTTCCTTAGTCCTGCTGATTTCGTGATCCTTGGTTCTCAAGCTTTTCTCTTGAACTCCTGTGTCATATGATGATGGCACCTTCCGCTTAGGATTTCCTTTACCACTCTTGATGCCTTATTTAGATTAGGGAAGGTCCTTTATAGAACCACTGTACGTTCTGTTTTGTATCAGATAAAATTTTGCATTTTCATTTATACAATATACAAATTTAAATTACATGACCAAACTGACATATATGCTTATATGATCAACTGATTACATTAACTTGTAACTTTGATTAATTTGCTAGTAAACGATCATGGTTTGGACACCACCTTCTCTGTCATTCTTTTGGAGCCACGTTGGATTCACTGCAATTGGAATTTGGTGCTGATGCTAGCTTCTTTCACAAACTTTCAGTTCTTAATCAAAGGTTCATACGACCAGTGGTGCATCCTATATGATGATTACACCAGCACCTACAGATATAAAAATGTGTGCCGGGTCAATGATATAATATACTGTACAAACACCCTTCCAGCTGTGCCATGAACGACAATGTGAGTAGACTGTACTGTAACAGAGTAAATCCTGAATAATTTGTTGTGCTATGGGCACTGAGGATACAATAGTCTAGCATATCACAAAGTCCAGATAGTAGTTAGAAGTGGTATTGTGGAAACCGGGAATGCTTACAGAGGAGGTAACAAATTGCTAGAGAGCATGTTTAGGAAGGCAATAATCTGAGGCACATACTAAAGCATTCCACCTGGGCCGATTTTTCAGACAATGCTAATGTCCTGAAAATGGGAAATAGGAGCATATCGTAATACTGGCGCGATCTGCAGTGGAAATCTAAAATAAGTATTATCACTATCAACAAAGACCTCTTAACATTTGGGTGGTATCTAGTAATTGTTAGTTTAGCTAAAAATGTTGAAAAAGAAGGATCTTGTGTTATATTATTATTTAGTTGTACATTGTATTTGAACTGTAATTGATACACATGAGTACCAGTAGACTATGTATTACTTAGACATGCACTTGTTTAGTTGCTTTCGGAAATTATAGAAGTATGGAAGAATAGCAAGTATAGCAGATATGATGGTGTAATGCTATCTGTATTTAACCACAGGCTCCATCTTGACCACTGACTTCATTTTGTGCTTCGCTTAACTGCAAACACCATCACATTAGTGGCACAGGTATTTTTCAGTGCACAGCTTGTGCAATGTGTTTTCACTCTTTCTCACCAAGGACGAGAACATAACATGGAAGAGTGAGAGAGATAAGGATATACCAGGATGAGAATGTTTATGGTAAAGCAAGGAACAGCTCAGTCTTGGAAGTGCACTTGGGGATTTGGACAGCCTTTAAGCATGCTCTTTCATCACTGAACTGGTACAGCTAGCGTTTGAACAACAACTTAAAAGATAGGAGGGGGGTTCTAGCATCTTCCTCTTATGGTTGTTTAAGGTATATAAGGTGGAGGGAGCTTGACGGTGGGAAAGACAGAGCTCATCTGAGGAGGGACACCTTGCTCAGAAACCAATCCCATTGTGGGTAGTTCTCTCCTTCCGGTTGTTCAGGTTCAAAGACCTGAAGCTTGCTGACAAAGGGATGAAGTTGATGTCAAGTCCCATGGTGATGCATTTTTAATACTTATTTTTAGCTTTGCGTTGTGCATGAATGAATACGTAGTCACTATACATATACATAGATAGATAGATAGATAGATAGATAGATAGATAGATAGATAGATAGATAGATAGATAGATAGATAGATAGATAGATAGATAGATATTATACTCATTGTTGAGGTATTCCATCCTTATTGTTTCTGTGATTGGTATTATTTTACTGCTGTGATTATTTTCAAGAATTGCATGGGTGTTGAAAAGCTCACATTATTCTTTCAGTGTATGAAACTTGGGACGTTCTTTAATAAATTAATTACTCAGACTGAGAATGCAGCATTCATTGTAGTCCTTCACTTTGTTTTATTCTCTGTCTGAAATAGAGCAGAACAAATCGCTAATGCACGTATGTATGCTATGCATAGAAGATAGGTAGTAGGTACTGTAGATTAGGTGTGGTAGGTAACTATGTTAGTTGGTTAAGTAGGCATGGTTGTTATGGTGCTTACATATATATGGTAGGTTTGGAAAGTAGGTATGTTTTGGACCTGGCTCCCCAGATGTTTTCCTTCCTTTGCTGAATTTGTTTTTGTTGACTTTTAGGACTCTACACACTTTACTTCTGCTAACCTCTGGTAAAAGTGATGGTGCACTGCCTTCTAAACATGGTAGAATTGGCAACACCTGTTGTTTACATTTCATTTACTTGTAATTCTCTACTGTATAGTACTACATGACCCCAGGCCCTTTAAAATAAATACTACTACTGGTCTGCAGCACTCATGATGCCACCTGCTCAAGTAGCCCTTTAAAGCATGTCTTCAGGCCTGCCTTTGCAGCCTGTGTGTGCAGTTTTAAACTGCAGTTTCAACATGGCAAATCAAACCTTTTGACCGGCTTAAACCTTCCATTGTAATACTTCATTGTCCACCCCAAAGTAGGCCCTAAAGGCTCGTAGAGCAGGATGGATGGTATTTTGAAAATCAGGACAGGAGTACTTATGTTTTACATGTCCTGTTAGTTAAAAACTCCTAAAGTTGTTTTTCACTGTAACAAGGCTAACTCTCATAGACTAACCCCTTCCTTATTACACTCAATAAGTGATATCTTTAGGTTGTGAGCAGATAGAGAAATACTTCTTCCACTAATTTGAGTTGTAATTTAAAAAAAAAATCATTTTTAATGTTAAAGTCAGATTTTAAGTTTCAGTTCTGAAAATGCCACTTTCAGAAAGTTGCCATATCCTTGCCTAAATCAAATAGGCCTTTCTGCCAGTGTCCAGGGAATACATGTCAGTTAATGGCTCTCATGTGGTCTGATGTGTTCTCCTTCCAAACACAGAACAAATGGGAACTGTATTCCTCTCCTGAGCAGGATGGCCTGGAGGGTGTTGTACTCAGCCGTACCTGAGTATCAAAGGGTAGTCCAAGGACTGTGCCCATCCCCTTTCTGACTTCTAAAGCTGCCTGCCCTGTCGCTGGCAAATACAGCTCACACCTGGGCCTGCCTGCCCTTTGTTACTGTGGACAGATTGAAGTCAGACCCAGGGGAAGGAGAATAACTAAATAGAACTAGTTAGGATTAGAAAAATGGAGGTGACCCCCATACACAGTCTGCCAGTGGGTATGAAAGTGCCACCCACAAGACCTCTTGTTAGAACTCCCCTGCTGTCTGAAGAAGGAGGATGGGACCTGCTTGCCTTAAACTCAGAAGTGACTCCATGGGTCTGTTTGCTGATCTTCTGTCTCAGCTGCATGGACACAACAAGCTTCCAGAGGCCCCCCAACTGGGCCTACCCATCTTACCATCTGACCAGCACCAACTGGGCCCTGCTACTAGTCTCTGCTGGAGTGAGTCCTCAACCTGAAGAGGTGCTGCCTCAGGTCCTAGACCCTTAGCTGACTAGATCGCACTAGCAACAACTGCAACAGCAACAAGTAGGCTTACTTCAAAGGAAAGTCTCACTTTTTTGTGAAATCCTGCCTTGCCCAGGCAAGGCCTCAGACACACAACAGGGGGTGGAGAATGCATTGTGTGAGGGCAGGCACAGCCCTTTCAGGTGCAAGTGACCACTCCTCCCCTCCCTCCTAGCACCAATAGCTCACCAGAATATGCAGGCTACACCCCAGCCCCCTTTGTGTCACTGTCTGGAGAGAGGTGCAAACAGTCTAATTGTCAAACTAACCCAGACAGGGAATCCACAAACAGGCAGAGTCACAAAAATGGTTTAAGCAAGAAAATGCCCACTTTCTAAAAGTGGCATTTTCAAACACACAATCTCAAAATCAACTTTACTAAAAGATGTATTTTTAAATTGTGAGTTCAGTGGTCCCAAACTCCACATGTTTATCTGCTCCCAATGGGAATCTACGCTTTGATCATGTTTAAAGGCAGCCCCCAGGTAAACCTATGAGAGAGATAGGTCTTGCAACAGTGAAAACCGAATTTGGCAGTATTTCAATGTCAGGACATATAAAACACATTAGTATATGTCCAACCTTAACCATACACTGCACCCTTCCCATGGGGCTACCTAGGGCCTACCTTAGGGGTTTTCTTACATGTAGGAAAAGGGAAGGGTTAGGCCTGGCAAGTGGGTACACTTGCCAAGTCGAATTTACAGTTTAAAACTGCATACACAGACACTGCAGTGGCAGGTCTGAGACATTATTACAGGGCTGCTCATGTGGGTGGCACAACCAGTGCTGCAAGCCCACTAGTAGCATTTGATTTACAGGCCCTGGGCACCTCTAGTGCACTTTACTAGGGACTTACTAGTAAATTAAATATGCCAATCATGGATAAACCAATTAACAGTACAATTTACACAGAGAGCAGATGCACTTTAGCACTGGTTAGCAGTGATAAAGTGCTCAGAGTTCAAAAGCCAACAAAAACAGGTCAGTAAAAATAGGATGAAGGAGGCAAAAGGTTTTTGGGGATGACCCTGTAAAAAGGGCCAGGTCGAACTATATATATATATATATATATATATATATATATATATATATATATATATATATATATATATATATATATACATATATATATATATATGATGTGCTTAGATGTGGAGATAAGGATAGTAGATAAACATGTTCCTATATGCACTTGCCTATCAGTATTATGTTCCTTGACATTATGTCCTCAATACTGATGTTGCATGATATTCTGGAGGCCCTTTTTACGTAGTGCAAACATATATTTTAAGCTATGCCGGATACAGAAAGCAATAACTTGGAATATAGGTTTCCTAACAAGTAAATAAAGTAGGTGCACAAACACAAGCAGAATAACACGTTATCAAAAGATACGGAGCCAGATGTACAAACAGCAGGAATAGTGATTTCCAACAGTAACATTTTCTTAATCGTAATTCCTAATGTATCATACTCCCAGTTGTTCAATTTACAATATGTTAGGATTCACATTCGCTAATCTGTGATTACAAAAGAGAGATTCTCTAAATAGAGAATTGCAATTTGTTAATCGCAAATTAGTGAAAGTCACTATCTGGAGCACCCGGATGACGTCAAAATGAGGAAGTGAGTCTTCCCAGGCTGTATACTTCTCTCAGCTTTGAAGCGGTAGACAGAGCATGTGAGCAGAGCCACTGCTATCTTGTTTGGAGCCTTTTTAGCTACATGTTTGTAACATTGTTTAGAGATAGTAAGGCCAACAACGCAGGTGGGCCCAAGAGAAAGCTGAAGTTGAGTAAAAAAGAACTTGAGGTGCCGACTGAATATTGTCTGGCATACCAAGATGTCGTTTTTGGAAGAAGCTCATTGCAAGCTCCTGAGAGTGAGAAAAAAAATCCAGAAGGAGATCCAGGTTATGATCAATGAGTTTTGAGTGACCCAGCGCCCTTCTGAAGAGATTTACAAGGGGTGGTATAAACTGCACTCATGTACCAAAGAAAAAGTTCTAGCAGATTAACAGAAGCACAGGAAACAGGCAGGAGCTTAGTCACTTCCTACACTTCTTGAGGACATGATTGAGAATAGCTTCAGAGGAAAGCTTTGTGGGGTCCTGCAACATTGATACCTCTGCTGCACCCACTGCCTCAATAGTTGAAACTTGTACTTATTTACAAAGCTACATGTTTTGCTATTGTCATAAGGTTTCGAAAATTATGCTTCAACTTTAAACTAGTCCAGGCCAAAAAATGGGTTTACATTACTGATGCCTAATGGGAGTTGTAGTTCCAAGCCTAACAATGATGTCACAGTAGAAAAATAACACATTTTGTATTGCAATTTAAAGTGGGATGGAATATGACATTTAATAACGTGATAATATTTTATTTGTATTTTATAATTATTTCCAATTAAAAAGAAAATGCAAAAATGCCCACTAAATGACTTCTAACATATATCTCACAGATCTACCAACAACAGTGTGTGAGGAAACAGAACAAGGGAAGCATCTGAACAGTCAGCTAGATATAGCGTATAATAACATCGCAACTCCTCATCCACAAAACCAGCACCACTACGACACAGAGCACCTGTGTCTCTACTGCCTAATTTTGAATATGACAATGACAACATAACCACAGACATGCCTACATCTCATGGTGATACACGTTCTAAACAAATGTGCCACTCGCTTCCTTCAAGCTGACTTAATGCCATTTAAAGACATTGACTTGGCATCAGTGCTTAATTTGTAAATAAAAACATGCAGGTGCCCAAAGCCCTCCTCTTAAACACGCGGCTGCTGCATTTAAATGTGCAAACACAGAATACTGAAGCAGCATAATCCTGAGCCATCTCGGGCCTCTTCAATCCATGTACAGCCACTCCTTGCCCCGTCAGCTCACTCTTGCAGTTTTCTGCTTTCTACCTTTGTGACGCTTTTTCGTTTTTCTCTTCCTCCGTCTTTCCCATATGTGTCTTTTGTTAGCAGCAAATGCTTGAGGCAGAAGACTAAGCACCGGCACTCAAAAAAAGGTGCCAGTGCTCTGCGCCGAAAACAATAAGCACAAATTAAGCACTGCTTGGCATTTGTAGTTCTTCTGAGGGAGTAGACAAAACTGCTTTGTTATGGGGTCTGGAGGAATCTCCTTTACTGGTTCGGCGTCTGCAATGTTAACAAAGTAATGCAGCAATATAAAATAACACACAGATATTGCCATCATCAACTCATAGGCAGGTTTGATGGGTCTGACAAATATTACAGCATACTTATCTTACTACACGGTCAACATGCATGTTGAGATGGCTCATTGCAGTGGTGATGTAGCAGGTGGCTTGGTACAAGTGATGACGCAGAAATGAAGGTTTTACATTTATTAGCGCATAAACGTAGTGCTGCAATAATCAAGTGTGACTTTAACCGAACTAATAAAGATTGTACGGGGACAAATGTGCCCTCAGAGTAGTTTGCCAACATTTATAAGCGTACTTTATATAACGTGATGTATTAGAATTGTACTAATCTGACATAACCGTAAACGTGTGCCATGATTTGCTTGTTTGAAATGTTTAGCTTAGCATAACTTTAGTGGAGGCTTCGGCCTAGTTGCCTTGTCTCACGGTTTAGATGCTCGTGTTTTTCTAACGTGCTAATAAAACGTGTATTCTTGCTTGAAGCTGTACTTTTCCAGTGAGATCGGTTCACATGCTTATCTTTAAGGTTTCGTGCCAGCCTGGCATCTTCTTCTTTGCTCCAAGGTCAATCTGCAGGTGCAGAGAATGGACGCTCTGAAAGTGAGTTAATTGGTAAAATATGTTGCAACTTACGTTCCCGACTCCAAGGATAATGTATGCCTAGGTAGAAGCTTGTGAACTGTAGTTTTTGATTGGACAATTTGAAGCCAACCTATGAACCCTCCAATGGAAGACCCTACTGGACTTGAACTGTTGTCTATTTAAACCTGGTGCACGAGAAGACTTTAGCCATTTTTGCCATCTTTAGCCTTTACCAGCCATTCGACTTTTGCCATTAGCCATTGGACATTACCCGCTATTGCCGACTTCGTCATTTTGCCATCTTCTACGATGCCAATTGATGTTCGATGAGACTTTGATGCTTTCTCTAATCGAGAGAAAGAGACTTTAAGTAATTCTCGCCCTAGAGACTTTAACTTCGATTTGCCCCTTTGCATGAAGTAGTAGTTTTGTCCTTTTATCTTGCCGCTGTGAGGCAATTGCCCCGTCCACCCTGCCCCTTTGCCCCGTCCCATGCTGATCGGAAACTGGTACCTGTGAGACGAAGACTTCCTTGAATGCTGATTGAATTTGGTAAATATGAAAGGAAAATGTACAATTGCATTGTGTTTCTTTTAGGTAACCAACTGCTGATTTTTGATAAGAGCCCTAGTTAGGAGTTTTCCAAATCAATGTTGCTAAATTGTTTTTGCATGAAGTCCCACATGCAGATGCTAATTTGAGGTTAGATGAGGATTCATTTGTTGCACGATGCAATTTGAGACCTTGTTATGCTGACTAATGTATGCAATTAGCTCATTACAGATTATAGTTTTAGTGGTTTGCGTTGCTATTATCGAATGCATTGTTATTCAAATGCTGCATAGATTGCATCTGTTTCGCCGTTATGGACAGCTATTAATGTTCATTTACATATATCATTTGGTGTTGAGACACATTTATATTGTGCTAGCTTTGTTAATATAGGGAAATAAATTCACTAACTTTGAATAAACTGGTGTGGTTATTCATGGCCGAAAGGTCATGGTTCGCCGAAATGTTTTCTGGATTAATTGTGAAGTGTTATGTTGATCAGGCCATTGCTTATGTTCGTCATTGATTATTGATTGATTAATTGACTAATCTCGGGTGAAGAGAGCACCACTTGGTCAAAAGATTCATCGACCTAAGAGCGTCCAAATACAGGTAATTTATTAGGTCGGAACGCTCTATCAGTAGATGGTAGCAGAAGACGGTTTGGCATTTTGGGACCCCACTCGAGAGGTATATGGTGTTGAATTAGATTTTTCTTGGGTAAAACAGATTGAGAGAATGATGATGGGCTAAGTACCCCGCGACTTTCCCGGGATCTCGGAGCTTGCGAATGGAGAGAATGGAGGTGTGAGATCGGCGTTGGCGGTACTAGTGACGGTATGAGTGAAGTTAGGATTTTGCGCTTGCACAGCTTATTGCCGCAGATTGTTTGAGAAGGTTGCGAGGATTTTAGAGAATAGCGGAGGTGCGACTCCGAGTGTGAGAGTAGGGAAGTCGTCGAACTTCATGTGCATGTGGCGCTTTGTGCAGAAAAAGGTCCACGTGGTTGTTGTTGTTGAGACGGGCCCTGCGAGGTCAAGAGACTCCGGAGTATGTTGAAAAGTGTATGAGACACTTGTTTTATGTTGTGGTCTGGTCGGTTTAATAGGTTGACAGGGCGTGGTCAACGAGTCGGTATGTGTGTTAAGGGAGTGAAAGAAAACTTCGACTTCGGGCTTTGACAAATTCTAAGTGCACTAGAATAGATCACTGACAAGTTGAGAGCAGAATCTGCGGGTCAGATTTGCTTGCGAAAGTGGGGACCGAGAAAGATGGAATAACTGCTGAGGCTAGTGAAAAATCCCTAAGGTCCTGAAGCGATTGTGTTACCCTTCCTGTAGTAAACCGACAGATCTGTTTTATTATTGTTTGGTTGCTCGCGATATATGCTAGAAGTTGTTACGAGAGGAGCTGAGTGAAGGAGGACTAGCCGCGAGGCTTTGTCAGCCGCAGTGTGTGTGAGTGTGACGTCACTAGGAGCCGCGCTGGGATAGGTTGGTTGCAGAGAAGGGTTGCGCACGGATTGGACGCAGTCCGTGGGGCTCGATTGGAAGGGGAAAGGCAAGCGAAGAGTATTCCGGGAATTAAAGTCACTTATTGATTACAAACTTTGTGAAATAAAAGACGAGAAAATGAAATTTTTTAAAGCATTAAAGAGTGCGATGAAGGGGGAGTCTTACATTAAAGCGAGCGTAGGAGAGGAGACGCCACCCGAAGGTACACCAGCTTATATTGTAATCGAGGAAAGGGGGGTAGCTCCGTGCCTTTGGTTAAAGCAATGGCACAAGCTGACAGAGAAACATGGGAGCGTAGCGTTCCCGATCCATGGGACATTCAATATAAGGATCCTAGAGAATTTGAGATTCGCGATGCACGACATGAAGGTACCTCCAAGGCCAGCACAGTTTGAGGCTCTAGCGATTTGGGAATTAATGGCTAGACAGCAACAGCAAAAGAAGTTCGAGACCAGGATAAGAAAGGCAGAAAAGAGACTAGCGGACGCTAGGTGGGATAATGCACAGAAGGTGTGGAGGTCAGATATATTGCAGGGGATAAAATTGTTTCCCGCAATTGCTAAGGAAGAAGAGGCGACAGGCAAGAAAGCTACCTGTAAGACAAACAGGAGGTGTTCCAAAGATAGGGAAGACGAATCAGATGATGAGGAGTTCATCATGCAATTGCTGAACGACCGTCCACCACCTTATGTAGAGAGTGAACAAGGTCCAAGTACCAGTTCTGCCCCTCCGGCACCGGTACAGAATAACGAAACTCCGAGTTCAGAAACGCCATCGGGATCTAAGGACCCGAGTTTACTGTTCACCCCGCAGGTACCGCAGGTTAGGAGAATATATCCAGATGTGCCTATATTGAAAACAGCAGAAAATTATCAGCCGCAGGTCCCAAGGTACTACAGCAGTGACAACAATACGGGAATGATTCTAGATCCAACCGTAATGGGAGTACAGAATGGTCGCAACCCAATATTGGCACCAGCTGAATCAACCCAGTTTTTGATGCCTCAAAAGCAGATGCAGGGGGGGACCGCACATGCTCAGATGACGGGGAGTCAGACGGGCATGCCGGCAATGATGACCCATAGTGTGGGAATGAACATGCCTCAGAACCTGGGGAATGGACAGAACCCAGATGCGATATCCCTACCCATTACTGTAGGTCCACCGGTACCTTTGTACATTCAGCCTAACTCAGGTATGAGCGGTCAAGGATCAATGGTGCAGAGTGGGACGGAAAGGAGGTGCATAGAAAACACTCCAGAGACAACTCCGATAGCGGCTCTGCCAACTGGATCTGGGTCCTTGATGGAGTTTAGTCCCATATGTGCTCAGTCAACAGTGGTGAGGTCGAGTCCCCCACTGATGATACCGCTATCATCGAACACTGAAAGTTGCTGCAACCATCAATGGCAGTCGATGTGAATGCTACACTGATGGGGTTGAATGCGCAACAGCTGACACAGTGGTTCAACAGTCTGAATTCCACACAAAGCTCAGCCAGTGGGAAGGGAGAAGACTATCTGAATAGGGTCAGGTTGAACATGGAAGCAGAAGAATTGGTGGAAGGGACTATGGGTGTGAATAGGTTAGAGTCCTACTCGGAAGAAGAGCTGAGGTATCTATGTCCCAGGATTACGAGAGAAGTGAACAAAGTACATAGAAGGTTGCAAGAAATAGCTGACAAAAACGGGGTTGAGATAGACAAGACAAAACACTTGAGCAGGAGCTATAGATTGGATTTCGGGACCACAGACTTTGAACACATGAGGTCAGTAGGCATGAAAACGCACCTTAGAGAATTGCTGCAGTGTGGAGGTGCTTAGACAAATGGGAGAGCTGATGGGCAAGGAAAAAGGAAAAGAAGAAAGACAGTGTCCCAGAGCACAAGGAGAAAAGACCACAGAGTAGTGATGCAATAACTATGTTACCAATGAGGGAGACAGCAGGGGGAAAGTTAATACATGTACCGTGGCACAGAAGCGACATTCAGTCTTTTACGGATGATTTTCCCAAACTGAGAGAGAAACCGATTGAATGGTATCAACAGACTGATAGGTTTGTGAAGCTTGCAAAATGTCTTTGGGAAGACCTGAACACCCTCTTTGATATTGTGGTTCCTGCAGATTTGTGGGAAGACTGCAAAAGGGCTGTAGGTTGGCCGACAAGTGAACCAGAGAGAGACAGGGATACGGGTGCACCATCACCTATGGTAATGAGCTTGTACTATAAGGTGATTGAGCATTTGAAGACGAAGGTTGCCGCGAAAAATGTGGATTGGCAGAAGATTGATCGAACTGCCCAAAAGGCTAAAGAGTCGATTCATGGTTACTATGAGAGGTTGTTGAAGGCGTTCAAGAACTACAGTGGCACGGAAACAATAGAGGCGAAGGACATGCTTCATTTTGTGTTTAGATTTGTGGAAGGGCTGAGACCAGAGATAAGTCAGATGATAAAGACGCATTTGATTTGTTGGCAGTCGAAACCTATTGATGAGGTGTTGAATTATGCGAAATACTGTAGCGACGAAATTGAAGTGAAACAGAAAAGGTTGAAGGAGAAAGTGATGGTGATGCAACTTAAAGCAGCTCAGACGGGTCTGCAAGGGTTGCAAGGGTTCCAACAGCAGATACCGCAGCCGCAGCCGCAGCCGCAGGGAAATATGGTGTTTCAGCCACAGGCGAGAGGCAGAGGCAGAGGAGGTTTTGGGAGTAATGGTCCGGATTTGAACACTGTTGTGATTCCGAATGGTGTGCAGGCAATGAAAAGGGTGATGCCGTGTCACGTGTGCGGAATCGTCGGACATTGGAAACGCGAGTGCCCGATGGTGGTGCAGGAAGGTGCAGGTGTTGGTCAGCAAAACAATGATGTCAATGCATTCCAGACAATGAGGGGACCGAAAATGAGGGGTCCAAACCCAAATTTTCACACCATAAATCAGCTGCAGGGATTACAGCCCATGCAGCCGCAGCAGATGCAGATGCCCTGTATGCAGATGACGCAAATGCAGCCAATGCAACAGCAGTTACCCATGGTACCTAATCAGCAAATGCAAATACCTTTGGCACCAGTGAGTCAGCAGCAAGTGATGGTTCCTCCACAGGTCTCGAGTCAGGTGATGAGTACAAATGGCACCGTACAACAGTTCCCATTACACAGTGAGAATGGAATAAATAATGTATGGGAGAGTGAAAGTTCAGATGAGGAGGGAAATTGTGTGCTTGCAGCATCCTTGGAAGTTGATCAAAAGGGTCCATATGTGGAGGGAACAGTTATGGGTCATCGTGTTTCGTTCTTGGTTGACACAGGAGCCACACGTTCAACTGTTAGGAGCATTGAAGTACCAAATTTGCCACTCTCAGGGAGAACAGTTCAAGTAGTGGGAGTAGCAAACAGGCACCTGACGAACCCAATCACAGATCCAGTACCAGTCAGCATTGGTAACTATCAAGGGTTACATAATTTTGTGGTATGTGACTCAAGCCTGATAGCACTGTTAGGGAGAGATCTATTGTGCAAATTGGGATGTTCGATTATGTGTTCGCACGATGGAATTAGAATTCAGACGAGCAGTGATGGGGAAGAAGAGGACAGTGTAGAAGGGGATGAGATGGAAACTGTCGATGAAGAATATCCTCTGATTAACCTTTTCCCGATGATAACTGAAGAAGATATTCCAGCTGAATTACGGGAAACAGTCGGAAAGGAAGTGTGGGATATGACAGGAAAAGAGGTGGGATTGGTGAAAGGAGTGGAACCAGTGAAAGTGACCGTAAAACCCAATGTAACCTTTCCCCAGACCCCACAATACCACATGGCACAAGACACCCTCATGAAAGTCGTCCAACTCATTGACGAATTTGTAAAACAGGGAGTACTGAAAGAAGTGTTAAGCAGTCCATGTAATTCACCAATCATGGGACTAATAAAGCCGAGTGGAAAGGTCCGAATTGTGCAGGACTTGAGGAAAATAAATGACATCGTAATTAAATGCTGCCCCGTAGTACCGAATCCAGCTGTGATAATGTTTCAAGTCCCTTGCGATGCCGAGTGGTTCTCAGTCATCGACTTGTCACAAGCATTCTTTTCGGTGCCTCTTCATGAGGACAGCCAATTTCTATTTTGTTTCAAATTCTTAGACAGAGTTTACAGTTGGTGTCGAATTCCTCAAGGGTTTTCGGAGTCACCGTCAATTTTCAATCAGATTCTAAAGAAAGACTTGGAAGCGTTAGAATTGCCATTCGAGTCAACCCTAGTACAGTACATTGATGACTTACTGATTGCATCCAAGACAGAAAGTGGCTGCACAGCCGACACCATTGCTCTACTGAACCACCTGGGAAGGAATGGACACAAGGTGTCTCCTTCAAAGTTGCAGTTCTGTCAGAAGAAACTGAAATACTTGGGTCATCAAATAGAGAAAGGGTCACGGAGAATAATGAAGGAAAGAATAACAAGTGTACTTCAAATGAGTCCACCAAAGACGAGGAGGGAGGTGAGGAAGTTTTTGGGGATGGTGAGCTACTGTCGCCAGTGGATTCCCAACTTCTCAACTCTAGCAAAGCCTTTACTGAAACTGACCCAGAAGGATGCCTTGGATGAAATTGAGCTAAAAGGAGACGAGATGGATGCTTTTATTGAATTGAAAGAATGCATGTGCAGGGCTCCAGCTTTAGGTATGCCTGATTACACAAAGCCTTTCACATTGTTTTGTCATGAACCAAGCCCATGGTGGCATAAACAGACCAGTAGCGTATTTTTCAGCTACTTTGGATCCGGTCGCAGCAGCACTTCCAGGGTGTTTGCGCGCCGTAGCAGCAGTTGGTATCAGCCTCACTCAGAGTGAAGGAATAGTGATGGGACACCCATTAACAGTCATGGTCCCTCACTCAGTTGAGATACTTTTGACCCGCTCCCGAACGCAACACGTGACTAGAGCAAGACTCACAAGGTATGAAACAATAATTCTGAGCTCACCGAATGTGCAGCTGAAAAGGTGCACTATGTTGAATCCAGCAACCTTGCTTCCCGGTGAAAATGCTGAAATTGAGAACGCTGAAGACGTCGAGCATGACTGCCTTCAGGTGACTGAATTTTGCACAAAACCTCGACCTGACATTAAGGATACTAAGCTTGATGAAAATGACCAAATTGTTTTTGTTGATGGGTCATGTTTAAGAGATGCATTGGGAATTTTGAAAGCAGGATATGCTGTATGTACTGTGACAGGTGTCTTGGAAGCGTCCTGGCTCCAAGGAGTCTATTCCGCACAAGTAGCAGAGCTTGTAGCCCTTACAAGAGCATGCCAACTGTCTACATTGATGAAGGTTACCATTTACACTGACAGTCAGTACGGGTTTGGAATTGTGCACGACTTTGGGCAACTATGGTCACAGAGAGGTTTCCTGACCTCTTCAGGGTCCCCAGTGAAAAACGGGGAGAGAATAAGGGAATTCTTACACGCCATTCAGATGCCAGCCGAAATTGCAGTGGTAAAGTGTAGTGCTCATACAAAAGGACAGGACTATGTTTCCCTGGGAAATGCATATGCGGATCAAGTCGCAAGATTTTGTGCCTTGAACTGTATATTGCTCAGGGATGAATGGAATTTGATAAGTGAGCCAGAACTCGAACCAGCTGAAGCATTTTCCTTGAAGGTCGTGGATACAATGGATGAACTAAAAGCATTACAGAATAGCGTCAGGGAGGATGAAAGAGTTTCCTGGATTAAGTCACAATGTACAAAGAGACCAGATGAGATATGGGTTTCAAATGAGGGAAAATTTGTTTTACCAAATAGTCTCTTATCGCAGCTAGCGCGGTTCTATCATGGGCAGGCTCACCTAGGGAGAGATGCCATGATAAGATTGTTCAAAACTGATTGGTTTAACCCCAGATTTCGTCAAGTTGCAGAAGCAGTTTGCCATCGATGTGTCATTTGTCAGCAGATGAACCCAGGAAAGGGAACGGTTGTGAACGTGAGCCACATTGGTAGGGCGGGTGGCCCGTTCAGCAGAATGCAGATGGACTTTATTGAGATGCCTGTGCATGGAGGTCTGAAGTATGTGTTGGTGATTGTGTGCATTTTTAGTCACTGGATTGAAGCATACCCCACACGTAGAAATGACAGCCTTACAGTTGCAAAACTATTGTTGAGGGAGTTGATACCACGTTTCGGATTCCCGATCTCTTTAGAATCAGATAGGGGAAGTCACTTCAATAACGAAGTGATAAAGTTACTTTGCGCAGCGCTAAACATTGAGCAAAAACTGCATTGTAGCTATCGCCCTGAAGCCTCAGGACTGGTGGAGCAGATGAATGGTACACTGAAATCAAGAATGGCGAAAATATGTGCATCGACAAATTTGAAATGGCCTGATGCATTGCCTTTGGTGTTAATGTCAATGAGAAACACCCCTGACAGAAAGACTGGATTGTCCCCGCACGAAATTCTCATGGGCAGGGCCATGAGACTTCCTGCAGTTCCCGCAAACGCGCTCTTGAATATTACAGATGATATGGTGTTAGACTACTGCAAAGGTCTGGCTGACGTGGTTCGCTCTTTCTCTCACCAGGTGGAAGCAACCACCTTGCCACCGATCCAAGGTCCAGGACACACACTGAAAGCAGGTGACTGGGTCGTGATAAAGAAGCACGTGAGGAAGTCGTGTCTGGAACCCCGTTGGAAAGGCCCTTTCCAAGTGATCCTGACGACCACTACCGCTGTGAAGTGTGCGGGAGTTCCCAACTGGATTCACGCCAGTCACACAAAGAAAGTGTTGTGTCTCACAGATGAGGAAGTTGAAGCGCTGAAACTGCCAATACCTGATAACAAAGCGCCGAGCGCTGAGACAGAGCAAAACAGAACTAGAAGCGAACAGGCAGAAATAGAGGAGAGAGAAATATTCTCTGAGGACGAAACAACCGATTCACTTGGGGAAGACCAA
Organism: Pleurodeles waltl; assembly: GCF_031143425.1. NCBI lineage: Eukaryota > Metazoa > Chordata > Amphibia > Caudata > Salamandridae > Pleurodeles > Pleurodeles waltl. Next base: position 744,891,400 of record NC_090437.1, read on the forward strand.
GGAGAAACCTCAGACAGCGACGAAGCAGCTGAAGGTAACAAAGAGCCTGAAGCAGCTGAAGGTAACAAAGAGCCTGAAGCAGCTGAAGGTGACAAAGAGCCTGAAGCAGCTGAAAGTGACAAAGAGCCTGACGAAAGTAACAGTGACAAAGGGCTCGAAAGAGGTGAAGAAGCAGGAGAGCCTGATCAGAGGAGGGCTTTCCCAGAAGCAAACGGTACAGAAAAAGAAAAGGAAAACCTGATTGACTCCCCAGAAGGAGGGGACAAGGCAGAACAGAACGAAACTGTTCAAACTTCTTCAGAAGAGATCGCAGGTCCATCAAGTGGACACAGTGCAAAGAGAAAACCAAGTACATCACCAGTAAAACTAAGGACTAGAGAAAAGTTGAATGATGGTGAAGGGCCAAGAGTGAAAGAGAAAAGAAAAGAAGTGTCTGTCGTGGTACCAACATCAAGTAAAGAGAAAGACTTGGCCAAAGAGGAAAGTACCAGTGAGGCAGAATCAAAGAGAGATGCAAAATTGAAAAGGAAAAGGATACCAAACAGGAGATATTCCGGTCCAGAATGGGCATATGCAGTCAATGACGATTGGACTGATGAATTTGTATCCCTTAGCCTCGAGAACGAAGAAGAAGAGATACCAATAGAAAAGAAAAGTTTTATGGACACTATTGACTGAAAAAAAAAAAAAGCTGATAAATGACATTGCTTGCTATAATCTAACATGATACAACCAGCTGAGACATTGCTAAACCGGAAGAGACATTTGCTAACTTGATAAGACTTTGATAACCTGATTGACTATTAAACCCGATTTGAGACAACGTTGCTAACTGAAAAAAAAAAAAAAGAAAAAAAAAAGGACTGAGTTATTGCCGAATTGAGACAAATGCTGCTAACCGATAAGTGACTGAGCTCCTGAAGAAAACTGTGTGAACATTGCGCTTGTTCAGCTTTGTAACTTATTGCTAAATCGTTTCTTTATAAGTGCTTCTAGCTCTCTGATTCTATACAGATCATGACACAAAACAGTAGAGTGAAATATTGTAAATATGCGTGTATAGGCTTGATAACTGCATGTGTACTAATAATAATGGCAATAGTGCTTGCAACGCGTGGTAAGGGTGAGAATGAGAAAATTGATGCTTCTACTTCTGCTCCTGTTACTGTCACTGAACTAACCGCATTGAAAAGACTAGAATTAGATGAGAGACACTTGCATGATAAGAAGGAACTTTCGTATAATGTTTTCTATCGCCTACTAACAGAATATGTTGAGACTATGGATGCGAAAGATTGTTATGTGTGTACACAGATACCGACATCGGTAAAGGAAGGGGTGACTTATCACCACATGCATCTTACATATGGGATTACATGTAGTATAGTAACTTCTAGATTTTATGGTCAAACTAACATACAGTATTTTTATTCAAATTATGATGTTACCTTTGCATATGTACCTATAATAACGCAGCTAAGCCAGATTGCTAAAGATTGGGATGCTAAAATAATGAGGGAATTTTTCGAGCCAATGCAACCTTTTGATAGGGAATATCAAAAGGGAAAATCTTACCTGCTCGCTCTCAGCAGTAGAAATAAGCTTTTTAGATCGCACAGATGATAGAAGGGCACAAATGAATGCGAAATTAGAAAAAGAGCTAAGTAAGAGGACTTCAGTAGATAATTATGCTTTTGCCGCAATAAAAACACAAGGGAGAATAGCTTTAGATGCTTGGCATGTAGGGAAATTTTTTATATATCGTGGTGAATCTTATTATGATAACATTTTCGTGGGAGCGAGTGAATGTAAACATACGTTTATCTTTAAGGCCAAATGGACATTCATGCTGAACGGACTAGACCCTGTCATACCTGGTGTATATTACATTTGTGGGCATAATGCCTATTATCGTCTTCCAAAAGGATGGTGGGGGAGATGTTATTTGGGTATAGTGTTCCCAAAGGTTTATCAACTGGATGACCTATCGGTGATTCCAAAGATGTCTGGATCTCATCGTATCCAGAAAAGAGGGACCGCAGCTGCTGTGGTAGGAGATATATTTGGAGCCATGATTCCTTCATTGGGAGTTGTGTTGAATTCCATCAAAATAAGAAAGTTGTCTACTATAGTGGATAACATGTTGACAAAGTTTTCAGGTGCTATAATCCTGATGGATGCTGAACTTGCAGCAGAAAGAGCTATGACTCTTCAAAACAGGCTTGCCCTAGACATTCTTTTAGCAAAGGATGGCGGTGTTTGCAAAATGCTTGGTGCGCGTCACTGTTGCACGTATATACCAGACAACAGTGTGAAGATTAAAACAATGCTTGCAAATCTAACAAAAGAGAGTGAAGACTTGAAGGAATTGAAAGAACCAGGAGTTTGGGAGAAGGTTGGAAAGGGAATTGCTTCAGTGGGAAATTGGCTTGGTGGCATTTGGAATGGAATATTACTAAAAATAATACAGGGAATACTAATAGTACTAATTTGCATCTTTGGGATTTGGGGAATAAAGAGGGGAATACTAATGATCATGGCAAGAATTAAGAGAAGGAAGGAAGAGAAAATGATGAAAAGAATGGCAGAAGAATACAAGGCAAGAACAAGGGGAACTAAAAGGAAAAGAGAACTGACAGAATTTTAATGGAATAACATTTGTGGGAATAGTTTTGTGTGATGACAAGTAGTCATCAGAGGAGGGATTGATGACGCAGAAATGAAGGTTTTACATTTATTAGCGCATAAACGTAGTGCTGCAATAATCAAGTGTGACTTTAACCGAACTAATAAAGATTGTACGGGGACAAATGTGCCCTCAGAGTAGTTTGCCAACATTTATAAGCGTACTTTATATAACGTGATGTATTAGAATTGTACTAATCTGACATAACCGTAAACGTGTGCCATGATTTGCTTGTTTGAAATGTTTAGCTTAGCATAACTTTAGTGGAGGCTTCGGCCTAGTTGCCTTGTCTCACGGTTTAGATGCTCGTGTTTTTCTAACGTGCTAATAAAACGTGTATTCTTGCTTGAAGCTGTACTTTTCCAGTGAGATCGGTTCACATGCTTATCTTTAAGGTTTCGTGCCAGCCTGGCATCTTCTTCTTTGCTCCAAGGTCAATCTGCAGGTGCAGACAATGGACGCTCTGAAAGTGAGTTAATTGGTAAAATATGTTGCAACTTACGTTGCCGACTCCAAGGATAATGTATGCCTAGGTAGAAGCTTGTGAACTGTAGTTTTTGATTGGACAATTTGAAGCCAACCTATGAACCCTCCAATGGAAGACCCTACTGGACTTGAACTGTTGTCTATTTAAACCTGGTGCACGAGAAGACTTTAGCCATTTTTGCCATCTTTAGCCTTTACCAGCCATTCGACTTTTGCCATTAGCCATTGGACATTACCCGCTATTGCTGACTTCGTCATTTTGCCATCTTCTACGATGCCAATTGATGTTCGATGAGACTTTGATGCTTTCTCTAATCGAGACAAAGAGACTTTAAGTAATTCTCGCCCTAGAGACTTTAACTTCGATTTGCCCCTTTGCATGAAGTAGTAGTTTTGTCCTTTTATCTTGCCGCTGTGAGGCAATTGCCCCGTCCACCCTGCCCCTTTGCCCCGTCCCATGCTGATCGGAAACTGGTACCTGTGAGACGAAGACTTCCTTGAATGCTGATTGAATTTGGTAAATATGAAAGGAAAATGTACAATTGCATTGTGTTTCTTTTAGGTAACCAACTGCTGATTTTTGATAAGAGCCCTAGTTAGGAGTTTTCCAAATCAATGTTGCTAAATTGTTTTTGCATGAAGTCCCACATGCAGATGCTAATTTGAGGTTAGATGAGGATTCATTTGTTGCACGATGCAATTTGAGACCTTGTTATGCTGACTAATGTATGCAATTAGCTCATTACAGATTATAGTTTTAGTGGTTTGTGTTGCTATTATCGAATGCATTGTTATTCAAATGCTGCATAGATTGCATCTGTTTCGCCGTTATGGACAGCTATTAATGTTCATTTACATATATCATTTGGTGTTGAGACACATTTATATTGTGCTAGCTTTGTTAATATAGGGAAATAAATTCACTAACTTTGAATAAACTGGTGTGGTTATTCATGGCCGAAAGGTCATGGTTCGCCGAAATGTTTTCTGGATTAATTGTGAAGTGTTATGTTGATCAGGGCATTGCTTATGTTCGTCATTGATTATTGATTGATTAATTGACTAATCTCGGGTGAAGAGAGCCCCACTTGGTCAAAAGATTCATCGACCTAAGAGCGTCCAAATACAGGTAATTTATTAGGTCGGAACGCTCTATCACAAGTCAGCCGTCTGTTAGAAATCATACAAACAGCACAGATCTCTGCAACCAATGGCTTAGGTGGATGGTAAAGTGAGGAAATGTCCAGCTTAAGTAGTATTACTGCTACAGAAGCCATGACTCTTCTTCATACTCTCGGACAGAATGCATCTACTGAGGGCTAACAAAGTTAAAATGCTGATCACACAGAAAGGGCAAGTAGAACAAGAGCAAATAAACAGTATGAAAACATGTATTTGCAGTTTTATTTTCGTTTTCTAAGAACAAATATAGGTATATATATATATATATGCAGATTGTGCATTTCACATTGTTTAATCTATGAAAACATGAAGGAAAGGTAATACATACAAACATTATAAATATCAAGCCTATCTATCAATATGCGCAACTTTCTTTAAAATAATTTCAGGTTCTCTCCTCACGTTGTTCTCTGCCTTTGCCTGCCCATGATCCATCTGCGTGGGTTACACAGTTCCCTTCTTACTGTTTAGACTGTAGAGGCCTGAATGAAGATCATGCAACAAGGAAAATAACGTGTGCTAAAGGAGAGGATCATCATATCAAGTATGGAGAGAACATTACTGCCACCCCTAAGACCGCAAGAAACCCTCCTGAGACAGTACAGTCAATAAACCCTATACCAAGGAGGCACTTACCGCCCATAACAGCTACTCAGCAAGAATGTAATAACATCAAGAGCAGCTGAACAGTAATAACAGTAATAATGTCAAAAGGGTGCAAGGACCTGAAAAAGGATGGTTGGTATACAAGACAAGGGTGCCTAAACTTAGACCTAGCACGGTCCCTCAATGGAATGACCCATTGGAACAAGTCTACACCACAGTGCTATTCTCTAATTCAATCTGATATCATTAGTGCCCAGTGTTACTTAACACCTTCTGAGATATATTATTGGCATTAGTTGAATGCCTTATGTCTTTTGATATAGACACCACACATAGTACTCTTAATACTACCAAGTCAGGAATCTAATTTAAAATCAACTCACTATTTCAGTCTCATGCAACTATTTCCAGAAATAGATCGACAGGGCATAAAACTTCCCCCAATATAAATATCTATTCACTAACCCCTGACATAACAGAGATAGATTGACTGTATCGTACTTCTTTACTTGAACAGTCCTCTCTCCTTGAAGAAAAGCAGATATTGCACCAACCAATTAGGGATGATATATTAATTAAGAGTCCAATTTACTTAAGACTCCTTGGGAAAAGACATGGTGATTCTTTCCCATATGGGGATTAGGATGGACCCCTTTTTAGCATCTACGCTACTGCAAAATTGATGGTATTATGGCTAAGTTGACTGATCCTGGTAGGGGACCTTCCATAGATCATTACAATGTATGTTTGCTACAGGAGACCAGGGCAGCTACACCAATATTTAGGAGTGATTTAATATTAGTTTATTAGTTCATGAAAACCATAAACGCCATGAGCAGAATACCTTTTAAAAACTTGTAAATATGAAAAATTTAACAAACATCAGAATTATGATTAGATAGAAAGTGCAAGAAGTGCAAAGTTCTTCATAATTAAAAACTGGCAATGACCTATGCGATATACAGTTTGACACAGAACATGACAAACTGCCATTGCTTAGTCAAAGGGAAGATATGTCCGGTCTAGAAAAGGGCCTTGCGGGATAGGGCAGGATGAAAGTTTATAAACCTTAGCAACCTGGCATGGTGTAAGTCCGGTCTAGATAAAGGGCTGACAGGATTGGTAGGATGAAAGTTCATGGACCCTATCAACCCCCCATAGCTTAAGTGCATTTTATAATTTTATAATTATGATTTATTACTTTGTCAGATACCTATGCAATGTTCAATTTTCATGAACTGTGGCATTTCATCCTAAAGAAGTTTACACCCAGCCGGCAGGATGGGAATATAATAGAAAATCATAGGGGCTAGCTATTTCCTGAATGGGAGTATATTCCAGTCTATTCCTATCAAGGGTCTTCTTAATTTTTCTTCTTGAAACTGCACCTGCAAATGTAGTTTCACCGTAATAAGTGATTTAAAAGCTTCCAGGCACTGTACCAGCCTAATGTTAAACATTGCATTCCTTGGATTTAATGGCAATTAGAGCTGGTCTACAGCTAATGCATTAAATTCTTTTTTTCAGCAGGCTTCTTCACTATGAGGCCCAAGCTAGACAAATACAAATTACATGCTGCAATGGCTCCTCCACCTGGTGGCATAAGCAACATTTCTGGTCTCCTCTAAGACCATCTTCCCTCCACTTTGGAAGGAAGTCTAAGGTTGGGATGTTACCAAGTCTTAAGGATAACTGTCTCGGTTTTATCTTCAGGGCATAGGTGGCATCCAGCAGGGGTGACTGTTTTTAGTCTTCGCAATGTTTTAGTACCAACCGCTCATGCAATCGCTTCAACACCATGTCTTTATCATTTGTCCAATTTTGCAATTCAGCAGACTTATTTACCGCCTTCCTGAAGGTTTGCACAGATGGGTATAGATTCCCCAAATCACCCAGCTTAAGCATCTCAACACTGTTTTCCAGGTATCTTTTGTTTGCACTACTTCCCCTTTCCAGGTTAATTTCAGTACAGACTAGATTTGTCAACGTACCTTTGGTGGCTAGTCAGAGTTTATAGTAGCATTTTGTGAAAGCCACGGGCCTTGCAAATGTTTGCTTTATTAATGAGAATTCCAGCCTGATTTGTGCAGGTGATGCCGATCTAGGTAGATGGGATACTTGTTTATATAATCTTAAAATAATTTTATCAAGGAGGCTGGTTTCCGCACCTGTCATTATATCTGGACCATATGTGAGAGTGGATAATAATTTAGCCTTCATTACGGAAACCAGTGGTTTAAGGTTGTGTCCCCCGATAGATCTTGCTAGTGTTATGAAGGCATGATTAAGTGCCTGCGCTTTTTTCTTTAATCACCTCTCTTTGGGGTGCTTATAAACCTCATCCCTCTATCTTGACCCCTAAATACATTTAAGTGGATGTTTCATCAATTGTGTTTTCATTGAGGTAACACTTACGCTGATTTGAATATGGCTATTAAATGAGATAACTTTTGTTTTGTTGTGATTTATTTCCAGCTCTTTGCTCTCTCCGACTATGACCCTAGTCAGTTAATTAATCTCTATAGGCCCCTTCTAGTGATGCTAAGCAGAAGCAGGTCATCCACATATAAGATGTTTGGCAATTTTTGACCCCCAAGGGTAGGTCTCGCCATCCATTTCTAGAGAGAGGTTAGTGGTATATAAGTTAAAGATGAGCGGCACTAAGATGCAGCCCTGCTTCAGTCTGGTTTTTGTTTTCACTTCCCTCCACAGGTGGGTTCCAAGCTTGATTTTAACCCATGTATCAGAGTATAACAGCCTGATGGCTCTGAGGCTGCTGGGATGAATTCCCCATTGTTGCAGCTTTGTCCATAACCTACCATGTGGCACACAGTCAAAGCCTGACTTAAAGTCAACAAAACACATGTACAACGGGGAGCATGTGGCTTTATCTCTGCTGAGGGTCAGTCCCAGTGCGTATGGTTTCTGGAGGTCCCTTGGCTCTTTATAAAACCGGTTTGATTAAAAGGCAGTCTACCAGTATCTGACACCCCTGCTTCCAGATAGTGGAGTAGGCATGTAGAGAAAAACTTTAGATCTACATCTATCAAGCCTCTCCAACTTTCGGGGATTGTTCCATTTGCTAGGATGTAGTAAACATTTCTGCCAGGAAAGTTGCCCACCTTGATGTCATGTGTTTAAAGAGGGCCTGTGGTATCTCATTTGGGCCTGGGATGCAATCAAACTGTGTGTTTTTAATCATCTTGGTTATTTCTGCAGAAGTAAATACCAAGTCTACCTGATCCTCTGTGGCCCAATGTTTACACTGGGCCTGATCAGTAGTTGTTAAATCATAAGAAATTCCCCTAAAGTGAGACTTCATGTGTTTAACCCAGTCGCCTTCACTTAAATTTGTGTTGTGGGCCCCTCTTGGGCCTTTTTCAATGTTGTTAATGAGCTTCCAGAGCATTTTTGAGTCGGTTTGCTTTGAGGCATGCAGCAATTGCACCGACAGCATTTCCCGTTTAGATTTTTTACAAGACCATATCTCCCTTTTTAGTATTTTTTTCTCCATATCCATATTTTTATTAACTTCACCTCTGTGGAGGTTTGCTGTGGTTGCCTGAGAAGCCTGCCAACAGTGGTTCTTCTCAGGCGGACATATCATGGCATTGCTATGCTATTATGGTGCCCAAGATTATTTCTTTGTTCCTTTGCAAATACTTCCCAAAGAGATATCAAATTTGTACTTCCTGCAGCCTTAATCTCCAGTCTAGCCACTGCCTCCTCTGCCAGGTCTTTTCCTGAGCTTGAGCGTCACTGCAGGTGCTTCAGGTTTTCAGTGTGAATCTCTCCCTATAGAGCTGTTTAGGGCTCCTGTTTGCACACAATTGTTAGTACTGTGATCATCTGGGGGTGGTGATCCCTCTCCTCACGGACTTCAAATCTATAGCCAAGCACTTGGTTATGTAGTGGGAAGTTTACCAACATATAATCCAAGAAAGAGACTGATTTGCCCAATGCTCTTGTCCAAACTGGTGGAATGTCTCCTGACTTCCGACCATTCAGGGTGAACAGGCTGAGTAGCTTGCATGCCTTTATTAATTCCTCTCCTATCTTATGCTTCCGGTTGTAGTGTGGCATACTTTGAACTGGAAGGTGCCCATTATGACCTCATGCTCCTCATTTGGCTGGTGAAATAGATTGAGATTCTAATCTCCTGAGACTAGCCAGTTTGGGGAGGACATGTGTTTTTTAGATTTAGAAGAAATGGGTCAAGCTTATCTGCTGTTGCGGCCTTCCTCTTGGAGTTAATGTACACATTTAAAAGAACCAAACATTCCTGTGTATGTTTGGTCCAACCATCCAAATGTAGGGCCAAAACACATGATTCATTTGTGTCATATTGTGTATTTAGGAGTGAATACTCTTCATTAAATTTAGAAGCTTTGCTATTGAAAGCAGGGCACATGTATGTGGTCCTTTTGATTTTGATTACATAATTGCATGTAAGAAGATTATATGTAGACTTTCCAGATATTCCTGCAGTAGTAATTGACTTCCCAAAGAGGTTTACAATGACAATATTTAACATGCATAATCACTCCTCGAAATAAAAATTCTCCTACCTTAGGCATTTTGGAAAATACTATTATATCACATTCTATTAGATCACAACTAATAGCTGCTGTCAACTTCAATGTGACTTATGTACCTCTAGCATGTACACGTTCACTAAAGAAGATAGAGGATGAGCCTGAAACCTTTGGCTGGGCCCAACCCTCCATTTTTAATAAATCTAAGTCACTCTTAAAGTAGCCCCTCGACAGCCTAAGGATAAAGTGCAGTGTATATAAAAGGTAGGACATGTACTTTTAAGATTTACATGTTCTGGTAGTGAAAAACCCTTAAATCGTTTTTCACTACTGCAAGGCCTACCTCTCCCTTAGACCAACACTGGAATTACATTATTACTTTTTATAAGTGTAATTTCCAAATGAAAGCAGGTGACCCTGTTAGCGCGTCTGACCTTCATATGTAAACTTACAAGGGGATGCGAATAAGTCGATGAACCTTTTGACTTGCAATTAAGATGTTCTTATCATAGCTCCAGTACATAGTCAATACCCGATACACAATAATCAATAATCATCAACAATCAATAACATTCATAATCAAAGGAGTCAGTAATTGTCACTCACCATGACTTTTCAGTCATGTATAACCACACCTTTTAGTAGGAGTTGGAATATTTATTTCCCTATCTTAACAATGCTAAGGTCATGTAGATTAATCTCAATATCAAATGAAACACATACAGAAACAATACTGGCTGTCCAAAGTGGCAGAAAAAACGTAATCTAATCAAAGTTTGAACTACAACACACTCTAAGGGTATGGTGCAAATTAATAGCAAAGTCAACTGTGCTAAAGTAATTACATAAATTAATTTTAGCAGAGAAATTAATCAAGCGTTAATCCCTATTAGCATGATTTCATTAGTGAAGATCCTTAACTAACACCAAATTAGCATCAACATGTTGGGCTTCATGAAAAACAATTTAGTAACATACATTTGGAAAAACATCTATCTATGGCTCCATCAAAACAGTGCAGTCGATACCTAAAAAGAAAAATCACATGTGCATAATAATCAACAGTCATATTTATAATACCTATCCTCAGTGTCTATCAGCAAGCAGAGTCAGTCTTCTTCCTCAGGACATCAATTTCATCAGAATTCAGCATCAAAGTTCGGAAAACGCAAAGTCTTTAAGCATTAAAGCTAAGCACGTCTCTTGTCAAGATGCACCAGAATTATTGACTTTACAGTCAGCAAGAAAATGGGCAATGAGCTGTCTTCTCTCAGTGTAGTAGCGTTACATTAAAACTAGTAAAACTACTTCCCAAATCCCTATTTGGTCAGTTAATCGCATGTTCACACTTTATCTAATAAAACTAAAACTACAAATCTATGATTTCTACTACTACTCCATTCACATGTCGTTGATTGGTTTGTACTGCAATGTCCTCATCATCCGGCTTGTCAGGTAACAATATTGTTGCAGCTTCCACTTCAGTCAGTATCTCCATTGTTCTACTCCTGAGAAAGTCAGTTTCACACACATTACACATAAACTGTTACATTGACAAGAACAACATCTTCTAGCAGTCGGTTCTCATGAGAAGAAATTCTCAGATGCAAGCACATAATGAAAAATGGAAAATCACAGTTTAACTCTCTAGGACAGCCATTTTATTAAACGTTAAGAAATACAGCTTTGACATGAAGCCTGGAAAGTAGGCCAAGACACTTGCTAAGTTCAGGCCTACAATTAATAAATTCAGGGCTTACTGCATAACCCTTAATCAACACATTAATCTAACAAATGCTCAATATTTCATATTATTAAATCTTTGATTAGTATATTTCATAAACATTTGTGGCCATTCTTCGTGATCACATTTTCAAATGTGTGAGTTATTTTTCTACGTTATTATATTTTCCACATAAGCTTATTATTATTCAGAATACAACAACACTCATTCATAATTTTTGTTAATACACCTGCACTAGCAATCCCTCCTCTGATGACTAAATGTGTCATCACACTATTACCCACAAATTTTAGCATCAGCTAAAATTCTGTCAATTCAATCCCTTCATACTTTTGTTTCCCCTTTGAATTTTCCCTATACAATTTTTCCCTTTTCTTTTCTTCCTTCCTCTGATTATTCTTTGACCTGTTCAATGTAATCTTCTTGCATAATTTACACAATCCCCATATTCCAATCAGACAAACCACAGCAATTATTATTCCCTGTAATATTTTCAATAGACTCCCATCCCAATTGTTGTTGAGCCAGTTTCCCACTAAAACAAACCCTCGGCCAATCTTTTCCCAAACACCTGGTTCTTTCATTACTTTCAAATCAGCACTTTCATTAGTCAGATTAGTAAATTTGTCTCTTATCTCTTTACTGTTATCAGGTATATATTAACAACAATGCCTAGAATTAATCATTCTACAGACTCCACCATCCTTCGCTAAAAGAATGTCTAAAGCAAGATGATTTTGAAGAGTCATAGCTCTATCAGCAGCTAACTCAGTATCTATCAGGAGTATGGCCCCAGAAAATTGTGTCAGCATGTTATCCACAATAGCAAATAACTTTCAAATCTTTAACAAGATCACAATGGCTCCCACTGAAGGAATCACTGCTCCATATATATCTCCCACTATACCAGAAGAGGACTCCTTCCTCTGTCTCTTCTGATGTAATTCAGTCACTTTCAGAAATTTCTCCAAATCCTCAATTTGATAAATCTTTGGGAAATCTATCCCCAAATAACATGTCCCATACCATCCTCTTGGAAGACGGTAAGAAGCATTAAGACCACAGATAAAATAAATCCCTGGATTAGCAGGGTCCTGTCCATTCAACATAAACCTCCATTTACTCTGGAACAAAAACACAAACCTACATTCATTCGTTCCCACAAATACAGTGGCAGTGCGCGATTTAGAGCTATATGTTGTGCATCTAAAGCTAATTTCCCTTGTGTTTTAATGGCACTATAAGCGTAATCGTTCTTGTAAGTCCTTTTCTCCAAGCCTGTTTCTAATTTCTCCTTTAATGCCTTTCTCCTGTCATCAGAGTGATCTAAGAAGCTTTTCTCTAAAGGTGTAAGCAAGCATGTCAGATTATTGCGGTGTGCATAAGCTGTGGCAAACATAAATGTAGGTTTAAAGAAGCCTCTAACTACTACTATGTCATTATCCTTAGCTGCTCTAATCCAATACCTAATTATAGAAACAAACGAAAACACAACATCATAATTCAAGTTAAAGTACTGTATGTACTCCTGGTAATAAAATCTTGTTAGTAACAGACTACAACTAATTACATAAGTTAGTGGCAAGAGGAAGGAATCTGCGTACACACATAACAATTCTTCGCATCCATTGCCTCAACATACTCAAACAGCAATTGACAACATTAGAAGAAAGTTCTCCTTGCACATTAGTATCCTCAGGCAAATACTTTTCATCTAACCTAAACTTCTCTATTGCCGTTAGTGCAATAGTCATCACAAAAGCAGAAGTATGGTTGGCTTCTCTTTTATCAAGAACAGACATACCCCCAATCAACACCACAAACAATATCCCACACATAATTGGCAAACTAATACTATTATATGGACAGCGCATAGCCTCCCTACTCTATTGACTAATGTTACTCATGATCTGTAAAGAATCAGAAAGTAGAAGAGACTTAGAAAAACTTGCTGCAAAAATCAAAAAAAGGCAACTTTTCTTTCAGCAGTTATGAACAGCTCTCCCTTCCAGGATCCCTTGTCAAAATCGGTTAGCAGCTTTGTCAAAATCAGATTTCAAAAGTCAAATCAGGTTATCAAGGTCTTTTCTGGTTAGTCTCATCAGTATCTTTCCTCAAAAATGTCTCTCAGATTGTTTTAACAGTTCAGTTCATCATATTCCTTCAGGTGTCAAAATACTGACCCGGAATCTCTCTATCAAAACTAAAAGACTAAGGGGGTCATTCCAACCCTGGCGGTCGGTGTTAAAGCGGCGGCTAACCCGCCAACAGGCTGGCAGTTAAAAAAATTGAATTCCTACCCTGGCGGAAACCGCCAACAGAGACCGCCACTTCACCACACAGACCGCCACGGCGGGACAAACAAACAGCGCAGCGGTCACCGCCAACAGACAGGCGGGAGACAATGTACCGCCCACCCTATCACAACCCACCAATCTGCCACCTTTTCCAGGGCGGTAGCCCCGCCGATAAAAACACAGCGGAAACAGCCATTTCGAAAGGCAAACGCTCACCTCCATACACCCCACGAGGAATCTGGACAGCATGGAACCGGAACTCCACATCCTCCCAGCTATTGTCTTCCTGCTCCTCTACCAGGAGCACGAACGCAGGCGCAGAAGACAACGGTGAGTACTGCACCTACGACACAGGGGAGGGGGGAGGCAAAAAATTACGGGGACACACATACGAGACACACCCACCCCCACCCTCACCCACTACAACACACACATCAATGCATAGCAATACATCACAGTTACACCCCCCAAACCCCCCGGAAGAATGCAAAGACAAAAGGAAATGATCATAAACAGTCGAATATATTGTATCACTGGCTTATAAATATATCACACATCTAAAACTATTATATACATAAATATTAAAAGTCAGATAATTTTTGCAGGCATTGTCTGTGGACCACAGGGCCCAAATTACATGGGCAAAGCCCACACAGGATACCTGACATCAACGGAGAGAACACTACAGGGGCATCAGATAGCAAAACTACAGGCACCTCAGGGGGAAGGGAAGGGGGGGTACCTCAGCCAGATGAGTCCACAACGCCAGATCCACAAGGACCTCCATGGCCACTGTTCCATCCTGGGGAGTGCAAAGCCACAGTCTCTCAAGTTTCTACAGTGGGTGGTTTGCCCACTTTACCATCCTGGGGAGTGCAAAGCCACAGTCTCTCAAGTCTCGACAGTGGGTGGGTTGCCCACTGTACCATCCTGGGGAGTGCAAAGCCACAGTCTCTCAAGTTTCTACAGTGGTTGGGTTGCCCACTGTACCATCCTGGGGAGTGCAAAGCCACAGTCTCTCAAGTCTCTACAGTGGGTGGGTTGCCCACTGTTTAATCCTGGGGAGTGCAAAGCCACAGTCTCTCAAGTCTCTACAGTGGGTGGGTTGCCCACTGTTCCATCCTGGGGAGTGCAAAGCCACAGTCTCTCAAGTCTCTACAGTGGGTGGGTTGCCCACTGTGCCTTCCTGGGGAGTGCAAAGCCACAGTCTCACAAGTGGATGAAAGTCTCCACTGGTTCTGGAGGGGGCTTGGTGCCCAGAGTGCTTCGTGCAGCCCTGCCCGACACAGATGAGGGCCTGCCCCTTCTGCCAATGGGCCAGCGGTGCTTGAGACGGCGGTGCCCTGTTCAGCGGGGCTTGAGACGGCGGTGCCCTGTTCAGCGGTTCTTGAGACGGCGGTGCCCTGTTCAGCGGTGCTTGAGATGAAGGGCCCAGTTCAGCGGTGCTTGAGACGGCGGTGCCCTGTTCAGCGGTTCTTGAGATGAAGGGCCCAGTTCAGCAGTGCTTGAGACAGCGGTGCCCAGTTCAGCGGTGCTTGAGATGAAGGGCCCAGTTCAGCGGTGCTTGAGATGAAGGGCCCAGTTCAGCGGTGCTTGAGATGAAGGGCCCAGTTCAGTGGTGCTTGAGATGAAGGGCCCAGTTCAGCGGTGCTTGAGACGGCGGTGCCCTGTTCAGCGGTGCTTGAGATGAAGGGCCCAGTTCAGCGGTGCTTGAGACGGCAGTGCCCTGTTCAGCGGTGCTTCAGACGGCGGTGCCCTGTTCAGCGGTTCTTGAGATGAAGGGCCCAGTTCAGCGGTGCTTGAGACGGCGGTGCCCTGTTCAGCGGTGCTTTAGATGAAGGGCCCAGTTCAGCGGTGCTTGAGATGAAGGGCCCAGTTCAGCGGTGCTTGAGATGAAGGGCCCAGTTCAGCGGTTCTTGAGATGAAGGGCCCAGTTCAGCGGTGCTTGAGACGTCGGTGCCCTGTTCAGCGGTGCTTGAGATGAAGGGCCCAGTTCAGCGGTGTTTGAGACGGCGGCGCCCTGTTCAGCGGTGCTTGAGATGAAGGGCCCAGTTCAGCGGTGCTTGAGATGAAGGGCCCAGTTCAGCGGTGCTTGACACTGCGGTGCCCTGTTCAGCGGTGCTTGAGACGGCGGTGCCCTGTTCAGCGGTGCTTTAGATGAAGGGCCCCGTTCAGCGGTGCTTCAGATGAAGGGCCCAGTTCAGCGGTTCTTGAGATGAAGGGCCCAGTTCAGCGGTGCTTGAGATGAAGGGCCCAGTTCAGCGGTGCTTGAGATGAAGGGCCCAGTTCAGCGGTGCTTGAGACGGTGGTGCCCTGTTCAGCGGTGCTTGAGATGAAGGCCCCATTTCAGCGGTGCTTGAGACGGCGGTGCCCTGTTCAGCGGTGCTTGAGACGGCGGTGCGTGTTCAGCGGTGCTTGAGACGGCGGTGCCCTGTTCAGCGGTTCTTGAGATGAAGGGCCCAGTTCAGCGGTACTTGAGACGGCGGTGCCCTGTTCAGCGGTGCTTGAGACGGCGGTGCACTGTTCAGCGGTTATTGAGATGAGTGTCCAGTGCAGCGGATCCGGCCATGACATGGATGTCACTCGCCACCTGACATGTGGCTGGCAGGGCCTTCCTGCCCATCTGTCTGGTGGCTTGCGGGGCCCTCCTGGGCTGAAGTACCGGGCCTGTGTGTGTCCTCCTGCACACCTGGGATGGGGCTGGTGGGGCCCTTCTGGCCTGCTGCCGGACTTCTCGGGCGTGCTGCCCTTCCCACCCTTCCCTGTTCGCCTGTGGCCCTTTCCCACCTTTGGCGGTGTGCCAGGTGGCACCCCACTTCCTGCCGGAACCATGGTAGGGATTTTGGTCCCTGGTGTCTTTGGCCTCTCGCACCGGGCACTGGCAATCTTCGGATGCTTTTCCGGGGGTGGGCTGGCCGTGCCTTGGCTCCTAGCTGAACTGGCTGCCCTTGAGGGTGGGGGACTCCACAGTCCATGGCAAACAGTCTTTACAGTTCCCGGTTTTGTGGTGGCTGAGGTGCTGATTGGAGTCTTATGAGATGGACGGGGTGGGGGAGTTGTTGGAAAGAGGTCAAGTTTGGAAAGGAAAATCAATTTCGAAAGAGAGGGACGGGTAGGTGTAGTGGGTATGGGAGTGGAGGAAGAGGATGTGGTTGTAGGAGTGTGAAGTCTGGTGTCTTTGGGTGCAGGTGCTTGGGCTGGAGGCTGTCGTGAGGTGGATGGCTGTTGGGTGGGTGGCTGCCTGCGTTTGTGTAGTTTGGAAGAGGGGGTGACAGACACACTGGGAGAGGACACAGGGGACGTGTAAATGGTAGTGGGGTGGTGACTGCACGTGTGCGGAGTGTTCTGGTGGGTGTGCTGGTGATGGAAGTCGTGGCTGAAGATGTTGTGCATGCAAGTGTGAGTGGAGACGTCACAGGGAGGGAGGAGGGAGACGAGGAGGAGGGGGACACAGTGGAGGCAGTGGGTGTTGGTATGTCTGCATTTGGATGTTGCTTGTGTGAATGCTTGTGTGATGTGTGGTGCTTATGTCTGGATGAGCTTCCCTTGGGTGTTGACGTGTGTGCAGGCTGGTCTGATGGTGTGTCTGGGATAGGCAGAGGTACAGGGGATTGGGTCTGGGTGGAGGAAGTTGGAGGGGGGAGGCTAGAGACAGGGACAATGGCTGCCGTCAGTGCTGAGGCCAGAGCGTTGAACGATCGCTATTGGGCAGTCCGACCCAAATGAATGCCCTCCAGGTATGCATTACTCTGGTGCACCTCCCTTTCTACACCCTGGATGGCATTCAAAAGGGTAGACTGCCCAACAATGATGGTCCTCAGGAGGTCAATGACCTCCTCACTGAGGGCAGCAGGGGTGACAGGGGCAGGGCCTGAGGTGCCTGGGGCGAAGGAGATGCCCACCTTCCTGGGTGAGCGGGCACGGGGCAAACGCTGAGGGGCTGCTGGGAGGGCGGTGCTGGTGCGCTGGGTGGCAGCTGTACCTGTTGTTGCGGGGGCACGGATGTTGCCGCCACCACAAGGGAGCTCCCTTCAGAGGACAAGTCGCTGTCACTGACATCAGCACGAGTCCCTGCTGTGGAGCTCCCCTCGCCCTCCGTCCCACTGGTGTATTCGGACTCCGTTGCATGGCCCTCCAGGGCCATGTGGGATGCAGCTCCCTCGTGCTCCGATGCCACTTCTCATCTGCCTGATGATGCTAATGCACACATGAACAGGAAGACCACAAAAAAGGGTGGGGGGGAGAAATAAAGACATGTTGAGTGCATGCATTGGCGACACCGTTGGCGGAGAGGACAGACACAGAAGCCCCCTGCACTACGCCGCGCACTTGGGGTCCACTACGCAATCCGTAGGACATGGCCTACAAGCCTATGAACGACAACTGCATACATAGATGCCACAGGGCCATGGATACCTGTACTTGCACCCTACAGAGGT
This sequence comes from Pleurodeles waltl, assembly GCF_031143425.1. Lineage (NCBI taxonomy): Eukaryota > Metazoa > Chordata > Amphibia > Caudata > Salamandridae > Pleurodeles > Pleurodeles waltl. The sequence goes on from NC_090437.1 coordinate 744,909,375, forward strand.
GGGGGGCCGGGGCACAGGGCCATGCCTTACGGAGGGGCGTAGCCTACAGAAATCGCACTGGCCTAGGGATAGCCACAGCCCTCCTCCCCCACCAAGACACCTCCACTGCGCGCAAAGTCAGCAGAATGTGTTTGTACTCACCCCCTTGTGTCTGCTGTGATGTCCTCACGTGCCCATCCAAATCGGGGTAGGCCACCGCCAGGATCCGGGACATCAGGGGGGTCAAAGTACGACTGGCACCCCTCCTACGTTGGGAGGCCATCCCCAGCTGAGCCTCCGCCGTCTCCCTGCTCCAGCGTCAGATGTCCTCCCACCTCTTCCGGCAGTGGGTGCTCCGTCTGTTGTGGACCCCCAGGGTCCGGACGTCCTTGGCGATGGCACGCCAAATAGCGACTTTCTGGTGGGCGCTGACCTATGTGACATGTACCGGGAGAGAAAAATAGTCATCACCTTCTGCATGCTCGATGTGAGTGGCCCCCCATCCCCACCCTTGCCATGTGGCACATGCTCTCATCTGTTGTTTGATGCATGCCTCAATCGCTCCCCTGCCCACCATCTTTCATCCACCCCACTCAACACGGGCATTGCCCACTAAGTATGGTCCCTGTGTACTTACCTGTTGGTCTGGAGGACCGTAGAGTAGCGCATACTGGGGGAGGACCCCATCCACAAGTTTCTCCAACTCCTCCGCAGTGAAGGCAGGGGCCCTTTCCCCAATCGCATGCGCCATTGTCTCATCCAGACCAAGGTTACAGCAGCACTTGCAGTGTAGGTCCTCTCCTGTGGAAGATCAGGTATCGAGTGATTAAGCAGATAGAAAATGGCGGTCACGCCCGCGGCGGTGCGTACCGCGACCGCCGGCGCACATCGTCATTGGCTCCTGAAACCCATAGGGTTCAATGTTAACCAATGCGGCTTTGCGCCGCGGTCTTCGACCGCCTACCGCCACGGTGTGCCACGCCAGCGCATTGACCTCACATCCCACTGTCGCACTTCACAGGTCAGGCAGCCGCCATTTCAAGGGCCCACATGGCTTAATTTCTACTGCGTCACACATACCTAGGCCTTGCATCAACACTCATACAAGCCATTCAATGCATTGGGAATCGTGTTATGTGCAAGCTGTGCTTACGTACCTGTGGGTTGATTGACTCTGTGCTCGCTGTTGTCCTTCATAGGCACCGTCCGCTGGGACATGCGAGGAGATGGAGGAATCTTCCCGTGTACAGACCGCTGGTGGACCTGTCGACAATGGAGGAACGTCATGTCATACTGACATACAGGCTTGACCGAGCCACTATACAGGAACTGTGTGCCCAGCTGGAGCCAGACCTGATGTCACCCATCCGCCAACTCACAGGGATCCCCCCTCTAGTGCAGGTGCTGTCAGTACTCCATTTCTTAGCAAGTGGGTCATTTCAAACAACAGTGGCCATATCATCAGGGATGTCCCAGCCCATGTTTTCCAAGGTGTTGTCCAGAGTGTTGTCTGCCCTGCTCAAACACATGCGGAGCTACATCATTTTCCCTGAGGTGGGGGATTTGGTTACAGTGAAGGGTGATTTCTATGCCCTTGGACATATTCCCAACATCATTGGTGCCATTGATGGGACACATGTTGCTTTGGTCCCCCCCAGCAGGAGTGAACAGGTGTACAGGAACCGGAAGAGTTATCATTCCATGAATGTAAAGATGGTGTGTTTGGCTGACCAGTACATCTCCCATGTTAATGCCAAGTTCCCTGGGTCAGTGGAAGACGCCTACATCCTGCGGAATAGCAGCATCCCGTATGTGATGGGTCAACTCCAGAGGCACCGGGTGTGGCTATTAGGGGACTCTGGTTACCCCAACCTGTCATGGCTACTGACCCCAGTGAGGAATCCCAGGACAAGGGCAGAGGAACGCTACAATGAGGCCCATGGGCGGACTAGGAGGGTGATCGAGCGAACCTTTGGCCTCCTGAAGGCCAGGTTCAGGTGCCTCCATATGACAGGTGGATCCCTAATGTACTCACCAAAGAAGGTGTGCCAGATCATCGTGGCCTGCTGTATGCTTCACAACCTGGCTTTGCGACGCCAGGTGCCTTTTCTGCAGGAGGATGGTCCAGATGGTGGTGTTGTAGCAGCTGTGGAGCCTGTGGAGAGTGAAGAGGAGGAAGCCGAAGAGGACGACATAGAGAACAGGAACACAGTAATACAGCAGTATTTTCAATGACACACAGGTAAGAGTACACACCGGCATATTACATTTACTTAAAGACTCCTACCTCTCTACTGTCTGACTTTTTCCCTCAGTGTATGGTAACTGTGTTGTGACTTTCCCTTCCGTTTTCAGAGATGTGGGCCCCACTGCGTGACATCTGCTTTGTTTCCCCATGGACTACAGCTGTGTGACAGCGGTTTGTTGGCATCACAATTAGAATGAACATTTTGGCACGGTCATGTCTAATACATTTGTTCTAAATCACAGTCAGACTCCAGATTGTTTTGTACAATAAGTGTGTTTATTCAAGTGCTCTAAATTGGATGGGTGGTTGCAAATCGGTGAGGGGTGATGGTGGAGGATTGTCCATAGCAGAGTCCAGACTATCAGTATCACAGGTGCATTGTCCAAATGCCTGTGGAAAGTGGAGCAGGGGCAGTTTAAGGTTGGACAGGGTGACAATGTGGGACAGTGGGATGACAATCAGGGCGGTATCCTTTGCTGGCGGGGGTCTTGACATCTTACTCTGTCTTCTTCCTGGATCTCAGGGCCCACTTGCGGGGTGGTTCTCCTTCTGCAGGGGGTGGGGTTCTGGTGGCCTGTTGGTCTTGTGTCGGGGCCTCCTGTCCACTAGCGCCGGCGGAGGTGGTAGGCAGTTCTTGGTGCATGCTAGTGTCAGGGGCCCTTTGAGGTGCCACAGTGTCCCGCAATGTGGTGACTACCTGATTCAGGGCCACTACGATGGTACCCATGGCGGAACTGATGTTTCTTAGTTCCTCCCTGAACCCCATATACTGTTGCTCCTGCAGAAGCTGGATCTCCTGAAACCTGGCCAGGACCGTCGCCATAGTCTCCTGGGAGTGGTGGTATGCTCCCATGATGGAGGAGAGGGCCTCGTGGAGAGTGGGTTCCCTGGGCCTGTCCCCCCCCTGTCGCACAGCAGCCCTCCCAGTTCCCCTGTTTCCATGGGCCTCTGTACCCTGGACTGTGTGCCCACTACCACTGCCCCCAGGTCCCTGTTGTTGTTGGGGTGTTGGGTTAGCCTGGGTTCCCTGTAGTGGTGGACACACCGCTGATTGACGTGTCCTGGGGACAGAGGTATGGGCCCGCTGGGTGGGTGCTGTGCTGCTGTTCCCAGAGGGGGGAAGGTCTGCTGTGGCCTGTGGCTGTGTGAGGGGAACCGACTGTCCCGAGGTCCCCGATGGACCGGGCTGGTCATCTAGATCCAGGGAGACAGAGGTGCTGTCATCACTGTGGGCCTCTTCTGGGGGTGGAGTGGACATTTGTGGACCCTCCTGCACGGTGACCTGGCGTTCGGGTCCTACAGGGGTATAAAAGTATTGTTATTGCTTCTGTGTGTGCTATAGCGTGCAATGGGTGGGTGCCTGTGTACCCCAGTGCTGGCATTCCTTTGTGGGGGCTGTTGTGACGGTGGTTTGGAGGGGGGGTTGTATGTGTATGTGTAGTGGGCATGCTTTGGTGATGGGTGTCCATGCTTTGTGGACGCATGCAGGGCTAGGTATTGGGATGGGTGGGTTGTGATGGTAAGACATTTGCAAGGAGTAGGTGTGAGGTGGGTGGGGGTGAGGGTGGGGGTATGAGTTGGCATGCAGGTGGGGTGGGGGGGATGAAGTAGTGAAGATGAGGCTTACCAGAGTCCATTCCTCCAGCTACTCCTGCAAGGCCCTCAGGATGCAGGATGTTCAAGACCTGCTCCTCCCATGTTGTAAATTCTGGGGGAGGAGGTGGGGGTCCGCCGCCAGTCCGCTGCACCGCGATGTTGTGCCTGGATACCATGGAACGCACCTTTCCCCGTAGGTCGTTCCACCTCTTCCTGATGTCGTCCCTATTTCTTGGATGCTGTCCCACAGCGTTGACCCTGTCCACTATTCTGCTCCATAGCTCCATCTTCCTGGCAATGGTGGTGTGCTGCACCTGTGTCCCAAACAGCTGTGGCTCTACTCGTACAATTTCCTCCACCATGACCCTGAGTTCATCATCAGAGAACCTGGGGTGTCTTTGCGGTGCCATGGGGTGGTGTGGGTGATGTGTAGGGTGGATTGTGTGGTGCTAAGTGTGGTGATGTGTATTGTTGTGTTGTGTTGTGTGAAGTGTGTGCAGATATTGCTGGGTGACAGTAAATTGGGTGTCTGGGTGCTCGGATGTCTTTTCTCTGTGCGTGTTCACGATTCTCTAGGAGTGGAGGTTTGTGGGTGATGTGGGTGTGTATTTTATATTGTATTGGGTGTGTGGGAGTGGTGTGTGTATGTGTATCAGGTGTGTGTATTTTGAATTGTCAAATGTGGTAGTGTTTTGTACAAGTGTGTGTATTTTGAGCGCGGCGGTGTGTACCGCCAATGGAATACCTCGGTTGAAAGACCGCCGAGTGGATTCGTGGGTCGTGATAGTGTGGGCGTATTTCTGTTGGCGTGACGGTGGAGGTTTGGTCATCGCCAGTTTCTCGCTGGCCTTTGGTGTGGCGGACTTTTGTGGATGTCTGTATTTTGGCGGTTTGCCTGTTGTGGGTCAGAATGACCGTGGCGGTTTACCACGGCCGCGGCAGTGTTATGGCGGTCTTCTGAACGGCGGTAAGCGCCTTTTATCGCCGAGGTTGGAATGACAATTCCTAACCTCAAATTGAGTGAGGAAGTGAATAATATTTTGGGGAGCGTAGACCTTGTTCTTTTCTCTCCCCGCTCTTTGGTTTTAATCATGACAGTGGTTGGATTATTTAATAAAATTTGCCTAACCTCTAGTTATTTTTCAATAGAATTTTTCCAATCCTATACCCTATTCTTTCTAAACCGGGCATATATCTCAAAAGATCTCCGGCAAAGAGCCCCCCTTGAGGGGCCCGTCAGGCATTGCAGCGCCGGCCTGACGTGGAGCAAAGCCCGAGGATGAAGCATGTCACCTTTGGTGAGTGAGGGCTCTTGTTCCAAAATAATTAATTTTCCAGGGACCTGGCTTTCTTTCTTCTTTCTTCTCTCTTTTTTACGATCTTTTCCTTAGATCAGGACCCAATGTGGTTTTCCTGATTATACTTACGTTGTGGAACTGTGTATACCTTGTTTTTGTACATATCTTCGACTTGCTATTCTCTTTCTTTTCAATTTTCGATCACCATTCAGTTCTCCTTCACTTAGATCTTCTCTCCTTGTGGTATCTATTTCTTCCTCAACTGTTGGTTCAACAACCACTTCTTTTCCTTTTTCTACTTGCAACTCTGGCCACTTATCTCCTTTCAGTGGACCTTTTGTCAGTGTTCTCTTCAGAGTCAAACTTTAACCTTCTCCTTGTTCTGCAATGTTTTCTGTTGATGGACCTGCAATCAGTTCAGGAGTCAGATCACAGTGACTTTGATCGATCTCAACTCCTTTCCCGTCTGGCTCTGGCAGTTGCTCTGTTTGTCTCTCAAGATCATCTACTTCTGGGAAAGCCCTCCTCTGACTAGGCTCTCCTGCTGCCTCAATTGAGATAGGCTCTCTATCACCCTCCTGGAGGTCTTCTTCCTCGTCTCTCACAGGAGTGACTGAACCGTCCTTAACAGGCTCAGATCTGGTCTTAGTTCCCCTTTGTTCAGCCCTGAGGCTTGTCTCACTGTTGTTGGTACTCTCAACAACTCTTCTTCATGATCCAGTGGACATACCACTTTCTTTGTGTGACTTGCATGAATCCCGTTCAGAATTCCAGCACACTTCACAGCTGTGGCAGTTGTAAAAACTACCTGATAATGTCCCTTCCAACGAGGCTCCAAACACATTTTCCTTACGTGTTTCAGGACCCCAACCCAGTCTCCAGCTCTCAGATTGTGCCCTGGGTCATGGATCAGTGGCAGTGTGGTGGCTTCCACCTGCTGAGAGAAAGAGCCAACCACATCAGCCAGACCTTTACAGTAATCCAACACCACATCATCTGTAACGTTGACAAGTGCATTTGCAGGCAACGCTGGCAACCTCATTGCTCTGCCCATGAGGCTCTCATGCGGCTACAATCCTGCCTTCCTGTCAGGTGTGTTTCTGATTGACATCAACACTAAAGGCAACGCGTCAGGCCATTTCAAATTCGTGGACGCACACATTTTTGCAACTCTTGACTTTGAGGTACCATTCATCTGTTCCACATGTCCTGAATCTTCAGTACGGTAACTACAATGTAACTTCTGCTCAATGTTCAATGCTACACACAGTAATTTAAAAACTTCATTGTTGGAGTGACTTCCCCTATCTGATTCTAAAGAGATCGGGAACCCGAAACACGGTATCAGTTCCCTAAGCAGTAGTTTTGCTACTGTGAGACTATCATTTCTTTATGTAGGGTAAGCTTCAATCCAGTGACTAAAGATGCAGACAATCACCAACACATATCTCAAACCTCCACATACAGGCATCTCAATAAAATCTTCATTCTGCTGAATGGACCTCCCGCTTTTCAATGTGGCTCAAATTAACCACTGTTCCGTTCCCTGCGTTTAACTGATGGCAAGTGACACAACGATGGCAAACTGCTTCAGCAACTAGTCTAAACTTTGCGTTGAACCAATCATGTTTGAACAAACAAATAATTGCATCCCTCCCAATGTGCGCTTGACCATGATAATACAGCTCCATTTGAGACAACAGGCTATTTGGCAAAACCAATTGACCCTCTTCAGAAACCCATAGTTCATTTTGTCTTTGGACACATTTCATTGAGCTCCATGAAAGTGGTTCCTCCCTTTCAACATTATTCTGCAACATTTTCAATTCTTCAAAGTGTCAACTATTTTCAAGGTATACCTTGTACAAGTTTCATCTTCTTCAGGTAACAGTTCCCACCTGTCTTTGCACGATATACAGTTCAATGCACAAAACATTGAGACTTGATCAGCAATCCATTTCCCAATGACACAAAGTCTTGCAACTTCAGATGTGCACTGCATTTCATCACAGCAATCTTTTCACGCATTTGAATAGCATGTAACAATTCTTTAATTCTATCACCATTTCTCACTGGTGAACCAGAAGAGGTCATGAAACCTCTCTGTGACCACAACTGACCAAAATCATGGACTATTCCAAATCCATACTGGCTATCCGTATAGATTGTAACTTTCAACTGAGCTGAAACATGGCACATTCTAGTAAGGGCTATCAGTTTCGCTAATTGGGCAGAATACACTCCTCTAAGCCAAGCATCTTTCAAAGTACCAGTAATTGTGTACACAGTATATCCTACTCTCAGTGTCCCTATATCCCAATCGGGTGTCTCTAATGTCAGGTCTCGGTTTTATGCACAAGTCAGTTACTTTAAGACAATCATGCTCAACATTTCCACTTGCTCAATTTCAACATTTTCACTTGAAAGTAAGGTTGCTGGATTCAGCACTGAATACTTGTTACATATCTGGTCGACATCGCACAAGGCAAATATTGGGTTTTCGTCCTTGTGAGTAAAATCTCAATAGAGGGAAGGACCATTACAGTTAGGGGATGTCCCATCATAATATCTTCACACTGTGTAAGGCTCTGACCAACTTCTGCAACTGCACGCAAACACCCCAGTACGGCTGCTGCAAATGGGTCCAAAGTAGCTGAAAAATATGCTACTGGGCAGTTTACACCTCCATGGACCTGTATCAAGACAGACAAAGAACACGCATAATGCTCATGAAGAAACAATGTGAAAGGTTTTGTGTTATCAGGCATACCCAACGCTGGAGCCCTGAAAAAGTCCTAGAGCCTCTCTCAATTCAGTGAACGCTTTCATTTCAGCCTGGTCTAACACTATGAGATCAGTAACTTCCTTATGAATTAGCTTTTGCAATGGTCTCAAAATGACTGAAAAATGTGGAATCCATTGGCGACAATAGCTTACCATCCCTAAAAACATCCTGACATCTCCCTGTGTGGGCGGGGGATTTGTCTGAAATATGGTTGAAATCCTTTCTCTGGATATCTTTCTTGAACCCTTCTCAATCTGGTGTCCAAAATATTTCACTACCTTCTGACAGTACTGCAATTTAAGCGGAGACACTTTGTGACCTTTCTTTCCCAAATGATTCAACAGGGCAGTCATATCATACTTACACTTGTCCCTTGTTTTGGACGCAATCAGCAAGTCATCAATGTACTGCACCAAGGTTGATTGGGAAGGCAATTCCAACGACTCCAAATTATTTTCTAAGATTTGATTGAATATGCAAGGTGAAAACCCTTGAGGAATTCTGCACCAGCAATAAACTCGATCAAAAAATTTGAAACAAAAGAGAAATTGGCTATCCTCATGAAGAAGCACAGAAAAGAAGGCTTGTGACAAATCGATGACAGTTAACCATTCGGCACCACATGGAATCTGAAACATTATCACAGCTGGATTTGGCACTACGGTGCAACATTTGACCACAATCTCATTTATTTTTCTCAAATCCTGAAAAATTCAAACTTTCCCACATGGCTTTTTCAAACACATTATCGGTGAATTGCATGGACTGTAAATACTTCCTTCAGAACCCCCTGCTTGACAAAGGCTGCAATTGTCTGGGCTACTTTCATAAGGACATCATGAGGCATGTGGTACTGTGGAAGTTGAGGAAAAACTGAATTCGGCTTCACAGTAACTTTAACTGGCTCAACTCCGTTTATCAAACCTACTTCTTTTCCTGTGAAATTCCACACTTTCTCTTTAACCGTTCCCTGCAAATCAGGATGAAGCTCTTTCACCGTGAACATTGGGAAAAATTAAATCAGAGGGTACTCCTCATTTATAATTTCAAACTCTGGCTCGGGTTTGGTCATCTTCATCTTCACTATTCCTCTGGATCTTAATTTCCTCAGTTGAACAAGTTATGGAGCACTTCGTTTTACACAGCAAGTCTCTTCCCAGTAGGGATACCGGACTTGAATCGCAGACTACAAATTTATGCAGTCCTTGAAAGCTGGCGATCTCAACTTGAACTGGATGTGTAATCTGGTTTGTCAAATACTGGTTTGCTACTCCCACAACCTGAACTGTTCTACCTGAAAGGGGCAAATTTGGAACTTCTGCACTTCTCACTATAGAGCGTGTAGCTCCCATGTCAACCAAGAATGAAACTCTGTGACCCATAACCTTTCCCTTCACATAGGGACCTCTTTGATCTACTTCTAAGGAGCTTGCAAGCACACACAGCTCCTCATCTGAACTGTCACTCGTCCACTCATCATATATTCCATTCTCACTGAGTAATAGGAATTGGTGCCTCTGACTTGTGACCTTTTGAGAAAGCATCATCTGTTGCAGTTTCATTGGGGCTTGAGGTATTTGAATTTGATGTCTAGGTACCATGTGAACCTGCTGTTGCATCGTCTGCAACTGCGACATTTGTGCACATGGCCTTTGCACCTGCTGCATGGGCTGAAAATTTTGCACTTGATTCACATTATTCTGAAAATTTGGATTGGGACCCCTCACACATGGTCCTCTTACATTATGGAATGAATTGATATCATTACTCTGCTGAATGACACCTTCCTGCACTGTCTTTGGACACTCCTGTTTCCAATGACCAACGGCTTCGCAAATGTGACATGGCAATAACTTATTCATTCCCTGCACATCATTCTGAACCACTACAGCATTTAAGTTTGGACCACAATTCATATTTCCACCACGAACTCTACCTCTCATCTGGGGCTGAAAGATTATGTTCCCCTGCTGCTGTTGCAGTAACTGCTGTGGAAAATTTCCTTGCACCCCTGTTAGATCTGCTTTTCTCTGCATCACATTCGCCTTCTCTTTCAACTTTTTCTGCTTCAACTCAGTCTCATCACTACAGTATTTTGCATACTGCAACACCTCGTCAATCGGCTTTGCTTGCCAACAAATCATGGCCCATATTTATACTCTGCTTGCGCCGGATTTGCATCATTTTTGTTTTTACGCAAAACTAAGACCATATTTATACTTTGACGCTAGACCTCACTAACGTCAAAATATCTCAGTATGCACCATTTTCCGGATGTGGGAAACCGCCTTGCATTAATGACATGTAATGTAGGCATTCCCGTCCAAAAAATGATTTAAACATGCGCACGCCATATTTATCCAACTAGGCAAAAATGATGCACGACTGGGAGGCGGAGCCAGAAAATGACGTAAATCCCGATTTGCATAAAAAATTAACGTCTGGGTCAGGGCAGACGTTAAGGGACCTGTGGGCTCTTTTCCATGGTGGGAGATCATGGAAGCAGTCCACAGGTGCCCCTCCCTGCACCCAGGGACATTCCCTGCCACCCTAGCCCACCCCTGGAGGACACCCATTGATGGGGACCCATCCATGGTGAGTGCAGGTAAGTATTTTTTGTAATTTATTTTAAGTGGCATAGGGGGGCCTAACTTGGGCCCCCCTACATGCCACTGTGCCCAATAGCCATGTCCAGGGGACAGAAGTCCCCTGGGCATGTCCATTGGGCAGAGGGGCATGACTCCTGTCTCTGCTAAGTCTGGAGCCATTTCCATGGTGGTTGTGTGTCAAAAAATGACGCTCGTCAGGTTACAGTCATTTTATTTTACCCTAACCTGACTTGCGCCATTCTTTGATGCACAACCCCCAGTCTTCCCTACGCCGCCAGGTTAGAGTAATTTATTTTGACTCTAACCAAGCCGCAGCGCCGGCTACCATCATTCCTTAAATATGGCGCTGGCGCAGGTTTGCTTCAAAAAGTATAAATATGGGCCCAAGTGTCTCTTAATCATCTGACTGATTTCAGGTCTCAATCATTCCACAAATCTGAACACAAAATGGAGCATGTCTTTCGCTTCAATTGTCTCTGTACCACTGTAATGCTTGAATGCCTGCAACAATCTCTCATAATATGCATGTATGACTCCTGTGCTTCCTGACCTGTCCTGTCAATCCTCTGCCAAGCAATATTCTTGGGGGAAATTTTCGTTTTAAAAAAACTCAATCACCTTATAGTAATATTTAATTACCTCAGGAGACGGTGCACATATATTCTTGTCTCTCTCCGGTTCACTTGTTGGCCAACCTAGCTCCTCTTACACTCAATACACAGATCAGCTGAAACCACTATCTCTAGTAAGGTGTTCAATTCTTCCCATAGGCACTTGGCAAGTTTCACAAACCTGTCTGTCTGCTGATACTACTGGCTTTTCTCTCAATTTTGGATACTCATTTGTAAACAACAGAATGTCACTTCTGCTCCACGGGACATGAACAAAATTCCCCCCGGGAATCTCTCTCATTGGTAAAATTTTCAATGGATCTTTCTCCTGCTGCACATTTGCAGTCAACTCCAAAGAATCCCTTTTTCTCTTGTCTCTTTTCTTCACCCATCTGCCTTCCCATTTGTCTTATGCTCCACAGGTCTGAGCACTTTGGAGCAATTCCTTAAAGTGTGCCTTCATTCCGGCATATCTCATGTGTTCGAAATCTTTAGTCTCAAAATCTAATCTGTAACTCCTTTTCAAATGCTTCGTTTTCTCTAATTCTATGCCGTACTTCTCTGCCAAGTCTGCTAGTCTCTGATGCACATTGCTCACTTCTCTCGTAATCTTTGGGTATAAATATCTGAACTCAGCCTCTGTGTAGGATTCTAACCTATTCATCCCCATAGTTCCCTCAATGAGCTCACCCGCATCCATGCTTAATCTAGCACAATTCAAATACTCCCCTCCCTTAGGAGCACTCTGTGGGGTATTCAGCTTGTCTAACCATTCAGTCAACTGCTGAGCTATCAGTCATTGCAACAAGATGTTACTTGCTTGGAGCAGTGGCACCTGCTGTGCAACTACATTCAGGGTCTACGGTGTGAATAATTTCAAGCTCTCAGTAACATTTGACCATGCCATAGTATCTGGAAGTGTTACAAATGGACTAAGGTCTAGCAATGACCTTGATCCATCAAACGTCTGTCCCACAGGAGACACTACCTGACCATTTTCATTATGTCCTCCCCTCATTATATTCTGGGACATTGCTCCCTGTTCACCTACAGTAGGTTTCTTCTGTGCAAATAAGGGTACAGTTGGACCAACAGTAATAGTAGCGATATAGCATCTGGGGCTGTTCTGGTACTTACGCTTTATGGGAGAGTAACTCCCATATTTTGATCATCATCAGAGTCATATCTGACTGTGCCCCTGTTACTGGAGTGAATCTTGGCATTACCTGTGGCTGCACTTGGGGCAGCAAAAGTGGAGTTGGTTCAGTCTGAACCAATATCGGTCTCTGATAAACCTGTTCCGTAGGCACCATTAAGTTCGAAGTCATTTCCATCAGCACATCAGGATAGATTATCTGAACCTGTCGTGGATGCACCTGATTTTGTACTACAGGAGTAGTGGGCACATTAAGACCACTCTGCATCGCATTCTCTGTCAGGCTAGCATTAACCTGCATCAGACTCATTGTCCTATTATCCTGTGTCAGGGCTGTCGGATCAGCGCTGGTACTCGGACCACTCTCATGTACTGTATATGGTGGCAGGCGATCTCTCAAAAACTGTAATAAACTCATCATCATCTGATTCCTCCTCCACTGTTGAAGACTTTCTAGCCTTCCTACTATCGGACGGACTACTGTTAGATTTGCTAGTAGCTTTCCTTCCTTCCTTCTCATTGTCCTGCGTAATTGCCGGAAGCAACTTAATACCGTGCAAAGTCTCTATCCTCCAACCTGTCTGATCACTGTCTTATCTAGCCTCTGCTACTGTCTTTTCTGCCTTTCTTATCCTCCTCTCGAATTTCTGTTGCTGTTGCTGTCTACCTACTAGCTCCCAAATCGCTAATGCCTCAAACTGTGCTGATCTCGGAAAGGTCTTCGATTCATATGGCACCATCCTTAAATGCTCCAAGACCCTCAAACTGAACGTTCCATTTGTAGGGAAGGGTAAGTTCCCATCCTTTTCTGTTAATTTGTACCAATGCTTTAGCCAAAGACATGGCGCAACACATTTCTCTTCCATTACAATGTAAGCTGGTGTACCTTCTGGCGGTGTAGCCTCGCCTACACTCATTGTAATGTACGTATCTCCCCTTAGGGCACTCTTTAATGTTTTGAAAAATGTCATCTTTTCTATCTTTTTGTTATTCAAATCAAATCAGGAAGTGACTTTTAATCCAAAGATTCCTTTCATCTACTTTTTCAACCAAATGCCTCTCACGGACGGCTGCCAATCCGTGGGTGACCCTTCTCACTAACTGACCTATCCCAGTGCGGCTCAAATGATGTCACACTCACATGTACTGCAGCTGGCAAAGTCTTGCGGCTTGTCCTCCCAAACGCTGATTCACACAAACTAATGAAAAAATTGCGAGCAATAATCAAAAATCAAAAACAAATCTGCTGGTTTACTACAGGAAAGGTAACACGATCGCTTTAGAAACCTTACGGATTTTTCACGGACTTCTCTTGCCGCACTTACAGCTACTCCTTCTTTCTTGGTCTCCCAGATATACAAGCAAAATTCGATCTGTAAATTTTACTCTCAAATGATCAAAGGGTCTGTCATGGTGCACCTATGACTCGCCAAATCTCAGTCCAAGTGTTTCTTTCACTCACTTTACTCACTCACTGACTTGTTGACCACGCCCGATCAACCTACTAAACCAGACAGATTACAACATAAAACCAAGTGTCTCATACACTTTTCAATATACTCTGGAGTCTTAGACCACGCAGGGTCCATACATCAACAACCATGTGGACAATGTTTTAGCACAAAGCGCCACACAAATGTGACTTCCCTGCTCTCACACTGCTGAGTATGCACAAACCTCACAATTCACCTGCGATTCGCAGAAGCTGTGCAAGCGCAACTTACTTTATTCACGCTGTCACTATAACGCTGAGAACATCCTCAATCATTAGTAGGATCCAGGATTCTGGGAAAGTAATTTCTGGACTTAAGGGAACATTTTCTCTTCAATTAGCATCATTGAAAAATAAAATCCAAGTCTCAATAATAATGAACTCTCAAAGGACCAACTAATCAAGCTAATACCATCTCTGGGAACACCTGGTACTGTGTACCGCACGTCTGCAACAAGCTATTAAGGACACTAACCATCTGTCTCTCTTACCGTCTCTGTTCGTCAATTATTCTATGCTGGAAGTCTATGGTAAGCTCTAAAGGAGACGAACCATCAGTCTGCTACAGTCTCTGTTAGCACGTTTGACCTTAATAAGTAAACTTACAAGGAGACGCAAATAGGTCGATTAACCTTTTGACTCGCAATTAAGATGTTCTTACCATAGCTCCAGTACATAATCAATAACCGATACACAATAATCAATAATCATCAACAATCAATGACATTAATAATCAATGGAGTTAGTAATTGTCACGCACCATGACTTTTCAGTCATGAATAACCACACCTTTTAGTAAGAGTTAGAATATTTGTTTCCCTATATTAACAATGCTAAGGACATGTGGATTAATCTCAATATGAAATTAAACACATGCAGAAACAATACTGCCTGTCCAAAGCGGCGGAAGAAAAGTAATCTAATCAAAGCTTAAACTATAACACATTCTAAGGTTATGGTGCAAATCAATAGCAAAGTCAACTGCGTCAAAGTAATTACATACATTAAGTTTAGCAGAGAAATTCATCAAGCATTAATCCCTATTAGCATGATTTCATTAGTGTAGATCCGTAACTAGCACCAAATTAGCATCAGCATGTTGGGCTTCATACAAATCAATTTAGTAACACAAATTTGGAAAAACATCTATCTATGGCTCCATCAAAACAGTGCAGTTGGTACCTAGAAAGAAAAATCACATGTGCGTAATAATCAACAGTCACATTTATAATACCTATCCTCAGTGTGGTTCAGCAAGCAGAGTCAGTCATCATCCTCAAGACATCAGTCAATCAGCAAGGCATCAGGATTCAGCATCAAAGTTCAGGAAACGCAAAGTCTTTAAGCATTAAAGTTAAGCCCGTCTCTTGTCAAGACGCACCAGAATTATTGACCTTATGGTCAGCAAGAAAATGGGCAATGAGCTGTCTTCTCTCAGTGTAGTAGCGTTACATTAAAACTAGTAAAACTACTTCCCAAATCCCTATTGGTCAGTTAATCACATGTTCACGCTTTAGCCAATAAAACTAAAACTCCAAATCTATAAATTATACTATTACTCTGTTTACATCTTGTTGATTGGTTTGTCCTGCAATGTCCTCATCATCTGACTTATCAGGTAACAATATTGTTGCAGCTTCGACTTCAGTCAGCATCTCCATTGTTCTCCTCCTAAGAAAGTCAGTCTCACACACCTTACACATAAACTGTTACATTGACAAGAACAACATCTTCTAGCAGTCGGTTCTCAGGAGAAGCAATTCTCAGTTACGAGCACATAGACAGCCATTTTATTAAACACTAAGAAATACCTCGTTGACATGAGGCTTGGCAAGTAGGCCAAGACACTCGCTAAGTTAAGGCCTACAATGTACAGTATAAAGCTAGGGCTTGCTGCATAACCCTTAATATGACATTTTACTACATTAATCTAACAAATGCTCGATATTTCATATTATTAAATCTTAGATTAATACATTTCATTAATACTGGTTGCCATTCTTCGTGATCACATTTTCAAATATGTGCATTATTTTTCTACGTCATTATATTTTCTACATAAGCTTATTATTCAGAATACATCAACACTCAATAATTTTTATGAAAACACCTGTGCTAGCAATCCTTTCATGTTTTGTGTCTCTGGAAATATAATTAAAAATCATAACTTTCAGTGAAGTCGGATTTTAAATTGCAATTTTGAAAATGCCACTTTAAAAAAAATTAAAATGTTTCTGTCTTGGCCATTTGGTGCCTACAGCCTGTCACTGGGAAACATGACTGGGTGTAGTTGGCAGTTGTGCTTTGTGTATTCCTCTTTGAAACCCTCACTAAATAGAGAGCTTAGGCGTGCCTACATTGGCCATCACGGTCAGAATGGGAGAGCCGAGCTGGGCACAGCCCTACTTACACTTGAATAGGCTGTATCCTGGCTCTATACAAAGAACTGCATACCCCCTCTAGTTAATCTGGAGCCAGGGCAGGGAAGTCAGAAAACCTGTGTACTTCAAAGAGAAAACTCTAGAACCTTTCCCACTTCAAAGGAATGTCCAGGTATAAACATTTGACCTCAGACACCAACACTTCAGTACACTTATGTAACCTGTAGATACTTTGCCAGGAAGGCCTGACGCTCTGCTTGATGACTGAACTGAAAGAACTGCTGCCCTGCTGTGCTGACCTGCTGCCTCCTATCCTCTTGCCTTGTTCAGAAGGACTGGACCTTCACCTGTCGAACCCAGGACCCCAGAGACATTCGAAGTGCTAGTAGGTTGGCCTCTTGACCGGAGTCTCAGGGACAGAAGGCTCCAACAACCTTGAACAAAGCCTGGACTCTGCCATCTGTAAGTCCTACCATGCCATGTGGTGCCAGCCCAGTCCTGGGCCCTTGAAAGTGGGACTAAAGGTGCTCTGCCAATTCATCTGTGGGTTCAGCGGAACTGACAAATCACCACTGCTTTGTGGCACAATCGCACCTCGGGAACCGGTGCATCGATTCGGTTGAGCAACGCATCTATGATACAGATCCTTGCAACGCTCTGCAAACCAGGATTTAAGATAATCTGTTCAGAGTGCTTAACTGGTTCCCTGTAGCCAGCCCATGCTCCGTGTCAGTGGGCCTGAACTTGTGACTGGGCCCCAGTTAGGCACGACCAGATGTCCACATATCCAAAAAGCACTTGGTGATGTTTGGTGCTATTTTCCATAAAAAAATAATTGAATATCTCCAGCTCTTCTAAGTGCTTTATTTATTAAATAAAGTTTTATTTTTCTAACTTGGTGTGGGATCCTTTTTGTATGGTGTTCTTTTCTGTATTACTGTTTGAAGTATTGCACAAATACTTTATACATATTGCCTCTGAGTTAGGCCTAACTGCTTTCTGCAATGCTATGAAAGGATAGAGCACAGGATAATCAAGCATTAGCTTGTTCCTCACCGTGACTAGGACTGTGGTTGCTGCTTGACCTGGATTCACACCGCAGTCAAACAAGAACCCAGTTTCTCACACCTACCACACACAAATCAGCTGGAGTCTTGCACCAACAGAAATAGTCGAGCCTGAACTGTCCGACCAAGTCACTTACCGATGGGAACCCAAGCAACCTCATACAGGTTTCAACCCCGCTTTGGCCCTGTGGTGCCAGTGAGGTATATATTGTAAGTCCTATTGGAGCAGGACCAACACTGACTTACATATGGCTGGTTCCTGCCAAAGGTGGCATGCAGGGCAAAAAAGTATGGACTGTGTTGCAAATATTAATTCAAGCAATCCACCTAACACTTTGTTTGTATTCCTGACTGTATATTTTGAGCATCTCCAAGGCAATGATGAACAAGTGAGAAGCTCTGTATTGTATCCTCTGGTAGGTGGACTGTTTGCACTAAGAAAGTATACCTGTACACTGTCCTACCGTCATTTGATTTGATTTAAACAAGGGTTTGACTTCGGCTTATTTAATAGCAGAGCTTCCACTGATAATGAAAAGGATATTGGTGCTTTTCTCCCTCATTAAACAGAGATGACATATAACAAATGAAGCTGTGTTCTTCACTGAATTATTCAAAGGCAGCAGGCCGAACTTCTGGCAGGAATATTTAACTGCATTCGTAATGATATCACGCTGCTGAAAGCAACAATCGTTTGGTTTGTGAGTTAGTGTTATATGTTACACAATGTCATGTCACTTACATACCAGACTGCATTGGGAAATATATCTGTGTTAAAGCATGAATTGTTTTCGCTGTCATGCCTTCATCCAAATGAATAATCAAATTGTAATTCACGTGGAGAATAAATTTCGATCTGCAATGGTTTGAGGTTTCCAATTGCTGGTATCGCAATTAGCAATAAAGCTGGGTAACATTTTATGATTACAAGTGTTAGGTTAAAAATCAAGAATCATGTCTCTTGGATGACCTCGCCATGAGTTATTGCTATTTTGAATACCGTATTGACAGTTACGGTACAGTCAGATGAAGCATATTATTTTTGTTTTAATTTAGGTATTTGCACTGCACACCTTCTTAGGGTCGAGCGTGCAAGCGCACAGGCCCCTGTTGTAATCTCTGTGTGGGCTTTTAACCACGCCCATGTCACGTCCATCAGTTTTGTTGGTTTGTGGGCTTGTCTTTTAAAATTTGCTTGATTTCATTTGTGAAAGTCATGCATTCTTCGTGACTTTTCCGGTGTTTAGCCCTCCCCAACAGCACCAGTGAACTACTGAAAACAAAGAAGGCTCCATGTTTTGCGCATGGCTTCTGGACTACTTTTTCTTTTTCTTTCCTACGCAGTGCGATCTCGCTGGACAGTAATCGAGCGCTTTGCATGACATCGACCCTGTTACATTGATAATTGCATAACTGCTAATACATTTGACTGTGAACAAACTTCTGTTTCCTTTTGTGTGCTCCTTCACGCTCATGCTTATGGCGTGGCGCTTTAAATTGAGTTGGTTATGTAAACTGTAATACTTTTCATTTTCAATTTACGTGGCAAGAGAAGTCCGGTTAGGACTTTACAATGCTAATAGCTCTAAGTTGAACAAATTTGAGACCCATTTCATTGCAAATGCTTGTTCTTTTTATGTTTGACTACTGACTGCAGTGCACCAAAGCTCACCGAAGCCCTAATTACGAGTTCCTTGTAATGTGGTGCCAGGATACTGGTGTGCAGAATCACCAGTTCCAGCCACCGTGCGATAAAATACACATAGTCAGAGTTATTTTCCCACAGTGGTGAACAACACACAGATTTGGGAATATCATTTCAATTCTGTGTGTGTTCTCCTCTCCCAGGTAAAATATCAGGCCCAAATCCACATCCATATATTGCCTGCTCGGGCAGATGGTAACTGGATGTGGGGGCATTGTTCTGGCACTGAGTGAGTTCTGTGGGGAGTTGGTGATGATAGGGAGGGCAAAGTGCACAAGTGGAGAGTTGGTGGGAGCATTTACTACTTGTGCCCGTTGTACTGGAGTAGGGCAACAACACACAAGAGTCTAGGCCTGGTGTCCCCGGGAGCAGAACTACTGGTCTCAGAGTCTTCAGGCCCAATTCTAGGTTTGAGACACCAGGTAATTTGAAATTTTACAGAGTTATATCCACCTCTGGATACTGCCCTGGGACACTCATAATTGCTATTTCCCCTTCTCCTGATCGGGGAGCGTCCTTTCTAAATGGTAAATGCATTCTATTGGGATGAGATTGATTGGTAGATTGCTGAGGTCTTATTGTTCTGACCTTCAGTTAAATGAGATATAAGGCTAAGGCTCGCTTAACTCTTTCACCGCCGAGGGGGAGGTGGGTGTACAATTCTGCAGCACTTATGCTTAAAGTATATTAATACTGTTTGTTCATTTAAACGCATATTAATTAATTTCGTTATTGTTATCCTCTATAGGGAGTTCTATGTAGACCCCCAGACCATTTGCCTTTTCAGTCTCCTGTTATTTTTTTTTATCTGATCACACGATCTAGTATACTTTGGTGTGTGTTTTTCAAAATCACTATGCTTACAAAATGTAAGTCAAAAGCAGGATGAATGCTGCTGAGCAGCTCATGAGGATTTCTTACTAAAGGTGTAAATATGCAACATTTCTACTGTTTATGAGCAGTGAGCTATTCTTAATTGTTTTGGCTTTTGGCAGCATCAAGAATGCAAGGCAGATCATCTCTGGTATGAGTAAAATCATGACTTGCTGTTTCTCTGGGGGTGGCATAACTATTAAAAATGTGAAATATAAGTTTAATTATTTGTGGTAAAACCAAAGGCTTATGCAATATTTGGTTACTTGATCTTTCAAAATGTTATGAATACATAATAGAAAATCCAAGGCAGCACTCAAACAATATAGAGCAAATAGCAACATCAGAAATCACATAGCCTCTTTCATTGGTTGAATCCTGAACAACTGGCTTTAGTGGTCAAATTAGTTTTAATGCATTTAAAACTTGTATCAGCAGAAACAAAGCTATCTGCTTCTACGTGTCTTTCTAGTGGCCACTGACATCATGGCATCCTGGTCTTGAAGATTCTGTGACTCCTGTAACAAGAAATTCCCTCTTCATTGTGTCAGTGCCCTTGGTGGTGGTGAATGAATTTGGCAAGCAGCACTAGATTAGTCAACTCCCAAACCTAGTTGTGGTCTACTGGAGTACACTGACTGAATGCCTTGCCCTGCTTGCCTACTCTGGAAGAACAAACAACACTCCTGTAAGTGTGATAAGCCTTGTTTCCCCTTCTCATGTACATGGGTATTCAGAGATGTTTTATCTGGTCTTAGTGGGCAGCCAGTCTACGTAAGCCTGTCCTAATACCACCTACCCTTCACCCAAAATGCCACCAACATCACCTGGGCAAAAACGCCATGTAAACTGACCCTGTCCTAGCCCAATCTAGCATCAATCATTTAAACAGGATTTGTAAAGTGTGGCTAATAGCCCAACAGGGTATAGAGGCACTTGGAGGTTCCAGAGGCTCATTCTAACAGCCAGGTCTTGAGGGCCCTTTGAAATTCTGGAAGGGAGGTGATGGTTCAGAGTAAATTGGGAAGGCTGCACAAAAAATGGGGGTAAGAGCAAGAAGAAAGCAGTGAAAACAAGGGAAAAAACAAGGGAAAATCAAAGAAAAGGAACACCAAAAAATGGGAAAAAGAAAGAAGAAGGTAGTGAAAATAAGAAAAAAGCTAGGAGAAGGCACATACAAAATGCGGGGAAATCAAGGAGAAAGCAGAGAGAATGAGGGAAAAGCAAGGAGGACGCACTCAAATGACAGTGGAAAAAGCAAGGAAAAAGCAGTGAGAATGAAGGAAAAGCAAGGAGAAAGCACACAGTAAAAACTAAAAACGGTGGTAACAGCAAGAAGAAAGAAGAGAATGAGGGAACAGTAAGGAGAAGGCACACAGTAAAAACTAAGAAAAAGCAAGGAGAAGGCACCCAAAGAAATGGTGGAAAAAAACAAGAAGAAAGCAGTGAAAATGAGGGTAAAGCAAGGAGAAGGCACATCAAAAATTACAGAAACAGCAAGGAGAAAGCAGTGAAAATGAGGAAAAAGCAAAGAGAAGGCACTCAGAAAACAGAGGAAAAATCAAGGAGAAGACAGGAGCAAGAGTGATGCAGCAGCACAGGGAGAGCAGGGTCTGGAACCAAGATGAACTTTCTTGCAAGAAGGCACGGCTTCTTAGCAAATAATGTCAATACACTTAGACTCTCTAGTGGACACATTTAATACAAGACTCACAATATTGCTGTTTTTTTCTATGTTATCTGTATGAACTGGTTAGTCAAAAGTTAGCAAAGTTTCCTAGCTGTTTTTCAGCAATTTATTTTGGTTACATTTATCCCATCTGCAGGCAACTATTTTTTCATCCTTCTAAAGTCTTTGCTTCTTCTATTTGTTTATTATATTCCCTTGATTTACTTGTATTTGTTGATTACATTATCTTTATGATCTTGGTTTGGACCTTGTACTCTTTCTTTACTATGTTCTTTTTTATCTACCGGTTTTGAGGTTTGCGATGTTGTATCTTAAAGCGCACAATTCTCTCTGAGAGTTAACCTTGATCTTTGCTCATACTACGAGAGTGACTGAGAGGATGTTTTTATATTTATTTATTTTTACTTATTTGCTTATAAAGTTTTACATCACATGTACTACACCCTACAGTGTGTGTGAGTGTGCCTGGAAAGTTTGATCACTTCACTCAAGTGCAAACAATCTGCAATGGCTTTGAATAAAAGTCCAAATTAAATTGAAAGTGCCCTTTCTTCATTTCAATATGTTTTATCTTCATCATCTACCATACTTGATCTCATCTTTGATATTTGGAAGGAAAGAAAATTTTCACAAGTACAGACAACCTAAATCAATGTACCAGAAAATTAAATTATCAACTAGCTACCTTGCAGTTATTTTTAAAACAGCTCCCACAATGGGGAACGCTCTTTCCAAGGTTGTCAGATATATAAGTGAGTGTCTTGAATTGATAATATTCTTTATCCCATTATGAATTTAAATATAGAAACACAAAATGCATTAAAGTCACATTGCATCTGTATCTCGAGATACACCATGACATAAATACTCAAATTAAATAAAAGATTTATAAAACTTACAGGATCTCATAAAATTCTAGAGAAAATGTTAAAAACAAAATTAACCTTCCCAAAATGGTAATAAAAAGTAGGTATGTGCCAACAAACAGCAAAAAGTAAGGCAAGTGCAGTAGGCAGACAGTTATCACATAGATCTCCTCAGTCTGATGGCTAACGGGCTAAGCTTTGCTAACCCCAAAATTGAAATCAAAAGGCTCTTTATAACCCATGAATAAAATTAACAAAAAGGCACACAGTACATTGTAGTCCGAGGGGATTTAAAATCACAAGGGCATGGTAATAATTTAACATGGTAACGGTAGGGTTCAGGGAAGGCATTTATTGTGTATAGTGTTCAACCTCAGTCTCGGTCTTGTCAATAAACATCTATGGTTACTATTTTGGGACCCATACAAAATAAGGTTCTATGCTAGGAATTGTATTAATTTATCATATTGGTAGAGATCATATTTTACTAATACATTAGTGGCATAGAAGTTATCAAAACCTTCATTGAAAAGCCTAAGAGAGAAAGTAACATAAAATGTAAAATTGTGTACGTTTGAATAATGGGGGACATTGTGACCTCCATTCGTATTTGACATCTCGTTTTGCCATGAAGGATGTTTTGGATTTATATTCGAGATAACTACTGACATGAATTAATATTAAAAGTATTAGTCTGAAAAAAATAGTAGAGATGAAGTATATTTGGAGTATTAAACGAATATCAATTAACCATACTTATATTGATTTAAATGAATTTATTAGCATGAGTTACATGTGTACACAGAAATAAATGCATGTTTAAAACATTTCTAATGCTGTAAATAATGTTTGCAATTAAATAAGTTGCTTTGCATACTTGATTCAAATTGTAGGGTGGACAATAAGATTTATATGTATTTAGGCTTTCTTAGGTAGACTAGGACTGAAGACTCATTTTTGCAGCAGTAGAGGAACAGTACTAAATCATTCTTTGACCTGAATTAATTCCTAGGTTGCTGATGTATTGGCAAATGTCTTATTGTATTAAAGACAGAGAACATGTTTTGATTAATTTCAAATGTAACAGTATTTGTTCTAGCTGTTAAATTCACATGAGAACTATTAGCATCATCCTGTGCGATGTGGGAAAGAATCGCAAAGTTGCAATAGATGAACAAGTGTTATATTTTGGCAGAACTGTGTGAATTCATCAAGATGATCACGCACACTCCCTTAGAAAATCCGAAAAAGTTGCAAACTTGATGTCTTCAATGATTTTCCATTGGATATTGATTAATTTTCATGAAATGGGCCCACACAGTCAACCAATCAGAACTTCATGGACATTTCTAGTTAGGGAGAGACTTTTGAAACTTAGTGAGAGTTCTCCTTGGGTGTTCGTACTGTCACTTTCTGTTCCTCTCCAAGTTTTCTGCCATATTTAGTCTTTACATTGTGAGTTCTCTTTTAGTTTAGTTTATATGTCCTGTTACTAATGCTGTTTAGTACTAATATGCCCAATAAATTCGGAACTGCTGACTTGCCCTATGTGCAGCTCGTGTTCTACATTGTCCTTGATGCTGCTGTCTACTGATTCTGAGAAGCTGTGAACACTCTGACTCAACAAACCTTTCCTGTCTGCTGTCCCATGAGCAGAGGTAAGTATTTGAAAATGTGGCTTCTTGTTTCCTTTTCAGCTTTAATGATTACACCAGTGTTTTTTTATAGTGAGTTACCCTAGTTAGATGATTTTCTAAACTATTTTTTTCTTTTGTTCTGTTTTGCCTGAATCTGTTAGCCCGTCCCTACACATGCAAGTCCAAATTCGCACTAGGGATAAGGATGGCGCAACCCTGAAAACTTATTATTAGTAATTTAATTTTTTATGATTTACTGATGTCACCATCATTTGTTTTGAAATCTGATTTTGATATGCATATTATAGCCCTGTTAATTTGTGTTATTCTTTTGGAGTGTTAAATAGTATCAATGTTAAGTAGGCTTAATCTCTTTAGACTTTTTGATCGGCCGATGGTTTTCATGTAAGTTTGTATCTTATTTTTGTGCACAATTTATTTATTGATTGCGCCATATTTACAATATCGAGCACCACGGCAATCATTAGGACAATAACATCAAACATTTTGACGCTACTGTGGTGCTTTGCTGCACTAGCATCAAAAATTTAACACTACTACAGCAAAGCGCAGGGAGGCCCATAGATTAAAATGAGAGCATCATTTTAATGCCTGCTCTGAGTGGGTGTTAAAAATGACAGAAAAAATGGTGCAGTGAAATGTTGTAAATTTCACTGCACCAACTTTTTGGTCCTCCCTGCAGGGGGAACACCCCCTTGCATACATTATGCGTGGCACATGTCTAATGTGGCACAAGGGTTTACAAAGTGGCGCAATGGAAGCATTGCAGCACTTTGTAAATTAGGCGTGGGAGAAAGGCCTCCTTAATGCCACCGTAGTGTTGGAAAATGGGTTATTGGTAAGGGCAGGTAAGTACCTGCACTTAGCAATAGGTCACTAACCTCCACGTAAGTCCAGTTAGGTCTCAATAAATTAAACCCAGCTCAACCCTGGGTAGCTTGGCAACGAGCGACAAGGTTTAACTTAGGAGACATATGTGTAAAGCATTTAAAAATCACAAAACAGTAAATAAGTAAAACACAAAACACAATAAAAATCCAACATGAATTTATAAGAATAGATTATATTTGTATCTTTAAAATGACACCAAAACGAATACAATCAGATAAGGGTAACCGGAGATATGAATTTTTAAAGAATTAATGCTTTCTAGCACGTGGAAACAAAAAAGTGCTAATCCGGTCATCTGGTCTCACCTCGACCAGGGCAAAGTCAAAGTTTAAAGCAGACCGCAATGGAGCCCGACTAAGCTACAGCCTGTGGGAGGCCTTGGTCAAAAGTTTACCTTAGGACTTAGTTGTTTTTCTGGAGATTTTCTTCAGTGGGATCAAGTCGCCAGTCCAATCCAACCTCCTGGAACTCCTTCTCAGATGCGCGTCACGGGAGCCCTCGTGGAGATTTTTACCCTCAGACTTAGTTGTTTTTTCAAGGTGAAAATCCTTTGATTGGGGCAAACCTGGATCTTGATCCGATGTCCTCGGAGCCCTCTTCGGATACAATGCCTGGGAGGTCCCGGTCAACTTCCTACGTTCGGACTTAGTCACTTTTTCAGAGATTTTCTTTACTGGGATGAACCTGCAAGTCAGGCCGGGTCACGGTTGAAGCAAGCCAGCTAGAGTTGCAGTGGCGGGTCAGGCCCTATACAGAGCTTTTTTTCAAAAGTTCTCCAAACTTCTCCAAACTTCTGGATCTTTTTCCAGATGTTCCTTTAAGGGTCTTTTGAGGTCCACAGCTCACCCTAAGGTTCCAGAAGCTCTGAGATGCTCCTTGAGGGTGCGGACTACAACTCCCAGAATGCACCTAGTGCAAACTCCTTTTTGGCCACTGGGCAGTGGTCAGCTGGTTGGTTCAGGAATTGGTGCAGGGGACTCTTGTTAGCAAGTTTTCACCTGTAGCAAATAGGGAGTCCCTCCTTGAACCAGTTGAAGCCAGACAAAGTCCTTCTTGTGGTGAAGCCCAGCTGGTGCAGTCCTATAGAGTGGTGTCCAGGTGCAGGTCAGGGATCCAGCAGGGCAGTCCTTCTTCTTCTGTAGTTCTTCCTTGTTGGAATCTGAGGGGGAACTGAGGAATGGGTGCAGGTCTGCCAGTTTTATCCTTGCTCCTGGGTAAAAAACAGAGGGGTCCTGGTTCTCCAATCAGGGGTAGGGTCCTTCCCCATGTGATGACCACTTCCTGGGAAGTGTGGTAAAAAAACAATCCCAGGGAGCAACATTCCTCAAAAATCCATCATGGCTGAAAGTGATTTTTGGAGGTTACATCTGGCTGAGTCCACCCACTGGTGTAGCTAAAAATCCTAAACACACCCCTCTCCTGCCCTCTTCTAATCTAATCAAGGGGACACCTAATTGTCTTGGTTTGCAGGATGTGAGGTTGTTGCTGGGTTGCTCCAAATGTCCTTCCCTGCCTTTGAAGACCAGTTTGGCAGCCTTCCCCCCTCCTGCTTCCCCATCAGCTGAGGGGAGAGCTCCTCCCCCAGGCACATCTCTTTGTGTTGAGCCAGGCCACTTCACACCTCATCCATGCAGCCTGGCCAGGCTGCCGGAGGCTGGCCAATCAGAGCAAAGCAGCAAAAACACTGCAGGGCTGAAGTTGGCTACTTTTCAGGTAAAGTTTAAAACTCCTTACCTGAACAAATTATATTAAATCCAACTACTGGAAGCTGTGGGATTTATTATAACAATTAATTTGCCACCAGACTTGTTGTATCTGTTACGTAAGGGGACTTTAAAATTAAAATAAAGTCTCCCCATTATAGCCTATGAAGACCATTCACTACAATGAGGGAAAAACTAATTTGGCTGCTTTACCTCACCAGGGCTTGTAAAACTATTTGTATACGGTCCCTGCTTATAGTTATATGGCACTCAGCCCTAGGGGCACATGGGGCACATCTTAGGGGTGACTTATATGTAAAAATAAGGTAGTTTAAGACTTTGGAAACACATTTTCAATTCCAGCGTCAAATCTGCATGTAAATTTAATGTAAAAGCAGCCAGCAAGGCAGGCCTGTCTTTAAAATGACACTGGGCACCTCAGCAGTGCACCTTTGGGGGGCACCACATATGCTATATTCCGAAACCTACATGCCCTACCATATACTAGGGACTTACAGGTAGGTTGATGTAGCCAATTATAATTAGCCTAATTTGCATACTGATTTTACACAGAGCACAGGCCCTGGGACTGGTTAGCAGTACCCAAAGTATCATTAGCGTCAGGAAAACACAAGCAAAAAGTGAAAAATGGGGGCAAAAAGTCAGGGGCCCTCTGCAATCAGCCCTGTTTTCTCACACAAGCCCCCCAACCCACAAGTCCAGGAGACTCAGCCCAACCCTGGGAGAGTCTTCCTGGCTTGTTAGGCGAGGAAGACAGCGAAGAAAACTGGCTGTCCCTTTGCAGGGGCTACTCTGCCTTAGATCCTCCTGTCATAGTCACTCCCTCTGGGTAGTGAACCCATCCCAACAGTGAAAGGACCCATCTTAAACTGAAACCTTCCTCTGGGGGGTCTTCTTTCTCTCTCTCTGCCAACTTGGGTAGTGAGGTGCCCATCTCACCTATGCCTAACTTTGCTAGGGAAACACCTAGCTTACCCAAAAAGGTCAACCAACACTTGAGCAACCCTACCATGACCAACAGGGTCAGGGGGTCTATTTTGCTTTTGGCCCTGGGGTCTGCCTCCCAGGCCAAGTGCAGTGCTGCCAGGAAGGCTAGCACCCAGCAGAGGCTACTGACAGCTGTCAGCACCCAGAACCACACCCTAAGCTCTCCACTGACAGGTGGCTGAGCTGCTTTAGGGGCAACTGTGGGGTCCTAGGAACCCTCTTGCTGTCTAGAGTAGGGGGCTACCACCTCCTGTGGCAGACACCCTCCTTCCACTCTCCATTATGTCAGTGCAAGGGCAACATCCTGCATCTCTACAGCTGCCTGACTACTCAGGACTTCCTTGGGGTCAGGTGAGGACTCATCAGTGCAAACTCTGGGCTCCCCTCCTATTAGGGCAGAAGGCCTTTGGCTCCCTGAAACTCTCTTTAAGAGTGGCCTTCCGTTCCTTTTCTTCTTTCCTTTTGTTGGGGACCCCTGTCTCCTAACAATAATGACTACCTCCCCAGGACTTTGGGATGGAGGGGTGCCCTGGGCAACCACCCTATCTGGGTCCAGACTCACCTCTGGGAGGTCATTGCCCAGGATACAATCTAGGGGGAGGTCAGCAGTGACTACCACCCTAAACCAGTCCAGGATACCCTTCCTCTCTAGGGGCACTACGGCTACTTGGTTTGGAGGTGACCTCCCCTGTGGCTCTGCTGACTTTCCTTGTCTTCCCTGGGACATACATGTCTGGGGTCACCAACCGGTCACTCACTATGATGTGACTGGTACAGGTGTCTCCCAGGCCAGTGGTAGGGATCCCATTCACCTGAATGGTGTGAAAGGGCCTACTCCCACCCTCAGGGACCACCAGCTTACCATCTGGTTCTGTCTCCCAGCCCAATGCTATGAGGACTTCATCATCTGAGGTGTCCTCCTCCATGGCTACACTGGACAGTCCAGTGCTAACCACGTTCCTTGGACAGGCTGCATCTCCCCTGAAGTGACCTGTCTGCTGACAGTCAAAGCAAGCCTTACTGTCCAAGAGCTTTTTTAAACCTGGGTCTCCCTGCCTCTGCTTGTTATAGTGGGAGTGGGATTTACTCCCCTCCTTCCTAGGGTTCTGGGATGCAGAGGGAGTCTCTGTGGTGGGCTTACCACCTCCCTCCTTAGGTTGTTGGGGACCTGACCCCCCTTTCTTGGAGTTTCCCCCCGGGACTTGACAACCACCCTGGTTCTCAACCACTCATCAGCTGCCTCCCCCACCTCTCTGCGGTTGGTCAGCTTAGAGTCCACTAGATGCTGAAGTAACCTTTCTTGCATATAATTAGTCAAGATGTGCTCTCTTATGATCAAATTGTATAACCCCTCATAAGTATTTACTTGGTTACTATGAATCCAGCACTCTAGTGCCTTAAGTGAGGTGTCTACAATATCAACCCAAGACTGGGTATGGACCTTTTGGGTGTCCCTGAACTTCATCCTATACTGCTCTGGGGTCAGACGAAACTTCTTGGTTAAGCACCTCTTCATACTAGGGTATGAAACTGCCTCCTCCCCACTTAAGGTCAGAAGCCTATTCCTCCCTGAGTTGGGAACCAACTCCCATAGAAGTGAACCCCAGTATTGAGGCCTAACCCTTCTCATTTGGAGTGCCCTCTCAAAGGCCTTCAACCACTTGTCTATGTCATCCCCCACCACATAAGCAGGAACCACCCCCCTAGGTAGTCTGGGACCAACCCCTCCACCCAGGGACACCTGAGCTTCTCTGTCGCTGCCACCATCTCTCTGTTCAATTTGTGCCCACTTCTCCTTCTCTAAGGCCAACTTCTCTGCCTCCAAATCTATGAGGGCTTCCTGGGCTTCAAGTTCTCTTTCCCTGAGGCCCAGTTCTGCTTCCTCTTGGTCTGATACCACAGACCCCCCCACTAGCTCTGGATGGGGCCCTAGCTGATGACATTACAGTGAGGCAATCATCCTCCTCCTCCTGGAGGTTGGAGAGGACATCTTCCCTCTCCATTCCTACCTCTGAAGCTTCCTCTGTCTTTTTCTGTGCTGCCCAGGCTTCAAGGGATTTAACCATCACAGCCTACCTAAGGTTGTTAGTAGCAGGTAATCCCCTCTTTCTACACAACATCCTAAGCTCAGCTGCAGTAAGTGTGGGTAGGCTAGCCAGATCAAGCTCTATGTTCCCCCTTAAATTTTGTGTCACTTATAAAAAACTTTGGCACCAATTGATCAGAACAATTTAGAAAAATAAAAAATGAAGTAATTAAAACAATTAGTCCAAATTTGAAAAATCAAAAATACTTTTGCTCTAGGTCAATGTAGATGATTTTTAACTCATTTCACTTAAAACTGTAGTGTAGCTGATGGCTCACGGCTGAAACTGATTTTTGGAGGTTACATCTGGCTGAGCCCATCCAGTGGTGTAGCTAAAAATCCTAAACACACCCCTCTCCTGCCCTCTTCTAATCTAATCAAGGGGGCACCTAATTGTCTTGGTTTGCAGGATGTGAGGTTGTTGCTGTGTTGCTCCAAATGTCCTTCCCTACCTTTGAAAACCAGTTTGGCAGCCTTCCCCCCTTCCTGCTTCCCCATCTGCTGAGGGGAGGGCTCCTCCCCCAGGCACATCTCTTTGTGTTGAGCCAGGCCACTTCACACCTCATCCACGCAGCCTGACCATCCTGCCAGAGGTTGGGCAATCAGAGCAAAGCAGCAAAAACACTGCAGGGCCAAAGTTGACAACTTTTCAGGTAAAGTTTAAAACTCCTTGCTTGAACAAGTTATATTAAACTGGAAGTTGTGGGATTTATTATAACAATTAATTTGATGCCAAACTTGTGGTATCTGTTACTGAAGGGGACTTTTAAAATTAAAATAAAGTCTCCCCCTTCTAGCCTCGTAAGGCCATTCACTACAATGAGGGAAAAACAAATTTGGCTATTTTACCTCACCAGGACGTATAAAACTAATTTATAAGGTCCCTGCTTATGGTTACATGGCACCCAGCCCTATGGGCACATAGGGCACATCTTAGGAGTGACTTATATGTAAACATAAGGTAGTTTAAGACTTTGGAAATACTTGTAATTCCAAAGTCGAATTTGCATGTAACTTTAATTTAAAAGCAGGCAGCTAGGCAGTCATGCCTTTAAAATGACACTGGGCACCTCAACAGTGCACCTATGGGGGCACCACCTATGCTGGTTTCTTAAACCTACATGCCCTACCATATACTAGGGACTTACAGGTAGATTGACTTAGCCAATTATAATTAGCCTAATTTGCATACTGATTTTACACAGAGCACAGGCCCTGGGACTGGTTGGCAATACCCAGAGTACCATTAGAGTCAGGAAAACACGAGCAAAAAGTGAAAAATGGGGGCAAAAAGTCAGAGGCCCTCTGCAATAAGCCCTGTTTTCTCACACTTAGCATAAAAATATGGTGCTAGGGTGGTGCAAGGTGTTGCTAGGGGTTTGTAAATTTGCCCCTTAGATTTATATATC
This sequence comes from Pleurodeles waltl, assembly GCF_031143425.1. NCBI lineage: Eukaryota > Metazoa > Chordata > Amphibia > Caudata > Salamandridae > Pleurodeles > Pleurodeles waltl. The sequence continues at coordinate 744,940,486 of NC_090437.1, forward strand.
CCCACCTTTCTTGGAGATATTGAATATGCAATGTTGATGTAAAATAAAAAATAGCTTCCACACTTTTTGCAAAATCAGGTGACCTTGAGTTCCCCATCACACTCCAGCTACAGATGTCATCAAATACCACCCCGATGTAAGGAAAAGTGGAAACAGGGCTAATATTGGTGTTATTTTCCATGTAGTACCTAGTTTTGAACCTTTTAGAATCCTAGCACATTATATGCATCTTAGACTAGTTAACTGATAAATTTAGGTTTGCCATAATAATGAAAAAATGGTCCAAAGGTCACTGTAGCCTCAGTGGGGTCAGAGCTATGAGCACTCTATTGTCGGCATAAAGGAGAGCAGGTATGGGATGAGTGCCTACGCGAGGTACATCTACACTAAATTTAATCAGTTAAGCTCATTGATATATAGATTAAACATAAAAGTGTGAGGATGCACCCCTGTCATACACCTCTGGCAAGTTTCATAAACTCGCCATTTGGACCGCATCTGACACTAGCAGACACCTTGCTGTGCAGTTGTCTAATAAAGTTGACAATGTTAGCCTCCACATTGTGGCATGATGTTCCATAGTTTCGAGTGATTTTTATGGTTAAAAGCTAAGCTTAGGCCCACAAAAGTTAGCTAAATGCTCCCCTCTTTGGCTATGGATTATTTGTTTGTGAGGAAGTTGAGGTTAAGGCACTGCTCAACAGTGTCAAGGCCGGCTTTAAACACGAATTGTGTGTTGAACAAGATATAGTTATCATGGGCACACACCTCCAAATGTTCTTAAAGAATCCTGCCCATTACTTTAGCAGTTGAATCAATCAATCAGTATTTGTATAGCGTGTCACTGTCACCCCCTAGGCATTTTTGGTCACTATGGGTGCGATGTCTCATCAAAGAGCGAGGTGTTCAGTTTCTTCCTGAAATCTGCCAAGTAGGGTGCTGTTCAAAGATGGAGGGCGGAGATGTGGGAGAAGGAGTGACCTCCTCTGCAGCGGATGCAGGGTGTGTGTGCATGGGCTAGTGAGAAGGAGCCAAGTGTCTTGCAGGTAGGTGGTAGTTCAGTTGATGGTTGAAGTAGGCCAGTCTTTGATCATTCAAAACTTTGTAATCATGTGTGAGGATCTTGAACTGGCATCTTTTCTGGATGGGGAGCCAATAGAGGTGTCTGAGGTGGGGGATGATGTGGGTCTGTTTAGCATAGAGGGCATTGCCATAGTTGAGGTGGCTGGTGACAGGGCCTGAGTGACAGTCTTTCTGGTGTTGACTGGTGTTGACTGGGATCCATCTGAAGATTCTGCACTGTGCTCGAAGGGTGCAGAAGCAGGAGATCGACTGCATTGATTTGTTGTTTCATGGTCGGTACACTGTTAAGGATGATGCCTATATTACGTGCATGATCTGTGGGTGTGGATGTGGGTGTCTGTCCGAGTTATGCTGGCCACCAGCTGTGGTCCCACACTGAGTTATTCTTCCCAAAGATTAGTACTTCTGTCTTGTTGAAGATGGGTTTGAGGTACTTGTCTCTCATCCAGTTGGCTACATTGGCCATAGCATGCAGAAGTTGATTCTGGTGGTGGAGGGGTCTTCTGTGAGCAAGAGGATGAGTAAAGTGTCATATGGGTAGAAAATTATGTTGAGGCCATGAGAGCTGACGATGTCTGCAAAGGGTATCATGTAGGTCTTGAGGGTTTGGAGCTAAAGGGAAGCTGGATGCTCTGTGTGCGTCCTGTGAGGAAGGAGATGATCCACTTGAAGGTGTTTTGCTGAATGGCAATGTTGTACAGTCTATCAATGAGGGCATGGTGGGAAAGGGAATCAAAAGCAGGAGAGGTTGGAGAGGATGAGGGCCATCACTTCCCAATGGTTGAGGAGGGTTCTGATGTTGGTTGTGACAGCGATCAAGGTGGTCTCAGTATTAATAAGTGCTACTGGGAGACAGCCTTTGAGATCACTTTTGAAGCCTTCTTGAAAAATAGGGACAGTGGTTGCATGACACCAGGTTAGAGATGAGCCAGATCTGGCAATGGTCTTGCACACATTTGTCAATAATGGGGCCCATGAAAGTGATCTTCTCCCTAAATAGATCAGTAGAAACCCTATTGGGGCACTCTGCCTTGCCCCTAGGGCACCTATTCAGTGCAGGCAGCACTTTCAGATTGCCCCTTTTCATTGTTGCTTATAATGACACATGGGTTATCAGTTAGAAGTAAACCACCATAAACCCGGTAAAATGACTAGTCCAATCATAGGGATGAAATAAACCAGCAGAGGCAGACTCTGAGGAATCCCTAAAGAAAAGGTAGACAAACCACCTGGCAGAAAGCACAGGTATTTTTTGGGATAGTATCTGCCAGTAGCGATTCACAGGCATCATTTCTTAGAGCTTTCTTTCTAACTGCAATTTCTGTTTTGTTGGCCCCTTTTCCTAGAGGCTGATTTTAGTGTCTTGGTGAAATTTCCATATGTTTTGGGCAACAATTACCTTCCGCTTCACATTCCTCATTCACACATGTTAGAAACTCGGTTTTATTGTTTGAAATTAGATTGAGTATCAATATCTTCTTTCCGACTTGGTACTATCTCAGCAACGCCCACTTTTTTTATCTGCAGCTAGCTGTGGAGGATTGCATATAGACTGCAGGAAAACATGATGCCCACAATAGGAAAAGGACAATAAATTATGGTCACTGCACACACTGTCATTTTTCCATTCAGAAACAATGTCAGGACACTCCTGTTCAATGGCTATCTATATAACAAATCTTTAGCTACACCGACCACCTGAAAATGTCTCTTCCTGTGATCTGCAAATCTGATTTGCCTTTGAAAATTTTATTTCATCCTACTCTGCCCTACCTTTTACACCAAAATGTCTTACTTTTCATGTTTTCACATCTTTAAGCTTACCATAGTTTTGCAATTTCATTGTACAAGAAACAAGCTTCTTTGTTGATGATATTCAGTAAAGGACACTAACACTCATCTGTCTGTTATAGCAGTGCTGTGGTGATATGGCTTTTAGGATCATATTTACAATAAAGTAGCACTTCATAGATGATGCACCACTTTTCTTGTGCCCCCCTACGGACATCGTGGTGGCACCATATTTACAATATTGCGCACCATGACGGTTTTGAAAGCACATTAGCATCAAAAATATTTACACTGATATGGCTCTTTGCTACACTAGCATCAAACATTTTGATGCTAGTGCAGCAAAGCAAGGGAGTCCCATTGTTTATAATTGGTGCGTCATTTTAAGACCTGCATTGAGCAGGTGTTAAAAATGACGAAAAAAATGAAGCAGTGAAATGTTGCAAATTTCACTGCGCCATTTTTTGGGCCTCCCTGCACCGGAATGCTCCCCTTGCATACATTGTGCCTGGTGCAGGCATAATGTGGTTCAAGGGTTTGCAAAGTGGCACAGCCATGCATTGTGCCACTTTGTAAGTATGGTATGGGGAAATTGCCTCCTTGACGCCACATTAGCGTAAAAGAAAATGATGCTAGTGTGGCGCAAATATGCCACCCAGAGTGCTGATGAGTCATGGAATGCAATGATGTATTTGACAACTGCATTCCAGGTGCACCAGTTACCTTCTGTCCCTTTGATGTATGGACGTGCTTCTCATTTCTCCAATAAAACTTTATGTACACATGACTTTGTGAGAAGAACATTACTACAGTTTTGGCAATGAGCGGACAACAGATTCACAGAGAAGTTACTACAGGGGCCAGAGAGTAACTGGTGTCAGATGATGAGCATCAAGAGCTGTAAGCGCAGACCAGTAGTTTCCAGCCCGAGAGACTAAGGGCCAGATGTAGCAATCTCCGAATTTGCGATTCGGAAATTGCGAGTCGGTGCGACTCACAATTTCCGAATCGCAAATTCAGATGCAGAACGGTGTCTCAGACACCGTCTGCGAATCGCTATGGGGTCACAAAGACCCACCTCATTAATATTAATGAGGTGGGTTGCTTTTTGCGACCCCATGGCGATTCCCTGCACTCACAGGGATGGTGGCCTGCTGGAGACAGCAGACCTCCGTGTCTGTGACTGCTTTTTAAATAAAGCAGGTTTTTTTTTGTATTGCAGCCCGTTTTCCTTAAAGGAAAACGAGTTTCAATACAAAAAAAATAACGAAACCATTAGGCTACTGCCTGCTCTGAAAAAACATTTATGGCAACATTCCAAAAGGGGAAGGGGTCTCTTGGGACCCCTTCCCTTTTGCGAATGGGTCACCACCAGTGTGACACTGGTGGTAACTGCGAATTGCTTTGCGACTGCGTTCGCGGTCACAAAGCAATTTAGCAACGCAGTGCGAGTTGCAAATAGGAAGGGGACACCCCTCCCTATTTGCGAGTCGCATTCACATTTTGCGAGTCGGTACGGACTTGCAAAATGTGAATGAGCATCGCGATGCGCATTTTGCATCGCGCAAACTGCGATTTAAGCAGTTTACGCCATGCAAAATGCTACCTACATCTGGCCCTAAGCTACTTAGATCATGTAAAGACCATGTGTTTTTATTTATGGATGCGTTCTCAATCTGACCTAAGGTGTAAAGCGTGATAAATGCTTTCAAGGGGTCATTGGTAACTGTATTGCCGGCATGCAGTGTGAGAGCATGAAGCAGCTGTGGATTTCCATGTGCTGGTGGCATTATTCAAGTTGTTAAGCATGCCTCTTAGTAACTGGTGTTGTGAGGACATCCTGCACGTTGGTGGCAGTATCCAAGTATCCAAGCAAGTACATCATCCATAGAGCATTCAGAAGATTGTCCTGGGAAGAGTGACTCCCTCGTGTTCATGCCTGTGATGTCAACACGCATTCCGACGTGTTCCGTCTGACATGCAATCATCTAAGCAATCACCATTGCAGTGATGTCACTGCATTGTCATTAAAGGAAGCACAGCTGTCGTATGGAGATCTTTATCTTGCATGCTGTGATTTCTATTTGGAGTGTACTGCTCAGTGCTCTACGATGTTACTTTAATTAGCCAACCATCTTTGCATGAAGAGCATTCTGACAACTGTGATCACTTCTTTTGTTTTACCTTTATGGTTTGCCTAAATGTGAATGATGGTCATTCTAATTGAGTTTTGAACCATCTTGGTGCAACATTAACTGTGATTTACACGTTAACATATTAAACTAAAATCCCTGGAAGAAAATACATTTGTGATTTACATACACAACATCAGAACAATGATGCAAATCTTTATTCAACAATTTGCACACTAAAAAAAAGTAATAATAGTATATATAATAAAAGGCAGGATATTAGAAGACAGGGACACGAGAATGGTTTTGTGTATTTTTTTTAATTGTTATATTTATTGTCAATCTATTACACAAAAATGCAAAATACACCCACACCTGCTCCTTTTTTACAGCAGCCGGGTGATCCACCTTTAGACTGGAATCTATGGTTGAGATCTTTCAAAGCATACTTAGCTGCAATCAATACTCAAAAATACAGACCAGGAAGAAAAAAAAAGTTTAATGAATCATTATTTAGGGACTGAATGCCAGAATGTTTATTATCATCTACCTGAGTACGAACCCACTATGGAAAAGAAGCTCTACGAATTTGAAACAGCAGTAGCTCAGTTAGGTAAGTACTTTTCAAAAACAAAAAAATTTAGTAGTGCACAGGTATATATTTTTTTACAAAGGTACAACAATCTAGCAAGACCATTGATACTTATATTACGACACTGAAAGTTCTTGCAACTAAGTGTGAATTTAAAATCTTTACCTCACAACTAATAGGAGACCAATTACTCAGAAGCTGTAACTAAAAGAAAACACAAGAGCAATTATTGTTTTGTAAAAGTCCATTAGTAGATAAAGCTACAGATATAACTAAGAACATTCAAGGGTCATGGGAGGATGCAAAATTCTGAGAAGAATAATTTGCTAACATTACAGTTCCAGGGGCTGTAGTTGGCAAATCAGACTCTAAAATTCCCTCAGGGAATAAAAAAATAAGAGGATCAAACAGACCAAGTACATCAGCTTCTCAGTCACAAAAAGTGAGTTGCTATAGACGTGGTTGTGCAAATCATGTCTCTTCTTTCAAAAACTGCCTAGCTCATGGCCAATAGTGTAAGAAATGAGGGAAAATTGGGCACTTTTTCAGAGTTTGTAGAGGTAGTAAAAGCAGCAATATCAAGAAAATGAGGCCCATGAGGAAGGTAGTGGTGGGGAACGTCAGGAATTAGTCTTATGAGTAAGATGTTTAATTCTGGAAGGAAGTAACCACATTGCTGTTCCTGTCATTGAAGTTATGATAGAAGGGAAGATGATCAAACTACTAGTAAGTAGATACTAAAGCTTGCATAACCACTGTGACGAAAGAGAAATTTGACCAACATTGGCTGAATAAATCTTTGCTACCACCAGATGTCTTAACAGAAGCGCTTCAAGGAAGCAGAGTGGATCTAGTTAGCTACTTGTGGATTACATAACATAACATTTTAGGATTGGTATATCAGGCAGAGTTTATAATGTCAATAAGACCTTGTTCTAATAAAATTGTCACTATTGATAAACATGAAACAGGAGTTGTCACTGGCACGGAGATATTCTTGGAGGAAAAATTCATAAAGTATTCCAGGAACAATTAGGGAAAATAACTGATTTCACATATAACATTAAAGTTAAGCAAGGAGTGCTACCTGTAAAACAGAAGCTATGTAACATTCTACTAAGTGTAAGAAAAGAACTATCTGAAATGTTAAAAGATATGTGTGAACAAGGCATCATTGTGAGAATGGAAGCAACATTATGGCTGTCCCTGATTGTTTTAGCTAAGAAGAAGTGTGGTAAATTAAGAATGTGCGTTTAATTAAGAAATGTCAATAGAGCCATTTGGGTGCATCATTTTCTGCTACTGAGAATCGAAGATCTGATTACTAAAATTGGTCAGCCTAGCTGGTTTCCGAAATTGGATTTCAGGGCAGGAGTCCACCAAGTGGAACTGGACAAGAACTTCAGTCATTAGACTGCTTTTATTACTCCAGAGGGCAGTTTGTTAATTTTTCAGGATGCCATTTGGCATTGCTTCTGCTGCAACAGTCTTTCAAAGGCTAATGTCAACTATGTTCAATGACTTTCCACAAGTGGTAGTTTTTAAAGATGATATTTTGATATTTTCAAACAATAAGGATGAACATGACCAAGTGTTGAGTGAGGTGTTAAGTGTGCTTGAATATAGTGGAGCTAAATTGCCAAAAGACAAATGCATCTTTAAAAGAAAAGAGAAATTGAATATCTTGGTCATGTCTTTTCAGGACAAGGAGTTAAGCTCAAACCCACTCTTGTCAAGCGCATAGTCGAAGCACCAGCTCCAAAGAATACGGAGGAGATGTTGTCCTTCTTGGGGCTGTGTGAATTCTATGCCAATTTTTTTAGGAACTTTGTAGATATGAATGAATGTTTCTGAATCTTGTTGAAGAAAGGTGTAGATTTTGTGTGGTCTCAGTTAGTGAAGTTACTTTAAAAAAAATCAAAGAACCGATCTTTATTATAGCTGCTCTACAACCTTTTGTTGAGGGGTGCAACATAGGCATAACAGTAGATGCTTGTGAGTATGGATTACGAGCAGTCTTAACCCAATTGAAAGGCAGACAAGAATACACTTACATCTAGGACATTACTTCAAGCTTAGCGGAAATACTCAGTTATTGAGAAAGAACTGTTGAAGTGTTTATGGAGTGTTGGAAGCTTTAAGCCATATCAATGGGGCAGACCATTTATTTTAAGAACTGATCATTTCCCTTTAGTGAATATTTTGTGAGGAAGGAAAATGAAACTGTCTACAGGCAAGAATTTCAAGGTTATCTACAAAATGGTAGTAATTTACATTCACAGTAGAGTATTTGCCTTTCAAGACTTCCAATTCAGGATTCGAAGATCTTGAATGGGAAACTGAAATTGAAGAATGTTTCGTAGCTCAAGTTGGGGAAGTTAACATTTGTGGTAAAGAAAAAGATTGGGTTAAGGCAGTTGAGGAGTGTCAGTGATTGCCCAAAAGAGAATAATTTTTCGCAGGAGTTGCAAATGTTCTGGAAAATTGCAGAAGAATTGTCAATAGAAGAAGGAAAGTTGGTACACGGCGATGAATTGATTCCACCATTGTGCTTTCACCAACAAATTATTTAAATAGTCTATTTGGGGCAATTGAGCTCAAATATTACGAAACAAAAAGTGTGAGAAGGGTTTTGGTGGCATAAAATTGATAATTAAATTGAGGATTATGTAAGAAATTGTGTGAAGTGTAAAATGAGCGACAAAGTTTGACAACTGAGGGTACAGTTGAGTCTTTGTTGTTGTGTCGAAGTAGAGCTTGGCAACGTGTAGGTGTGGACTTCTTAGGACCACACCATATCTCACTGAATCACATTAAATACTTTATAGTTATGATTGATCATTTCTCATGATGGGTTGAGGTCGAACCAGTCAGTGAACATACAAGAAGAAGAGTGATTGACTGTTTAAAAAAAATCTTTGCTAGAGAAGGAATTCCTGGAGAAATCTCAACTGACAACGGAGTTCAATTCATGCCTGCAGAAATGACTTCATTCTTGAATAAAAGTGCTGTGAAACACAGAAGAACACTGCTATATCATCCCAAAGTATTGGAAAAAATGAGCGCTTCAATAGAGTTTTGGAAGAATGTGTGCAATCCACGGTCAGGAGCAATATGGATGTTAATGAACCAGACAATGCATTAGTCTGATCATACCGCACCACACCACATGGTGTCACAAGAACAATGCCATTTGAATCAATAAGAGGGAGATAGGCTGCAAGGGAATTCCATCATTTTTGAATGATCAAAATCTTTTCCAAAGAAGGGAACGTTATTGAGTTATGGAATGTAGCTGAAAGAAAGTCCAATTTGGTTCATTTGGAAAGGATAGATGTTGGAAAAAATGAGTCTGTGTAAGCTGAAAATAGGAGACTGGGTGTGTTTGAAAAATCCCATGTTTGTTTGATAAGGTCTATCTAAGTTTAAAGAACCAGTTCAAGTGTGTGAACTACGGAAGAATTCTGTTAGGTTTTCGGATGGCAATTGGTGGAGTATGACCTGTGTGCCTTTGATCCCTGGCGACTACATGAGTATAACTAGTAAAAGGGTAGATGTGGATTCTAAATTGGTTTCATTAGAAAATGTTGTTAGACAGTGAAAAATAAACAATCTTATTTGTAAAGACCTTCAGTTTATGTATATAGTTCTATGTGTTCTAGTAAGTGCTACATTTCATGTGTGTAGATAATATTTTGATGTTATCAGTAAGTAGCAAGTTATATCACTTGTGGATAAGAAATTGTATTTCTTTGGAAAAAGGGAGATGTGTGGTGATGTGGCACTTAGAGGGCTGATGCGTCATGGAATGCAGTGATGTCTTTGACTACTGCATTCCAGGTGCGTCTGTTACCTTTTGCTTTTTGATGTACGGATGCACTTCTCATTTCTCCAATAAAACGTAAAGTACACATGACCTTGTGTGAAGAAGATTACTACAAGTGCTCTATAAGAATGAAAAGTAAATAAATCTAAATCCATTTAGGCATATTAAATACTGTCTGTTTGCTTCCTAGTGATAGCATGGAAAATATTGGACAGATTCATAAAACTCATGTGTTTACTGCTGGGAATGTACTCATATGGCTTCATGTCTGCATTGTCCATAAATGTCTGTCCTTCATGGAATTTACAAAGAATTTCAGGAGCACTCATGGGATTCTGAATTTGTTATGGGATTACAGTACTGTACCACTTTAAAGAAACTCACCATCATTTTATGGTCTGGCTTGAGAGTTCATGTTGCCAAACAATTATGTGAGCATCACTGAAAAGGGGTTTTGGCGCTGCCCACATGTTGGGAGTCTTTTCCTAGAAGTTGATTTTAGTGCCTTGATGAAATTTCCATATGTCTTTGGGCAATGCTTACGTTCCACTTCACATTCCTCATCCAAACATGTTAAAAACTCAGTTTTATCATTTGAGATGAGATCGAGTAACAATAACTCCTTTTCAACTTGGTCCCAACTCAGAAAAGCCCCATTTTTTTGTCTGCAGCTAGTGGAGGAGGGCAACATGATGCCCACAATAGGAAAATGACAATAAATTATAGTCACTGCACACACAGTCAGTCTTCCATTCAGAAAAAACTGTGAGGACACTCCGTTTCAACTGCTATCTATGGAACAAATCTTGCGCTCCACAGACCTCTTAAAAAGTGTCTTCCTGTTATCTGCAAATCTGATTTGCCTTTGAAAATGTTATTTCATTCTACACTTCCACCCTACTGTTTACACCAAAATGTTTTCCTTTTTATGTTTTCCCATCTTTATGCTTACTGCAGTTTTTCAATTTCACTGTACAAGAAACAGGTTTCTCTGTTGATGCTATTCTATAAAGGACACCAGCACCCATCTTTCTGATAGAACAGTGCTCTATCAGAATGAAAAGTAAATAACTCTAACTACATTTAGGCATATTAAAAACTACTGTCTTGTGTCAATATCTGTTTGCTTCCTAGCAATAAAATGAAAAATATTGGGACAGATTCCTAAAACTCATGAGGTGACTGTTAGGAACGTACTCATGTAGCTTCATGTCTGTAATGTTCCTAAATGTCTGTCTTTGATGCAATTTTCAAATAAATTCAGGAGGACTCCTGGGACTCTGAATTTGTTATTGGTTTACAGTCATGTATTTGCCATCATTTTATGGTCTGGCTTGACAGTTTATGTCGCTAAACAATTATGTGAGCATCACTGGAAAGGGGTTTTGGCTCTGCCCATATTTTGGAAGCTAGAAGTATGTGTTTTGATTGGGCAGAAGTGGTGTGCTTCCCTACAAAAGTGCTTTTCCTCTATGCAACTGTAATCATTTTGTTTATTTATCCAGCTGGCTGTGCCTGTGCAAGAACTTTTTAAGGCATGCACAGGAATCCTATTAAATTGTCCTAGATCACTAGATAATTTATAATGTTTTCTGTGGCAGTAGTACAGATGAGATTAGGCAGTCATCAACCTATATGGACTTTTAAGACTGACTTGCTAGTGAAACTGTCACCGGACCCTTTCTCTTTGGCACGCTCCCTTACACCAATATTATTCTACACTTGCTTCCACAGAAATACATATCTATTCCAATGCTACTTACTTGTGATGCATTACATTACCATAAAACATTCCTTTAGTGCTAGACCTATTGGCACTGCCAATGCTTGTTAATGTTGCTCCCTCCTCACTCACACTAAAACACATTTACTTGTTCCATTCACAGGAGACTCTCTAAACGTTATCTGGGTGGGAATCTACCTGTAAAAGCATTGTGAATAGCCTCAAACATACCAACTTGTGGGTATTCACCAATGTTTACAGATGGATCCACAACCAGGTGGGTAGGTATCTTCCATCGAGATTCTGCCATATTGAAAGAAGTTTCATATGCACAAAACATATTTATGAAGGTAAAACTATACTATTCCTGACATTAAGAACGATATTTGCACATGCAAATGCATTTTTTGAAATCCTAAATTCAACTTTAGTTTGTGGACAGCTTGGTGAATCCTGCCATGAGCTGCCATTTTGCCTACTTTATTGCCATTTCGGATGCAATCATCTTTAAAGATGTTTAGTTTATTTCATGTTCACTATTTGTAGTTTTGCTTTTATGTTTTATAGCTGGTTCCAGAGCATAATGAAAAGATCTCAAATTGTAGTAGTGTCCATTGTGACTAGACATGATGTTTCTAAGTCAATTACTACACAGAAAGATTAACAGAGAAGCTGGCACTTAGCCATATCAGAAGTTTGCAAACAGTTTTCGAAGGTGGAGAGATTAGTGTTAAATTAAAAACTATTAAGGCAGGCTTAGTATATCTTCTCCAGTTAGTGGTCGTATTGAATGACAAGTTAGCATGGACTTTCCGAGAAACCAGTGTCTCTCCAATAAATGAGCTACAAGCACTGGAGGTGGATCACTAAACATTTTTGACTAGAGCTCTTACTTGCCTTTGGTTGTATGTAAGTACATGTTTGGTGAAGACTCCTTTTACCATCATATGATAAAAAATAGACTTCTAGAGATGGCAATATGTGACAAGATGTATGTGCATATTTGTTGTGGTGCATTTTGTTATACTGTGATATATTATGTTGCTGTTTGTGTTCTTGTGTTTTTGTGCTGACTTCTTGCATTGTATTGCTGTGTTGTGTGTATGTCTTGTTCTGTTCTGACTGCTTAGTTTTGTTGTTCTCTTGAGAAGAAAACAATAAGAAAAAGGCAGGTTCTTCCCTTCATTTAATTGGCAAAGTGCACAAGATCAAAAATAATTAAATGAGAATCCCCACAAACTGGATTCCGCATTCTGTAGAAAACACAGGACAGACTAGAAGAAAATAGGTAAAAGAATAAAAGGCCTTTAAAACAGTTGAACCCCCTAGAAAACGGAACAGCTACTAGGAAGAGGAACAAGAGAGGCTAAAAGGTAAATATTTCACTCAATCGTTCGTCTCACTAAAGGAGTTCCATTTCTCACGGTATGGCTCTTGACATGAATCAAATGAAAATGATAAAGCACAAACAGCGGCTCCCGAAGGAAGCATCCGGGCACTAAGCTACTCAGGTAACAGCCATTCCTCTAAAGTTCACTATAAAGAAATGTCTTAAGGCCTTTTCTGAAGACCGATTCCCGTTCTATACCCTGAAAATGCTTTGGAAGAGCATTTCAAGGCCTAGAAACTCTTGCAGAGAAGGATCTTCCACCCAATCTGACTTTGCAAACCTAAAAATACACAAAAAGTAAGAACAGCAGAAACACGGTGAACTCTCACAAAGACGGACACTAGTTCGTAGTATTCGATCCCTGAGCATTTGGTGATGAACATCTCCCCCTGAGCACTCAAATTACTGATAGTCAGCTTTGATAGTTTATTGCTTCTTTTGCGTCATTAATTTTGGGTTTTATGTTCTTTCTGTCAGAGGCCGCCAAACACCTGAACCGGAGGGGAGTCACACAACTCGAAGCATAAAGGAAGGGGTCCAAGGAAGGAGAAGCAAGGAAATCCCACAGTCACATGAGTAAGAACCTGGATATATATATATATATATATATATATAGAGAGAGAGAGAGAGCGAGAGAGGGAGAGAGAGTCCAGCTGGTCTCGTTTTTAAATTACAAATGTTTAAATTACAAATTAAAGGTGATTTTATTTTTTTAAATAAAAAATACATTTTCATTTTTAAATTAAACAAAAATATGTAATTTTAAGTATATCATACATCAAAGCCTAAAAAAGACTCTGTCTCCCGTTCACTCACTTTGTCTCTCTCTCTCATTTTCATTCTCTTTCTGCCACCCATACACCCACTGAGACACTTACGCACCCACTCACACACCCACTTAGACACTCATACACCCACTCACAGTCCCACAGAGACCCTGTTGTACCCACTGAAAGGCCCAGTCGGACACTCACAAACCCACTCAGACACCCACTCGCAGACCCATTCAGGCACTAAAGTACCCACTTAAAGACCCACTCACACCCTCATGCACCTACTGACAGACCTGCACACACACTGACGCACCTACTAAAACATCGATGTACACACTGTCACACCCAGACAATCTGACAGCCACTCACCCCCAGATTTGCCCTGTGACATCTATTCTCACACCCAGGGAGGCTGCAGCCAATTCCCACAGTGCACAGCCAAAGGCCCACAAACAGCATGGGGTTGAGCGGTTTGGGGGAGTAGGATGCTGTGTCTTGTCTTGAGGGAAACCTTCCCTGTGCACGGGTAAAGGCCATGCACAGTTCAGGTTTTGGTGCTGATAGGGGGTTGGCCACAGGCCCTGTGTCCAACCACTGCCACTGTGGTTGGATTAACGTATAGTAATGAAAATGACTATACTTAAAAAAAAAACATAGAAATTCACTGAAAAAGCCAAAGGTTTCAGGGACACTATAGTTAGGAAATAGAATTTAAAAAAAACATAGAAATTCACTGAAAAAAACAAAGATTAGAGGGATGTTATAGTTAGGCTCACATTTCAAGCATACAAAATCACAGAAATTCAGCAGTTATAGTTAGACTTACCTCAAGTAACTATAACTGGTGCCCTAAGGTACCTATAACTCATGCCCTTGCAATGCATTGCTAGTTATCCCCCAAGTGTGATGAAAAAACCCTTGACATGTGTGCCTAATTATAATGTTCCTCTAACCTTTGTTTTTTTCAGTGAATATGTTCATACATGAAACAGTAGTTCAAATAAACAAATTAAGATACAAGGGAATAATAGTCTAAGTGTATACTTCTGACTAGTGAGACCCAATTGATCGAAGGCCCATATTTGTGGCTTAAAGTATGAGTCCATATCCATGATTATTCCTAGATTTCTCAACACCTACACTACCAGGATGGGAGGATTCCCTGGACTGGCTATGCAGAGACTTTTAACACCTAGGGACAAAACTTCTCAAAGACAAAGGAGGTAATTATGAACATGGTAGCAAACAAGCTGGCGGTCCGGACCGCCAAATAATTAAGCACATCAGAAACAAGTAGCGGTCCATCCACACACCCTGCCATTATTGAGTGTCGATGAGGACGGAGGAGGCCACCCGCAGGCCGGCGGAAAGGATCTACCCACCCACCAAATAATTAAGCTCAAGACCACCGTCAGTTCCGGGGCGGGAACCACCGCCACTCAAAGCGTGGCAGAAACAAACTAATTAAAAGGCGACACTCACCGGAGGTACACACAACATGCCGACGCAGACATAGCGAGAGAGTTGGAAATAATGCCAGTGCTGCTCCTTGACTGTGACCGCTGACGAGACGACGACGGTAAGTACCGCAACCTAGTACACATGGGAAGAATGGACACAGTTACACAAGCACCCCACCCACCCTGCAACACACTCCTAACCCCTCCCACCATCCCACACCATACAAACCAGAAGAAGATGTACTTACCCGACACAAGGCAACAAAAAGCTGCCACAATGTACACACATGTGCACACCACACCCCCACAATGAACCACGTCACCATATTGTGCCAACAGCACCACTGGGCACTCAAAGTTTAATAAAGTAAAAAAAATGAATGTCCTAATAAGGCCATTGGCCAGTCCATTCAGGATATCCTGAAGGGCATAAATAGGCCGGACCTGACTCCCACATGTACACAGTGTACTCCACTAAAAAAAGGGACATCAATGGGGCAGCCAGGCACCTCAGGGAACAGGGGAGAGGGGTGGCGGGAGTGGGAACTTGGGCTTGGGTTTGGGAGGTGGAGGAGGAGGGGGTTTGGGCTTGCCTTTGGAAGGTGGGGGATTGGTCTTGGACTGGGGGGTGGCAGAGGGATCTGGGGGAACACAGGGCTTCTACCTCCTAGGGGAAGGGGCACGGGAATGGGATGGGCGGAATGGGGCAGGCTTGGATGTGGAAGGAGTAGACTGGGAAAGGAAATGGGCACATTTATGGATGAGACAGGGTGGACCAATGGGTTCAAAAAGGTGAACACAGGAGAGAAAAAGCTTCTTAGGGGCAGTTATCGGGGATTTGGAGGAAGGTCTGGAAGTGGAGGTTGAGGGAGTTCTTGTACCAGGTGCAGGTGTGGCAGACGTGGATGCAGGTGCCTGTAAAGTGTGCTGATGTGTGGTGGTTGTGTGGGTGGCTGTGAAAGGTTTGGGAGGAGGGGGTGGACACAGTGGGACAAGACTGGCTGGCAGTGTACATGGATGTTGTCTGGGTGTCTGCAGGTCTGGTGAGGTGGCTTCATGTGTCTGTCAATGTAGTTGTGGTGATTGCAGGTGTGGTGTATGGGGTGGATGACTGGATGTCACATGTTGTGGTGACTACAAGAATGGGGGCAGCAGCAGTGACTGAGGGTACAGTGCTTGTGGGTGTGCATGTTGAGATGGCAGACAGAGAGGTGGGAGAGGTGGACACAGTGGGGGAAGTGGATGTTGTTGTGTGCGCCTTGTATGTTGGGTGTGTGTATGCCTGTGGTGGGAAGCTTGGTGCTTGTGTTTGTCTATGTGCTTCTTGTGTGTTGAGGTGTGTGCTTGGCTGTCTGTATGTGTGCTTAGGATGGGTGAAGGGAGTGGGGTGCTGGAAGGGGTAGAGGTGGTGGGAGGGGCGACGGAAAGACCAGGGACACTGGCTGCCGTCAAAGAGGAGGCCAGAGCCTGAAAATATCTCTGTAGGCCAGACATGGCACTGTGAATGCCTTCCAGGTATGCACTGCTTTGCTGCATCTGGGATGCTAGCCCCTGGATGGCATTCACCATGTTTGTCTGCCCCACAGAGATGGTCCTCAGGAGTTTTATAGCCTCCTCCGTGAGGACTGCAGGGCTGACTGGGGCAGGCGATGAGGTCCCTGGGGCGAAGGAGACGCCCACCCTCCTGAGTGAGCAGCACGGGCAACTGGGTGGGGAGCAACTGGGAGGGCGGAGATGGCATTGGGGTGGCAGAAGATAACATAGAATGGGTGGGCCCAGTAGGATCCGCCACCACCAGGGAGCTCCCATCGGAGGAGGTATCGGAGTCAGTGGTAGTTGCCACCCCCGTGATACTCCCCTCGCCCTCCAACCCACTGGTCCCCTTGGCCTCTGCCGACTCTGCCTCCTTGGAACCGTGGGCTGCTGCATCCCCACTCACCCGTGCCACTGCTCCCTCACTAGATGATGCTGATGCACACAAAGGACACAAGAGCACAAGGGTGGAGAGACAAAACATGAGAGAGATCTGTAAATACCTGAATTAATGTACATCCCTGGCTCACACACACTCCCATCCAGGTCACACACCTACAACAATAGTCATGCTGTGCCCCCGACTAGTGGTCACTACCCCAGAATACACACTCTTACCCACAGGAAACAGGACCTGAGAAACTGTGTGGAGTACACACATGGGGACCATGCCCAACCAATGCACCCATTTGTCAATGAGCCCACAAAGCATAGAATATAACAGAAAGGTGAATCCCCATGGGCCTATTGGGACTGCCCACACTGAGTGCCTGGCACTAGACAACATACATACCACAGCACCTAAACACATCCATCAAAGTAGTAATACAACAGTGTTGGTACTCACCCCCTTGTGGCTGCTGTGCTGCCTTCAAGCACCCATCCACATCCAGATAGGCCACCACCAGAATGCGGGCCATTAGGGGTGTCAGGGTCCAATGGGCACCCCTTCCTCATTGGGAGGCCTTCCCCAGCTGGGCCTCACAGGTCTTCCTCGCCCAGCGCCTCAGGTCCTCCCACCGCTTCCTGCAGTGGGTGCTCCGCCGGATGTAGACCCCTAGTGTCTGCACTTACTTGGCGATGGCTCACTACAATCTTCTCTTCTGATGGGGGCTGACCTGCATGGGACACACAGAGCAGAAAAACAGACGTCAGTATGTGTGCTCCTAATACAGATGACATGTCGTCCCATAAGGAACGGCCAAAAGTCATGTAACCAACTCACAAGCAGTACCTGCCACACAATCTACTGCTGTGCAGTTACAAATCGAAAACACATGCAAACAGGCATCCGCCACCAGCACACACATCCAAGGAAGACTGCCGCCAACTCACCTGCTTCTCTGGTTGCCCATACAACTTGGCATACAGGGGTAGGACCCCGTCCACCAGCTTCTCGAGCTTCTCCGTGGTGAAGGCCGGGGCCCGTTCCCCTGTGACTCGCACCATTTCAGGGACCATAGTCAGGACATAGCAGCACACTCAGTGGAGTACTGCCCTGCTGGGAATCAGGAGTCAAGGGTATGATGACATGGCGAACGTTCCACGGCAGTGTGCACAGTCACCGCCGGCAGCAATCATGATAGGCCCAGGTTCCCCATTGACAACAATGTAATCCAATGATTGGATGCACGGCAGCGAACACCGCCTTACGCCATGACAACTACCGCCAGTGGAATGATGTAACTTCCAGTCCCTCAAACCTGGATGACAGGAGGCTGCCATTTTGCTACCACCATGTAAACATATACTGGCCGGGGGCCCTATTCAGGTCCTTCAAGTTTCCGACATTAGTCACTTGCTTACATGAGTGTCTGATCCTCACATGCACCCATCTTAAGAAATATGTTAACACTGGGATGTCATTAAAACAGAGTTGACTCTGCACACATTTGCCTGACGTTGTACCTAATACATAGCGTCTGTGTGTGTAAACCATATTTTGCACATCCAATAATACAGTAACAACATGTTTTGCATATGTATGTGTGCCCCTCATATGTCTTCTTTCCTCCCTCATAGGTACAGACCCATGTGGCGATGGTGGGCCCCATCTGTGTACAGACATCTTGTTGATTTGGATACCATGGAGGAATGTCACATCATTGTCACCTACAGACTCAATTGTGCAACAATCCATAACCTCTGTGCTTTACTGGATCCTGTACTGAGACTGGCAAATTGGAATCAGCATGCCATTCCTACTGAAGTGCAAGTGCTATCTGTACTCCAATTTTTGGCTACAGGCTCATTTCAGGTGACAGTGGGCATGGGTGCAGGGTTCTCACAGCCAAAATTTAGCCTCATCCTGTCCAAAATTCCTGGATGCATTCATCCAACCACTTCAGGCATAGGATCAGTTCCCCCAAAGGGCTGAACGTCCTGCAATCAAGTCTGGATTTTATGCCTTTGATAACATCCTTCATGTGATAGGTGCCATCGAAGGAACCCACATAGCTCTCATACCCCCAAGAGTGAATGAACAGGTGTACAGGAATCAACAGAACTTCCACTCCATGAACATACAATTGGTGTGTGCTGTTGACCAGTACATATCACATGTCAATGCCAGGTTCCCAGGATCAGACCATGATTTATTTGTACTGAGAAACAGCAGTGTACCACACTTAATGGGACAAATACAAGGCGACAGAGGATGGCTCATAGGTGAGTGTGTATGACACTGGATCAGTACATAGCTGGCAACCATCCTGTATGCAAGTAATGACAGTTTGTTAAAGTGCTCTTTTGACCACTTTTGCAGGTGGTTCTGGCTACCCCAACTTGCAATGGCTCCTGACACCTGTGAGGAATCCCAGGACAGATGCAGAGAGGAATTATAATGAGGTCCATGGACGTGCTAGAAGGGTGATTGAGCGCACTATAGGTTTCCTGAAGGCTAGATTTTGTTGCCTCCATCTCTCTGGGGGATCCCTGTGCTATGGCCCTGAAAAGGGGTGTGGAATAGAGGTGACCTGCTGCATGCTGCACAACTTGGCTGTGAGGAAAGCCATCCTCCTTCTAAAGGAGGAGGGTGCTGTCCAACCAGACCTGCAACCTCTGAAAGGGGATGAGAGTAATGGTGAGGAAGAAGAGGGGGAAGATATCAACTCCAGGAACCAGCTGATCCACCTATACTTCCAGTGACTATGAGGTACTGTTCACTGATGCTGTTGCCTTCACTGCATAGTGTCAGTCTGACTCATGTGATTGATGATGTGGTGTCTGTAGTCATTGACACTGTGAACTGAAGACTGAAGTGGCATGTGCCAGAGAACCCAATATTGTGTACATTGTGACCTACTTCAGACACTACAGTGCGTGGGATCCCCTCCTGCAATAAAGGAATGACTATGAAATTGACTGGCTAATGCATACACACTCACAATTGTTAACTCTTAATGACAGAGGACATATGATTTGGTACAGGTGTGTTTTTATTAAGTGTCACAAATATGTTAAATCGCTGTACAGTGATATGGAGTGGGCTCATGATATATAATTTGAACTAGTGAAAACTATTTTTGGACTGTGGAGAGGATATAAATATACTTTGGATTGATTATTGTGGAACCTATATTTGGGGAAGAGTTTGATTGAAGATTCAATTGTACCATTCTGATTATTGTTTCTGTTTATACTATATATATAATCTGAATACATCATTAAAACTAGAATGGTTTTTGTGTTACTATCACGTGTGCATTTGTTTCCATTGCTTCATGGCCTCTTGATGGCCTTTGATTCTGCTCCAGGGTGGCCAGGATCTGGCCTATCCTGCCTTGTGTATGTTGGTATGCTCCCCGGACCTCTGAGATCACCTCCTGGGTACAGCATCCATCCTTTGGTTTCCCCCTGGGCCACTGATGCCCTCCCATTGACCCTTGCCCCCTGTGCCTGTGTACCCTGCACAGGTCTGGCAGTCCCACTTGCACTGGGGCCATCATCATCCTGCCTGTTTCTGGGTGGAGACTCTGGCCTCTGTACATGTGGTGTGCCAGTCTGTGACCGGAAGACACTGGTGTGGGGTCGCTTGGCCAGAGCTGATGGAGGTGGCTGGGTGGTTGGGCTGTTAGTGGTATCATGGGTGGGTCTGCTGGAGGGAGACACTTTCCATACATCCCTCTCCAGTCTCCTGAGTGGGGCCTCTTTCTCCGTGTGGGGCACTGGCAGTCCTTGGTCTTTCCGTCCAGGAAGCATGGGTGGTGGTGCCTGTGGGGGGGCATGGACATGTATGTTACATGTACTAATTTAGAAATGTATGCACAGTTCTGCCCTGTTTTGTGTGTTTATTCCCCTGTTGTGCCATGCAGGGTCCTTTAGCAGAATTATCCTTTCATTTTCATTTTGTGTGGTGGGTGGAGGTGCATTGTGGGTGCTGTAGTGCCATTGTGAATCCTTGCAGGGGTAGGTGACTGTGCACAGGGAGGAGGATGGGGGCATGTTAGTAGGTTTGTGGACATGCAGGGTGACTGGATGTGGGTGTTATAGCCTGGGTAGGGATGTGGTCCTGGTGGTAGTGGGAGGGGTGATGTGGTCCATGCATCACAGTTGTGGTGGATATGAAGTAATTGCAGTTGACTTACTCAAGTCCAGTCCACTAGTGAGTCCTACGAGGCCCTCCGGGTGCAGGATGGCCAGTACCTCCTCCTCACAGTCGGTGTAGTTGGGGGGTGTAGGTGGGGGTCCTCCACCAGTCTTCTGTACTGTGATGTTGTGGCTGGATACCATTGACCTCACTTTCCCACGCAGGTCGTTCCAACTTTTGCGGACGTTGTCACTTGTGCGTGGATGGTTTCCCAATGCATTGACCTTGTTGACAATTGTCTGCCATAACTCCATCTTCCTGGCGATGGTTGTCTGAGGCACCTGTGCCCCGAATAATTGTGGCTTGACCTTGAGTATTTTGTCCGCCATGGTCCTTAGCTCCCTATCTTTGAAGCGGGGGTGCTTAGGGGGTGCCATGGTGTGTGTTGTGGGTGTGGTGTTATGGGTGTATTGATGAGGGTGCTGTTGTATGTTTGTGTGTGTGGCTTGTAATGGTGTTTGGGGAGTGTATGGGGATTGGTGGTGTATTTCTTTGTGTGACTTTTGTAATGTTGTGTTTAATGATTGCGTGTAGTGTTGTCAGTCTCATTCGTGCAATTGGTGTTGCAAAGGATTGTTGGGGTGTGTATGTGAGTGTTTTATAGTGTTGTGGATGTGTGTCAGGTGTGTGGGTTTTAAACTTGCCAATGTGTGCATTTGTTGTTGTTGGGTCCCATTGCTGGCCGTGGTCGTATATACCGCCAATAGTCGTTCGACATCCACTATCCGCCACAGTGATTTGTTCATCATTATTTGGTGGGCGGAGGATTTGTCTGCATGGCGGTGGAGGGGTGAGGTGTACAGCCTTTCCACCATCATAGGCCCTGGCAGTGGCTGGAGGTTACAGGATTTTGGGGGTTTGACTTTTTGGCATCATTATATGGAGGTGTAGTGTTCACCGCCACTGGCAGTCTTCTGTTCAAAAACACAACAGCGGTTGGTGGTGATTGCCGCCATGTTCATGATGAGGGCCAAAATCTCGGATTTATCTGAATTCAGTTTGAGGCAGTTTTTATTCTTCAAATCAGCCACTGCCAAAACACAACACTGGAAATTAGCTCTTTTTGAGTCATCAAGTTGATTAAATGGAAGCATCAGTTGTGTGTCATCTGCATAAAACACCACAACTCCACAACATTTGCCAAGGGTACCAAATAAATCTTACCCCCCTGGATACCCTGGACAAGCTGGTCTTGCCCTCAACCACGTTCGGCAAGCGCGGACATCATCAAAAGGAGCCAGGAACACGCTGGAAGCCATTTGCTTCCCGCGTATTAGGAGAGAGGACAGGGAAAAGGTGAGTCCTTCTCATGGGGGGTGATGGGGTTGAAAAACAGACACAGGGGGAAGGAAAGTTTTTTTTGTTTCCCCCTGTGCCTGTTTTCAATGGATTCCTGCTCCACGATGGCGGGCGCAGCCCACGATAGTGAGCAGGAATCCACGACTAGGCACCAGTGATGTTTTATTTGTTATTTTTGGGGAGTGACCCCTTGGGCAAGGGTCACTCCCTTGAGGGCAATAATGTATCCATGTTTCGCCCCCCCGGGCTAGATCTGCCTTTTTTTCTGCTGATCTTCCCCCCCGGGGGGTCAAAACCAACTGGACACAAGTGATTATGTTTAGAATAATGTTTTAGGGCAGCAACCCCTTAGGCAAGGGTCGCGGCCCGGGGGACAAGATATTTTTATATATTTTGGCCCCCCCTGGGGCTAGATCTGCTGTATTTTTGGCCGATCTCACCCCCAGGGGGATCAGAACCTACTAGGCCTCAGGGATTGTGTTGTGTGTGTGTGTTTTATGTGTCTTTGGGGGCACCCCTTGGGCAAGGGTTGCCCCCCAAGAGGGCACATCAGTGATGGCCATTTCTGCCCCCCCCTTGGGGACAGATCAGTCTATTTTTTTTAAGCCCATCTGCCCCCAAGGAAGGCAGAAGCCACCAAGACGCCAGGGATTTTTTCCCCTTTGCTTTTTTTTGTTGGGGGGTTGCCCACTTTAGCAAGGGTCGCCCCTCAAAGGGGGCACAGAACTGTTGGCCATTTCTGCCCCCTTGTGAGCAGATTGGCCTATTTGTTAGACCCATCTGCCCCAAAGAGGGGCATAATCCACCTAAGCAGCAGGGATCTTGTGTGTATGTGGTGTGGGGGGCACAGAACTGTAGGCCGTTTCTGCCCCCCCAGCCTATTTTATGTAGGCCCATCTGCCCCAAGGGGAGCAGAATCCACTTAGGCACCATGGAAAATTTCAAAATGCTTGGTGGCGGGGTGTTTGTCAACTGGCGAAGGTTTTACATTTGTGATTATAACAGTTTATTTCTTCTTTTGGTTCTAGTTCAAAGCTTTTGCTTCCTTTGCTGTGGCTCCTTTTGGTTTGGGCAGTGGTTGACCTGAGGTTTGCGTAGTTGCATGTTTAGGGTAAGTAAAAACAATTTACTCCAAAGTACTAATGTCATCATGCATGAATGACAAGTTTGTAGGTGGTGTACTAAATGCAGGATTGTGTGTGAAATTGTCCTTAGATTTGTGCACAATGGTATTTGTGTTGTCTTATGTCTAATTTGCTTTTCTTTTTTCTTTTTAGTGGGATATCATTAGTGATTGCTGTGTCTGTGCAGAGTGCTTGCTGGTGAGTCTAGCTTTTACAGGCAAGTGAGTGGTATAGTTTTTGAGTACATAACGCTTTTGATAAAGCCACACTTTGTTTATTACTTATTTTAGACAGTGCTGGTTGCTGTTAGCGCATTTGTCAAGTTACACTTCTATTAAAGGATCCTGGCTAGCCACAGAGTGACCGCTCAGCAGGTTGTTGAAATACATTTTGAGTTGTCTTCTGACCTTAATTATGAGACTGACTCTCATCTGAGGCAGAGCAGGAAGTGAGAGATTCTGGCAGTGAGTTTTCTGTCCGAGAGCACTCTTCTGATGAGGAAGCCACTTTGAGTGCAGATGAAGGTGCCTGTTTTAAAGGAAGACACTGATGTGCTAATAGAGCAGCAGCCTGGGGCTGAAAGGTTTCCCATTGGAAGACCTGACACCTGGGTTGCCCCAAACATAGAGCAGCACCTGTTGCCTGTCTTTACTGGTCTCCCAGGGTGTAGAGTAAATCCGGAAAACATTTTGCGTGTCAATTTCTTTGAGTTGTTTATGGACAATTTATTTTTGGAAGAGATTGCTGAGCAGACTAATTTGTATGTGGAGCAATATTTGAGGGACAACGCTGTGAGACTTTGGCCTCAGTCTAGAGCTACCCAGTGGATTCCCACAAATCTGGAAGAGATGAAATAGTTCTTGGGTTTGACTTTTTTGATGGGGTTGATAACGAGGAAGCCGTCACTGGCTTCTTATTGGTCTACTAGTCCCTTGATTGCAATGGCTATATTTCCTGCAACCATGACTCGTAATCGGTATTTGCTTCTTCTTCGAATGCTGCATTTTGTTGACAATTCTTTAGCCTTGCCATGAGATCACCTTGATTGTGACCGTCTATTTAGGATTAGGCCTGTCCTTGATCATTTTGTAGATCGGTTTTCATAGGTGTATGTTCCAGGCAAAGAAATAAGTGTGAACGAGTCTTTGGTCCTGTTCAAGGGGCGTTTGGTTTTTAAGCAGTATATTCCTAGCACAGTACAAATTAAATTGTATATGCTGTCAGAAAGTAGTACAGGATATGTGTATAATTTCTGGGTCTACAGTGGTAGGGATTCCAGTATTGAATCTGCTGGTTGTCTGCCCACTTTTGGAGTTAGTGAGAGAATTGTGTGGGAACTTGGTAGACTGTTCATCCAAGGTCACCATTTGTACATAGATAACTTCTATATAGGAGTGCAGTTGTGCAAGGAATTGTTCAGAGTTGACACTGTTGCTTGTGGCACAATCCGTTCTAACCAGAAAGTCTATGCAAGGGATCTTGTCTGTAAAAATACTTGAGAGGAGACAATGCAGTGCCTTGCATAGTAATGAGCCACAAGCTCTGAAATTTGCAGACAGGAGGGATGTGTACATGCTAAGTACCATCCATGATGAGAGTACTTCCCCTGTGACTGTTTGGGGTCAGGTTGCGGAAGTGCGCAAACCTGCATGCATTTTGGACTACAATAAGCACATGGGTGGTCTTGATAGAGTAGATCAGAGGTTGGAACCTTACACTGCTCTTTGTAAGTCTTATGTGTGGTCTAAAAAGTTGTCCATCCATTTGTTTCATTTGGCAACTTTTAATGCTTTTATTGTGTTCAAGGATGAAATTTTGAAAATTTCAGGAATCAGTGAGGTATCATTTTTATTGGCAGACTGAGGAGAACATTGGGTGGTAGGAAATTTGTACCAGCACAGAGATCCTACAAGGAAAAGTGTGGAAACTGTGATTTTTTTAGCTATATTTGAAGGTTGCAGAGGAGTCTGGGTAAGAAAAT
The DNA here is from genome assembly GCF_031143425.1 of Pleurodeles waltl. Classification (NCBI taxonomy): domain Eukaryota; kingdom Metazoa; phylum Chordata; class Amphibia; order Caudata; family Salamandridae; genus Pleurodeles; species Pleurodeles waltl. Next base: position 744,965,781 of record NC_090437.1, read on the forward strand.
GTTGGGGGATCCATGCAAGCCACACCTCCCTGGACTCCTCCATATGTCTGGGTTTGGCAGGTTTCCCTAGATGACCGCTGCACCTGAGACCAAAAACACATGTGCCCCCCCCCCCATTACAAAAACAGGTAGTTTTGTAATAGATCATTTTAATTTTAATGTGTCCATGTTGTGTTTTGGGACATTTCCTTTAGCGGGCACTAGTCCTACCCACACTAGTGAGGTACCATTTTTATTGGGAGACTTGGGGGACACTGGGTGGAAGGAAACTTTTGGCTCCTCTTAGATTTCAGAACTTTCCATCACCAAAATGTGCGGAAAAAGTGGGGTTTTTTTGCTAAATTTTGAGGTTGGCAAAGGATTCTGGGCAATAGAACTTGGTGAGAGCCCCACAAGTTACCCCATTCTGAGTTCCCCCTAGGTGTCTAGTTTTTTTGGAAATGTCCAGGTTTGGTAGGTTTTCCTAGGTGTCTGCTGAGCTAGAGGCCAAAATCCACAGCTAGGCTCTTTGCAAAAAACAGGTCAGTTTTCGTCAAGAAAATGTGATGTGTTCACGTTGTGTTTTGGGGCATTTCCTGCTGCAGGCACTAGGCCTACCCACACAAGTGAGGTACCATTTTTATCAGGGGACGTGGTGGAATGCTGGGTGGAAGGAAATTTGTGGCTCCTCTTAGATTCCAGAACTTTTCATCACCAAAATGTGCTGAAAAATTATTTGTCTTTTGTAAAATTTTGATGTTTGCAAAGGATTCTGGGTAACAGAACCTGATGAGATCCCCAAAAGTCACCCTATTCTGAATTCCCCAAACTGTCTAGTTTTTAGAAAGGTCCAGGTTTGGTAGGTTTTCCTAGATGCCTGCTGAGATAGAGGACAAAATCCACAGCTAGGCACTTTGCAAAAAACAGGTCAGTTTTATTTGGGAAAATATGATGTGTCCACGTTGTGGTTTGGGGAATTTCCTGTCATGAGCACTAGGCCTACCCACACACGTGAGGTACCATTTTTATCGTGAGACTTTGGCGAACACTGGGTGGAATGGAATTTGTGGCTTCTCTTAGATTCCAGAACTTTGCATCACCAAAATGTGTGGGAAAAGTAGTTTTTTTGCCAGATTATGAGGTTTGCAAAGGATTCTGGGTAACAGAACTTAGTGAGAGCCCAACAAGTCACCCCATTCTGAATTCCCCTAGGTGTCTAGTTTTTAGAAATGTCCAGGTTTGGAAAGATTTCCTAGGTGCCGGCTGAGCTAGAGGCCAAAATCCACAGGTAGGCACTTTGCAAGAAACAGGTCAGTTTTCTTTAGGAAAATGTGATGTATCCACGTTGTGTTTTGGGGCATTTCCTGTCACAGCCACTAGGTCCACCCACACAAATGATGTACCATTTTTATCAGGAGACCTGGGGGAATGCTGGATGGAAGGACATTTGTGGCTCCTTTTAGATTCCAGAACTTTCCATCACCAAATTGCAGAAACTGTGTTTTTTGTCAAGTTTTGCAAAGGATTCTAGGTAACAGAACCTGGTGAGAGCCCCACAAGTCACCCCATTCTGAATTTCCCTAGGTAATCTATCGTTATTCAGGTCACATGGATCAGCATTCATGTTTTTTAGGGAGAGGCAGTACTAAGGCTTTTTCCCAAGCAGCATTACACTTAATGGCTCATTACCAGTAGTACACGACCATCAACATTAGGATCATCCCAGGTGCATTTCCTAAAGCCTGCTGAAGATACCAGTACACATTTTGTACCATTTCCTAGTCTCACCAAAAAAACGTCAAAGTGGGCTTCGTATAAATTTACCACTCTCCTGACATGTCCAACTGAAGTTACAACATCATGTTTGTTAACCTTCTCACCTTTCAATGGCTTTTTGTGCTTAGGACTGCTTTTTGCCATCAGACCTTGTTTGAGGATCTTGACCAATTCAATTACTTCAAAGTCAGGGACCCAAATGTCTTTTCTACATTCATGTTTAATGTTCACCATAATTTGTTCCTTAGTTACTCTTTCAGTGCTCATTTTTGCCTCGCAGCTGTGATCACTCTCCACTCTTAGGCCTAGATTTAAGGGGACCTAGAAACATACTAATGACACATTAGCATAATGTTGTTGACGTTAATATGGCTTTAGATGGCCAAAAACACCACACCATATCTACAAAGTGGAGTGATGCTTGCCACATTATACTTGCACCAGGAAAAATGTATGCAAGGGGTCATTCCCCTGTTAGGGGGGTTGAAAATATGGCACAAAGATTTTTAACAGCATTTTTAATGCCTGCTCAGAGCAGGCATTAAAAAGAGGCTCCCATTGTTTTCAATGGGCCTCTGGGTGCTTTGCAAGATTAGCATGAACATTGTTTTACACTAGTCCTGCAAAGTGCAAACTGGCATAAAAAATGATGACTCTAGTTCCCTAACTACCTCCATGGTGGACCGTTTATTAAATTTGGTGCACACATGGTGGCATTGGGGGGGCACTAATGGACGCAAGAAAAGTTGCACTGCACTAGGTGCAGCCTCACTTTTCATAAATCTGCCCCTAGGTTTTTTTTGGCCCACCACTGGCAGAGCTTTGATGCTGATTCCCTAGCCTTGAGCAACATGAGAAGACTCATTTTCATAGTCCTATGAGTTGGGATATGATACAAGAATAGTTGTCTACTTATACTTTGTACTGGGTGTTATACTAAACTGTTGGATTATGCTTCATAACGTAGGTACACAAGAAAGTAATCTCAAGGAAGTCAACAGGGACCAATTATCTTTGACCAGTAGCCAGGATTCCCTTCCCCGGCAACCACATCTTTAAAAACATTATGACCAGTCATGACTCAGGTCACAAACTTGACTGCAGCCCAATTTGAGCAGTGATCCATCTGCACCCAGGCATAGGGTGATTCACAGGGTAAACAGTGGACATGTTCTGATATGTTGAAAGCCACTTTCTCCCATAGTAAATCAGGTCAAAACATAGGTGTGAGTGAAGTTGATTTGACTTTCAAAATCCTCTCACAGCTATCACACACTCTGTACTGTCTCACCCACAAAGGCACCACCTTTCTCACCTACCAAGGCACCACCTTATCTGTGAGAAACATATTATTAGTTGTGGTGAATGGATGTCCACAACAAAAAATACTATCTTTCTTAGGTCCAAGAAAGGTTTCAGTAATTTAAACACAAGCTCAGTTCTTAGTATTTATGGCACAGTGCAGACAAGCTTAACTTAAGGAAATGTGTAAAGCATTTAGAAGTACCAAAACAGATAAACAGTCAAAACACAAAACAATAAAAAAGCCACTCCAATGTACAAAATGAAGAATATTCTAACGAGCAAAATGACACCAGTACAACAAAACTCTAATAAGGGGAACTGGTGATATGAATTTTTAAAGTTGTAAATAAAATAATAAAAATAGCAGCAAAAAGGCAAAAGTGCCAAACGCAGCTGACGTCTTGCACTAGACCAGGTCAAGGACTCTGTGAAGACAGGTTCCCTGTTTATTGTCTGACTTAGAAACTTTTGTAGGGGAAAGCTGGTCATCAATGAGTTGGTGGTGAGGCAAACTGCAAGCTGGATCAGAAGCAGGTCTCAACAATGGAGGGCTGCTGGAGGACGGGATACTATTGCAGCTCTTGACAAAGGCGGGAAGCTCTGAGCAGCCAAGTCCAAAGTCTATGTCCAGGAAGGCTGCAATGACAATCGGATGCTGCTCGACGACAGTCCTGACGAAGCCTTTTACATTCGAACAAGCTTTTCTGGAAATAGGATTTCCTTCAGCAGGGCAAACCAGTAGGTTGAGGCCAACCGGTGATTTAATGTCAACGACTGCAGCTTCATTGGTGAGTCCCATTTCTATTGGTTCTCTGGCAGAAACTTAGCAAAAAGTTTTAAAGTCACAGCTTTTGCACTTTGGATAGGAGAGGTACAATCTAACACTAGCCAAGGGTTCCAGGCCTCAGGAATAGCACTAATGAGTCAGAACTCACTCCAATAGAAGCCGCTAACATGGTCCAGGGCAACCTGAGTGGAAACTTTCAGAAAAGTGGTCTTCTTGTTGCTTTTGAGGCCCTGTAGCTTAATAGGAGGTCAGTCACCAAATATTTGGAGTCCAACTCTTTGTCCTGGGTATAGTTGAAAACAGGTCCATTCTTTCTATTGTCCTAGCAGATCACAACAGCAGGTGCAGTACTTCTACTATTTTCCAAATGATCTAGTACTGTTCTAAAGAGGGTGCCCAGGGGTGCCACATTTATGCCTGGCACTAGCTTATGGGTGCAATGACTCCTGGTCCGTCCATAACCAATGGGGAAAACATTCCTAGAGGTAAACCTACCTTCTTTTGAAGCAGTTCCTATGTGACCTACTTCAAAACAATGAGTGCCCAGATCCAAGATGATGAAATCTGTTTCCCTTGTGCAGTGTCTGTGTGCCACCTCAGAAGTGTGGCTAGGGAAATGAACAACTCCTCCACTGTGTTCACTTGAAACCAGTTCTAGGAGCAGCTCCCCTCTCACTGAGATTGGTGCCTGCCTGTTAGAAATGGAGTCTTTGGTTGGTAGTCAGGTTACCCCCTGTCCAAGCAAGGACCCTCACTCTGGTCAGGGCAAAGTCCATAACCAATTGGGAAAATGTTCCCAGAGGTAAACCAACCTTCTTTTGAAGCAGTTCCTATGTGACCTACTTCAAAACAACCAGTGCCCAGATCCAAGATGATGAAATCTGTTTCCCTTGTGCTGTGTCTGTGTGCCACCTCAGAAGTGTGGCTAGGGAAATGAGTAACTCTTCCACTGTGTTCACTTGAAACCAATTCTAGGAGCAGCTCCCCTCTCACTGACATTGGTGCCTGCCTGTTAGAAATGGGGTCTTTGGTTGGTAGTCAGGTTACCCCCTGTCCAAGCAAGGACCCTCACTCTGGTCAGGGCAAAGTAGAAACACACCAGGTTAATAGCCACTCACCCCCTTGGTAGCTTGGCACAAGCAGAAAGGCTTAGCCCAGAAGCAATGTGTAAACTATCTGTACCAACACACACAGTAATACAGTGAAAACCCTACAAAATGGACACCACACCTGTTTAGAAAATAGGTAATATTTATCTAAATCAAACAAGACCAAAATGACAAAAATGCAACATACACATGTCAAGATATGAATTGTCAAAATAATAAGAGTCTTACTCGATAGAAAACAATGGAAACATTGATTTTACTCAAAGTACCTGGTTTGCGTCAAAAATAAAGCAGCGCGGGAGAACGTGCATTGGAAAAGTTAGCGATCTGTCGATTCCATACTCACAAGTGAGGCAGTGCCTTGTTTCTTCTCTGGTCAGCTCAGCGATGCACCGCTTTTCTCCCTCACAAGAGAATGATGCGTCGATCTCTAGACGGGGCACTTCGGATCCGCGCAGGGCCGGGATGACTTTGATGCCCAGGGACGATGCATGAGTAATCCGGTCACACGGTGTTAAAAAAATGTTGCTGCGTGGGATTTGCATTGTTATCAGCAGCTGCAAGCAGGTGTTGTTTAGCCATGATGCATCAATCGCCTGGCCACGATGCAGGTAGTGCATCGAAAATTTCTCTACACATCGTTCTGTGCTTCGATTTCAGTTTTTGTTCTGCCAACTTCACCTTTCAAGGCCAGGGACTGGATGGGGCACCACATGGCAGGGCAAGATTCTCAGCAGAGAGCCCAGGTGCTAGTAGAGGAAGTCTTTGATGGCCCTGAGACTTCAAAACAAGAGGCAAGCTCAGATCAAACCACTTGGGGAGAGTCTTCTCAAGGAGGAGTCCACAACCAAGTCCAGTCTTTGTCCCCTTTCACAGGCAGAAGCAGCAACTACAGGATAGCCCAACAAACCATAGTCAAAGGCAGGGGCAGTACTTCTCCTCAGCTCTTCAGCTCTTCTCCTTGGCAGAGGTTCCTCTTGAATCCATAAGTAATCTTGACGAAATTTAAAGTCTTAGGTTTTGGGTCCACTACTTATACCCCTTTCTGCCTTTGAAGTAGGAAAACCTTAAAGGACAGTCTGTTGTTTACAGGATCCTGCCTTTCCCAGGTCAGGCCCCAGACACACACCAGGGGGTTGGAGACTGCATTGTGAGAGAGCAGGCACAACCCATTCAGGTGTAAGTGACCACTCCTCCCTCCACTCTAGCACAGATGGCTCATCAGGATATTCAGGTTACACCCCAGCACCCTTTGTCTCACTATCTATAGGGGATTCACAAACAGCCCAACCGTCAAACTGACCCAGACATGGATTCCACAAACAGACAGAATCACAGAATGGTTTAGGCAAGAAAATGCCCACTTTCTAAATGTGACATTTTCAAACTGACAGTTTAAAAACCAACTTCACCAAAAGATGCATTTTTAAATTGTAAATTCAGAGGCACCAAACTCCATTTTTCTATCAGCTCCCAAAGGGAAACTGCACCTACAAGATATCTAAATGCTGCCCCCATGTTAGCCTATGAGAGAGATAGGCCTTGCAACAGTGAAAAACAAATTTGGCAGTATTTCACTGTTAGGACATGTAAAACACATCAGTACAAGGCCCACCTTTAACATAAACTGCACCCTGCCCATGGGGCTACCTGGGACCTACCTTAGGGGTGCCTTACATGTATAAAAGGGAAGGTTTAGGCCTGGCAAGTGGGTACACATGCCAAGTCAAATTGACAGGTTACAACTGCACACACAGACACTGCAGTGGCAAGTATGAACCATGTTATAGCGCTACTAATGTTGGTGGCACAACCCGTGCTGCAGGCTCCCTTTTAGCATTTGATTTACAGGCCCTGGGCACCTCTAGTGCACTTTACTAGAGACTTACTAGTAAAATAAATATGCCAATCATGGAAAGCCAGTTAGACATACATTTTACTCAGGTGTACTTGCACTTTAGCACTGATCAGCAGTGTAAAGTGCCCAGAGTACCAAAAACAGCAAAACAGAGTCCAGCACACAGTCAAAACATGGGAAGCAGAGGCAAAAAAGACAGGGGAGACCACGCCAAGGATGACAGGACTAATACTGCCTTATTTGGGAAACAAAGAAGCACCCTGCCTAGGTGCAAGCCAACATTTGCCTGTAACAGAGTAGGGTTATGTGAAGTTAATCAAGAAGGAACATGCCCAGTGCTAGCTAACATTTGCCTGTGACAGAGTAGAAGTCATTGAAGTTAATCAAATTCCTGTGCACAGCCCAGATGGTCATCCTGCCAGAGAAACAAAAGTAACTCCCACACCCAAGGCCACTGTCTTGTTGTAGGAGCAGTTTTCAGACCTCCTCAAGAGGGCGAATCAGCTAACAGGTAGCAGGCAGAGGCCATACATGTGAGCCTCTAGAGGCTTTAGGCAGGACAAATATGACTTTAAAAAAGAACCCTTTCCTTAATAGTTATTACAAATTCAATGTTACCATTACATTTTAAATACCTATTGGAAACAGTCTTTGAATTATATGTCTAGCAGTTTCCTTATCAAAATTAGCATTATTAAATGTAAGGATGTAATCCAATCTTTCCCTATGGAAGAGCAAGCCATGCTATACTGAACATAGTTTTGAAGCTTTTGAGGCGTTTTTCACTTTAAGGACATGTGTGACATTAAGTTGCTACATGTCCTACTTTTAAATACCATGTGTGCTGTTTTAGGACTTGCATAAAGGTTTATTTTGATAGGTTAAATTTCATTCCTAAAACTGCTAAAGTCAGGATGCAATGGAAGGCCTGCAGTCACGTTTGCTATATCACCATAGTGCAATGGTTTTCAAACTTTTTAATGCAGAGCCCCCCAGTGAGTAAAAAATATTCAGGCCCCCCTAAGAAATGTTCACAATTATTCTATTAAGTTGGCAATGTTTAAATATGTTTAGACTTATTTAAACATTGCAGTTAAGTTCTGTTACCTTTTTAGAAATGCAACAAATGTTTTTCTGCTTAAAACAAAGCACTGTTATTTGCATAATGATTCTTTTGGGCAAACCCTCCCCCCTGATCACTTGAGGCCCCCTAGAGGGGCCCGTCCCCCAGTTTGAAGACCTCTGCTGTAGTGGGCAGCACAATGTGTGCTGCGTCTCACTAGTGGCATTTAACTTACTGGCCCTGGGTACACATGGTACCATATACTACGGAATTATAGGTAGATTACCTATGCCATTTAGGAGTATAGCCAATCTTAACATGTCTAGGAGTCAGAGCACATGCACTGGAGTCTGGGATTAGGTGAGTCCCAGTGTCAAAACAACCGGTGTCATCAGTCAAAAAAAATGGGTATGATCATGCAAAAGAGTAACTTTCATGCAATTCCCTTTGATACTTTTTATTTGTTTTTATTATGATGTAGAATTTATATTTCAAGTGAAAAATTGCATACTTATATAGAAGAAAAAAATATGTTCCAGACAAGCATGACTTTTAAAGGAATGTTAATTTATTATTGTGTGCCAGTGGGTCTGAACCCCAAAAATAAGCCTCCAGCCCGGTGGCCGTTACCGCTGTAGAGGTCGGTGAGGTACATTGGTGGTTTGGCTTTGGCTAAACTGCCAATGTCATAATATGGTGGAAAGTACCGCCAGCCTGTTGGCAGTACTTTCCACCATATTACCGCTGACCACCAGGGTCATAATGAGGGCTTAAATCTTAAAATTGCCCTTTTACTTTTTGCCTTGGATTCGCAACATCATTGTGCATTTTGGAGGCACTTATTTCAGGAATCGCACAGGATATGCGATTCCAATGTTTTTTCAACAAAGTAAAAATCGCATATACACATTGTTAATGTTAATGTTGCAGATTGAGGTTTACCAGCAGAGAAAAAAATAATATAAGAAGAAAGGAAATATGTTTTAAACATGATTTCAATCGGTTTTACAGAACCATGTCTCCACTGTGACAGCATTGCGACGCCATCACGCATGCCATGTGACCTTGAAAAAAAGGACTTCATTGGTTAAACACCTTTCTATCTTGTTTTTGAAATAGTCCCACCCATTATTCTTTCATGTGGAAGTGGCTCTGACTTTTCACACTTCTGTCTCCAACTTTATCCTTTGGAGGTTTATTTTGTGTTTTCTTTGAATTTTCAACACAATGGGTATCTTCTGGAGACCATCAAAAAGAGGAGGAAGAAAATATTTTGGTTGAAGAAGAACATGTGCCAAAGAAACAGAAGGAGAGTGTCTTCTGGGATTTTATTTCCATCCCTGACAGTGAAACAAAAAGGTCAATGCATATAAAGTGACCTGCACACTGTGCAAAAAAGTCCTGTCTCGTGGAATTGAATAAAAGTACTCAGCATGTATAAGCACCTTGGTACTATGCACTCCATTCACCTTGCAGGAGCTGAAAAGTAGAGCCTGCAACTAGAGCAAGGCACTTCTAGTGCAATGAGCAGTCAGCCTGGGATATCAACAGCAGGAGGGCAGATTTCTGGAGTTTGGCATACCTGAGTATGCCAAAGTAGGCATTTTCTGTCCAAAATGTAAACATGCTTTACATGTAGAGTCAGTGTGTTACTGGTTGTAAGGGTGAGTGATAGACTGCATTAGTGTCTGTAAAGGTGAATGAGTGGGCGTATGATTGATTGTAGGGGTGAGTAATAGAGTGTCTGAGTGTTTGTATGGATGTGGGAGAGATTGTATGGGTAAGTGACTAGGTAAATGAGTTTCTTTATGGGTGAGTGCGGGGTCCCTTAGTGGATGTATGGTTAAGAAATAGGATGCATTACTGGCTGTATGGGTGAGTGAATGTATACATTTGTGGCTGTATGGGAGAGTGAATGGGAATGGAGTGCCTGTATGGGTGATTCAGTGGGTGTGTGAGTGGTTGTATGGGTAAGTGAGAAGGTGCATGAGTGGCTGTCTGGCTGAGGACAGAGTGTGTGAATGCCTGTATTGGTGAATGAATGGGTGCATGGGTGGCTGTATAGGTGAGTGAATGTTGCACAAGTTATTGTGTTGCATGAATGTATGGGTGTGTGAGTGAGAGTATGTGTGTGAGTTCCTATATGCATGAGTGACTGGGTTTGTGAGTGGCCGTATGGAAGTGTGTGTGTGAATGACTGTATGTGTGAGTGACTGGGTATGTCAGTGGCTGGTTGGGTGAGTTACTGTGTACATGAGTGGCTCTATGGTTGAGTTAATGTGTGTGTGAGTGACTGTATGTGGGAGTGACTGGATAACTGAGTGACTGTATAGGTGAGTGAATGAGTGCATGAGTGACTTTATGGATGAGTGACTGGATGCAGGAGTGGCTGTATAGGTGAGTGAATGGGTGCGCTTGTGAGTGTATGGGTGACTGAATGGGTACATGAGTAAAGGTATGAGTGAGTGATAGGGTACATGAATGACTGTGTGCATGAGTGACTGGGTATGTGAGTGGCTGTATGGGTGAGTGACTGGGTGCATGAATGGGTGTGTGAGTGCTTGTGTAAGTGAGTGAATGGGTGCAGAAGTGACTGTATGGGTGATTGATTGGGTGCTCGAGTCACTGTATAGATGAGTGAGTGACTGAATGAATGGCTCTATGCATGGGTAACTGTATGAATGAGTGCCTGTATGTGTGACTACATGACTGCATTAGAGGCTGTTTGGAAGAGTGATAAAATGCATGAGTGGTTGTATGGGTGAGTAAATGGGTGTATGAGTGACTGTATAGGTGAGTAAATGGGAGCATGAACGGGTGTATGGGTGAGTTACTGGGTGTGTGAATGGCTGTATGGGTGAGTGACTGTGTGCATGAGTTGCTGTATGGGTGAGTGAATAGGTGTCTGAGTGGCTTTATGGGTGAGTTATGGGGTGTGTGAGTGGCACTATGGGTGAGCAAGTGGGTAAATTATTGGCTATATGGGTGAGTGAATGGGTACATGAGTGGCTATATGAGTGAATGACTGGAATCATGTGTGGCTGTAATGGTGAGTGGTGTATGGGTGAGTGAATGGGTACATTAGTGCTGTATGGGTGAGTGACTGGGTGCACGAGTGCTTGTATGGGTGAGTAATAGGGTGCATCAGTGGCTGTATAAATAAATGGCTGGGTGCAGGAGTGGCTGCTTAGATGAGTTTGTGGATGTGTGACTGATTTTATCGGTGTTTGAGAGGGTGTAGTAGTTGCTTTATGGCTGAGTAAACGGGTGCATGAGTGGGTTTATGCGTGACTACGTGAATGTATGAGCAGTATATGGATGAGTGGGTATAGTAGTGATGTATGGATGACTTAATGATTATGACTGAGTGAATGTTTAAGTGATGTATAAGTGATGTATGTACACTTGTATGGATAGTTACATAACACACTGACTGTGGGTGTCAGATACTATATAGCTCAGTAACCAGAAAACACACAGGAGGCAGCAGATAAAGAACACTGTCTATGGGTGAAGGGTGTTCCATATGTTTCTGAAAGAAATATATTCCTACCACTACTAATATCTTTAAAGTTCGGATGACATATACTATTGAAAAGAAAAAATATAAATATGTTAGTAGCATGCTTAGACGGGATGTGAAAGAAACAAGAATGCATTAATAATGCTCTAGAAGTGTATAGCAATTTAATAAAACATTTTATTTTCCCTCTTTGCTGTTCAGAGTTTCTTTATACTAGACCCTTTACACAGAGTACTGTATAATCATCATTAAACAGTGGAGAAAAAAACTATCATTTAGATTGTAGGAAAAAAATCATATATCCACAGTACTTCACTACAAGTAAGTGATACTGCGAATTGCACTCACTAAAATTTTTACATTATTGGATTAAGCAACACTTACTACATTAACCAAAAGTTCATAAGTTAAAAACAAGTTGGTTAATATTATAGCTGGACAAAACTGCAAACAAATATAATCCACTGTTGCATTTTCCACATCCTTTTGTAGACATAAATAATGATAATGCACACAGTGAGAACATGCATATTAATTTTCTTCCTGAAACCCTATGACGATGTTTTAGCCACACTTTATTTTTGGATACCCCTTTGTTGACATCACCCTTGGTAGACCAAATTATGTCTTAAAGAGTGCTGATCCACATAAACAGAAAACCATATAGTCATTTTATTCCAGAAATCCTATGAAGATATTTCAACCACACATAATTTTTGGATATCCTTTTCTTGACAACACCCTTGATAGGCCAAATTATGTTGACATCACCCCTTATAGGCCGAATTATGTCTTAAACAGTGATGATCCATGTAGAGAGAAAACTCTGTATTCGTTTTTTTGCAGAAATCGTTTGACTGCATTCCATCCAAACTTCATTCTTTGACATCTTTTTTAAAGACATGATCCCTGATAGGCTGAATAATATATTAAGCACTATATATCAACACAGAGGACTGTAGCTCATATTTTTTTTTCCAGAAATCTAGTTTAGTACTTTGGCTGAAGAAATAGTAGGTAAGAATTAGGAAGTTTGAAAGGTAGTGTTTTTTTAATTGAAGACTAGTCATTGCACTCCGTCCATCCAGTTTGAGTTTTTACATTTACAGAATAATGTCCAGATGTAATATTAAGACCTTTGTGGAAGACGACAGCCAAAGTAAAGTTTGTTCTTCCAGAAATTGATATCTATTGAGCTTTGAAGTTTGTAATCTATGTGTCCAATTTTGTTCCATCTGCTCTGCACGGTTAAAACGTTGCTACAATATATTCACCACTTCTCTGTATAAACTATGTAGACAATACATTTTATTTACAACTTGGACAGGTCATATTTTGGTCACTCTTTTTTATTAGTTTATCAAAAGACACACTTTTAAAATCTGGCAGAGTTAAATACAGAAATCGCTCAAATTGGATTTCAGTTGTAGATGAGAAAGAGCAATCTTCACACTCATGGTTCCATGTATTACTCAGTCCAAATATGGCATCAATATTTACATCTTCTTCTTCTAAAACTCCAAGGATCACTATAGTAAATTCCTTTGCATCTTGTTGAACGTTTAGAGTAAATACTACAGATCCACTATATTTGTCTACTAGTTCTCAAATGCCTGAAGCAGAATGTATTACACTTCTATCACAAGATTAGCGTTAAAAGCAATGAAAAAGTGCTATGCACAATATGCTCAGTGGTTTTTCCTGAATTGCATTCGGAACATGTGGTAGATGGAAAAAAACATTGAGAACAACATTAGCATAGCAGTTTACACCATTAGTGTCTTCCAACTGGTAACCCACAACATCTCCATCCTTTTCCAGTATTATTTTCCTTACACTTTCTTCTTTAGTTTTGCTTTCTGTCTTTTTTATAATTGTCTTTGATTATTTTATTAGTTTTAACTTAGGACGTAATGCCAGTTTCTCATTAACAGGATACTGTCCTAAATGAGGAGCATATTTACTTTTTAATCTGTTGTACTGTGTTAGAAATGGGGTCTTTGGTTGGTAGTCAGGTTACCCCTGTCCAAGCAAGGACCCCCACTGTAGTCAGGGTAAAGGAGAATCACCCTCAGTTAATCTCCGTTCACCCCCTTGGTAGCTTGGCATGAGCAGGCAGGCTTAACTTCAGAAGCAAGGTGTAAATTATTTGTACCAACACACACAGTAACGCAACAAAATAACCCAACACAGGTTTAGAAAAATAGATAATATTAATCTAAACAAAACAAGACCGAAATTACAAAAATCCAACATTCACAAGTCAAGTTATGAACCTAAAAAGCAAAAGAGTCTTAATCCTTTAGAAAACAGTGAGAATGTTGTTAGCGTACAAAAGTACCTGGGTAGTGTCAAAATAAAGCAGCACGGGTGACTGTGCATCAGAAAAGGCCAGCAATGTGTCAATTTCTCACTCGCAAGTGAGAGTGTGCATCATTTCTCTTCCTGTTGGATCAGCGTGCATCATTTTTTCCCTCCATCAAGAGAGTGATTGGTCAATCCAGATGGGCACCTCGGGTCGGGGCAGGCTTTGCGCTGATTATCCGCTTCCAGCGATGTTGCGTTGAAATCCAGTCACCCGGTGTCAAGAAACCGCGCTGTGTGGTGGCTTCTGTCGTTAACAGGTGTTAACGCGTTGTTTCTCCAGCCACATTGAGTCGATCTCCCAGGCGCAATGCAGGTGGAACATTGATTTTAGCTCCGAGGCCAGCGGCGCATCATTTTTCAGCTGCGAAGCTGGTGGTGTATCGAAAGTTTCCCCGCACGGCGTTCTATGCGTGGATTTATGTCCTTTTCCACCATCTGCACCTTTCGAGGACCCAGAGACAGGTGAGGGCACCACTTGGTAGGCAGGACTCTCAGCAGAAAGCCCAACTGCACTCACAGACACTGCAGTGGCAGGTCTGAGACATGTTTACAGGGCTACTAATGTGAGTGGCACAATCAGTGCTGCAGGCCCATTAGTAGCATTTGATTGACAGGCCCTGGGCACCTCTAGTGCACTTTACTAGGGACTAATTAAAAAATCAAATATGCCAGTCATGGATAAGCCAATGTACACATATAATTTATACCAGGAACACTTACACTTTAGCACTGGTCAGCAGGGGTAAAGTGTCCAGAGCAAACAAAACAGCAAAAACTGAGTCCAGCACACAGAAACAACCTAGGAAGTATCTGCGAAATGTTAGGGGAGACAATGCCAATGATGCCAAGTCTAACATAATTTCTCACACAATTTGCATCTGCACTAAACTTCTTCTCATCAAAATAAACTAGAAATAAACCAAACAATGTTCGAACTTGTGACAACGCTACATATGACATTTCTTCTTTAAAAAACATACTTTCAATATTAATAAATGTAGCAACAACACTTAAACCTTGAGACTTGTGGATAGTTATGGCATATGTAAGACAGACTTGTAACTGTTTTCGGCAGACATACAAATCTTTCACAAGCAAAAGTAGTATAACACATCACCTAATTTGCTTAATGCCATCAATCTGATCAAACTTTACAGCTAAGAATTCAACCTCATTATGATGAGGAAAATTAATGAAATCAGGAACTTTAACAATGGCACCATTTACCAATACTTCTTCAACATTTAAGCTATGTCTTAAAATTACTCTATATTTTTTGCAGGCATATAAACTCTAGTCCAACAATCCTGGATACAGATTTCTCCAAATAATTCACTTTATCTTTTAATTTTTCACTGAGTAGTATAGTTACTGCTCAGTATTCTATTTTGTCAATAGCAGTAATCTCCAAATTATCTTCTTTCTCCAGTTTTAGTAATCCTTCATGAAATGCAGCGCACTCTTGAAGTGTAGACATCAAAGAAACAATGTTTTTTCCTTCTTTACAAAAGATATACATTAGCGCTGCTACCACTTTCTTTAAGGGAAACAGTTTCTTAATAATTCGGCTTCCAACATCTGTTTTTCCTCCCGCACTGAGAATTCCTAACTCTAATTTCCTCTAGAATGTTTCCAAACTCCATGTCTGACGCTTGACACATATTTTTCACTAGGTCCTTGTATTGAAAATATTGCCAAATGTTTACATTTGCAAAACTCCCCAAAGAGTTTTGAGTATCTTCATATGAAAACAGGCTGTCCTTTTACAGGAATGAGTTGTAGTATATCTCCAAAAACAATCAAATGATTTCCTCCAAACCGGATGTCATACAGATTTTTTTATATCTCTTGCATTTTCAGGTGAACAAAGGAAAGCATTAGATTTGAGACCATGTTTACCTCATCAATAATGAAAAGCTTCATTTTCTTCAAAACTCTTTCCGCCTCATGACACGCTTCACCAGATAACTTCTGGTATTCCAGTTTATTGTCAAGTTCAACTGGTAGCATAAGTTGTCTATGTAAAGTTGTCCCTTTGATAATGTGTGCAGCTAGTCCAGTCGGTACACACACAATAAGTTAAGTTATTATTATACACAATAAGTTTGAATCTGTAATTTTCTGTAGATAAGTAGAGATAATTTTGATTAAAGGGCTTTTTCTGGTACAAGCCTGACCACTAATATAAAATAGTATTGGTTTGAATGATAAGAAATTGCATTCTTTCTTCTCATGAAGAAATCCATGTTTTATTTTGTCTTTCACTTCACTTTAAATGTATTTTGTGTGTTGTTGAGTTGACCAACTAAATGTTCCAGATATACAGATTCCTGTCTAGCTTGTTCCATTGCAGTTTCCACTTCATTCATAGTGATTGCAGCTTCATTTTCAATAATAGGTTGTCCTAAAGATCCTGACTTAAAGGTGCTGAACTTTGGCTGCTTTGAGAACTATCCCTAGTTACCTCAGCTACAATCATTTATTTCTGTTAGATCTCATCATTTACCTTTTGTAAATAGTTTTTAAAGAAGAGACACTGAATACTATCTTTGTCAGCATTAAGAAAATCTTTATAGCATTCACAATCCCTAAGTAGTTCCAATTCAGTATGCCAAGGTTTAAGTAGCTGAAGAATAGCAAAGTAAATTATCTTTTCTCAGGAGTTTGGCAGCTGGGTTTTTGATTGTGAATTAAATGTTGCTTTTCATGTCTCATTAAGCATCTGCCACATCCACATACTGCATATTTTCCTTCTTCTTTGTTTTCACTTACATTGCTTCTATACCTGTAGTACCGAAGAATTTCATAAAGGCACTTGTCTTTTAGATGTTGACTTCTTCTTAGGTAGTATGTATCTAACAAATTTGATTTTACGATGTCTGCACTTTCTGGTTCAAACTCTGCCATGTACTGAATTTCAGGGAAAGACTTCAATACTCTGTTTCTTGTAGTAGATAAAACAAGACTTACCCAGACAATTCTTTTTGATTTCGAGAACAAATTTGCCAACTCAATCTGTCACAGGCTTCATACAACCCATTTCCCTATTGGAAAGTGTTAGAAATGGGGTCTTTGGTTGGCAGTCATGTTACCCCCTGCCCAAGTAAGGACCCTCACTGTAGTTACGGTAAAGGAGAATCGCCCTCAGTTAACCCACCGCTCACCCCCTTGGTAGCTTGGCAGGCAGGTTTGACTTCAGAAGCAATGTATAAAGTATTTGTACCAACACACACAGTAACCCAGTGGAAACACTACAAAATGACAAAACACAGGTTTAGAAAAATAGGTAATATTTATCTAAACAAAACAAGACCAAAACAACAAAAATCCAACATACACAATTGAAGTGAATTTAAAAAGCAAAAGAGTCTTAAATCCTTTAGAAAACAGTGAGAACCGAGAGTGCAAAAGTACCTGGGTAGCATCAAAATAACACAGCACGGGCGAGCAATTCATTGATTTCTCACTCGCAAGCAAGACTGTGCGTCGTTTCTACTCTGGTCGGTTCAGCGGGTGTCGTTTCTTCTCTCCCGCAAGAGAATGATTCGTCGATCCAGGCAGGCAGCTTGCATCTAGGTAGGCATTGCGTTGCATTGTTTTTCCGTGACCAGCGATGTTGCTTTGCAAATCCAGTCGCATAGTATCATAAAACTGTTCTATGTGGGCTTTGTGTCATTATCAGCTTCCGTTAGCGGGCGTTGCGCATTGTTTCTCCAGCTGCGTTGCATCAATCTTCCAGCCGCAATGCAGGTTAAGCATTGATTTCAGCTGCGAAGCCAGCGGCAAGTTGTTTCTCAGCCGCGTCACGGAAATTTCCCTGCACAATGGTCTGTGCTTGGATTTTCCATCTTTGTCTGCCAGCTTCACCTTTCAAGGGCCCAGAAACTGGATAGGGCACCACTTGGCAGGGCAGGAGTCTCAGCAGAGAGTCCAGGTGCTGGCAGGGGAAGTCTTTGATGGCCCTGGGACTTCAACAACAGGAGGCATGCTAAGTGCAAGCCCTTGGAGATTCTTCTCAAGCAGGAACGCACAACAAAGTCCAGTCTGTGTCCTGTTTCAAAGGCAGAAGCAGCATCTGCAGGATAGCCCAACAATGCACAGTCACAGGCAGGGGCAGCACTTCTCCTCAGCTTTTCTCCTGGGCAGAGGTTCCTCTTGAATACAGAAGTGAACTAATTTTGAGGAGTTTAGGGTGCTCTTCTTATACCCCTTTCTACCTTTGAGGTAGGTCTACTTCAAAGAGAAGTCTCTGTTGTTTTCAAGATCCTGCGCCAGGCCCCAGACACACACCAGGGGGTTGTAGACAGCATTGTGTGAGGGCAGGCACAGCCCCTTCTGGTGTAAGTGACCACTCCTCCCCTTCCTCCCAGCACAGATGGCTCATCAGGTACTGCATGCTACACCCCAGCTCCCTTTGTGTCACTATCTAGAGAGAGGTGCAAACAGCCCATCTGTCAAACTAACCCAGACAGGGAATCCACAAACAAGCAAAGTCACAGAATGGTTTAAGCAAGAAAATGCCAACTTTCAAAAAGTGGCTTTTTCAAACACACAATGTAAAAACCAACTTGACTAAAATACATATTTTTAAATTGTGAGTTCAGAGACCCCAAACTACACATGTCTATCTGCTCCCAAAGGGAATCTGCGCTTTAATAATGTTTAAAGGCAGCCCCCGTGTTAACCTATGAGAGAGATAGCCTTGCTACAGTGCAAACTGAATTTGGCAGTATTTCACTGTCAGGACATGTAAAACACAAAGGTACATGTCCCACTTTTAACATACATTGCACCCTGCCCATGGGAATGCCTAGGGCCTACCTTAGGCGTGCCTACCATGTATAAAAAGGGATGTTTTAGGCCTGGCAAGTGGGTACACCTGTCAAGTCAAAATGGCAGTTTAAAACTGCACACACTGACACTGCAGTGGCAGGTCTGAGCCATGTTTACAGGGCTACTAATGTGTGTGGCACAACCAGTGCTGCAGGCCCACTAGTAAGCATTTGATGTACAGGCCCTGGGCACCTCTAGTGCACTGTACTAGGGACTTAGTAAATCAAATATGCCAATCATGGAAACCCAATTACACATACATTTTACATAGGAGCACTTGTATTTTAGCACTGGATAGCAGTGGTAAAGTGCCCAAAGTAACAAAAACATCAAAAACAGAGTACAGCACACATCAACAACCTGGGAAACAGAGGCAAAATGTTAGGGGAGACCAAGCCAAGGATGCCAAGTCTAACAAACTATATCAATGTAATAGAAACAAATGCACCACTATGCTATATGTGATAGTTTTCTGGTTACGTAAGAGTATGCCTCTCTCTGTTATCATACGCATGACTGCCTGACTCAATGTTCCACTTTATCCATGAATGTGATCTTCACTGTAGCATAGTAGGTATCAGTTTATGAATGGGTATCTTATCATCTACATTATTGTTTCCCTAGCTACATTGGTCTATACGTGATTGTGATCCTGGGTGTGCCAGCATATGTGTTAATCTATGCCTGGGTGTGTAATTGTATGTATAAGTATATGCCTCTCTATGTTACTGTAGGATTACAATATAGCTGAGAGTATCCGTTTATGTATAAGTGTGTAATTATATGTGGTAGTGTGTACATAAATCTGTCCATCGTGTAGTACTTTATCTATCAGTGACTTATTATTTGGAATCCACAGTAATATGATGCATTCCAGATTTACACGTCTAAGAATTTGTCAGATTCCTACAGCACTCTTTTTTAATTCACCTTATTTCTCCTTGATTCACCCCATATTTCATCTTCCTATCTCTGTTGCATTCTTCAGCACACAAAGAAATAGGAATACACCTCTCAGAATTGCTTTTGTCTAGGAAGGTGTTCTTCCCTTCACAAAAACAATCATCCTCACAACACAGCCAACCTTGCATCATGGTGAAAGGCTACCTGAATAAGCACTAGGCAGCAATTTCTGCACCAGCTCCAGGGGAGAGGACAGAAATGCACTCTGCCTTGTAGAAACAGCATATTTCTGATATTTTTCAGTGGGGCAGGGCAGCACA
Source organism: Pleurodeles waltl (assembly GCF_031143425.1). Lineage (NCBI taxonomy): Eukaryota > Metazoa > Chordata > Amphibia > Caudata > Salamandridae > Pleurodeles > Pleurodeles waltl. The sequence continues at coordinate 744,985,604 of NC_090437.1, forward strand.
GCAAAGCACTTTCTGCACTCTCTTGCACCATAGGCCTTGTAATTGAGGCCCTCTATGTCTTATACTATAAGCACCTTCCACCCTCCCTACAACTAGTAAACATCCTAGTTTAGACATAACCTCTATGTAGAGAAAAAGGAACTATGGGCCTGATTATGAGTTTGGCGGTCAGAAAACCTGACTGCCAGACCCATAATTAGAAGACTGCTGTGGACCTGGCCCTATTACAAGTTTTCCACTGGGCTGACCGGCGGAAACCAGGAAGGTTTCTGCTGGTCATTTGAGTGAAAAATGTGCAGCCGCATTATACTTAGCTCCACATGGAGCTGAGTCCAGTGCCATTACACGGGGGCCCACCAGCACCCTTAGAATATGAACTGTCTGCTGAGCAGATAGTGCTCATTCTGACAGTACTGGGGAAGGGGGCCTCTGCACTGCCCATGACAATGTTGTGGGCAGTGCAGGGGCACCCTTGTGGCCCATAGCACTTGTTCTCTGCCAGGCTGGCGGAGAAAATAGTTGTAATCAGCAGGAAGGTGCTGACTTCAGCTGACCTGAACCAAGACCGTCGTCATCCCGTAGGGATCAGAGATCTTGGCAGAGACGACGGTCCAACCACCAGGGTCATAATGTGGTGGTCGGACCGTCAGAGCCACGGCGGTCCAACTGCCACCACAAGTTTGGCAGTCTTGAGACAACCTGACTCATAATCAGGCCCTATAAGTATTTATAACTGTTTATTAATACCAACTCAACTTGCATATTAAAGAGTGCACATAAAATCTATGGTACTACACAAAAAGCATGGTTATAAATCTTGTACTTTTAATCATTTTCTAAAATAATAAATACATGACTACATATATGAATACAATTATCAATACCTCTCTGACTATAGCTGTGTTACAACAGTTTTGTATGCAGCATACACACCTTTTACACACTTATTTACAAACACAGCTTGGTTTTAAACTAATATTCTAATTCACATACCTGTTAAGAGCTTTCGTTGATAGATAAAATACTGTCACAATATAAATTGCACTCTTTTGTTTGTACAACAATGAAATGTCAGAATAAGAATGGTACACCACTCTTACACCAAGAAAACAGTAATGGCAACCTGTTCACCTTTACTCTCACTGATACTGTCCTAGTTAGCAAATCACAAACTGTGTTTCATGTTTTATTTATGTTATCCCACTCCTGAATTGGTTAGTGGCTGTTAACCCTTTCTTGTATTTTTGTAAGAAGCCCAGTTTCCTACTGTGTGCTGCCATCACAGCATCCAGCGTGCCCCACGTGTAACTTTGTGACAGAGTCACAAATATAGTTGTGGCTTGAAAATATATTTTCCGTCATATTTTTGTACAGTTTTGACTACATTTTAAATTCAGTAATAATACTGAATAGGGAAAATCATCTTTTAAACTTCCTTGTATACTAAAAACTCTCTTATTATAAAATTGTATGTTGCACTCCTTCACCCCACACTGCTTCTCCTCTGTAACACTCTACTGTACTAGTCGGTCAATTATTCATAGCAATTTTTTCAGCAGCAGATGTTAGCATATCCAAAAACGGGTTTACTTGATTATGAAAACATAAAATCACTGATTGACTGACTTCATAATTTTAATCATAACCTATTTTTGTCTACCAATCAATCTACAATATCCAATCGAAATTGTGCTTTATTAAAAATCCAATGCTCCTTCCATTTTAACCACCTCACATTTTGAGAACTCTCTCATGTGGCTGCAGCCTTCTCTTGTGTGCTACTGCTACTTCCCTTCAAAATGGTTAGAGTGTGGATTGTAGGTCACACCTGTCTTTTGGGCTAGTGAGTATGCTAGAATGAGTGACATTGACAGGGACCAGTGTTTGTCTAATGTCGGTATTACTTGAGCTGGCCAGAGAGGGCTAAAGTGGCATCAATTGCTTCCCCATTGATTGAAAGCATTGGAGACTGCCAACCACCTCAGCTCATGATTTTTCACTGTGGTGGCAATGGCCTAGATATACTGACTGGGGTAGGACTGGAAATCCTAATGAAGGATACCTTTGTTCAATTAATGCACCATTGCCCTCACGCTGTCTATTTGTTCTCTAACATATGCCAGAGGCAGAAATGGAAGCCGTCAGCTGAATTCCGTCCACACATAGGCAAAGCCAGGAAACAAGTTAATAAAACGTGTTAGAAATGGGGTCTCTAGTTGGCAGAGGTATACACCTTTGTCCAAGTAGGGACCACAATCCTAGTCAAGTCACACACAATCCAAATTATCCTGTGCCCACCCTCTGTTAGCTTGGCACTGAGCATTCAGGCTTAACTTAGAAGGCAATGTGTAAAGTATTTCTGCAATAAATCATACAGTAAGACAGTGAAAACACCACAAAAAAATACATCACACAGGTTTAGAATAATAGATAATATTTATCTGAATAAAATAAGGTCAAAACAACAAAGATCCAATAAGCATAAGTTGAAATATCACTTTTAAAAGGTTTAAAAGAGTCATAATACTTAGAAGTAAACAGTTATCTCACACACAGTACCTAGTATGCGTCACAAATAACAATGCACGGAGACTGCAGAGGAGGAGATGAGTGGAAAAATAGGGTGTTGCATCGAATTTTCTGACGCAGCTCAGATGATGCGTTGTTTCTTTCCACACTGTGAGGGGTTTGCGTTGTTTTTCAGGGCACAGTCTTGGTTGCTCACTGCGGTGTGGGGATATTTTGACACCCAGTGGCGATGCAGGGTAAATCCTTGACGCACTGGAATAAGGCTCGGGCGCAGCGTTGATCCGGTAGGTGATGTGTCCAATTTTCTGTTGTAAGGCAAGTGCTGCATCGAATTTCTGGTTGGGAGGTTGGGGCTACAACGTTCTGGTCGGCTGTGCGTCGATTTCTCAGTTGGAATGCAGGCTTCGCATTGATTTTCGATGCACTAGGAATTTCTGGAAGATATGAAGTCTTTTTGGCCCTGAGACTTCAGAAAACAGGTGGCAAGCTCAATCCAAGCCCTTGGAGAGCACTTTTGGGGAAGGCAGAGTTCTTCTCAGCAGAGGCCAGCAGGGCAACAGTCCTTCTCAGCTAAGCAGTCCAGATGAGCCTTTTGGGCAGCCAGGTAATTCTTCTGACAGCGTACAGGTGTATGTCCTGAAGTGTCCACTTTGTTGAGGTCAGAGACCCAGTTTGTATACCCAAACATGCCTTTGAAGTGGGGGAGACTTTAAAGAGTGGTTTTGAAGTACACAAGTTCACTTTCAGTTCAGTCCTGTCTGCCAGGGTCCCAGTAGGGGGAGTTTAGCATTCCATTGTGTGAGGGCAGGCCACTAGCCTTTGAAATGTAAGTGTCAGGCCCTCCACCCTTCCAGCCCAGGATGACCAATTCAATATTCAGATGAATGCAGGTCTGACTGAGTGTCCTGTATGTGTGGTTGTCTGAGTGAAATGCACAAGGGAGCTGTCAACCAGTTGATTGGAGTTAGGCTGTAAGGCACAGGTGGTTTTAAGTGCAGAGAAATGCTCACTTTCTAAAAGTCGCATTTCTAAAATACTAATATAAAATCCAACCTCACCAATAAGCAGGATTGTCCATTACCATTCTGGCCATACTAAATATGACCTGGTTACCCCTTTCAGATCAGAATCTACCACTCAAAAAGTATATGAGGGCAGTCCTGATGCTAGTCTATGAAAGAAGCAGGCCTCACAGTAGTTTTTCACTACCAGGATATATAAAACACATATGTACATGTCATGTCTTTTATCTTTATAACACCCTGCCTTATGGGTTACCTAGGGCCTACCTTAGAGTGACTTATATGTAGAAAAAGGGGAGTTTACGGCTTTGTAAGTACTTTTAAATGCCAAGTCAAAGTGACAGTGAAACTGCACACAGGCCTTGCAAGGTCTGTGACATGGTTAAGGGGCTACTTTTGTGGGATGAACAATCAGAGCTGCAGATAGCCCACTAGTAGCATATAATTTACAGGCCCTGTGCACAGGTAGTGCACTTTACTAGAGACGTATAAGTAAATCAGATATGCCAATTGGGGGTGAACCAATGTTACCATGTTTAAGGGAGAGAGCATATGCACTTTAGCACTGGTTAGCAGTGGTAAAGTGAGCAGAGTCCTAAAACCAGCAAAAACAGTGCCAGAAAAGTGGAGGGCAGACAGGCAGAAAGTTGGGGGATGACCATCCTAAGGCTGTCATGTCTAACAAAACTGTTTCAGCATTCCTAAGAGACCATAAAATGGGTTCAATTTACAATAATAATCTGCTCTTTGATATTGGTGGGATAAACGGAAGAGATGGTGTTAACTTCACACATGAAGGAAACAGAGTGTTTCTGAGCAACTTCAAACTCTGTATCCACTCTTATGTTTACTAATCATATACACATAATAAACACAAAGGTTCCTAGAGCCACCCTACATCCCAAACACCATGTCAATTTTAATGAAAATCAGATTTTTTAAATTTCAGAGTTGTGACTCTGTTGCTGATTCACAAACGAAAAGCACAAATTCAATGCTCAACACCCAAACCATTGTTCATACATCTTTCTTTCAATGGATGTATGAAGGTCAGTGTGTCCATCAGTGGGTTTATGAGTGTATTAGTGGGTCTATGATTGGGTGTATGAGTGACTAAATGGGTCTCTGAGAGGGTGTATAAATGTCTGAGTGGGTCTGTTAGTGAGTGTCTGAATGGGTCTTGGAGAGGGTGTATGAGGGTCTGTGTGTCTCTCTGTGGGTGTGAGACTTTGAGTGGGTCTGTGAGTGGGTGTCTGAGTGTCTAAATAGCTCTTTCAGTTGGTGAATTAATGTCTGGGTGGGTATTTGAATGGGAATTATGAGTGTCACTATATCTGTGAGGAGGTGCTTGTGTGTCAGTGGGTCTGTGAGTGGTTGTATGAGTGTGTGGGTCTCTGAGTGGGTGAATACGTTTCTGAGTGGGTCTGCGGGTGGATGTCTGTGACTGAATGGGTCTTTGAATGAGTGTATGAGGGTCAGAGCATCTCATTGTGGGTGCATGAGTGTCTATGTTGGTCTGTGAATGGGTGTGTGAGACTATGGGTGGGTTTGTGAGTGTGTGTCTTAATAGCTCTTTCAGTGGGTGTATGAGTGTCTGAATGGGTATTTGAGTGGTTGTATGAATGTCACTGTGTCTGTGAGTAGGTGTCGATTGACTAAGTGGTCTCTGAGTTGGTGTATACATCTCTGAGAGAGCCTGTGAGTGGGTGTCTGAATTTCTTAATAGGTCTTTAAGTGGATGTAAGAGGGTCAGTGTGTCTCTGTGTGGGTGCATGTGTCTGTGTGGGTCTGTGAGTGGGTGTATCAGACTGTGAGTGGGTAAGCCAGTGGGTGTCTGGGTGTCTCAATACATCTTTGAATGGATGTCTGAGTGGGTATTTAAGTGGGTATATGAGTATCACTGTGTCTGTGAGTAGGTGCATGAGTGTGTGAGTGGTTGTATGAATGACTGAACTGATCTCTGAGTTGGTGTATACATCTCCATGTGGGTCTGTAGTGTGTGTCTGAGTTTCTGAATGGGTCTTTGAGTGGGTGTATAAGGGTCAGTGTGTCTCTCTGTGGGTGCATGAGTGCCTGTGTGGGTCTGTGAGTGGGTATGTGAGACTGTGAGCGGGTGTCTGAGTGTCTGATTGGGTCTTTGAGTGGGTGTATGAGTGTTAGAGTGGGTATTTGAGTGGGTGTATGAGTGTCACTGTGTCTATCAGTAGGTGCAAGAGTGTGTCAGTGGATCTGTGAGTGGGTGTATGACGTCTCTGAGTGGGTCTGTGAATGGGTGTTTGAGTGTCTGACTAAGTCTTTGAGTGGGTGTATTAGAATTAGTGCAACTCTATGTGTGTACATGCGTGTCTGTGTAGGTCTGTGAGTGGGTGTGTGAGACTGTGAGTTGATGTCTGAGTGTCTGAACAGATCTTTGAGTGAGTGTCTGAGTGGGTATTTAAGTGGGTGTATGAGTGACTGTGTCTGTGAGTAGGTGTATGAGTGTGGCACTGTGTCTGTGAGTGAGTGTAGAAGTGTCTGAGTGGGGGAGTGAGTGTCTCAATGGGTCTGACAGTGTGTGTATTAGTGTATGAGTGAGTGTGTGAAAGTATATTGGTTTTTTTTCAGTAGGGTTCACAACTCCATCACAGTGTCACACAGGTGGTCCGCACTGAGCACTGTGAAAAAGTCGTGACTCGATGATCGTGGCCAAAGAAACGGTTCTTGCATTTTTAAAACTAATGAGTCCCTGAGACACCCCTCATGGGGTCAGATTACTTCTACCCTGTCGCAATTCATTGTTTACAGCCTCTAATTCCATCCACTGGGAATGATGCCTGGTTGATAAAATGGCAGCTGCACATTTCTGGACAGGTTGTGGCTAGCCAATCACACTGCTGCTTCTGGCTCCATGTAGGAGTTGTGACGGATCTGCAATCCCATATATACAAATTTGTTTTGCACTTAATTACAAGAAAACCACTCAACAGATTCACACCAGAACACAAAAAAGTCGCTTTCTGGACCAGAACCTTGCTTTCTGCCAAATTTGGTAGTCCATCCAGTGGTTTGGGCACTATCGCTGTTAAAAATCCCTATGTAAAAACGAATGGGTAAAATGCATTTTGGAACCCCCCCTTTAATTTGCCCTGGCTTCATGGACCACCTACAAACCTTCTAGACAGACTGTGAAGTGAGTATTGTATTTTCTTGGAAAAAGTTGTGAAGATTCATCAAATGGTGCTAAAGTTATTAGCAAAGCAAAAGTAAATTTTCAAAAGGGATTTTGAATAGCGATAGCACAGTATCCACTGGAAGGAATTACACCAAATTTGGCAGTAATCTAGGACATGGTCCAGAAAGCAACCTTTTTGTGATTTGGTGTGAATTCATTCAGTAGTTTTAGAGAAATTAAAGAAAATCCAAATTTGTATGTATCGGAACAGGATGGCTCTGCAAACCCTCCCGATCTCATGCTGAGATCTGATTGTTTGCCAACACATCAACAAGAAAGTGTTGGCAGCCATGTTAGGACTCAGCTTCAGCTGAGTCCCAGAAAAAGGTTAAAAAAAAAAAAGAGAAAATGGGCCAGGGTAGTTGTGAAAAGGTACCCTCTTTCTGGCATTGTTACCCCCACTTTTGGCCAGTTTGTGAGTGTATGTCAGTGTGTTTTTACTGTCCCACTGGGATCCTGCTAGCCAGGGTCCCAGTGCTCATAGTGAAAACCCTATTTGTTAGTGTGTTTTTCCTGTCTCACTGGGATCCTGCTAGCCAGGAACCCAGTGTTCATAGTTTGTGGCCTGAATGTGTATACCCGTGTTGTGCCTAACTGTGTCACTGAGGCTCTGCTAATCAGAACCTCAGTGCTCATGCTCTCTCTGCCTTTAAATTTGTCACTATAGGCTAGTGACCACTTTTACCAATTTCAATTGGCACACTGGAACACCCTTATAATTCCCTAGTACAGTATATGGTACCTAGGTACCCAGGGTATTGGGGTTCCAGGAGATCCCTGTGGACTGCAGCATTGCTTTTGCCACCCATAGGGAGCTCAGACAAACCTTTACAAAGGACTGCCATTGCAGCCTGAGTGAAATAATGCACACGTTATTTCACAGTCATTTTCACAGCACTTAAGTAACCTATAAATCACCTATATGTCTAACCTTTACTTGCTGGTGCAAAGTTACTAAGTCTGAGGGCACCCTTGCACTAGCAAAGGTGCCCCCACATAGTTCAGGGCCATTTCCTCGAACTTTGTGAGTGCGGTGACACCATTACATGTGTGCACTGCATATAGGTCAATATCTATATGTAGCTTCACAATAGTAACTCCAAATATGACCATGTAACATGTCTAAGATCATGGAACTGTCCCCCCATTCCAAATGTGGTATTGGGGAGCCAATTCCATGTATCCTGGGGGCTCCACTATGGACCCCAGTAATGCCAAACCAGCTCTGTGGGGTTTTCTCTGCAGCTACCGCTGCTGCCACCCCACAGACACAGTTCTGCTCTCCTGGAGTCTGGGCAGCTCAGTCCCAGGAAGGCAGAACAAAGCATTTCCTCTGAGAGCAGGGTGTTACACCCTTTCTCTTTGGAAATAGGTGTTAAAGGCTGGGGAGGGGTAGTCTCTCCCGGCCTCTTGAAATGCTTTGAAGGGCACAGATGGTGCCCTCCTTGCATAAGCCAGTCTACACCGGTTTAGGGAACCCCCAGTCCCTGCACTGGGGTGAAACTGGACAAAGGAAAGGGGAGTGACCACTCCCCTCTCCATGACCACCCCAGGGGTGGTGCCCAGAGCTCCTCCAGTGAGTCCCAGATCTCTGTCATCTTGTTTCCATAGGTGTGGGGGCACTCTGGAGGCCTATGAGTGGCCAGTGCCAGTAGGTGATGTCAGAGCCCCCTCCTGATAGGTGCTTACCTGACTAGGTGGCCAATCCTCCTTTGAGGGCTATTTAGGGTCTCTCCAGTGGGCTTTTCCTCAGATTACGACTTGCAAGAGTTCATAAGGGTTCCTCTGCACTTCCCTCTTTGAATTCTGCCAAAGATCAACCACTGACTGCTACAGGACGCCTGCAAAACTGCAACAAAGTAGCCAGAAGACCACAGCGTCATTGTAGTGCCTATTCCTGTCGGCATTCCCAACTGTTTCCTGGTGGTGCATGCTCTGGGGGCTGCCTGCCTTAACCTTGCACTGGAATCCACAAAGAAATCTCCTGTGGGTCTACAGAAACTTCCCCCTGCTCCAGCAGGTACCAAACCTCAGATTCACTGGTACTTTGGGTCCCCTCTCCTCCTGACGAGCGTGGCCCCTGGAACACAGATGTTGAACCCAAGTGACCCAGACTGTCCAGTGGTCCAACTGTCCAAATTTGGAGGAGGTAAGTACTTGCATCCCCTCCCCAGACAGTAATCCTGTGCACCACATGATCTGCAGCTACAAGGGCTTCTGTGCACATCTCTAAGAAATCCTGCATGCACAGCTGAGCCTAGGTCCCCAGCACTCTGTCCAGCAATGCTCAGCTCCCTGAGCTGATCGCCGGTGTCGTGGGACCTCTCTTTGCAGTGTTGAGATGACTGCCATGTTCAGACTTCTTCCTTCCTGTCTGAGGGCTCTCTACATTGCTGAGGGCCCCCTCTGTCCCCTCTCCCAAGTGACGATGTCCTGGTCCTTCCTGGGCCTGGGCAGCACCCCTTTTCTACAATTACAACTTTTGCAGCTAGCAAGGCTTGTTTGTGGTATTTTGCCAAGGAAACAACTCTGCATCCTCCAGCACACTGTAGGACATCTTCTTCACGAAGAAGAACTTCCTACCTCCTTTCGTTGTTGCAAAACCTGCAGCTTCTTCCAACCAGAGGCACCCATTTTGTACCTTCATCCAGGGTTTAGTGGGCTCCTGCCCCCCCCTGGATACTTTAGCAACTCTTGGACTTGGTCCCCTTCCTTTGCAGGTCTTCAGGTCCAGGAATCCATCTTCAGTGCTTTGCAGTCTGTTGTGGTACTTGCAAAATCCTTTATTACAACTTTAGTAACTTTAGTGTGTTTCTGGGGAAATAGTAGTACTTTCCTCCTACTTTCCAGGGTCTTGGGGTGGGGTCTCCTTTACACCCTTAGTGTTTTCTTACACTCCCAGCGACCTCTACACACTACACTACACTAGGGGTCCATTCGTGGTTCGCATTCCACTTTCTTTAAATATGGTTTGTGTTGCCCCTAAGCCTATTGCATCCTATTGTGTTCTACAGTGTTTGCACTACTTTCTGACTGTTTTACTTACCTGATTTGGTAAGTTGTGTATATTTTGTGTATGTTACTTACCTCCTAAGGGAGTACATCCTCTGAGATATTCTTGGCACATTGTCACTAAAATAAAGTACCTTTATTTTTAGTAACTATGAGTATTGTCTTTCTTATGATATAGTACCTATATGATATAAGTGGTATTGCATGAGCTTTGCATGTCTCCTAATTCAGCCTTGGCTGCTCTGCTATAGCTACCTCTATCAGCCTAAGCTGCTAGAACACTACTACACTCAACTATTAAGGGATAACTGGACCTGGCATACGTTGTAAGTACCATTGGTACCCACTACAAGCCAGCCTCCTACAGTAGTGACACCCCAACCCCTTAGCTCTGGTGGTGAGGTCCTAGAGGTTAAATATCACTTTTTTCGCTGCACATTTCGCACACAGGCTCCTGTGCCTCTTAGTACCAAGGCCAAGACCCAGGGATTTTGACATTTGTAATAAAGGGGCCAAAGGGCGATGCACAGCACGGGCTTTGGGGGTTGGCCACAAGGTCTGGCCGCTGGCCAGGCCCTGTGGACAACTGCCAGCTCACACAGCCAGAGGCCGTACACAGCAGTGGTTGGATTAACGTACAGTAATTAAAATTATTTTATGTTAGAAAAACCATAGAGATTCACTGAAAGACCCAAAGTTTACAGGGACATTATAGTTAGGAAATAGAATTTAAAAAAAACAGAAACCCACTTACAAAACCAAAGGTTACAGGTACATTATAGTTAGACTCCCATTTTAAACATACAAAACCATAGCAATTCACCAGTTATAGTAATAGTTATTTCAAGTAACTATAACTTTTGCCCTACGGTAACTATAACTTGCGCCCCCGCCATATACTATATTTATACATATATACATATATATATGTATTAGTGGGATTTATGTAGTTTACTTTTTATTAGTTATATACTAAAATATGTATGATTTACTACTGTAAACTATATCTGTATTTTAAAAAAAAGATAGTTGTGTATTTTTTGGACGATGTTAGTGTTAAATTATATTTTATTTCTCATACTTTTGTAATTTCAATTTTAACTATAAGGACACAATATTTTGGTAAACAATATTTTTGACATGATATTTGTGTCTGCCATCATCGAAGTGTTCACGAACCCTGGAGCAGACGATTTATCCATCCCTTCCTCCCAACACCTCTGCAACGACCTCACCACCGTAAGATCCAAGACATCTACGAAGCCTTCAGGAACTGAAGCCCACCAGCACCGCTCCCCACCATGGCCCTAGCACCCCATCAGATACTGAACTCCTGGACCCCCATCACCATAGAGGACACCCTAGGACTGATAAACTCCATGCCCTCATCACATCCTCAACCTGGCCAGTGCCACCATAGCACCAGAGTTCTGCAAAACCATTACCCTATCCTTCAAGACAGCACTTTCTCCTCTGACTGGAAACACGGCAAAATCAGCCCGCTACTCAAGACACCCATCACCGAACCTAGGGAGCTGAAGAGCTACAGACCCTTCTCTCTGCTCCCTTTCCCAGACAAGGTAATGGAGAAAGCTGTCAACCAGCAACTTACTGAGTTCCTCAAGACGCATCATATCCTAGACTCTTCCCAGACGCAACCAAAGCACCAAAACCGCACTCCTAGCAGCCACTGACAACATACTCATCATACTGGACCCCGGAGGTACTGCTGCACTCCTCCTCTTTGACCTCTCTGCTGCATGTGACACCATCTGCCACTCCACCCTCTGTGACAGACTGCACAACGCTGGCAACCGAGACAAAGCCCTGAACTGGATCAGGTCCTTCCTCAATGGAAGAACACAGAGGATCAGACTTCTACCTAAAGACACTTGCTGCGGAGTGACCCAAGGATGCTCAGCCCTACGCCCTTCAACGTCTACATGGCCCGCTCGCTAAGATCACTAAACAACACAAGCTAAACATAGTCTCCTATGCAACGATACCCAACTGATCTTCTCCCTGTCCGAAGACTCTGTGTAAGTCAAGAGGAATTTCCACAACAGGATGAGAGCAGTTGCCGTCTGGATGGAGGACAGCTGCCTCAAACTCAACTCAGTCAAGACAGAGATCCTTGTGATCGGCTTCAGCCCTTCTGCCTGGAATGATTACTGATGGCCCACCACTCTGGGTAATGCCCCCACCCCAACTGACCACGCGTGCAACCTGGGCATCATCCTGGACTACTCTCTATCAATGACCCGACAAGTTAACACCATCTCCTCATCAAGCTTCCACACTTTTCGTCTCCTGCAGAAGATTTTCAAATGGATTCCTGCCAACACAAGAAAGACAGTCACCCATGCACTCATCACCAACAAACTGAACTACAGCAATGCACTCTATGCTGACATTACCAAGAAAATTCAATCAAGGCTACAAAGATTCCAGAATGCAGCAGCCAGACTGATCCTGGACATCCCTCGTCACAGGCGAATCTCCTTCCATCTCAGAGACCCACACTGGCTCCCAGTCAACAAGCACATCACGTACAAACTCCTGATCCACACCTTCAAGGCACTGCATAACATGGGACCAGCATACCTCAACCACCACCTCACCTTCTATTTACCGAACAGACTTCTCCGTTCCTCTTAGCTCGCCCTTGCACCTGTCCCCAAGATCCCGAAAAGTGCACCAGGTAGTCCTTCCTTCTCCTACTTGGCAGCCCGGACGTGGAACACACTTCCCCTCAAGCTGAGGCAGACTGCATCACTGAAGCAGTTTAGGAAGGACCTCAAAACTTGGCTCTTCGACTGAGCAGCACACCTACTTTCAGCACCTTGAGACCCTATGGGTGATTAGCTGCACTTTACAAATCTTTGATTGATTGATTGATTGATTTATTGTAAAACATTATTGTTTTCTTCAACATTGTGTCAGTGATCCATGCAGAGATGGACAGGGAAATTCCAAGGTAACATAGATAAGTAAAGTCACAGACATTGTATGAGACACATGGAAGAACACCATAACAGTGAAGCACCAACACTACAAAATGTGGTTGTGTGTCAGAATATTGTTTACAGAAATATCATAAATATTGTATCTAAATATCACGCAATAAAAATTGTTTCATTGAGTGTAGATTTTTTATTATTAACTCCAATTCAATGATATTTTTCTGACTATGATATTTTGGTACCCTACCAGGCGGAGTAATGATGTAGTAAAAACCTGATTTGCACCCCACCGGACAGCCCGTCAACCAGATAGCACTCTACAGACATCTAAGCATCAATGCTCCACTCAGAAATCCCACAGTGCTACGAGGGTGCCGGAACCTTTTCACCCATGCATCAATGCTCCTTCCAGAAATTCAACAGTGCTGCGGAGTCATAGCAATGGCACAAGTCACAGTTTTTATGTTATAGTTGTTCAGCCAAACATAATTGGTGAAGGGAGAACATGTCTGCTTTGCTTCATTTTTTCTAATATAATTTATGATTATGTTGGTTTTGTTTCATCTTCTAAGTTTAGAAAATCGTACTAAAGGATTTTCAAAATCCCTTTTCATCAGGAAATTGTGAAGGTAGTAAGTATGTGTCCTGGGAAAGTGGAATTGCCCAGTACATATTGAACATCACAGGTAATCACTACATTGCAGACATCATGCCAAAGACTTGCCAGTATTGCCCATGTTTTGATGTGAATTTGTGCACACTCACTAAACAGCAGGCACATCTTCTGCTGTGGTATGTGCTGGGCCTCTATCTTTTTCAGAGGGCCGGAGGGACCCCAGCATTTAAGATGCATTCTTTGACCTCATCAGTCCGTGTGGTTAATTGGTATTTTCATCAGTAAATGCATCCAGACCAGTGACAGTCTCCAAGCGTGTTGGTGAGTAGTTGTAGCAGTTGGGATATGCAAATACATGATTGTTTCTACTTCCTAGAAAGATGCCCCTGAACAACAGACACCATTTATGAATCCTTTAATAGTGACATCCTAAAAGGTTGAAGGTCAGTTGGCTTCTCTGCATAGCCTTTCAGAGCTGCCAGGTGGAGTGTCACATGAAGGCAAGAAACGCAGACAATGGTGGTGTTGGGGGTGTGGGCAGAATTCCCTGCCCCATGGAATGCATGTGGGTATTAAAGTTAGGGACACGTGGGTATAGGTCACAACCTTGTAAAGTAAGCACACACTGGCTTGGCAGGAACTTTTTTTGTCATTTACAGACAGATGTGTAATCTAAGCTTGTAAGGAAGGTATTGCGGGGGGCTAAATCATAAAGATGTGGAGGCACTGCTCACATAGGAACAGGCGGTTAGGGCTGATCTCTTGCAGCCTGTAATAACAGCAGGCATGGGTGACGTGCTGGGAGGCAGTGGAGGTGGTCAGCGGGTGGTAAGCGGGGCTGTATTAGCCTGTTCCCCAAGCCAAAAGTGAACAGTGCATCATAGGAGCAGCACTGTTAACTGGAGGGGGAGTTTTGGTGTTTTGCCGATGCAATCTAGCTCGGGTTTGGTAAGAGAGGTGTTCAGCCAAATGGAGGTGAAGTCGGTGTCAGGATGGACAGCTTTAGTGCGGGCCCTGACCTTGACGCTAGGTAAGGTGCCTTGCTGGTTGACAAGCAAACAGGGTGAAGGATTTGAAGCACAGACTATTGGAGTGGAAGCAAAGGATCTCATAGGTACAGGGCTTTGGTTGTAGCTTCTAAGTATGTATAAACCAGGAGCATGGAACGGGACTGGATACAAAGCTAATGTTGAGGTGAGAACATTTAACGAGCAAGTCACAAGGTCGGGGAACAAGAATGGGACAAAAGACTATGCAGACAAGAAAGAAAGCAAAGACAAAAAGCATAAGAAACTTGTGTACATGGGAATGATGAAACCATTATGAGCTCATTTCATATTGGCAATAAAGAAAACATTTGGAAAGGGGAGTATGATGCGATATTTAAACTGTTGCACAGGGAAATAGGGGTGAAGGAGGGTTCAGAGGAGAAGGAACTTGAGCTGCCGGCCTGCCGAAGGTGCAGGTCAATGTAGACAATTGGACAGCAATGTTTCTTATTTATTCAGCATTTATTGTCAGAAGTTCCCTGAATGATGTGTGGCGCTTCTCAGATTCATTGATTTTATGAAGAACGTCCAGATTTCTTTTGGAGGTAGGGCATGGGTGAGATATGATGAGGACTTCAGGGCACGCTTGGGGGAAGATGCAGATGTGGTGTGGAAACAGCTGGGCAATGAGCTGTTCCTACTAGCAAATACTCTGGAGCAATCAGCTTCCTCTTCGTATATGGTGAGTAGGTGGCCAGTGGTGTACAATTCTCAAAATGTGGCAGGAAGCATATGTTCACCCAAAGTTTGCCTCCAAGGAAGAGTTTTGGGCACCAAAACAAGCTAAAACGGTGTCAGGAAAGTAATTTGCAGGGTAGGGGCAGAGGAGGTCAGAACCCATTGAGAAAAGGGGAATACAACAGTTAAGCTGGAGCGGCTTCATTATTGGTTGTTGCAGTTGGGAGTGGATGGAGAGAAGGAGTTGTTGTTGTATGGTTTTCAGCATGGTTTCTGTTTATGTTGTGAGGGGCTGAGAGCCTGGAGTTGGACAAACCAGAGACCCCAAAGATTTGATTTGGAGTACGTTTCTGAAACAGGAAAAAGAAGGGTGGGTGGAAGGGCCGTTTGATGACTGCCCACTAGTATCCCCGATCTGGGTTGTCCTCAATAAGGAGCCGGTGAGTTTTGGTTAATTCAGCAATTGCCATAGCTGGAGGGCCAGTCTGTGAACAACTTCCTCCCGGAGACAAGTAGAGTGCATTACGCTTTTTGGGACACAACTGTAGCACTAGTCAACAAATACGGGCTAGGTACTTTGATGGCAAAATGTGATACTTAGTTTGCTTTCTGCCTGCTTCAGTGCCTCTGGATGATTATGAGGCATTGGGTATGCAGTTTCCTGTCTATTTCTTTGTGGACAATGCTTTGCCCTTGGGTTGTTCTATTTCTTGTTCATTCTTTGAGGTTTCCAGCTCCTTTCTGCAGAGATTGTCCATTTCAGTTGTGGGGAGGGAGGTTACACATTACTTGGAAGATTTTTTCTTGGTTGGTTCCCCTGCTTCACAGGAAAGTGAGGAAGAGTTGTCAGTATTTCAAGAGTTGATGGATGATGTTGAGGTCCCTTTGGCACAGGAGAATACAGTGGGACCAGTGGAGGTAATCATTTTTCTCTGCATGGAATTGGATTCCAGGCACATGGAGAATAGACTGATGCAGGATAAAAAGAAGAAGTGTCTGGATTTGTTGAACAGGATGCTGGTGAAGTCTAAACTACAATTGAAGGAGATACAGGTGCTCCTGGGGCATCTAAATTTTGCTTGTACGGCAGTGTGTGCTAGCAGAACTTTCTGTAGGCACCTGGGCATGCCCTGGCAGGACTATCTCTTCCACACTACAGAGTGCATCTTAAAGCAGAAGTGAAGGAGGATTTAAAAACGTTGAACTTGTTTTTAAGCTAAATCAATGGGATCCCCATGGCGTGTTAGGTGGATTATGTGCACTGGTCATTGGAGCGTGCTTCTGATGTGGCAGGGCGACACCGTTTCAGCATTTCCTTGCAGGGTTGATGGTGTACAGAGGAGTGCTACACAGTTGGAAGCGAGGGGGGGTGAAGCAGATATTTTTTGGAGTTTTTCTCCCTGGTAGTGGCAGTTTTTTGTGGGGGTGCAATTATGCAAACAAGTCAGTTATGTACAATGTGGACAATTTGGCTGTGGTGAACATTGTAAAAAATGTAGGGATCCACAAGTATGGCGTTTGCCGCAGGTTTTTGTTTGGAGTGCTTACACTCAAATTTGTCTTACAGGGCACAGCACATTAGGAGGGTGGACAATGAAATTGCTGATGCTCATTCTCGTTCTCGGTGGAGGAGGTTACATGGGCTGGCTCCATGGGCGGTGGACAAGAAGACGCTGATGCTGGTGAATTTGTGGACTGTGGGTGAGATCAGGTGATGCAGCTTATCTTCAGTTCACTCTTGGAATCTACCCGGCAGACATATAGGCTCGAGTGGGAGGAATTTCTGAAATCAGGGGCGGTGAAATGATGTGCGGATGAGAGCGCATTGGCTAGAAGGGCTGATGTGGTAAACTTCATCATGCCTTATGAGAAGAATTTGTCAGAAGGTAAGGTGGTGGGGTTGCTTTTAATGGGAATATTTTATGGGGATATGAACCATCGGCTGGGGAAATGGCTAACTGTATCGTGGAAATTTGGACGGGGAAGCGGGGAAATGTCGACCGCATGATGTGGCCTGTGAACTGCATTTTGAAGGAGAACATCTTGATACTCCTGTGAATTTGCTGTAACAGCTATGAGGCTTTTAGATTTTACGTGATCAGGGTGTGATTGTTTTTTGGGGCTTTAAGGGTAACGGAAGTGGTAGGGTCAAGAGCCAGGGTTTATAATCAATGGGAGGATGTATAGATGAGTGACAGGATGGTGCAAGTTTGGCTTCCTAAGTCTGTGGATCAGTCAGGCAGGGTTCATATGTTTTTCAGAAAGCATTCCCAGTGCCATGATATGCCCTTGGGCATGGTGGAGGATATTGTGGAGGCCAAGGTGAAGGAGTCTGTAAGTTGTTTTGGCACAAGTATGGGATGAAAGGTTTGACAAAGCAAGTCCTGAGGGTCCTGAGAAGGGCTGTCACAGTGTTGGGACATCCAGCACATGAGTTTGGCACCCAATCTTTCCAGATTGGGTTTGCTATATAGACTGAGCTTTGGGGGTGAACAGCACTGGACATCAGGCGTGTGAGCAGGTGGAAGTCAGATTGTTACCAGAGATATTTGTGATTCGGATGGACTTTCTTTTGTGTTTTCTTTTAGGTTGTCTTGCAGGCCCGAGAGAGAATATATTGAGGTGTGGATATGTGGCACTCCTTCTTAAAATGTATGGCTTGCCATGCGGAGAGCAGCAAAGGTGGAAAACTGTTTGGTTTTTGTGAGAAATGGGGTCTTTGTTTGGCTGTCAGGTTATCCCCTGTCCAAGCAAGGACCCTTACCCTAGTCAGCGTAAAGGAGAATCACCCCCCAGCTGACCCTGCTCACTGCCTTGGTAGCTTGGCACGAGCAGACAGGCTTAACTTCAGAAGCAATGTGGAAAGTATTTGTACCAACACACACAGTAACTCAGTGAAAACACTGCAAAATGACACAACACAGGTTTAGAAAAATAGACAATATTTCTCTAAACAAAGCAAGACCAAAACAAAAAAAATCCAACATACACAAGTCAAGATATGAATTTAAAAACCAATGAGTCTTAAATCCTTTAGAAAATAGTGAGAACATTGTTAGGGTGCAAAAGTACCTGGGTAGCGTCAAAATAGGTCGGGTCGGTGTGTGTCGTTTCTTCTCTCCCAAAGGAGAGCGATGCATCAATCTGGACGGGCACCTCAGGTCTGGGCAGGCTTTGCTTTGTTTTTGTGCGCCCAGCGATGTTGCGTGGAAAATTGGGTTGCACCGAATAACAAAGCCGCGTGGGGTTGCCGTCGTTATCCACTTCCGTTAGTGGGTGTTGCATGTCGTTTCTCCAGACATGTTGCGTCGATCTTCCAGCTGCGATGCAGGTGGAGCATTGATTTCAGCTGCAAAGCCAGCGGCACATCGTTTTCAGCCGCAACACAGAAGTACATGGAAAATTCCCCGCACGGCGGTCTGTGCGTTGATTTTTAATCTTTGTCTGCCAGCTTCACCTTTCACGGGCCCAGGGACTGGATAGGGCACCACTTGGCAGGGCAGGTGTCGTAGCAGAGAGTGCAGGTGCTGGCAGGGGAACACTTTGATGGTCCTGAGACTTCAACAACAGGAAGCAAGCTCAGTTCAAGCCCTTGGAGAATCTTTTCAAGCAGGAATGCACAACAAAGTCCAGTCTTTGCCCCCTTTCACAGGCAGAAGCAGCAACTGCAGTATAGCCCAACACAGCACAGTCACAGGAAGGGCTAGCACTTCTCCTGAGCTCTTCAGCTCTGCTCCTTGGCAGAGGTTCCTCTTGAATCCAGAAGTGATCTAATTTTCAGGGGTTTGGGTACCCCTTTCTGCCTTTCAAGTAGGTCTACTTCAAAGAGAAGACTCTGTTGTTTTTCAAGATCCGGCCTTGCCCAGGCCAGGCTCCAGACACACACCAGGGAATTGAGGCTACATTGTGTGAGGGCAGGCACGGCCCTTTCAGGTGTAAGTGACCACTTCTCCCCTCCCTCCTAGCACAGGTGGCTCATGAGGATACACAGGCTACACCCCAGCTCTCTTTGTGTCACTGACTGGAGCAGGTGTCTTCAAACTGTGGGGCTGGCCTCCCTAGGGGTGCCTCAAGTGATCCCAGGGGGGCCGCCAAGCTCTGGCCAAAAGAAAAAGTACACAGACAACAGTGTTTTGTTTTAAGCAAAAACATGTTATTGCATTTTCTTAAAGTGACAGTACTTAACTGCAATGTTTAAATACATCTAGACATATTTAAACATTGCCATCTTTATAAAATATTTGTGAAAAATTCTGAGGGGGGGCTCAATGATTTTTATTTTTCAACTGGGGGGCGCAGCATTAAAAAGTTTGGAGACCACTGGTCTAGAGCAAGGCGCAAACAGCACAACTTTCAAACTGACCCCGACAGGGAATCCACAAACAAGTACAGTCACTGAATGGTTTAAGCAAGAAAATGCCTACTTTCCAAAAGTGGCATTTTGAAACACACAATCTAAAAACCAACTTCACTAAAAGATGTATTTTTAAATTGTGGGTTTAGAGACCCCAAACTCCACATGTCTATCTGCTCCCAAGGGGAATCTGAGATTTTATGTTATTTAAAGACAGCCCACATAGTAACCGCTGACAGAGATAGGCCTTGCAACAGTGAAAAACTAATTTGGCAGTATTTCACTGTCAGGAGATGTAAAACACATACGAACATGTCCCACATTTAACATACAGTGTACCCTGCCCATGGGGCTACCTAGGGCCTACCTTAGGGGTGTCTTACATGTGTAAAAAGGGAGAATTTTGTCTGGCAGGTGGGTACACTTGTCAACTCGAATTGGCAGTTTAAAACTGCCCTCACAGACACTGCAGTGGCAGGTCTGAGCCATGTTTACAGGGCTACTAATGTGAGTGGCAACACAAATGCTGCAGGCCCACTAGTAGCATTTGATTTACATGTCCTGGGCACCTCTAGTGCACTGTACTATGGACTTACTAGTAAATCAAATATGTCAATCATGGAAAGCCAATTACACATACATTTTACATAGAAGCACTCACACTTTAGCACTGGATAGCAGTGGTATAGTGCCCAGAGTATCAAAAACAGCAAAACCAGAATCCAGCACACATCAACAACCTGAGAAACAGAGGCAAACAGTTAGGGGAGACCATGCCAAGGATGCCAAGTCTAACAGTTTTCACAGTACGGCAGTGCAGCTGCAGTGGTTTGGAAAGAGTGGTATGAGATGGTACGGGCTGTTACCTTAGTTAATTTGCTGATGAAGGGTTGCCCATGTCCAGATGTGTTAGTTTTACATTTGACTGAGAATGATTAGGTCAAAGTGAAGGGACTAGAATTGATGAAAAGTTATAAAGATGATTTTTTGGGAATTTAAGGTGTGCTTGTCTGGCACCAGCATCATCTGGACTGAACACTTACCCTGAAGGTCTTGGAGTGGGGAGTTCAAACCTGGTGCCATTGACAGGGCAAGACAAAAAGAGAATAGGGAAATGCAAAAATTTGCAGGGCTGAAAGAAGTGTTTTCTTGGAGCATATGGACATCAGATATGAGGCGGTTGAGTTTTTTCAGAATGACATTGTGCGTCTGTCAGTTTTGGAATGGAGTTGAATTTGATGTAAAGCGAGAAATGTTTCAGCTGAATTATAATGTTTGCCAGACAGGAGATGACGTCTCAATCTTGGTTGGGGGACAGAAATACTCTGCATTTTCTGGTTGCAGTTGGTTAAACAAATTTAAAGTTATTGAAAGAAAGTTGGTCATTTTGAGACCCAGTTAAGGATGCTGAGGGGGGAGTCTGAATGCTACAAGAAAACAGCAGTGGTGTATGCTCGATGGTGATGGTTGCAAGTGGGACATTTTGAGTTAGGTGAGTTGTGTTTGGTATTTTAGTTTGGAAAGAATTCCTTGAGGGAGGGGGATGGAGGATGAATACTTATCAATATGTATAGTGAGGCCCGGGATTTCACATTAGTTCGTACAGCTTAGTGCCATGTGTATTGTTTATTCTGTGTACCTTTTTCATGAAAGTGGCCTTTCCCACACTAACACTGTTGTTATGTGTCATTGGATGTGCTATCCTGCCCGAGGCTGAGTCCTGATTCCAACTCAAGACCGAAAGGACAACGCTTGCATGTTCCAGAAGCCCAGGCCACTGTGGAGAGTGCTCACGTACTTGTGCTGTGGAATGGAGGAGAAAGGGTTTGTGACACCCAAAGCCTGAAGTTTAAAGCCCGGCGCCCATCGCCATCCTCGAGCTGCACCACCCATCATCACCTGCCTCTCATCCTCACTGAGGAGATGCTGCCTGGACTGATAAGTTCTGTGGCAGAGTTGTGGGTCAAGGAAGAAGGTACTGGTTAGGTGTCAGACTTCTGCAAACGGCGGGAGGGTGCATCTCTGGCTCTTTTCAGCCAGCTGGGGGTCCGGTGTTGCTTGTTGCAAGTCAGCAGAATGGCTTGGAGAAGTTCCTCTTTGTCCCTTGGACTCTGCTTTTGTGCTGATCTTAATAACATTTCCACAGCCAGAAGTGTTTCCTTTCTCCTCTCCCTCATAAGTTTTATTGCAAATTGGGAGCGAGAGACCTTAGCAGGGCAATGTTTCTGCAGGACTCTTTGGTCCCTTTAGTTTCCTCATTTATGCTTAGTCTAATCAACACGTGTTCGAGGACCTCCTATAGAGTGTGTACCAGCAAAGCATTTAGGGAGAACAATAACTGCTGACTTGGATACTTCCTCTCACATTGCTTCCACGAAAAGACTAAAATTAAAAACTCTGCCCAATAAGGTGAAAAGGGTAAAAGTCAATTCAACAAGATCTACAGTGTCATGGAAAAATACAGAAGACAGCAGGACTGCAGTCGTCCTTAACATTCTTTGAGTATTGTAACACAGAGTAAATAATTGCATTGCTATGCCCCAGAGAAGCATTTCATAGGTGGCTGCGTGGGTGTTTCCACGCATTCTTCCATGAATTTTGGCACATTCCCAGATTTATGAACACTGGTATACCCAGGAAGACATCAAAATGCTATCCCTCCCCCAGTGGAGGTGCATGCTTAGAAAGAGGAAAATGCCTCTGAGGATTGTTTTTGTGCAGAAAGGTGCCACTTCCTGCACAAAAACAATCCTGCCTACAACACAGGCACCCTTGCACCGCAGGGCAGGGGTGCATGAGCTGGTGCTAAGCAGCCAAAAGGGCGCCAGAGCAAGGAAAAGACAGGAATGCAGGGCTTGATGGTAAATATGGCACATTCCTGCCCTTTCCCTTTTACGTACTTCAGTGCAGCAACTTGGCTGACTGTGCTGCGTGAACATGTGATAAATGTGGCCCCAAATGCCATTCATGGACTGAAGCCCTCATTATGCTTTCCACTAAAATCTACAGGTCTGACATTACAGCCTGGATGGCAGTTTTAAACTGCCATTGTGACCTGGCAAAAAACAAAAATTTTGTCTGACCTAAGCATACCTTCTTAATACTTACAATTCACATTTAAGGTAGGACCTAAGCTCCCATGGGCATGGTATTTAAAGAGTAGGACATGTATATTTAAAGTTTACCATGCCTGGGCATTAAAAACCTACAAAGTCGCTTTTAACTGTAGCTGGCTGTCTCACAGGGAAACACTGGGTTACAATATAACAACTTATAATGCCTAATCGTAGATTGGGAGCAGGTAGAAAATTGATTTAACGACTTATTTTAATAGTAATTTAAAATGCAACTTAATGGTAAATTCGGATTTCACATTACTATTATCAAAATAGCTTCTTTAGAAAGTTGTCATTTTCCGTCTCAAGCCAAATATTCTGTTCTCACAGAACGCAATGTCATTTGATGGATGAATGGGTCCTTTGTAATAAGAAGTGGATTGCTGTGTTTTTTCTCCTTGGGCAGAAAAGTGGTGGTGCTCGGGGGGGTCTGCCTCTTTCGAAGCCTCAAAGAATACCTACTCTGTCACTGGCAGATCTAGCTCACACCAAAAAAACAAAAGTACACAGTTCCAGCCAATAGACTAGTACAAATGTAAGCAGTGAGTAATAGAGTCTATGAGTCTGCTCTTATTAGAACAAGAGCCCTCACTCACCAAATGGTGACATGCTTCATCATCGGGCTTTTGCTCCCCGTCGATTTCTTCGTACCACAAAAACCCTCCTTGTATTAAAGGATGGGCCCCATCGGGATAGCGATAAGCATCAGTGGTCCAGTCTTGTATAGTCAACCCGCTCGTGTGGCCACCGGGTGGATAACCTACCCCTGCTCCGCGTCCCAGAAAAAAGATGCTTAGCGCTATCCCGATGGGTTATAACATGTGGATTAGGTACGTTTTTTTGGTCCTGACGAATCGCACCGATCTTAACAGACATTTTTTGCGAGAAACATGTTGACCCCGATGATAGAAGCATAGTTAGTTCTGTACTCTAACTCTCCACATTCCCCTAATTCAGGGACTGACAGTTTTTTTGTTTCTGAGGGTGGACTAGACATTACTTCTAATCCTTACCCACACTCTGTTTTTAATCATGACAGGGGTCTGGGTTGATTAAATACGATATTTCCAGACCTCTAGCCATTTTTATTTTCACATACCCATATACCAATCCCACATACTAGCACTCAGCTACCGGCATTCTTTACACTCAAAAGATCTCCGGCAAAGAGCCCCCACGAGGGGCCCGTCAGGCATTGCAGTGCCGGCCTGGCGAGGAGCAAAAGCCCGATGATGAAGCATGTCACCATTTGGTGAGTGAAGGCTCTTGTTCTAATAACACTCCACTGTTTCTTTGGGTGTTGTCCAATCCACACTTATGTACGTGCTCTTCAATGGGTCTCATCTCTTTGGGGACAAGGCAAATTCGGCACTTTAGTGCTTCAAGGACAGCAAAGGTTGTCTACTGCTCCGTGCCCACCACCTGTACAGTTTCACCACTTATGGGGGCTTGTAAGGGGGTCCCAATTTTGACGGCAGACACCCCCAGTCCAGCATTCTTCTCATTCCTTATTTGATGGCGGTTGGAGACTCCATAGGTCACAGAGACAGTAGGGGCACCACTTGGCCAGGTCCACCACTCCATCTGCTCCCACACCCACCAACCCTCTTTGATATGTCCTTCACGACACACAGGCACACTGTCTGTAGCAGAATCCAGCACTTCCTGCCAGGGTGGCAGACTATCACCTCAGACGAGTCAATGTTGCAGATGGTTCAGTGGGATTATGCCCTCCCATTCTTGGAAATCTCACCACCCTTGCCATTGTCCTCAGTACAGTTGATGGAGGACCCCGTGATCCTTTTATAACAGAAAGTGCAGGGTCTTTTAAAAGGCCATAGGGAGGGTACCAATACTACTAGAAGTAGGTCATGGTTGCTATTCCTGCTACTTCTTAGTGCCAACAAAGGACAGGAGACTCGGTCCTATTCAAGACCTTCACTCTATCAGCACCTTACCGAAGAAGGACAAATTTTACGTTACCTTGGCTCTGATCTTTCTGACCTCAATCCTGGAGACTGGATGGTAGTGTTGGACATGCATGACACATATTTTCTTATTCCCATCCTGCCAACCCATCAGAATTACCTGTAGATTGTGGTGGGACAAGGGCAATTTCAGTATGTTGTGCTCCCTTTTGGTCTCACCAGTGACCCTCGGATTTCACAGAAGTGATGGTGGCGGTGACAGCACATCTTTGGAGGCCAGGAGTGCCAGTCTTTCCGTACCTCGATGACTGACTGGTGAAGATGGACTTGTCCAGAGCAGTTGGAAACCAACTCCAGACAGTAGTAAATCCACTGTCATTTTTGAGTTTAGTTATCAATATGTTGAGATCACATCTGACTCCTTCTCAGACACTCCCCTTCATCGGAGACATTCTTGGCATGATTCAGTTTCATGCCTTTCCCCTGGGAAAAAGAGTCCAGAACGGTTAGGCTATGATCACAACCATTCACCCTCGATCCTGGAATTTAGTGAGGTAAATTCTGAGGCTTCTGGGACTGATGGCCTCTGCATCCATCTGGTCAAGAATGTCTGGTGGCATATGCATGTTCTGCAGTGTGGCCTTAAGTCTCAGTGGGCCAAACATCGAGAGAGCCCCTCAGGTCACGTTCAGATTTTGGAAGGGACTGCAAGAGATCTCCATTGGCGGGTACTGGACCACTATTGGGTCAGAGGCATAACCCTCTCCCTTCCTCACCCAACCAAACAGTGGTGACCAATGTATCCCATTTGCTTTGGGGAGGCCATATTAGAGAGGTGGAGATCAGAGCCCTCTCATCTCTGGCAGAGCCTCAGCTCCACATCAACTTGTTGGAGCCACAAGTCATCTGCTTGACATTGAAAGTCTTCCTGCCCTACAATCTAGGAAGGCTGGATCAGATGTTTATGGAAAACACATTGCCATGTGGTACTCCGCCAAGCAGGGTGGGATTGTGGACCCTGTGTCAGGAGGCCATGCATCTCTGGATGTGGCTAGAGCACCATAAACCTCTAGCAGATCACAAACAGTGGTCAAATCTGGAGACAGAGTGAGGTTTCTTCTACAAATGGGAGGGCCTCGGCTCTATCTTTTTTCCACCACCAAGAATGCATATTGTCTGTGCATTACAGTTTCCAAAGTGTCTCTCACTTTGAGACGTGTTCTGTGGAGAGTGGAACTCTGACTACTGTACACCTTTCCATAGATACCACTCCTGCCCCAGGTTTTGTAGAAGATCAAGACTGGGCCCAAGTCATCCTGGTGGTTCCAGACTTGGCACTTTGGAAGGATCTCCTTCTCAATACCAGAGCAGGGTTCTCCACCTCTATGCTTAGGGATTCAATGGTTGGCAATTGAACATTTTTGACCTCCTTTCTGAGGCCATGGACATTATCTTGGCAGCCAGGCATCCCACCATCAAATCTGTATATGCCTGCCATTGGGACCGGTTTGGGGCCTGGTGCATGACCAAACAGGTCGACCACTTCATGCCAGATGGTCTGAGGTTTTCTAATTTGTCTTTATCCCATCAAGGTCTTACTTTGGGCACTGTTAAGGTCTATCTGTTGGCTATTTTGGCTTACTTGTTGAAGTCCCCAGTGGTGATGTGCTTTCTTAAAGGCCTTCAACTTTCCACCCTCTTCTTTCAACATGCCCAAGTGAGACGTGAGCTTGGTTTTGACCTTTCTCATGTGTTCGCCATTTGAACTCATGTGTAGGTGTTCCCCTGGGTTGCTTACACTTAAGACAGTCTTCTCGTCTGGAAAGTGAACGAGCTTCAGGCTCTCTCCGTAAACCCTCCTTATATTACCTTCTACACAAACAAGTTGGTTCTGGGGACATGTACATCCTTCTTACTGAAGGTGGTGAAACCTTTACACATTGGTCAAACTGTCACCCTACTGGCATTCTTCACTCCTACCACCACCCGTCTAAGGAGGAGGATTGTACCCATTGCCGGGAACCAAAGAGGGCCCTGAGCTTCTAAGTTGATCAGACTAATAAGGGGGTCATTTCAACCCTGGCGGTCGGTGATAAAGCGACGGGCAACCCGCCAACAGGCAGGCAGTAAAAAAAATGGAATTCTGACCCTGGCGGGAACCGCCAACCCAGACCGCCACCTTAACACTCCGACCGCCACGGCGGGACAAACAAACAGCGCGGTGGTCACCGCCAACAGGCAGGCGGCAGACAATGTTCCGCCCACCCTATCACAACTCACCAATCCGCCACCTTTTCCGGGGCGGGAGCCCCGCCGATAAAAACACGGCGGAAACAGACTACGAACGGGAAAACGCTCACCTCTATACACTCCACGAGGACGGAGGACAGCATGGAACCCGAATTTAACATCCTACCTGCACTCGTCTGCCTGCTCATCTACCACGAGTATGAACTCCGGCGCAGACGACAACGGTGAGTACCGCACCTACGACACAGGGGAGGGGGGAGGAGGAAGGGTTACGGGCACACACATACGCAATACACCCACCCGCCAACTATCTACACACCAATGCAGAGCACCAAGTCAAAGTGACACCACCCAAACCCCCCGGAATAATGAAAAGATATCATTAAAGTGAGAAACTAAATTTATGTATAAAATAGGTTCATTGAAGTCATGGTAAAATAGGAAAATGAAACAAAATATATCAAGTTAAAACACTGCGTAACCGATAAATAGAGGCAATAAGTCCTGCACAGTCACTGAAATGTCAACTGTCCGTGGGCCAAAGTGTATCAACACATGGGCAAAGCCCACACAGGAGACCTGAGTCCGTTGGAGAGAACACTGCAGGGGCATCAGATGATAAAACTACAGGCACCTCAGGGGGAAGGGAAGGGGGGGCACCACAGCCACATGAGTCCACGACGCCAGATCCACGAAGGGGCCACCATGCCCGCTGTGCCATCCTGGGCAGTGCAAAGCCACAGTCTCTCAAGTCTCTACAGTGGGTGGCTTGCCCACTGTTCAATCCTGGGGAGTGCAAAGCCACAGTCTATCAAGTGGACTTGCGAGGAGAAGGAGGAATCCTCCCGTGTACCGACCGCTGGTGGACCTGTCGACAATGGAGGAACGTCATATAATACTTCGATACTGACTTGACCGAGCCACTATACATGAACTGTGTGCCCAGCTTGAGCCGGCACTGATGTCCCCCATCCGCCAACCCACAGGAATTCCCCCTCTGGTGCAGGTTTTGTCAGTCCTACATTTTTTGGCAAGTGGGTCTTTTCAGACAACAGTGGCCATGTCATCAGGGATGTCTCAGCCTATGTTTTCTAAGGTTTTGTCCAGAGTGTTGTCTGCCCTGATGAAATACATGCGGAGATACATTGTTTTCCCTGAGGAGGGTGATTTGGCCACTGTGAAGGGTGACTTCTATGCCCTTGGACATATCCCCAACATCATTGGTGCCATTGATAGGACCCATGTGGCCTTAGTACCCCCAAAAGACGATGAGCAGGTGTACAGAAACAGGAAAAATTACCATTCTATGAATGTGCAGGTGGTCTGTTTGGCTGACCAGTACATATCACATGTAAATACCAAGTTCCCTGGGTCAGTGCATGACGCGAATGTAATGCGAAATAGCAGCATCCCCTATGTGATGGAACAGCTACAGAGACAACGTGTGTGGCTAATAGGTGACTCTGGTTACCCCAACCTGCCGTGGCTACTGACCCCAGTGAGGAATCCCCGGACCAGGGCAGAGGAACGGTACAATGAGGCCCATGGGCGATCTACGAGGATCATAGAAAGGACCTTCGAGGTCCTGAAGGCCAGGTTTAGGTGCCTGCATATGACAGGTGGATCCCTAATGTACTCACCAAAGAAGGTGTGCCAGATCATCGTGGCCTGCTGTGTGCTTCACAATCATGCATTGCGACGCCAGGTGCCTTTCCTGCAGGAAGATGGTCCAGATGGTGGTGTTGTAGCAGCTGTGGAGCCTGTGGAGAGTGAAGAGGAGGAAGACGACGGGGACGACACGGACAACAGGGACACAGTTATACAACAGTATTTTCAGTAGCACACAGGTAAGAATCCCCCACGCCATTTTACATTTACTTCAGGCCTCCTGCATCTTTACTTTCTGTGTTTCCCCCCAGTTCCTTTCAACTGAATTGTGACTTTCCCTTCCCTTTTCAGAGCTGTATGACCCACTGCGTGACTTCTGCTTTGTTTGCCCATGGAGTAAAGCACATTGACATTGGTATGTTGTCATCACAATGTAACTGAACAATATTTGAACCGTTATTTGGTTGAGGGCCAGGACGATGTTCCTGAGCTCCTCTCTGTACCCCATGTACCGTTCCTCCTGCTGTGCCTGGGTCTCCTGGAACCTGGCCAGTACCGTCGCCATCGTCTCCTGGGAGTGGTGATATGCTCCCATGATGGTGGTGAGGGCCTCTTGGAGAGTCGGTTCCCTGGGCCTGTCCTCCCCCCCCTGTCGCACTGCAGCCCTCCCAGTTGCCCTGTTTCCCCGGGCCTCTGTCCCCTGGACGGTGTGCCCACTACCACTGCCCCCAGGTCCCTGTTGTTGTTGGGGTGTTGGGTCAGCCTGGGTGCCCTGTAGTGGCGGACACACCGCTGATTGACCTGTCCTGGAGACAGAGGCATGGGCCCGCTGGGTGGGAGCTGTGCTGATATTCCCAGAGGGGGTTGGGTCTGCTGTGGCCTGTGTCTGTGTGTGGGGAACCGACTGTCCAGAGGTCCCCGATGGTCCGGGCTGGTCATTAGGTTCTAGGTCGACAGAGCTGCTGTCCTCACTGGGGGCCTGTTCTGGGGGTGGGATGGACAACTCTGGACCCTCCTGGCCGGTGTGTTGGCGTTCGGGCCCTGCAGGGGTAAAAGAGTATGGTTATTGCTTCTGTGTGTTCCATGGCGTGCAGTTTGTGGGTGCCCTTGTCCCCCAGTGCTGGCATTCCCTTGTGGGAGGCGTTGTGAGGGTGGTGTGTGGGGGGGGGTGGGTATGTGCAGTGGTCATGCATAGGTGATGGGTGTCCATGGTTTGTGTTGGCATTCAGGGTTTGGTTTTGGGTTGGGTGGGTTGTGCTGGTGAGACATTGGCAGGGGGGATGTGTGCTGGGGGGTTGGGGGTGAGGGTGGGGGTGTGGGTTGCCATGCTGGTGGTTGGGGGGGGAGTAGTTGAGATGAGACTTACCAGAGTCCATTCCTCCGCCTACTCCAGCGAGGCCCGCAGGATGCAGGATGTTCAAGACCTCTTGCTCCCATGCAGTGAATTCGGGAGGAGTGGGTGGTGGTCCGCCGCCAGTCTTCTGCACAGCGATGTTGTGTCTTGAGACCATCGACCGTACCTTCCCCCGTAGGTCGTTCCAGCGCTTTTGGATGTCTTCCCGGTTTCTGGGATGCTGTCCCACAGCGTTGACCCTGTCGACGATCCTTTGCCATAGCTCCGCCTTCCTGGCTATTGTGGTGTGTTGCACCTGTGTGCCGAAGAGCTGGGGCTCTACCCTTATTATTTCCTCCACCATGACCCTGAGTTCTTGGTCCGAAAACCTGGGGTGTCTTTGGGGTGCCATGGGGTGGTGTGGATGAGGTGTGGGGTGGTGTTTGTGGTGATGTGAGTGGTGGTGTGTGGTGATGTGTGCGTAGTTGTGGTGTGGTTGATGATGTTGTGTTCCTGTGTGTGTTGGGTTTTTCGATAGCTGTGCTCTCTCTCTCTCTCTCGCCTTCTCTCCGAATTTCTAGTAGTGGGGGTTTGTGGGTGATGTGGGTGTGTGTTTTATAGTTGCTTGGATGTGTGGGAGTGGTGCATGTATGTGTATCAGGTGTGTGTATTTCAAATTGTCCAATGTGGCTGTGTTTTGGAGCTGGGTGTGCATTTTGACCACGGCGGTGTGTACCGCCAATGGAATACCGCGGGTGAATGACCGCCGCGTGGATTCGTGGGTCGTAATGGCATGGGTGTGTTTGTGTTGGCGTGGCGGTGGAGGTTTGGTCATCTCCAGTTTTCCGCTGCCCGCTGATGAGGCAGGTTTTCGGCGGTTTGGCAGTTGGAGGTCAGAATGACCGTAGCGGTTTACCGCGGCCGCGGCGGTATGATGGCGGTCTTCTGACCGGCGGTAAGGGCCTTTTACCGCCGAGGTCAGAATGACCCCCTAAATGCCACTAAGAGGATGATCAGCTCTTTATAGAGTTTGTAGGACCAAAGAAAGGCAGGGTGGTGCCGAATGGGACTAGCTACTGCTGAGCTGTGTTCTGCATTAAGACATGCTACACTTTAACAAAGAAGAGGACTCCTGTGGACTTGTGGGCCCTCATGACCAGAATCAAGGCTGCTACTACTTCATTGGCACATGGAGTGCCTGTCCGGGACATTTGTCAGGCCACAGCATAGGCTTACCTACATAGGTTCACAAAGAACTACTATCTGAACAGCAAGATCCTGGACATCAGGCTTTTTGGCAGTTCATCCTGCAGGATGTTTTTAGTTTAAGCCAGTTCACAGAACCATCTTTTGGGAGGTACTGCTCTAGTAAATATTCTAAGGTGAGGAATATGTGGTTAGGAGTCTCTATCAGAAGAACTAGTTACTTACTTCCTGCAACTCCTTTTCTGGTAGACACTCTATCAGTTTGACACCTGGGGAATATTCTAAGGTGAGGAATCTGCGGTTTGATACAGTCTGAACCAGAAAAGGCATTACTGAAGGTAACAAACTTGTTTGCCATGAACCCAGGGTCCAAGAAGTGACTCCAAAGTTCAGTTGGCTGACCTCCTATTTTAGCTAGGGTTACAAAATGCTTCCAGGGACCTTACCTTTAACTGACAATCTGAGCAGTTCCAACTGGACCTGCCCCGGAGTCTTGACTGTCAAATGCTGCTCCCCAAGGTCCTGGACCCTTGGCTGGAGTTATATTGTACTGCTCCTAAAGTTTTCTGAGAACTGGAATCTTTTGCCAACCTTTTGTTCTGAGAACTTACAGGGGACCAGTACCAACCTTCCAAGCCGATCTGACAAAGGTGCATAGCAGCTGGGCCAACAAT
Source organism: Pleurodeles waltl (assembly GCF_031143425.1). Taxonomy (NCBI): domain Eukaryota; kingdom Metazoa; phylum Chordata; class Amphibia; order Caudata; family Salamandridae; genus Pleurodeles; species Pleurodeles waltl. The sequence goes on from NC_090437.1 coordinate 745,017,153, forward strand.
TCAGGTTGCTGCTACTATGTTCTTCTTTGCAAAGGTGTCCAGCCTCGTAGAGCCCATCTTGACTCCAGCCTGCAGCCTTGCCCCACAGGAAGAATCTGAGCTCCAAAAAAGTGACTGAATTAGAAAGTGGAAATCATTACCGGATGAATGCGCATAAAGGATTTAGCCAGTAAGTGACCTTCTCTGGGCACAGACTTCACATTTCTCCTGCTCTGAGCTTTCCCACTGAAAGTTAACAGCTTCAAAGAGACCTTGTGTGGCAAATGTCTAAAGATGTGGAGCCCTTTTTGGCCACATCATACTCCCTTGATTTTTTACTTCCATCAGAGAAGCTAAGGGTCTGATTTTGAATTTTTCAGACAGGTTACTCCATCACAAACACGACCGATATCCCATCTTCTGTATTATGATTCCCACAGGATATAATGGGATTGTAATATGGGATATCTGTCACATTTGTGACGAAGTGACCCCATCCACCAAACTCTAAACCATGCCCTAAGTCTAAAGATAAAACTTTACATCAGGACACACCTGCTCATTGCGGCACTATTCTGAACCTTAACTTTTAAAAATTCATAACTCCAATTATACTTATTATTTTTTTGGTGCTATTTTATTTAGTAAACGTTATTCCTTTTTTCTAAACTGCTTTTGGATTTTTTTGTGTTGTGTTTTCACTTTACTACTGTTTACGTACTGCATAAACACTCATATTGCCTCTCAGTTAAGCCTCACTGCCTTGTGCCAAGATGCCAGAGGGTTAAACAAAGGTTTAATTAGTGACATTAGTGATTCACCTTGAGGAGGATTATGATTAGTCTTTGAAGTGGCTTTTCACCTCTTAAATAAAGAATCATATTTCTTACAATTACATCATTTATTGAGCAATGGACAACACAGTATGTTTACTTCCAGTCCAGATAACAGTGGTTTTCTTCTAAATATTTCTTATGTTATGGATCTGAGTATAGAATTTAAAAGAACAATTTCTGGTTGTGTTTCATCACATTTTGTAATTGATAAACGCACAGTGCAAGGTATCTTTCAGATCTCACCCCACACTTCATAGATTGTGAACACTTTGATGCTAGGTGGTGACACTATAGTTATGATCTCTTAACAAAAATACCGATTACATGTCAGTCATAGCTTTTAAAAGTGGGAAACTGTTGTCATGTTACTCTCACAAACAAGTTGTCCATTAATGTCTCAAAAGTTATTTTATAAGTTTATTTTTTCTTGGCACATGTAGTTACTATGGTGCGGTTCCATGAGTCACCTCGGCAAATTCAAACTTTGTTAGAAAAGTTGTGTTTGAACTTGTTATGTTGAAATCATGGGGAGTAGTTATAGATACTGCTGCCTACGAATATTCATTTCCGGCGTTGGACCTGATATGATGTACTTGGTGGGGGAAAATGATTTAGTTTGCCTCCAAGAAATATGGATTTTGGAGGATCACTCTCGTGCTGCCCGTTAAGCATTCGGTCACACCTAAAAAAGAAGCACTAGGCAAAGCAATTGTTTAAACGGCTACAAAACAGCACTAGGCAAACCCAGAGACGTTACAAGGCATGGGCAACGTGTGCTCTGGCCCAGGGTGCCAGCCTTTCTTGGGGGCCCGATACATCCAGCTCTGTTTTGCAGGACTCTTGCCCTGATGATCTTGATGAATTCTTGAATAGATAGTTTTAAATGCTGTTTTCCTTTAATTTATTTTTAATGTGGGTGATGTGTGAGAGACTATTAGAGGCATTTTGCAGAGAAGTGTTGTATTTATATTTAATGCAACATCCATAAAAAAAAATAGTTTTGACAAAGATTTGCTGTGATATTAGTTAGCTGCTGGTGTCTTTCGGTATTAAAAACACATCACTATCCCTTAATATTACACGTAAATACATTTGGGATTTGAAAAACTGTGCCTGGCGCTGTCAGTGACTTGGTCTAAGAAGGCATGAAAGAGCAGAAGTTGTATCATGAACTCAAAGCTGTTCCAAAAAAGGCCCCCAAAAATAAGTTTGGATGAGGGGCCTCAAAATCCATAAAGTGTCTCTGGGCATGCCTATTGTTTCCAATACAAAACACGTGCTTAGAGTGAGCTTTGGCTTACCCTCTTGATGATGATGTTTCCCTGCTCTCTCCTTGCTTTTCCCTCTCACAGACAAACTCTTTCCTTGGACTTCCACGCTCTTCAGTTTCCCTCCAATCCACTCCCCAACCTGTTCCCAGTGGTAATTATTTTGATTTTATTATTTATTTATTTGTCTTTTTGAACAAGGGCTCAGCAACTGGAAAGTTCTTCCGGGCCGCTCGTATCCTCTTGCATCATCCACCGTGTCATAACGATGGATTAAAAATGGGCACACTGAGTCACAACTCATGTACACACCCAACACAGATAACTTGTGCTCATTCATCACAATGCATGCATTGATACACACACATGCACTGTGGGTTATCTTGGACTGTCTTTTTTAAAGAAAAACTCATTACAAAATTGCTGGACAGGCAGGTGCATGCGTTTTCATGCATGCCTTCATATCCACTCAACAAAAAGCAGTGGGAAATCCAATACTTCAGACGTTTTTTCATCAGCTTTTTAGAGCTGAGTCTCATTGTTTTTTGAGTGTTTTTTTTTAAATAAAACTATTAAAAGCAATTGTGATGGATCCAAGGATGGTCTAGCAACCCTATTCAATACCATCCTGTACCTGGTGACAAAGTTAATTCATCTTAATCACCTTGGAACATTGACAGAATGGTGTTGATATGGGAAACGTTCTAAACAATGCGTTGTGAACAATGCTGACATTTACCACGCAAGCATAACCATGCTTGCCAGAACCACAACTGCATTTTTCTGTGCCTTAACCACGCGTGTGCCAAACTACGCATATGCATGGTTAAGGCACAGAAAAAGGCAGAGTGGATCGGGAGAGGATGTGTTGAGTTAAGTGGGGCTGGGTCAGGGTTGGATGGTAGTTTTTAGGGGTGGGGTGGATTAAGGGCTTTGGGTTGGTGGGGGTCACACTTCTGTTTTCAGGGGCAGGGTGGGGGGGTTGGCTATTTTTTAGGGCTTAAGTTGGGGGGTCAGGCTTTTTTTAAATGGGCCGGCTGGGGGGGTTGGGTATTTTTTATTTTCTTTAGGGCTTAGGGTGCAGGTTGGGTAGTTTATTTAAGGAAGGCAGGAGAGAAAAGGAGGAAGGATTGGGAGAGGATGCTGAAAGGTGAGTGGGGTTAGGGCAGGGTTGGTGGGTAGTTTTTAGCGGTGTGGTGGATTTAGGGCTTAGGGTGGGTGGGTGTTCAGGGTAGTTTACTTATTGGGGGAAAGGTTTTAGGGCTCAGGGTGGGTGGGGGTGTCTGGGTACTTTCGTTTTTAGAGGCAGGGTTGGGGGGTGTCCGGGGAGTTTTTTTTAGGGTTCAGGGCGGGTGGGAGTGTTGGGGTAGTTTCATTTTTATGGGTGGGGTAGGGGGTCAGTATAGGTTTCTTTTGGGCTTAGGATGGGTGGGATGTTGGGGTAGTTTAGTTATTAGGGGTGGGGAAAGGTTTTAGGGCTCAAGGTGGGTGGGGGTGTTGGGGTAGTTTCGATTTTTGGGGGCAGGGGTGGGGGGTTGGGCTGTTTTTTTGGGAGGATTTTGGGGTAGTTTAGTTTTTAGGGGCAGGGTAGGTGGGCGGTCACGACAGTTTCGATTTTAGAGCTTTTGGGCTTGTTTAGGTATTAGCGGTGGGGGTCGGTTTAAGGGCTCATGGCGGGTGGGGGTGTCTGGGTAGTTTATTTATTAGGGATGGGGGTAGTTTTGGCGCTCTGGGCTGGTGGGGGTTGTATGATAGAACCACATGTAACATTTCAACATATGCCTAACATTACTAAGCACACTTTTACAACAAAATTTGTTGTAAAGGCAAGCATGGTTAAGGCATGTGTGGAAAAGGCACAGTTGTGGTTCCGACCCCATTGTTAAGTCATGCGTTGTTCCGGCATGCATAGTTCTGTCATACAACCAGTTGATATCCTTGACCATGGACTACTGATAGTAAATATGGATTTTCTTTCCTGACTTTATTCCTATGTTCTTTAGAAAATGTTATGATATAAAATCTAGATTATTACTTAAATTTTCTCTTGCCGGGATTATTATACCTGGCAACTTTAACATGAACTTGATGCATCCTTCATCTACTGTAGAAAATCATGAGTCATGAAACAAAGTCGCGTTCTTTCCTGGTCAGTGCAGCAATCTATTACATCTATTAGAGATCTATTAGATCTATGAACAGAAGATCCGAGCTGGCAAAAATACTATTCTATTTCTTTCATTTTTATAGAGAGAACAAACATCTTCACATCTTTTTTCATTAGACATGAACTACTCCAAATCCAAACCTATAGATGAAAATGGGGATGTACTCACTTGATGAGGTGAAAAATTAACACTTCGATCTGACTCATTTCGGATTCTCTTACTGAATCTTGCCTATGACCATGATTTATAGCGGAACTCTCACCAGGTTTTACACACTGGTCACAAGTGGTAAAAGATTGCGGCTTCCTTAGAGTGATGTAGCGAAGGTTTGTTCAGTAGCTTGTTAGAAGTTCAAAAAATAAATTTCAAAGGTAACTGAGGAACCAACATGCACAAATGCAGGATAGTTTTTTTTAGGTCTAGAGTTCTTGATCCAAGAAAACATTATGCAGCCAGTGTCCCTAGCAATAAAAATACATGAGGAACATTGATGCAATGATTTATATGATGTGATAAGGTTAAAAAAACGTTTTGAATGACGATTAATATAATCAACTCTATCAACCGTAGATTAAATCATATTTTATTACTTTAATTTCCTCACCAAGTCCATTGTTGATTGCAATTGTAATTGATATTGGCTGAAGATTACCTTTGCTATGGACAAACGTTGCAATTGTTGTCTTTCAGCCCATTGGTGTCCCAGATCCTAAGAGTGTTTCTGTATTGGCATTAAAATCTAGCTCAGAGTTTGTGGGCTGCGATCTTGACTAACCTATACCGGTTTTATGGACGTCATTTATGGTTTGTCAGGGGTCATAGCTGTGACCCCTGGCTTTCCCTCTTTTTGGGAGGATTTTTCGCGTGGGCTCTCATTATCCTAAATGAGACTACTGGATTTCTAGTTAACAGGGTCGTTCCGCTTGTGGGGGACTGAGTCTGACCCACTTCGAAGGACCTCTGTCACCTTCAATCCGGTTTTGCTCCGGCTAACTAGCAGTGCCTCATCTCTCCCAAAGGGGAGGGATGATTTGGCAGCCGAGCGCATGACATTTTCAGAACTTCTCAGGGAAGTCGTGGTCACTCAGGTCCCAACCAGCTCTCTCATTTACAGTATGATCTCATATATAATGACAAAGGCGGTTTAAGTTTTATAGATTGTTTTTAATAAAACGACTGCATTTTAGATAGTAAGGCATGAGCCGCAATAACCAGAACCATACAACACAGTAGGATTGAAATAGCCACTATGAGAGTGAAACATAAAAACAACGCTATCATGGTGTTAATAGATTCTATTCTCTCTCAGTAAGTTATATTTCGAGCACAGCATGTTAAGCTACTAACTTGCCTTTCAGATTCCCCAGGAAGACATCAACCCTCATACCTGAGCAAAGGCCTGCAATCTGGTTCAGCATCTGCAACAGGGCAGTCAGCGTCTAGCTGTGGTTCCCTGGTCGGAATCTCCCTCTCCCTTGTATTAGGACAAGGAAGTGTTTTTATAACTAACATGTCAGTGTGATCACAAAATGTCCCTACGCAAGAAATCCAAAGACTAAACTCCTACCACGTCTATCGGCAATGTACCAGACTGTATCCTTGACTGAAGCACAGAGTGGACAAGAATGGTTTATTGAACTCCAGTGCTGAAGTAGGCTAAACAGTGTGATCTAAAAAATAAAACAAGACCGTAGAACTGACTATTTGAAAAATAACAGTACGAAGCTGAATAAAATGCATTTAGAGCAAAGTGCACAGAGGCTCTATGCTGCAAGCAAAGGAATAAAATACATCCAGGGCAAAGTGCACAAAGGCCTAATGCCTGAAGCAAACGCGCAAAGAATACATAAAAACGACCACACTACACGTTCAGGTGAGAGTGTGTTTATGTGAACGAGAGAGAGCATGTGCATGTGTGATTGTGTGTGTATGTGTAAGCATGTGTGTGTAAATGAACTTAAATGTCAAATGGCGTGATGTCACTGCTGCTACTTCTGGTCTTTTGGTAAACTGACGTTCATGGCCAGATTCCTGAAAAAGATCAAATCTGCAATCCATGTTTAAAAAAAGGAGACCATTATCCTCTTTGTAGCTATCATCAAATTGCTTTATTGAACTGTGACAAAAAGTTATTTTCCAACATTCATAATTGAAAATTAACTGCTTAAGTGGAAATGAATGATATTCTCCCCTGCATGCAGACTTGGGGCCTGATTTAGATGTTTACAGAGAGGGAACTGCATTGCAACGATGACAGAGTTCCCTACCCGTCAACATTATGGTCATCCTGTCTGATTTAGAATTGGGCCGATCATAGGTTTGATGACAGCGGAGACTACTCGGTGCGGTCGAACCCCTATGATAGACCAAGAGGAGTAAAGGCCATCAGAGGTATGCCGACCCAACTAATTTAGACGGCCGGACATACAGCTGATTTTCAATGCCCACCACCGCTAAGAAAAAACGGGCTGTACAAGGCATTGAAAAGTGCTGAATGCTTCCCTTGCCAGGAAAGGACACTCTCATAGTGAAGGGGCATAGTTAATTTTAATTTTCAAAAATTAAAAAAGCATTTTAAGTTTGTCCCAACCCCCCGTCATGTGGATGGTGATGGACTTGTCCGTCAAACTTACAATACAGTGACAGGAACACCTGTGGTAACTGTTCCTGTCAATGCTAGAAATATCAGCTGAGCCATAGGATGTTTCTAAATTTAGCAGACGACACCTCCGTCACAGCAATGGAGTAATTTACTTTGTCACCCTAAAACGTACATCTGGTACTGGAAAGATGTTATCCCTTTAGATGATTCCTTTAAAATCATTTAAGACAAGAAATCACAAGTTGTTATGTGGCATATGTTGTGTATTTGAAAATCGTTAAATTGCTACAATATCTTATGTTACAGTTGGTTGCCAACACATTGAGCGCCAGATTTACAAGGCCCTAGTGCCTTGTGGCGCCACACTAGCATTATTTTTTCAAACACTAATATGGCTCAAGGAGGCAATTTTCACCGCGCCATATTTACAAAGTGGTGCAATGCACGCATTGCACCACTTTGCGACCCCTTGCGCCACATTATGCCTGCATCAGTCATAATGCAAGTGAGGGGGGCATTCTGGCTTTAGGAGGCCCGCAAAAATGGCAGGAAATGACTTTCTCCACTGCACTGGAAGAGACCCACTCCACTGTTTCAGAAAGCATTTCTTTGCGTAGGACTCCTTACAGCAGAAGTGGAAGAGACCACACCTGCTCCTCTACTCTGGTATGCATGCTTGGCACTAGCGGTCATCCGGGCATTACAACCGAAGGTCTGCAAACGTGGGGACCAGACAGTGGCATATGGAGCGACCGATTTCATTACCAATTCCCTGTTTGCTCCTGCTCATTCCTCGGACCCACTCAGTTCGGCACACTAATTGAGCTGGATAGAGCCTAGTCCTGCTTATTTCTAGTCCGAACCCCAGCAGTACCTGCACTTCGCTCCATTCACCAGCGTTTTTCCTCGAGTCTGTGCTGGTGGATCTATGCTTTGAGTTGATTCCCCTGTGCGTTTTTTCAGAATAAAATGCAATGCCATTTTCTAACGCATATGCACACAGTAATATAAGTTTTTCTATGTAGTTCTAATAATGAATGTTTACTCGGTCGCAAGCTAAACAGAGTGCAACACTCTCTTTCTACTTTTGAAGTCACTGTGGTTCTCGTCTTTGCAGGCCGAAACTAGTCTGCTTTTGGTTGCCTGAGAGGATATTTTCACTACAGATGTTTTCAGCATGTCATTACTTTATGTCTGTGATGGATTCCTTTCATTTGACATGGTTAATGTGATTCTGGTCTGTCCGTGGTTTTGTCTTTGAGTTACTGTGTTTTGCACACACTGAGGCCCATGTTTATGAGCTTTGTGGCTTAGGGCAGTGCGAGCACAGTGCAGCGCAGCAAGTCACCTTGGCGCGCTGCCCTACGTCGAAGGGAAAGGGCAGGAATGTGCAGTATTTAAAAGAATACACCACATTCCTGTCCTTTCTCCTGCGCTGGGGCCCTTCAGGCAGCCTACCGCCAATGCAGGCTCCTTTGCACCAATGTGCAAGTGTGCCTGTGTTGCATGCAGGATCCTGAGAGGATGTCTCCTCTTTCTATGGACGCTGCAGAATGCATCACACATAGAAAGAGGAAAAAACGAAGTGAAATAAACATATTTATCCTCCTTACACCTCTGCTGGGGAGGTGTATCATTTTGGGGTATTCCCAGGTTTACATGCTCTTGTATATCTGGAAATGTGTCAAAATCCATGGATGTTGCGTGAGAGCACCCGTGCAACACTCATGTAAATGCCTCCCTGGTGCCGAGCAATGTAATGCAGCAATGTTTGCTGCCTTGCATTACTTGAGAATTATGAAGCCATACAAGGTGGCCTTGCGTGGCTTCATAAATCTCACTTAAAGTTTGCATTGCTTTTGTACCACCTTCCTTTGCATACACTCCTAAATGCCTCACAGAGAACCCCTTGTTTCCATGTACTACCTGGTGTGTGTAGGCCCAGAAAGCTCTTCCCTATTCTGTGGGGTTTAACTTATAACAGGAGTAAACATGTGGAGAGATACCAGTAGGGATTCTCTGCATGTATCTGTAATCGGGATTTTAGTGGGGAGTTTCTTATACACACCTTATAAGTTCTTTTGTGTTTAAAGCATCCCATCTTACCTCTGAATGTGACTGCTTCGATAGTGTGTACACTACACTTTTTTCAATTTCGGCTTTCCTTTCTCCCCGCCTCTCACTTCCTATCACTTCTGTAATCCCCATGTTTTAAATGTCCTCCTTCCGCTCCCTCTTTCTCTCCTTCTCTCTTGATTGTTTCATTGTGCTCCATCTTTCCTCAATTAAAGCCAACCTTTTCTGCTCCCATCCTCTCCATATTCTCTATTTCTCTCCTTAAGAAACGCGCCCTTTCTCTGATCTTTCATCTCCATGGCCCTCTGCTTTCCGTATCCTTAATTTTCTATTTAACTATTTGAATAAAAGCAGCCAACACTCATTAAACGCATTACACATCAAATTTACAAAAGCCAAACTCCATCTTGATAGCAAACACAGAAAACCCAGGGGGTTACATTTATTAAACGAGGCCAAGACACTTCAAAGGCCGGCAGTGAGACCGCGTTGGCACCTCACAAATACTCGTTAACATAAAGCGTGGCAGCAAAAAAATATTTCTTGTTAGATTCTCTCAAAAACAGCTGTATATATTGTTTTGCCCAATGTTTTCACATATTTATAATTTTATGACTCTATGCCTGAAGCAGTAGCGCTGCCTCGAGAAAATCCATGTTAATTCTGAGTTTGTTCTGGTGATAAACCCGCCACAGAGGATTGCTTTTTTCTTCTGAAACATTTTGTCACATGCCATTGATGACGCAGAAAAAGAGGGTCCAACATATATTCATATATCATATAACCAAAATCGTATAATGTAGTGTGATTTTAGTAAAGAAAATAATATACGAGGGAAATTGTGCCCTCGGGGTAGTTCGCCATCATTATAAACGAGCTTTATTAATCATGAAGAATTGAAAAATGTAGTAATTCGTCATAATTGCAAATGTATGCCATGATTTCTTATTGAAATTGCTTTATGCTTAGCTTAAATTTAGTAGAGGCTTTGGCCTAGTTGCCTTGTGTCAAATTATAACTGCGTGGCTTTTCCTTGAACTAATGAAACATATATTCTTGCTTGAAGTTGTATTTTTTTTCCAGTAGAGATGACTAATACACTTATCTCCAAGGTTTTGTACTAGGCCGGTTTCATCCCCTTTGATACAAGGTCAGTCTCTGCAGGTGCGGACAATGAAGGTACAGATATCAAAATAATTGGCAAACTATGTTGCAACATGTGTTCCAAGGCTCCAAGGACAATGTATGCATAAATGAGCGCTAGTAGAAAGACAGTTTTCATTGGACAATTTGAAGCCAACCTATGAACCCTCCAATGGAAGACCCTGCAGAATTTAGAATGTTTTCTTACTTAAACCTACTGAACAAAGATAAGTCAGCCATTTTCCTTGATGCCAATTTGAAGCCAGATGCCAGACTCCATTTTGGACGACACCCTGATGCCCTTTTCTCTATTCCAGAGAAAGAGACTTTAAGAATTCTCACCCTAGAAACTTTAATTTTGATTTGCCCCGTCTTGCCCATGCAGTAACTTTGCCCCATCCTCCTTGCCGCTGCAAGGAAGCTTGCCCTTCACTTTGCCCCTTTGAAACCTGACCCATGCTGATCGAACCGGTACCTGAGGGACGAAGACTTTTCTTGAATGCTGATTGTATTTGGTAAATATGAAAGTATAATTGTATTATGCATTGTGGTTTTCCTTTTGGGTACCAACTGCTATTTTTGACAAAGCCCAAGCTAGAAGTTTTCCAAATTTGTGTTGACTAGATTCGTTTTGCATGAAGCCCCACATGCCAATGCTAATTAGAGGCTAGTCGAGGTATTCACTCAATGCACCATGCTAATTTGAAATCTTGTTATGCTGATCAATGTATGAAATTAGCCAAATACAGTTACTCATATTAGTGATTTGCATTGCCATAACTGAATGTATCATAATTCAGATTTTGCGTAGATTGCGTTTCTTCCACCGTTATGGACAGCTAGTAATGTTCGTATACATATATCATTTGGTTTTGAGACTTATATACATTGTGCTAGCTTTGTTAATATAGGGAAATAAATTCATTAACTTTTAATAAACTGGTGTGGTTATTCATGACTGAAAGGTCATGGTGCGCCAAAATACCAACTGTTAATGATTTCCGATGTGTTATTTTGATCTATTAATTGAGTATTGATTACCGATTATAATAGTTATTGATTATTGATCTGAGTGACCCGACTATTCTAGGATGAGGAGAGCCCGACTCGGTTAAAAGATTCACCGACCTCAAACGTGTCCAGATACAGGTAATTTATAAGGGCTGGACGCGTTATCAGTAGATGGTAGCAGAGATTGATGGTTTTGCCCTTTGGGACCACATCCGAACAATAGACGGAGTCAAGTTACAATTTTCTTTGATAAAACAAGTTGGAGGGATGATGATGCCCTAAGTCCCCAATGACTTTCCCAGAATCTCGGAGCTTGCGAATGGAGGACATGGAGGTGTGAGAATGTTTTAGGCGTTTCTAGTGACGGTATGAGAGAGGTTAGGGTTTTGCGCTTGCACAGCTTATCGCCGCAGATGAATTGAGAAGTTTGTGAGGATTTTAAGGGGGAGTTGCGAAATCCAGTTGAAGTTTTAGAGGAGTGTGACTCCAAAGTATGTAGGGAAGTCGTCGAACTTCACATGTGTGTAGTGCTTCGTGCAGAAAATTGTCCACATGGTTGTTGATGTTGAGACGGGCCCTGCGAGGTCAAGAGACTCCGGAGTATGTTGAAAAGTGTATGAGACACTTGATTGATGTTGTAATCTGTTCGGTTTAATAGGTTGATCGGGCGTGGTCAACAAGTCGGTATGAATGTTGAAGAATGAAAGAAAATTTCGACTTCGAGATTTGACGAATTCTAAAGTGCACTAGAATAGTTCATTGATCAGTTGAGAGTAAAAGTTTGCAGTCAAATTTTGCTTGCCAAAGCAGGAAACAGAGAAAGACGGAATAACTGCCGAGGCTAGTGAAAAATCCCTAAGGTTTCTGAAGCGATTGTATTACCCTTCCTGTAGTAAACCAACAGATTTGTTTTCTTCTTTTGGTTAGTGCTCGGGTTATATTGCAGAAATTAGTTTATGAGTGAAGCCGAATGAAAAGAGGACAAGCCGCGGGACTTTGTCAGCCGCAGTGTGTGAGTGTGACGTCACTAGGAGCCGCGCTGGGATAGGTTGGTTGGTGAGAAGGGTCGCTCACGGATTGGACACAGTCCGTGAAGCGCAACTGGTAGGGGAAAGGCAAGCGAAGAGTATTCCGGGAATTAAAGTCACTTATTGATAACATACTTTAGAAAAATAAAAGACGGAAAGATGACATTTTTCAAAGCATTTAAGAGTGCCATGAGGGGAGATGTTTATATTAAGGCAAATGTAGTAGAAGAAACACCGCCTGAGGGTACACCAGCTTACATCGTGATTGAAGAAAAGGGGGTAGCACCATGTCTTTGGCTAAAGCAATGGTGCAAATTAACAGAGAAGCATGGAAGTGTAGCGTTCCCTATCCATGGGTTGTTTAATCTAAGGGTTTTAGAGAATCTAAGATTTGCGCTGTACGACATGAAAGTACCTCAAAGACCAGCACAGTTTGAGGCACTAGCAATTTGGGAGCTAATAGCTAGAAACCAACAACAAAAGAAATTTGAGACAAGAATAAGAAAAGTAGAAAAGACACTAGCGGATGCTTGATGGGATAGCACACAGAAGGTTTGGAGATCAGATGTATTGCAGGGGATTAACTTGTTTCCAGCAATTACTGATGAAGTGGAGACGGAAGGAAGGAAAGCTACCTATAAGACAAACAGGAGTCAGTCCAGAGATAGAGAGAACAACAGAAACTCGAAAAGGTCAGACGAGTCAGACGATGAGGAGTTCATTATACAATTGCTGAAAGATTGCCCACCACCATATGTGAAAGCGAAAAAGGCTCAAGCATTAGTACTGCCCCTCCAGAACCAATACAGGGTAATGTAACACCGAACTTGAGAATATCTCAAAGGCAGAGCAGTCCCGATATGCCTTTCTCACCACAAATACCACAGGTCCAGAGAATATACCCAGACGTGCCTAACTTGAAACCTGCTGATAATTATCAGCCACAGGCTCAAAGGCACTGCTGTGATGAGCATAACATGGGAATTACTTCTGATTCAATGGCGCAGGGAGGACAGAATTACCAGACCGACATTGGTTCAAGCTGAATCAACACAATTTTTGATGCCTCAAAAGTAGGTACAAGAAGTGCCGAGGTACGCTCGAGGAACGGAGGGCCAGTTAGGCATGCCACCAATAATGAACCATAATGTGGGGATTAACATGCCACAGAATTCGGGGAACAGACAGAATCCAGATGCAATATCTCTGCCTATCACCGTGGGTCCGCCAGTACCATTATATATACAGGCAAACTCAAACGTATGCGACTGAGGGGTAATGACACAAAGTGAGACAGGGAGAAGATGCATAGAAAACATTCCAGAAACGACTCCGATAGCAACACTGCCAAATGGATCTGGGTCCTTGTCGGGATTTAGTCCAATTCCAATTTGTGCTCCGTCAACAGTGGTACGGTCAAATCCACCACTATTAGTACCGTTAACCTCAAAGACTGAAACATTACAGCAACCTTCAGTAGCAGTTGATGTAAGTGCTACATTGATGGGACTGAAAGCACAACAGCTAACACAATGGTTCAACAGCCTGAACTCCCCACAGAGTACATCCAGCGGGAAGGGAGAAGAATACCTGAATAAAATAAGATTGGGCATGGAGGCAGATGAACTGGTAGAGGGAACTATGGGTCTGAACAGATTAGAATCATACACAGAAGAAGAGCTGAGATACATGTGCCCTAGAATTACAAGAGAAGTAAGCAGCATACATAAGAAGTTACAAGAAATTGCAGACAGAAATGAGATCGATATAGGTAAGACTAAACACTTGAGCAGAAGTTACAGGCTAGACTTTGAGACAAAAGACTTTGAACACATGAGATCTGCAGGGATGAAAACACATCTTAAGGAGATACTGCAGAGCGCACAGGTCTGGAGATGTTTAGACAAGTGGGAAAGTAGATGGGTTAAGAAAAAAGACAAAAAGAAAGAAAATACCCCAGAGCGGAATGAGAAAGCACGACAGAATGACGACCTGATAACTATGTTACCAATGAGAGAGACAGCAGGGGGAAAACTTGTACATGTACCATGGCACAGGTGCAATATTCAATCCTTTACGGATGATTTCCCTAAATTAAGAGAGAAACCGATCGAGTGGTATCAACAAACAGATAGATTTGTGAAACTTGCAAATTGTCTCTGGGAAGACCTAAACACCTTATTTGAAATCGTGGTTCCGGCAGATTTGTGGGAAGATTGTAAAAGGGCCGTAGGTTGGCCGACCAGAGAGAGATAGGGACACAGGTGCACCATCACCTACCGTAATGAGTTTGTACCACAAGGTGATCGATCACTTGAAAACCAAGGTTGCGTCAAAAAATGTGGATTGGCAGAGGATTGACAGAACAGCCCAAGAGGGTAAAGGGTCTATACATGCGTACTATGAGAGATTGTTGAAAGCGTTTAAAAATTACAGTGGCACAGAAACGATAGAGGCAAAGGACATGCTCCATTTTGTGTTCAGATTTGCGGAAGGATTGAGACCCGAAATCAGCCAGATGATTAAAACGCATTTGATTTGTTGGCAGTCAAAGTCGATCGATGAAGTATTGAACTATGCAAAATACTGCAGTGATGAGATTGAGACAAAGCAGAAAAGGTTGAAAGAAAAGGTGATGGTGATGCAGCTTAGAGCAGCTCAGACAGGTTTGCAAGGTTTGCAAGGTTTGCAAGGTTTGCAAGGTTTTCAACAACAGATGCCGCGAGCAGCAGCAGCAGGGAAATGCTGTGTTTCAGCCGCAGATGAGAGGCAGAGGCCGAGGAGGTTCTGTGAATAATGCTCCTGATTTGAATACTGTTATGATTCCAAATGGTATACATGCAGTGAACAAGGTGATGCCATGTCACACGTGCGGAATCGTCGGGCATTGGAAACGGGAGTGCCCAATGATGGTGCAGGAGGGTGTAGGTCAGCAAAACAATGATGTCAATGCATTTCAGAATATGAGAGGACTAAAATTGTGAGGTCCAAATCCAAATTATCAAAATAATGTAAACCAGATACAGGGTTTACAACCCATGCAATCGCAACAGGTGCAAATGCCCCGTGTGCAAATGGCACAGTTGCAGCCAATGCAACAGCAGTTTCCTATGGTACCTAATCAGCAAATGCAAATACCCTTAGCACCCATGAATCAGCAGCAAGCAATGCTTCCTCAACAGGTCACGGGTCAAGGAATGAACCAAAATGACACAGTGCACCAATTCCCATTACACAGTGAGAATGGAATAAACGATGCATGGGAGAGTGAAAGTTCAGATGAGGAGGGAAATTGTATGCTTGCAGCATCTTTGGAAGTAGATCAAAAGGGTCCGTATGTGGAGGGAAGAGTTATGGGTCACCGAGTTTCATTCTTGGTTGACACAGGAGCTACACGTTCCACTGTTAGGAGCATTGAAGTACCAAATTTGCCACTTTCGGGGAGAACAGTTCAAGTAGTGGGCGTGGCAAATAGGTACCTGACGAACCCAATCACAGATCCAGTTCAAGTCAGAATTGGTAACTATCAAGGGTCACATAAATTTGTGGTGTGTGACTCAAGCCCAATTTCACTATTAGGGAGAGACGTATTGTGCAAATTGGGGTGTTCGATTATGTGTTCAAATGATGGGATTAAAATTCAGACAAACAGTGATGGGGAAGAAGAGGACAGTGTAGGAGGGGACGAAATGGAAACTGTCGATGAAGAGTATCCCTTGATTACTCTTTATCCAATGCTCACTGAAGCAGATATTCCTGCTGAGTTACAGGAAACAGTCAGAAAGGAAGTGTGGGATATGACAGGGAAAGAGGTAGGATTGGTCAAAGGAGTAGAACCAGTGAAAGTGACTGTAAAACCCAATGTAACTTTTCCCCAGACGCCACAGTACCATATGGCACAAGACACCCTCATGAAAGTCGCCCAACTCATTGATGAGTTTGTAAAACAGGGAGTATTGAAAGAAGTGTTAAGCAGCCCATGTAATTCACCAATCATGGGACTAATAAAAGCAAGTGGAAAGGTCCAAATTGTTCAGGATTTGAGGAAGATAAATAACATAATAATCAAATGTTGTCCCGTAGTACCAAATCAAGCTGTGATAATGTTTCAAGTTCCCTGTGATGCTGAGTGGTTCTCAGTCATCGACTTGTCACAAGCATTCTTTTCTGTGCCTCTTCATGAGGACAGCCAATTTCTCTTTTGTTTCAAATTCCTAGACAGAGTCTATAGTTGGTGTCAAATTCCTCAAGGGTTTTCGGAGTCACCATCAATTTTCAATCAGATTCTAAAGAAAGATTTAGAATCGTTGGAGTTACCATTCGAGTCAACGCTAGTACAGTACATTGACGATTTACTGATCGCATCCAAAACAGAAAGTGACTGTACAGCCGACACCATTGCCCTATTGAACCATTTGGGAAGGAACGGACACAAGGTGTCCCCTTCAAAAGTACAGTTCTGCCAGAAGAAAGTGAAATATTTGGGTCACCAAATAGAGAAAGGGTCACGAAGAATTATGAAGGAAAGAATAACAAGTGTACTTCAAATGAGTCCCCCAAAGACGAGGAGGGAGGTGAGAAAGTTTTTGGTGGGAATGGTGAGCTACTGTCGCCAATGGATTCCCAATTTCTCAACTCTAGCAAAACCTTTACTGAAACTGACCCAGAAAGATGCCCTGGATGAAATAGAGCTGAAAGGAGATGAGATGGATGCTTTTATTGAATTGAAGGAATGCATGTGCAGGGCTCCAGCTTTAGGTATGCCTGATTACACAAAGCCTTTCACATTGTTTTGTCATGAACGTGATGCATGTTCCTTGTCTGTCTTGACTCAAGCCTATGGTGGCGTAAACAGAACAGTAGCATATTTTTCAGCTACTTTGGATCCGGTCGCAGCTGCCCTGCCAGGGTGCTTGCGTGCCGTAGCTGCAGTTGGTATCAGCCTAACTCAAAGTGAAGGAATAGTGATGGGACACCCTTTAACAGTCATGGTCCCTCACTCAGTTGAGATACTTTTGACACGTTCCCGAACGCAGCACATGACTGGTGCCAGGCTCACAAGGTATGAAACAATAATTCTGGGATCACCTAATGTGCAGCTGAAACGGTGCACTACGTTGAATCCAGCAACCTTGGTTCCCAGTGAAAATGCCGAAATTGAGAACGCTGAAGACATCGAGCACGACTGTCTTCAGGTGACTGAATTTTGCACCAAACCAAGACTTGATATCAAAGATACCCGATTGGAAGAAAATGATCAAGTTATTTTTGTTGATGGTTCACGTTTTAAGAGACGCACTGGGAATATTGAAAGCAGGATATGCTGTATGTACGGTAACAGGTGTTCTGGAAGCCTCTTGGCTTCAAGGAGTTTACTCTGCACAAGTAGCGGAACTGGTAGCCCTTACTAGAGCTTGCCAACTCTCCGCATTAATGAAAGTTACCATTTACACTGACAGCCAGTACGGATTTGGAATAGTGCATGACTTTGGACAATTGTGGTCACAGAGAGGCTTCATGACCTCTTCAGGATCACCAGTGAAAAATGGTGAAAGAATAAGGGAATTGTTACATGCCATCCAGTTACCAGGAGAAGTAACAGTAGTAAAATGCAGTGCACACTCGAAGGCACAAGACTATGTTTCTCTGGGAAATGGATATGCGGATCAAGTCGCAAGGTTTTGCGCATTGAACTGTTTACTGCTCAGGGATGAGTGGAACTTGATAAATGAGCCAGAACTTGAACCAAGCGAAATCTTTGCTCTAAAGGTTGTAGATACAATGGATGAATTGAAATCATTACAGAATGATGTCAGTGAGGATGAGAAACTCTCATGGACCAAATCGCAATGTGTAAAGAGACTAGACTAATTATGGGTTTCAAGTGAAGGGACATTTGTTCTGCCAAACAGTCTTTTAACACAGTTAGCCAGAGTCTACCATGGACAAGCCCATCTTGGGAGGGATGCCATGATTAGACTATTTAAAACTGATTGGTTTAACCCCAAATTCCGTCAAGTTGCTGAAGCAGTTTGCCATTGTTGTGTCATTTGCCAACAGATGAACGCAGGAAAGGGAACCGTAGTAAATTTGAGCCACATTGGAAGAGCATGGGGTCCCTTCAGCAGGATGCAAATGGACTTTATTGAGATACCTGTGCATGGAGGCTTGAAGTATGTGTTGGTGGTTGTGTGCATTTTTAGTCATTGGATTGAAGCATACCCTACACGCAGAAATGACAGTCTCACAGTTGCGAAACTACTCTTGAGAGAGCTAATACCACGTTTCGGATTCCCGATCTCTTTAGAATCAGATAGGGGAAGTCACTTCAATAACGAAGTAATAAAATTACTTTGTGCAGCGCTGAACATTGAGCAAAAGTTGCATTGTAGCTACCGCCCTGAAGCATCAGTACTAGTGGAGCAAATGAATGGCACATTGAAATCGAGGATGGCGAAAATATGTGCATCAACAAACTTAAAATGGCCTGACGCATTGCCCTTGGTGTTAATGTCAATGAGAATCACCCCTGACAGAAAGACTGGACTGTCCCCGCACGAGATCCTCATGGGCAGAGCCATGAGACTTCCACGTCAATCAGCTGTGTGTCCACCACTACAGGGAACCCAGGATAACCCACCACACCAACAACAACAAGGACCTGGGGGCAGTGGTAGTGGGCACACGGTCCAGGGGACGGAGGCACAGGAACACAGGGGAACTGGGAGGGCTGCTGTGAGACAGGGGGCGGACAGGCCCAGGGAACCCACTCTCCACGAGGCCCTCTCCTCCATCATGGGAGCATACCACCACTCCCAGGAGACGATGGCAAAAGTCCTGGCCAAGTTTCAGGAGACCCAGCGCATGCAGGAGGAACAGTATTTGGGGTTCAGGGAGGAACTCAGAACCATCGGCTCCGCCCTGGGCACCATCGTAGGGGTGCTGAAGGAAATACTCAACACCAGGAGGGACACTATGGCACTGCAAAGGGCCCCTGACACTAGCATGGACGATGAACTGCCCACCACCTCCGCCGGCGCTAGTGGACAGGAGGCACCGCCACAGGACCACCACACCAGCACCCCACCCCCTGCAGACGGAGAACCACCCCGCAAATGGTCCCTGAGATCCAGGAACAAGACAGAGCACGATGCCAAGACCCCGCCAAGAAATGAGACCACCCTGATTGTCAAGCCACTGTCCCACTTTGTCACCCTGTCCATATTGAAACTGCCCCAGCTCCACTTCCTATGTCCATATGGGCAACACACCTGTGAGACAAATAGACTGTACTCTGCCATGGACACTCCTCCGCCATCACCCCTCACCATTTGACTTCACCCTCCAATATTTTGTATGTAAATAAACACACCTAAAGCACCAAAAGATCTGGAGTCTGTCTGTAATTTTGAAATAGTGTATTTGCAATTACAGTGACAAAAGTTTCAGGAAATAGTAATGTCAACATACCTATGTCACACAGCTCTAGTACATGAGGAATCTAAGCAGATGACACACGTTGGGACCCACACCTGTGAAACCGTAAGGGAAAGTGACAACTCAGTGACCATACACTGGGTGAAATCGACAGACAGGATAGAGGTAGAAGTTTAAAAGTACTTATAGTAGGCAGGAATGTATTCTCACCTGTGTTTCACTGGAAATATTGCTGGATGACTGAGTCCCTGTTGTCAATGTCTTCTTCCTCTGCTTCCTCCTCATCACTGTCCACAGGCTCCACAGCTGCCACAACACCGCCATCTGGACCATCCTCCTGCAGAAAAGGCACCTGTCGTCGCAAAGCCAAGTTATGAAGCATACAGCAGGCCACGATGATCTGGCACACCTTCTTTGGTGAGTAGAATAGGGATCCACCTGTCATATGGAGGCACCTAAATCTGGCCTTCAGGAGGCCGAAGGTCCGCTCTATCACCCTCCTAGTACGCCCATGGGCCTCATTGTAGCGTTCCTCTGCCCTGGTCCTGGGATTCCTCACTGGGGTCAGTAGCCATGACAGGTTGGGGTAACCAGAGTCACCTAATAGCCACACACGGTGCCTCTGGAGTTGACCCATCACATAAGGGATGCTGCTATTCCGCATGATGTAGGAGTCATGCACTGAGCCAGGGAACATGGCATTCACATGGGAGATGTACTGGTCGGCCAAACATACCATCTATACATTCATGGAATGATAACTCTTCTGGTTCCTGTACACCTGTTCACTCCTGTGGGGGGGGACCAAAGCCACATGGGTCCCATCAATGGCACCTATGATGTTGGGGATATGTCCAAGGGCATAGAAGTCACTTTTCACTGTAGGCAAGTCCTCCACCTGAGGGAAAACGATGTAGCTCCGCATGTGTTTCAGCAGGGCAGCCAACACTCTGGACAACATGTTGGAAAACATAGGCTGGGACATCCCTGATGCCATGGCCACAGTTGTTTGAAAAGACCCACTTGCAAGGAAATGGAGCACTGATAGCACCTGCACTTGAGGGGGGATTCCAGTGGGATGGCGGATTGCTCACATCAGGTCTGGCTCCAACTGGGTACACAGTTCCTGGATTGTGGCACGGTCAAACCTGTAGGTGATTATCAAATTTCTTTCCTCCATTGTCGACAGGTCCACCAGCGGTCGGTACACCGGAGGATTCCGCTATCTCCTCACATGTCCCAGCGGACGGTGCCTATGAAGGACAACAGCGAGAACAGAGTCAAACAACTCAGAGGTATGTACCCACAGTCTACACAGAACACGATTCATACACAAAATCTGGCCTGTATGTGTGTTGAGAGTAGGCCTAGGT
Organism: Pleurodeles waltl; assembly: GCF_031143425.1. NCBI lineage: Eukaryota > Metazoa > Chordata > Amphibia > Caudata > Salamandridae > Pleurodeles > Pleurodeles waltl. The sequence continues at coordinate 745,038,074 of NC_090437.1, forward strand.
AGGTGTGACGCAGTTGGTAATTAGGCCATGTGGGCCCCTGAAATGGCGGCTGCCTGACCTCTAAAGTGGGACAATGGGATGTGAGGTAACTGCACTGGCGTTGTACACCGTTGCGGTAGGCGGTCGAAGACCGTGGAGCAATGCTCCATAGGTTAACATTGGACCCTATGGGTCCCAGGAGCCAATGACGATGTACGCCGGTGGTGATGGTACGCACTGCCGCGGACGTGACCGCCGCGGACGTGACCGCCATTTTCTAGCTGTTGAATCACTCGATACTTGATCTTCGACAGGAGAGGACCTACACAGCAAGTGCTGCTGTGACCTCGGTCTGGAAGAGACAATGGCTCGTGCGTCTGGGGAAAGGGCCCCTGCCTTCACATCGGAGGAGTTGGAGAAGCTCGTCGACAGGGTCCTCCCCCAGTACACGCTACTCTACGGTCCTCCAGACCAACAGGTAAGTACACAGGGAGCATGTTGTATGGGCTATGCCTGTGTGGAGAGGGCTGGATGTAAGAAGTAAGAGGGCAGAGTTCTGAGTGCATGAAAGACGGTGGGTGCATGTGCGACATTTGTCGCTGGAGCAAGAAGACGGCGGAGGCTCAGCTGGGGATGGCCTCCCAATGTGGGAGGGGTGCCCGTCGAACCATGACCCCCCTGATGTTCCGGATCCTGCCGGTGGCCTACCCGGAGTTGGATGGGCGCTTGAGGGCATCACAGCAGACACAAGGGGGTGAGTACACTCTCATTCTGCTGACTTTGCGCGCAGTGGAGGGGTCTGGGTGGGGGAGGAGGGCTGTGGGTTTCCCTAGGCCAGGGCGAGTTCCGTAGGCTAGGCCCCTTCGTAAGGCATGGCCCTGTGGCCCCCCACCCCACCTCTGTAGAGTGCCAAGTACAGCTATTCATGCACCTGTGTCATCTATGTGTGCAAATGTCGTCCATAGCATTGTAGGCCATTTCCCAGAAATTGCACTGTAGAGCCCAACAGCGCGACATAGTGCAGGGGGCTGCTGTGTCTGTCTTGTCCCCCAACGGTAGCGGTAAGCCATGCACTCAACCTGTCTTTCTTCTGTTTTCCCCCCCTTTTTTTGCGGTCTCCCTGTTCTTGTGTGCATTAGCATCATCAGGCGGAGGAGCAGTGGCAACGGAGCACGAGGGAGCTGCATCCCACATGGCCATGGAGGGCCACACTACGGACTCTGAATACACCAGTGGGACGGAGGGCGAGGGGAGCACCACGGCAGTGACAAGAGCTGAAACCAGCGACACAGATTCGTTCTCCGATGTGAGCTCCCTTGTGGTGGCGGCAACATCTCTGCCCCCCACTTCTACAGGTACAGCCACCACCCCCCCTACCAGCACCGCCCTCCCAGCAGCCCCTCAGCTTTCGCCCCATACCCGCTCACCCAGGAGGGTGGGCTTCACCTTCGCCCCAGGCACCTCAGCCCCTGCCCCTGTCACCTCTGCTGCCCTCAGTGAGGAGGCCATTGACCTCCTCAGGTCACTCACTGTTGGGCAGTCTACCATTTTGAATGCCCTCCAGGGTGTAGAAAGGGAGTTGCAACAAACCAATGCATTCCTCGAGGGCATTCATTCTGGTCAGGCGGCCCTTCATCGAACCTTTCAAACTCTTGCCTCAGCACTGATGGCAGCCATTGTCCCTGTGTCTAGCCTCCCCCCTCCAACTTCCTCCATCCAGACCCAATCCCCTGTACCTCTGCCTATCCCAAGCACACCATCAGACCAGCCTTCACACACCTCACCACACAAGGGAAGCTCAGGCAAACATAAGCACCACACATCCCACAGGCACTCACGCAAGCATCACACACATACAGACACAACAGCATCCACTGCCTCCACTGTGTCCCCCTCCTCCTCGTCTCCCTCCTCCCTCCCAGTCTCGTCTACACTCACACCTGCATGCATTACCACTACAGCCACTACGTCCCGCACCAGCACACCCACCACCACACCCCGCTCACGTGCACTCACCACCCCCACTACCATTTACACGTCCCCTGTGTCCTCTCCCAGTGTGTCTGTGACGCCCCCTGCCAAGATACACAAACGCAGGCACACACCCACCCAACATACATCCACCTCACAACAGCCTCCAGCGCATGCACCTGCACCCAAAGCCACAAAACTTACACCTCCTACAACCACCACCTCTTCCTCCACTCCCAAACCCCCTCCAGCTACCTATCCCAGTGTCTCCAAACAACTTTTCCTGTCCACCCTTAACCTATTTCCCACCACCCCCCATCCATCTCATAGATCCTGTACTAGCACCTCAGCCACAAAATCTCCAGGACCAGTGGTGCCTGTTGTCACAGGTATGTGGAGTGCACCGGCCACCAGGCCAGCCAGTGTGTCACGGAGCTCAGCGCAGTCCCTCCCCTGTGAAGCACCAGAAGTTGGCCAGTGACTGGAGGGAGAGGGGGAAGACTCCAGACAGCCAAGCCGCTCACATGGGTCCCGGGGGGAGTGTGGACTCAGCTGTGACTCCTCCCAAGGTGGGGAAGGGGCAGAAGAAACCCGCAAAGTCTGGGAGGAGCAGCACGGCAGAGAAGACCGCCATCATCCCCGCTGGCCAGGAGGCAACCGCCAGCCCCATTGTCGCTGCCCAGGAGGGCCCGCCAGCCCCATCGTCGCTGCCCAGGAGGCCACCACCAGTCCCATCGTTGCTGCCCAGGAGGCAACCGCCAGCCCATCTGACCAATGAAGGACCGCCAGCCACAGCCCAGCTGGGCAATGAAGGACTGGCAAGTCAAGCATAGCTGAACAGGGCAAAGACCGCTGAACAGGGCAAAGACCGCCAAGTCAAGCACCGCTGAACAGGGCAAGCACCGCTGAACAGGGCAAGGACCGCCAACTCAAGCACCGCTGAACAGGGCAAGGACCGCCAACTCAAGCACCGCTGAACAGGGCAAGCACCGCTGAACAGGGCAAGGACCGCCAACTCAAGCACCGCTGAACTGGGCAAGCACCGCTGAACAGGGCAAGGACCGCCAACTCAAGCACCGCTAAACAGGGCAAGCACCGCCAACTCAAGCACCACTGAACAGGGTAAGCACTGCTGAACAGGGCAAGGACCGCCAACTAAAGCACCGCTGAACAGGGCAAGGACCGCCAAGTTAAGCAACACCGAACAGGGCAAGGACCGCCAACTGAAGCACCGCTGAACAGGGCAAGCACCACCAACTCAAGCACCGCTGAACAGGGCAAGGACCGCCAACTCAAGCACCGCTGAACAGGGCAAGCACCGCTGAACGGGGCAAGGACCGCCAACTCAAGCACCGCTGAACAGGGCAAGGACAGCAATCAACCCACTGTAGGGACTTCAGAGACTGTGGCTTTGCACTCCCCAGGATGGTACAGTGGGCAATCCACCCACTGTAGAGACTTGTGAGACTGTGGCTTTGCACTCCCCAGGATGGTACAGTGGGAAATCCACCCACTGTAGGGACTTGAGAGACTGTGGCTTTGCACTCCCCAGGATACATCAATGGGCATGGAGCCCCCTCGTGGATCTGGCGTCGTGCACTCATCCGGCTGAGGTGCACCCCATTCCCTTCCCCCTGAGGTGCCTGTTGTATTTCTATCTGATGTCCCAGCAGTTTTCTCTCCGTCATGTTCGGGTATCTTGTGTGGGCCTCGCCCATGCATTTTGGGCCCAGTGGTCCACGGACTATGAATGGTGCAATACCTGAACTACCAATAGTGGTGTATATTTTGTTAATAGTGTATATATATATATATATATTTTTGCTTACTGAATTTTGAGATATTACAATGGTTACACTCATTTCCTTTTGTCTTTGCATTCTTCCGGGAGGTTTGGGGGGCGTTACTGTAATGTATAGATTTGCATTGGTGTGTGTGTTGTAGTGGGTGAGGGTGAGGGTGGGGGTGGGGGGGTGTTGTGTTGCGTGTGTGTGTCCCTGTTTTTTCCCTCCCCCTCCCCTCTGTCGTAGGTGCAGTACTCACCGTGGTCTTCACCACTGGCATTGGTGCTCCTGGTACAGGAGCAGGAAGACTAGCGCAGGAAGAATATGGAGTTCCGGCTCCATGTTGTCCTCCTTCCTCGTGGAGTGTGTAGAGGTGAGTGTTTTTCCTTCGAAATTCCTGTTTCTGGCGTGTTTTTCTCCGCGCTGAATCCGCCCCGGAAAAGGATTGGCCTGTCATAATAGTGCGGACGGTACAATGTCCTCCGACTGTCTGTTGGCGGTGACCGCCGAGCTGTTTCTTTGTACCACCGTGGCGGTCGGAGTGTTAAAGTGGCTGTCTTTGTTGGCGGTTTCCACCACGGTCGTAATTGCAAATTTTTTACCGCCGGCCTGTTGGCGGTCTTGCCGCCGCTTTAACACCGTCCGCCAGGTTTGTAATGACCACCCATGTCTCAGTGCACAACCGCACAGTAATTTGCCATTATGGTCCAGGCTGAATGATAATACATCTTGTCACTTTGTCCTTTTAAGTTGTGGATTGCACGATACCTGTATGGTCCTGGTGGTGCATATGAACTTCCCACAAACACATTTTTTGTCTCTCTTTCCAGGATGGACGGTCTATTTTGTTTCTCAAAAAAACATCCTGGTATTTTCTCCTGAGGAAAATACCTGCATCCACATAACAAGTCCTAGGTGTGGGGTAGAATTTCTTTTGGTCCTGATGAAGCACCCTGGATCTCTTCCTGCAGCCACTAGTTGCAAAAATGTTCACTTTTCTATGGCTAGCGAGTGCAGCTACTTGGGTATAGATTACAATGGAAGACAATGTTGTACAAGATAGTGTCGTAGAGTGGAGTGTTACAGAATGGAGTAGAGTGGAGTGGCATACAGTGATGTGGCGTACAGTGGAGTGGTGTAGAGTGGCATAGTATAGAGAGAGTGGTGTAGAGTGAAGTGCTGTACAGTGGAAGAGCATAGAGTGAAGTCATGTAGAGTGAAGTGGCATATAGCGGAGTGGCTTAGAGTAGAGTGCTGTAACACGGAGTGGCATGGAGTGGAATAACAGAGTGGAGAGGCATACAGTGGAGTGGCATAGAGTGCCATTGAGTCAAGTGGCATAGAGTGGAGTTGCCAAGAGTGGAGTGATATACACTTGGTTAGTGTATAGTGGAGTGGCGTAGAACAGAGTGGTGTAGAGTGTGATATCATAGAGTAGAGTGGCATTGAGTAGAGTGGCATACATTTTAGTTGCATAGAGTGGAGTGGCATAAAATAGAATACTGTACAGTAGAGTGGTGTACAGCAAGGTAGAGTGGAATAGCAAAGAATGGAGTGGTGTAGAGTGGAAGTGAGTAGAGTGGAGTGGCATAGAATTGACTGGCATACAGAAGAGTGGCATAAACTGGAGTAGTGCATAGTAAAACAGCTAAAGTAGAGTGTCAAAGAGTGAAGCAGCACATAGAGGAGTGGCTAGGCTGGAGTGACATAGAGTGAAGCGGCATATAGTGGAATAGCACAGAGTGGAGTGGCGTAAAGGGGAGTAGCATGTTGTAGATAGAGTAGAAAGGAGCAGTATATAGTTGGGTGGCAAAGACTGGAGTGCTGTAGAGCCAAGTAGCGTGTCGTACAGTACTGTGGAGTGCCATATAGTGGAATAGTTTAGATCAGAGTGGTGTACAGTGGAGTGACATACAGTAGAGTGGAAGAGATTGTTGCACAGTATAGTGTTGTAGAGTGTAGTGTGGTAGAGTAGAGTGGAGTGAGCAGAGTGCAGTGGCATAGCTCACAGTGAAGTAAAGTGTCCCATATAGTAGAGTGGTGTGTTGTATAGTAGAGTGGCGTGAGTCCAGTAGAGTTGAAAGGTACAGCGTACAGTCAAGTACACTGTCATAAATTGGAGTGACATTGTGTACAGTGGAGTGGTGTCTCGTAGAGTGTTGGAAAGTATCAAAGAGTAGAATAGAGTGCTGTGCAGTGTAGTATGGGGCCATAGAGTGTGGTAGAGGGTTGTAGAGTGTACTGGAGGGCCATAAAGAGGGCTACATAGTAATATAGTGGCACAGAGTGTAGTAGAGTCTTGTAGAGTGGATTTGAATAGAATGGAATAGTGTGGTGAAGTTGTGTAGAGTGGAGAGTCATAAAGTGGCTTAAAGTGGGAGTAATGTCATGCAGTAGAGTCCAATCGAGTAGTGTAGCGTAGAGTGGAGCAGCCTGTTGTAGAGTGCAGTGGCACGGAGTGGAGTAGAGTGGACTGATGTAGAATACAGTGGAGTATACTAGAGTGGTATGGTGTGTTGAAGGGTGGGGTGGACTAGTATGTTGAAGTGTGTCAGAAAGTGTCATTGAGTGGTGTAGAGTGGATTACAGTGTTGTACAGTGGAGTGGTGTGGAGTAGAGTGTGGTGCGGTATGGTAGAGTGGAGTAAACTGTTGTAGAGTTGAGTGGCATAGAGTAGCATACAATGGAGTTGTATAGAGTGCAGCAGGGGAGTACAGTGGAGTAGACTGGAGTGCTGTCTCATAGAGTATAGTATAGTATAGTAAGGTGGGGTGGAATGGTGTGGAGACAGTTGCTTAGAGTGTTGTAGATTGGAGCAAAGCATCCTACAGTGGTTTAGAGCAGAGTGCTGTAGACTTACATTGACAGGAGTATTTTGTTGCATAGTGGAGTGCTACAGAGTGGCGTAAAGTGAGGTAGATTGGAGGGGCATAGACAATAATTTAGTGGAGTACAGTGTGGTAGAACAGAGTACAGTCTAGTGGCGTGGAGTGGAGTTGGGTAGAGTAGAGAGAAGTACACTGGAATATTGTGGAATGGAGCGGCATAGCTTGGAGTAGTGTAGAGTGCTATATAGTGGAATAGTGTACAGTGGATTGGTATGGAATAATGGAGTGGCATAGAATGGCATAGAGTGAAATAGCACAGAGTTGAGTGGCATAGAAAGGAGGTTTTTTTTAAATTTGTTTATTGATTATGATGTAGTAAACATACAACAATGCAGCAAAAGACAAGCCCACAGATCATGAATACAAAGGCAACATTGGACTCCGTCCCCGCCCTGTCACCGGGACACAGTCTATGAAGAAAAGCACAATGATTCTCTGCACAGGTACACTACATTAAAGTCCCACAATGCCGCTAGGACACCCCCAGCGGTGGCAAAGTGTACATTGCAAAAACATAGTCCAGGTGTGAGGCCTTACGCAAAATGTCTGTAGGGCTAGAAACTAGGAACAGAATCAGCAGGTAAGAAATGAAGACGGAAGGCAGGCAGAGGAAGGACACAGGGGCGCACAGCCACTACCATCTTCACACAATTCTCCGTGTAAGAGAGAAGCGGTGGGAGATAGAGTCACCTAGCGCGTAGGCAATCATGCAACACAGACGCAGCCTCACTATAAGGCCTCCAGAAAGGAGAGCAGCGGAGCCCAAATATCCTTTGGCTGGAAACCCTCCGGGGCCAGCTCCCAAAAGGCTATCAGCTGTTCTTGTCAAAAGGAGGCATCACGCAGCCAGTCAGATCCACAAGGGGCCTACCCCCGGCCCCAGCACATGGCAACCCTGCACTTAGCCAGCAACATGAGCAGGCCCATCAGTCTCCTATGAGTCAGCCGAACCTCGTCCAAACAGCGGTAATCTGGGGGATAGAGGTAGCTCCAAGCCAGTCATTTCCGCAATCATACGCATTACCTCCACCCAGAAAGCACTCCCATGCAAGATGCAGAAATCCAGCATCAGGGGCACGACACAGTTCACAGAACGCATCCGCACGTAGGCCCATAGATCAAAGACGACGAGGGGTAGAGTATAGGTGGTTGTAAGGAAATGCCTCCTTGGCATGGTTACCCCCTGACTTTTTGCCTTTGGCATAGGTAAGTCACCCCTCTAGCAGGCCTTACAGCCCTAAGGCAGGGTGCACTATACTGCAGGTGAGGACATATGTGCATGAGCACTATGCCCCTACAGTATCTAAGCAAAACCTTAGATATTGTAAGTGCAGGGTAGCCATAATAGTATAATAGTATATGGTCTGGGAGTCTGTCAAACACGAACTCCACAGCATCATAATGGCTACACTGAAAACTGGGAAGTTTGGTATCAAACTCCTCAGCACAATAAATGCACACTGATGCCAGTGTGCACTTTATTGTAAAATATACTCAGAGGGCATCTTAGAGATGCCCCCTGAAAACATACCCGACTTCCAGTGTGGGCTGATTAGTTTCTGCCAGCCTGCCACACACCAGACATGTTGCTGGCCACATGGGGAGAGTGCCTTTGTCACTCTGTGGCCAGGAACAAAGCCTGTACTGGGTGAAGGTGCTTCTCACCTCCCCCTGCAGGAACTGTAACACCTGGCGGTGAGCCTCAAAGGCTCGCCCCCTTTGTTACAGCGCCACAGGGCATCCCAGCTAGTGGATATGCCTGCCCTTCCGGACACTGCCCCCACTTTTGGCGCAAGGCTGGAGGAGATAATGAGGAAAACAAGGAACAGTCACCCCCCAGTCAGGACAGCCCCTAAGGTGTCCTGAGCTGAGGTGACTCTTTCATTTAGAAATCCTAAATCTTGTAGAAGGAGGATTCCCCCAATAGGATTAGGGATGTTCCCCCCTCCCCACAGGGAGGAGGCACAAAGAGGGTGTAGCCACCCTCAAGGACATTAGCCATTGGCTACTGCCCTCCCAGACCTAAAAACACCCCTAAATTCAGTATTTAGGGGCTCCCATAACCGAGGAAGATAGATTCCTGCAACCTAAAGATGAAGAAGGACTGCTGACCTGAAGCCCTGCAGTGAACACTGGACGACAACTGATTTGGCCCCAGCCCCACCGGCCTGTCTCCCTACTTCGAGGAAAACTGCACCAGCATCCAACAGGGTCCAGCGACCTCTGAAGCCTCAGAGGACTACCCTGCATCTAAAGGACCAAGAAGCTCCTGAGAACAGCGGCCCTGTTCAACAAACTACAACTTTCTGCAACAAAGAAGCAACTTTTAAAGACCACACGTTTCTCTCCGGAAGCGTGAGACTTTCCACTCTGCACCCGACGCCCCCAGCTCGACCTGCGGAAAACGAACACTAGAGGGAGGACTCCCCAGCGACTGCGAGCCTGTGAGTAGCCAGAGTTGACCCCCCTGAGCCCCCACAGCGATACCTGCATAGGAAATTCAGAGGCTCCTCCTGACCGCGACTGCCTGTAACAAGGAACCTGACACCTCGAACCAGCACTGCACCCGCAGCCCCCAGGACCTGAAGGAACCGAACTCCAGTGCAGGAGCGACCCCCAGGTAACCCTCTGCCTAGCCCATGTGGTGGCTACCCCGAGGAAACCCCCCTGTGCCTGCCTGCGCCGTTTAAGAGACCCCTGGGTTTCCCCATTGATTCCTATCAGAAACCTGACACCTGTTTGCACTCTGCACCCGGCCGCCCCTGTGCCGCTGAGGGTGTACATTCTGTGCCTGCTTGTGTCCCCCCCAGTGCCCTACAAAACCCCCCTGGTCTTCCCTCCAAAGACGCGGGTACTTACCTGCCGGCAGACTGGAACCGGGGCACCCCTGTTTCCATTGAAGCCTATGGGTTTTGGGTACCTCTTTGACCTTTGCACCTGACTGGCCCTGAGCTGCTGGTGTGGTAACTTTGGGGTTGCCTTTAACCCCCAATGGTGGGCTACCTTGGACCCAACTTTGAACCCTGTAAGTGTTTTACTTACCTGTGAACTTAACAATTACTTACCTCCCCCAGGAACTGTTGATTTTTGCAATGTGTCCACTTTTAAAATAGCTTATTGCCATTTTTGTCAAAACTGTACATGCTATTGTGATTATTAAAAGTTCCTAGAATACCTGAGTGAGATACCTTTCATTTGAAGTATTACTTGTAAATCTTGAACCTGTGGTTCTTAAAAGAAACTAAGAAAATATATTTTTCTATATAAAAACCTATTGGCCTGGAGTAAGTCTTTGAGTGTGTGTTCCTCATTTATTGCCTGTGTGTGTACAACAAATGCTTAACACTACCCTCTGATAAGCCTACTGCTCAACCACACTACCACAAAATAGAGCATTAGAATTATCTCTTTTTGCCACTATCTTACCTCTAAGGGGAACCCTTGGACTCTGTGCAGACTATTTCTTACTTTGAAATAGTATATACAGAGCCAACTTCCTACAGCGGTACTAAAACTTGAAATGAATCAGACGTAGCCTATAGTTGGGGGACAAAGCTCTCATATGCGCACAGCATCTCCGCCACGCCTCCTCCGAAATAGTTCTTGCCCACATCCGCCTCCCATCGCACCCTGGCAGACACTCCAATTTCACCTCGCCGCTCCTGTATGCAATTACACAATTTAGTAATTAATTTACGCTGTGACTGAGTGCGGCACAATACCTCCAAGGCTGACATTCCGGTGGAGTCTCCGGAAGTCCGGAGAATCGAGCACGCAGCATAGCGCAGACATGTAGTACATACATCCACTGCAGCGCAGTGGCGCATCCATCCACAAGCGCATCCCCAGGGGAGATTAGTCGACCATTCACAACCCAGTTGCCCAAATCAGCTAAGTTCAAATCCCGATTAAAGTCACGCAACCTCACGTCACGTAACATCCTAACATCAGCAGCAGAAAGAACTGGCAGCGAGGGAGCAAAAGGTATACTAACTCCAGAGCGGTGCAAAAGCACTGTCCAGGCTCGAGCGGTGCACGTCACAGTGTCAACGCCCCGTGATCGAGGCCGGGAGGAATTGCCGAGGACACGAGCCAAGCCATCCGGCCACAGAGCATCACTTTCAGGCGCAAGATATGGCAAATACCGAATCGGAGGCAGCCAATAATATGCAAAATGCGCCTGAGCGCAATAATAGTAAAGCTCCAGATCCGGGGCAGCTAGGCTACCCAACTCAAATGGTAGCGTCAGCTTCTCCCAGGCAATACAAGGCTGTCCACCGGCCCAAACCAATCAGATCAGAGCTGAATGAAGACGACTCAGGAAGCTCGCTGGAAGTAGAAGAGGGAGGTTCACAAACAGATACATACATTTAGGCAACACCACCATTTTCGCAATGGCAATACACCCAATCAGCGAGATCGGTAGCGAGCGCCATGCCTCGACATTATACTCCAACCACGATATAGCCTTACCATAATTGGCCAGCCAGAGAGCCTCCACATCGCAACTCAACCAGACTCCCAGATAGCGAACCGGTCCGCTCGCCCACTCAATTGGGTACCGGGAAGGGAAGTCCATCACACCCGCAGACAGAGGCAGCACCACTGACTTAGACCAGTTGATCACAATTCCAGAAAAAGTGCCAAAAAGCACTATCTCATCAAAAAAAAGTCAAAATTTTTACACTGCTCACGAACGTACAACGCAATATGATCAGCATACATAGATATCAGAATAGGCCGCTGCCAGAATGGAAGACCCCTGTCATTATGGTGCTGCCTCAACCACGCCGCAAGGGGCTCTATCGCCACAGCAAAAAGTAACGGGGACAGAGGGCACCCCTGACGAGTCCCTCGGGCGACCGGAAAAGGGTCCGAAATATTCCCGTTTAAACGGAGTCTGGCAGTAGGGGACGAATACAGCAATCTAATCAATTTCATAAAGGAAGCACTCAGTCCCACTCTAGCAAGCAGCGCAAACATATACTCCCATGCCAAGGAATCGAAAGCCTTAGTAGCATCCAAAAACACCGCCGCCATATCCTCGTCTGCCTCCATCGAGCCCGCAACCGCAAAAAACGTGCGCAACTTGTGAGATGTGGATCTTCCAGGCACAAACCCAGACTGATCCAGTAGTACCTGCCTCAGAAGCAGCAGCTGCAACCACGCCACAATCATTTTGGCCAAGATTTTGTTGTTGATGTTGATCATAGAAAGCGGGCGATACGAGTCACAACAGCACGGATCCTTACCAGGTTTGAGTATCGTGACAATCAAGGCCTCACGGAGAGTGGCAGGAAGGATCCCAGTTTCCATTGACTCCGCGTATACCTCCAGGAGGTGAGGAGCAAGAATATCAGAGTACTCCTTGTAGAACGCAGGGGTCAAGCCATCTAGCCCAAGAGACTTATCGCTAGGCAGACTGCAAATCGCTGCAACAACCTCCTCCACCGAAAAGGGGGCATCAAAATAGGAACGATGAGCATCATCAAACCATAATAACGCAATCTCAAAGAAGTAAGCCTGAGCCTCAGCAGCATCCAACCCAGTTGGCTCCGTAAATAAATTCACAAACAATTGGGTAAAAACCTGCATAACGCCCGCATCCCAGCCACACGTTCACCCCCAGCGCCGTCATTCTCAGTAACATAGTTGCTGGCCCATGGCCTGCGCAGCATGCTCACCAACGTATGTGCGGCCCTCTCCCCCTCACCATAGCGTCGGGCCTTGGCATACCTCCCAAGAAAACAAATCTCTCTGAGAGAGGCATCCTCATACAAGGACACAGCACTCCGCAGCTCTGCCAGTGCATCACCAAACCAGTCAACCACCAGGCGCCTCTCCAGATCCACTATCTTCCCCCCCAAATCTTCCAGCTCCCAGTGAAGCGCCTTCAGCACACCATGTTGTTTCAAGAGGAACACACCACGGATAACCACCTTAAATGCCGCCCACAAAGTGCCAGCCGAACTCACAGATCCTCACGAAACACCCTGTCCCAGAGCGCCCCGTGCAGCAGCCGCCACAAAAACGTGAGCTTCAACCCACAGGGCACCTCCAGCACAAACTTAACCGGCGAGTGATCCGATAAAGTGCGAGGCAGGTGATCCACAGATCGCCTCCAGAGCTCTACGTCTCTAGTACCCAACCAGCGATCTATGCGGGACCAGCTGCTGTGAGTATAGTTAACACACGTACCCTCTCTGGCGGCTCCATGCTTCACCCTCCACAGATCTACCAAAGCGCCCTCATTCATCACCGAAGTCAGAGCCCTTGCCGCTGCAACGTGCTGCACCGTAGTTATACTTTCACGATCCACCGTCAGATCCAGAATCACATTAAAGTCTCCACCCCAGATCACCACACCATTACCCAGCGACTCCACCAAATGGCACAGCTCGCGAAAAAACTCAGGGTCATCAGTTTTAGAACCATGGATGGAGACAAGCCTACAAGCTCTATCCAGCAATGTACCACTTAATATGACGTATCTGCCATTAGGATCAGCAACAATTTTCTGAGTACGCCACTACAACCCTTTACGCAGCAATATCGCCCCACCACGGACACAGTGCGAAAACAACGAACAGTGATATTCACCGATCCAGCCAGCCCTTAGCCTGCCCTGCGTAGAAGTTACCAAGTGTGTCTCCTGCAGCACACAGATATCAATTTCATGGTGTTAAACAAATGCAGACATGAGGCGTGCCTTTCTCCCATCATTCAGCCCACGCACATTCCAAGTCAGAAAACGTACAGTTGTCATATTTCTCGTTCCCATCTCAGCCTCTTCGCAAGAAAAAGGCACCTCCACCGTACCCCAACCTGCCAGCCAACAGCAAACGAACAAGAAAAAAGAAAATGGGAAAGGCAAAGCAGAACTCTGAATACCCCAACTCCCTCCCACGCAGACCCCCCAAATGAGCCAAAGCAGATGCCCACCCCCCCAAAACAACCAACAACCCATTCATAACAGGTAAGCTAGAATCAGGACTCATCCAGAGGGCGAGAGCCAGGCCATCCATCCCACCATCCAATCAGGAATGGGGTAGAAGGGCAAAAGGGCCAAAGGGCCAAACAGCAAAATGGTGCGGCAGAGCAACCCCAGGCAAAGAAGTAGAACATGTGCACCTCCAGCAACCCCCAGTAAGCCGTCCCAGTCCCAACACCCTGCCAATCAGTCATTATCACTCAAAGCGGCATGCTCAGATCTGGAACCATCCGGGCCCGAGACCTCCAACCCCTTAGACACGTTTTGGTGAATTTGGCCGCCAGCTTTGGGTCAGTGAAAAACAGCAGCTTCCCTTCATGCTGCACCTTTAGCTTGGCCGCGTATAGCGGAGCGAATCTCGCGCCTGTCTGGCTCAGCATGCGCTTAATCGGCAAATAGGCATGCCGCACTGCCTGCACACCAGGGGTATAGTCCGGGAAGAAGTTGAGATCAGAGTTCTTGTAGATCACAGGTCTCCGCTCCTGGCCCAGCCTGAGGACAGTATCTCTGTCTCGATAATTCTGCAGGTGGGTGATTATGTGACGCGGAGGGGCTCCAAGCGGGGGCCGAGGTCCCAGGGATCTGTGGGCCACCACCAGCTGGGAGAGTTCTCCAGAGAAGAGGTCAGATAAAATGCCCTCCACAAATTCCTCCATGCAACCCATGCCCGTAGTCTCCGGCAAACCAATTATGCAAATATTGTTTAGGCGCAACCGCGCTTCCAAGTCTTCATTTTTATTTTGTATAACTTCCAAAACTTGTTCCATTTGTAGAAGTTGTTCTCTATCGCCACTGCGATGATCCTCCAGATTTGTTGTCCGCGACTCCAATAACTCAAATCTGGAGTCATGATCATCCACCTGGGCCCTGATCCAGTCCAGCTGCTCAGCCACATGATCAAGCTTTGCATCAATGCCCGCAAGGCTGTTCTTGAGATCCAGAAACATAGCCTTAACCGAGGCATCCGGGCTCCCCTCCTCGGCTTTTTCGCCACCGGGTAGAGAGGCAGAAGAGCCACCTCTCTTCTTTCCACCCTCGAAGGTGAGCCTAGACTGTCTCTGCTCGACCTTGCCCATGGTCCATAACCGCAGGCGCCAACCAGCCTAGCCCACCAGCGGAAAGGCCACTAAGCAGTCAGCCGAGGAGATCTTTGCACCCAAGGGCCACCCCACAAACTCCGGGGGACCGCTTGGCACAGTCCAGGCAAGGCAGGAGCAGGCCCCCAGTTCACCACTCAGACGCACCCAGCACAGCGGCCCGGGAACCCCCAGCCGTAACCTGCAGTCACCGCAAGGGCATTTGCATACGTCCAACGATGAGACACGTCCAAGTGCAGCCCAGTGACCAAGAGTACCAACTTAGGCCCACGCCCGGCAGCGCCAGTCCACTCACCACAGGCGCACCAGCCTGCAAAGAGGCAAGGCCAAGAAGGGCTTCACAGCTCCAGCAGGTAGGATAACTCCTCTGGCCCGACCTGGCCGGCGACGTCCCCCAAGCCACCAGGGCCCAGCGCCAACCCCACAGAAGCGTGCCGTGCGTCAATCAGCTCACGCAGGCCTCCCCAGGCTGGCCTCAGGCACCCAGCCACCCAAGAGGCAGCCGGCCGACAGGCTCCTGTATCACCACCGCACCCAGGACTAATCCAATGCCTCCGGCCCGCGTCCGCACCTCGGGCACCCAGCCCAGCAGGAGCCAGCCGGGCCACACACACGGTGCTGCAGCGCCTCAGCACCGTCCAGGCCACGGTCCGATCCGACCGCCGAAAGGCCCAAATGCCCCCGCTAGACGTTCCTGCTCTCAGGCAGCCGCGAGGCTCCCCAGGGCCCACCAGCAAGGGTGCGAGTCGGGAGGAGAAGCGGTCGTGGCACTGCAGGCCTCGCCAGTGCAGCCAGGCCCGGCTCTCCCGAGCTGGGGAGAAACACCTCGACCAGCCGTCACCGGGACCCGCCGTCAGAACAGAAAAACCAGGGCTCCGGAGGACCACAGCACAAGCCTAGTGCACGGTCAGCCGCCCTGCCAGGAGAAATAAACGAAAAAGGCCCTGAGCCCGGCAGAGCCTCACGCAGTGATGGCCATCTTGCCGGCAGGCCAGGCTACACCCCCGCAGAGAAAGGAGTTGAATACAGTGGAAAAGTGTTTCACACAGTGGCATCCTGTGGAGTGCCGTTGACTGGAGTGGCATAGAGTGGAGTGATATAGAGTGGAATGGCATACATTAGAGTGACATTCAGGGAAATAGCATAGAGTGGAGTACCATAGAGTGGAGTGGCATCTAGTTGAGTGGCATAGAGTGGAGGTAGCATAGCTCGGAATAGTGTACAGTGGAGTTATGTACAGTGGAATAGCGTACATTTAACTGGCATATATTGGAGTGGCATTGACTGGAGTGGCCTAAAGTGGAATAGCATATATTAGAGTGGTGTACAATGAGATGTCATAGAATGAAGTAGCTTAAAATGGAGTGGTGCACACTATAGTGCCATAGACTTGAGTGGCATAGAGTTCAATAGCATGCAGTGGAGTAGTGTACAGTGGAATGGAGTAGAGTGGTGTCATAGAAGAGACTAGCATGCGGTGCAGAGGTGTACAGTGGAATTGTGGCCAGTTGAGTGGCAAAGAGTGGAGTTGGGTAGATAGGAGTAGAGTAGAGTGCAATAGTATAAAGTAGACTGGCATAGATTGTAGTTGCATTCAGTGGAATAGCATATATTGGGGTGGCATTCAGTGGAGTGCAGCAGAGTGGAGTGACATAGAGT
The DNA here is from genome assembly GCF_031143425.1 of Pleurodeles waltl. Taxonomy (NCBI): domain Eukaryota; kingdom Metazoa; phylum Chordata; class Amphibia; order Caudata; family Salamandridae; genus Pleurodeles; species Pleurodeles waltl. The sequence goes on from NC_090437.1 coordinate 745,054,443, forward strand.
GGAGTTGTGTACAGTGGAATAGTGGAGAGTGGAGTGGCATAGACTGGAGTGCATAGACCATAGCATCCAAAACTATACCTACAGAGTGGCTACCTCCACTCTGTAATATAGTACAAAGTGGAGGTAGCCACTCTATAGTTACAGTTAGGAGTCCTTGAGATAGGAATTCCTCATATCTTAATAATAATAACTTTGCTCTTGTTTGACAATCTTCATGAACTTATGCAGTCCTACAGCCTTTTCTACATTTGCAGATGATGCACAGTTATTGGTGGATCATCAACAGGGTGCAAAGAAAAAAGAGGGGTCCCAAAATGCATTTTTCTTCCAATGCATTTTCCATAGACTTTTGTATTGGACGTACCACCAAAACAGACAGTCTAATTTCTATGGCATTTTGTGGGACTCTAAATTATGGTGTGCAGATGATCCTATTTGGTAGTGCAGGCAAGTAGAGTAAGTTTTCCTAAACTTACAAGGCATTTTAACTTAGTGATATCAGTGGTCGCAGTAATTTCAGGAACATACAGAACTACGTGCCAATGACAAGGTATTATGTGATTGGCTAATGATTGGTGGTAATATAGCTGAAGGCAGTCATGTTGTTTTAAGGAAACTGTGACTTTCCCAACTTCCCTTGATTTAGTGTTCCTTATCCCTGCCTGTTTTTTTGTGTTTTCATTATCTTTTTTCACAGCTGACTTCCTCTTGTCTGTAGCTTTCCTTATCCCCACCCCATTTTTGTTATGGTGACAGAAAACATTTCCCTCACACTCTTGTACACATTTCCTCCTCATCTCTGTGCAGTTGAGTACACAAAGACAGGCTGACTTTGGGCTGCATTCAGAGTGACTAGACAAAATCTCAGCTACTACTAGGAAACTGTGTGTAAGATGGAGCAACTTTTAGTGTTGACATGAAAGGATGTTGCTTAGTTTGACAATAGATTTTTTTGCCTCTAAAAATGTCATTTTTTAAAAGTACCTGCTCATAACTATTTAGTATATTGATTAACATTTCTCATTGCAGAACAACCCACCACCTCCCCCTCGACCCATGGGTCGGACACAACCTCCTCATCCATTCCTCCTGTTGCTGCTGGTAAGTCATGTTTAATATTTACTACTTTTCACCTACTGTGCATTATGGTCTTTTCTATTTTCTATTTTCCTAATCTTCACCCTAGCCAATTTGGTGTCTGCTTTTACCATGCATATTTAACTTCTTGTGTAATGGTTTCTTTTATATTCTATCATTTTCAGCTGCTGACTTCCACCTGTCTGTAGCTGTTTACTCCTCACTTCGTTTAGTAACCTTTTCTTCACCCCTCTTTTACATCTCTAGTGTTCTTGACAGGCGTTTTGTGGTAATGTCGAGAAACACAGGCCTAAGTATTAATGTAGGTTGACAGAAAGCTTTATTGAATAAACAGCCAATAGCACAGGAAAAGAGATGGTCATCATGGGCCCCAACAGGGTGTCATACATGGTTCCATGATGTTGTGACAGTGCAGCACATCAGGATACAACCAATACCATTAGTCCTTTCCATTGCCTTCCACCCCTTCATTGCTTTTAGATCTGTTTCTAGCCATGTTCCTCCATTCTAAGAAAAAACAATAATAATAACATTGAATAGCTGACTACTTGGTTTCAAAAAGTCAAGTAAACCTTTCAAAGTGATACTCTTCAGAAAGAAAATAAAAAAGGATAACCTTACATTACTGAAGTATATTTTTGTAACTTTGCAAATGGGTACATATATCTAAATATATGTGTTATGCTTTTGTCTAGATCCGGAAGTACATCAGACTCCTGAGGAGGCGGGGAGAGGAGACCAACACTATCCTGTGGAGGGAGAAGAAGTGATGGCTGCGGCAAGTATTAAGTTATTTTCCTTTCTCAATGACAACTACTGCATTTAGTGAGGTAGCTTAGAGTCAAACCCACCAGAATTGTGCAAAATATGAAACTAATATGGCACTTGGCACAGTGTTAGGTAGTCATATGAACAATGATTTTTGATATAGACCCCTAAAATCTGACCACCCATTTAATACAAAATGGCCGCTGAAAGGGCCAGTACATTATCATAAATGTAATATTAGTCTTCCAGCACATAAATGTAATGGTTTTTTAGCCAAGAATTAAAAAAATGTTGCAATTTAGTTGACTCATAGTACACTATGATAAGTATGTAGATTTATGGTAGATATACAAGGTGTTCCACATAACTTGCTCACCCCCCTTGACTTTTGAACTGCTAAAGATAGAAATGTTAAATAAAAATCATAGTTCATCAAAAAATGTCTAGTTTATGTTGTTACTTTTTTAGAGGCACTTGAGACCTACATACAGGGTGTACCAAAAGTCTATTACAAAATGTTAAATGACACCCTGGATATTTTTTCTTATATTTTCGTTATAATATAAAAATTGATTTTGTGACATTTAAAATCAAAACATTTTTGAGTGAAAAAAATGAAGATACAAATGATATTGTTATTAATGTTTATTGGTATTTTAGTCAACCGTTTTCTTTAAGGTTACAATTTGGTCAATCATCTAAAACATGTCCTTCTGATTGCATTGTCCATCACAAACACAAAGACTAGTACATGGAAGAGACAATTGTTTACACTTACAAGCATGAGTACACAATGTTTTACATTCACATTTAACAAGTTCCCTGCAGTATTTTGAAGCATCAGGAAAAAGTGACCACAGAGGTTCATATCCAAAATATTCCCTCTGCCATCCCCACTGAGCACAATCAGGTATATCAGGATACACATTCCACCACTGAGCCCCCACGTAACCCGCATGAAAAATAGGTCTCTTACTGTGCTGTAAAAGAGCAGCCTCACTCAATGGCACATTTTCTAGAGAGCAATTAAGTTTGGTCACCATCATTCTTTGACACTTGTTAACAGAATCAGTTTTAATCTTCTTATTGTACAGTCTAATTAAAAATTGCTAAAGCTGACTGAAATCTTTATTTAAAATATCTGGTGGGCAATGAGAGAGCTCATTAAATGTTTCCCTGCCACATTCCCCAACCTGTTTTCTAGCCACGACATGCAAATGCATATACAGTGTAGCAACCTGTAAATGCAATGAAAAATAAAATACCACTGCAAACACTTTTGCCAACTTTATTAGCATACCCATGGGTAGACAGTAGCCTTTGATGTTTCCCAATACCAAAATCAACCCACAATTTGAAAAATGTAAGCTGCTAAATGCATAAAGAGCAATAACTGCTATATCGGAATCAATAGTATGTATGGTTACAGACGTCTGGCCACTTTCACTAGCATGTTTTACATGGAATAGTATTCGGGTATCAGCTCTTCTTGATAACATGGTCTGAATTCAGATGCATTCAGATTTTTGGGAATATTCACTGTGTTTTCATCCTTTGTCAGTACTACAATTTTACCCTCTGATATCTCAAGATTCAAGAAGTTAGAAGCCAAGCATTGGAACAAATCATTTATGTTATCTTCATTTGTAGAAAAGTCGTCCATTTTTTTGGCATCTTTGTTGAATCTTTTACACAATAGTGTGGATCAAAACCTGACCTATTCCCTTCTTCCTTTTTTCAGAGACCCCTCTATGTAATGGTCAAATACTATAGGGTTCATTATGATCCCCGGCAGTTCAGACCTCCCTGCTGGCGTCAGGTGAAAAGACCGCCACTGGCATGGCGGTCTGAACCGCCATATAAACAACACATGGAGGGCCATAGGCGGCCCTCCTCCACCGCCAGGCTGCCGCCAACAGGCAGCCTGACAGTGGAGGGAATCATTACCCGACAGGGCAGCGCTGCTGCCCCTCGGATAATGATCCCTTCTTGCACCAGCGGCATTGACGGCGGCCCCATGTGGCAATTTCCCGGTCCTTCATTCTGCTGGACCAGTGGGCGGAAACAATGTTCTTTATGCGTCCGGCGGGGACCCAAGGGGGCTGGCGGTCAGTGGAATGACCGCCAACATGAACACGGCGGTAAACACTGCCGTGTTCATAATGAGGGCCTATGTCTACTTGTTTCATTTTGTTAAGTATGTTCATTACATAAGGCTGGAATATAGGTGATGTTCTCTTGAAAATTGCGTATATTGTCGGGTGTTAAGGAATAGATGATTACTGATTCATGCATAATAAGACAACTTGCAGTGCCTGGAATGTTATTAATGTTGTCTACAGCACCATGAAGATTTTCAAAACAAGAGATGATATCAGACTTTGTCCCTTTTCTTAGCAATCCTCCCTTAGAAAGTGATGGAGGAATAATCAAGATTCTCATGGGCCAAAAAAATCCTTTAAATCCCCTTCTCTCTCTTGACAAAGAATATACAGTCTAGTGAAAAGATGAGCAGTCGCTTTTTAAGATGGATACTTTGTGGTTTACTGATTTTGGGACTACCTTATGAAATAAACATAGCTTGTTTCTAGGAATAGGTTCAAAAATAGATTTTTTGCAGCATATCAGGCGTTCTTGAACAGACGTGCCATATTGAGTTCTCCCCACATCATCACAAGTACACACAGATTTATTTGCATTATCACTCGTGATTAAGTTGGATGCAGTATTTATAAGATTTTCACCAATTCCACAGGCATAAGGATTTCTGTTATCATGTGGAAACACATGTGTAAGTTCCATAACATCATTTGCAAATCAAGTTTTTGTTTTCATTGTGAACAGTTATTTTTCGTTTTCACTGAATTCCATTTCTTCATCAAATTGTCCCAGTAAAAGGTAGTAGAGTTACATTATCTTTTTTGTGGTGGATGTTTCCTTTATAGTTTGCCTTCTTACACTTACTGGTATGATACCAAAAAAGCTGTGAGACTGACAAAGCTGCACTTCTCTTATCATTTACTGTGCTGTCATTTGAAATGTTACAACCTTCCATAATCATTTGTATGAGATTTAGCTTAGCAGTCCCTATTGACTTTTCTTGGCAATTTTGCTTATACTGTCCACTAAATCCATCTACTTCAAGTTGAAACATTTCTTTTTTAATAATAGCAGCTACGTTGGCCAGGCAGACAGCATCCTGAAGAGCATTTTGTTCACAGACACTGAACATATTTTCTCCTATATTATTTTTGAGCACTAGAAGAATATCTCTACCTTTTTGGTTCAGCTGTAAGTTCTGGTATGAATGAAGGAATCTTTCCTTTTAATCATTTGCTGTGTGCATTTTTGTCTGCATTTTCTACACCTAATTCTTTCACAGAGTTAACTACAAGTGATTTGATGTTAGATAAAGTAAATACTTGTGAGAATTTTGAAGTGTATCTTCAAGATAGTTTACAATTTTACCTAATACCATGCCATAGATTAATATCAATTTGTTGTCTCCGCTTTTTTCTTTGTTCTGTATTTGCCGAAGCTGGTTATAAGACTAACAAGGCACATTTTGTGTTACTTTGCTTCATTCGCAACCATATCAGCACCACTTAACTTGGCGAGTACTTTTTAGTCACTTAATGCAACTGCAGCATTTCAAACTTAATTACTCAATTCAAGTGCACGCACATTTATAAGTTCTGCCCCTGACTCTTCATCACAGAAGAAACATGTGTCTTTCAATTCACCAACTATAAATGGAGCACGCACACACCTTGAAATACTCTCTTGAAGGCTGTCTTGAACTAGTTTAGGTCTTTTGATTACCTTGCAAGTTTGTGTTTGTCAAATTTGTTACTACATATTTTATGTAATTTTCCACAGTTCATTTAACAGTTGTTCAACTACATCATGATTTTTTAACAATCAATTTTGTCTTGATGATTGATGGAAGTCCTTTTATTTTGTCAAAAGCTAGCAGATCACCAAGCAAACGTTTGTACCAAATTCCTTTCTGAGAACGTTTACTATTAGCTGAACACACTAAAACCTTTGGTAAATCTTGTTGACACAATACACACAGATCCCAATCAATCTCAGTTCCAACATTTTGTATACTAGACATAAACTCTTCAATAATATTCACAAATTCACATGAGGCGTGCCTTTCTCCCATCATTCAGCCCACGCACATTCCAAGTCAGAAAACGTACAGTTGTCATATTTCTCGTTCCCATCTCAGCCTCTTCGCAAGAAAAAGGCACCTCCACCGTACCCCAACCTGCCAGCCAACAGCAAACGAACAAGAAAAAAGAAAATGGGAAAGGCAAAGCAGAACTCTGAATACCCCAACTCCCTCCCACGCAGACCCCCCAAATGAGCCAAAGCAGATGCCCACCCCCCCAAAACAACCAACAACCCATTCATAACAGGTAAGCTAGAATCAGGACTCATCCAGAGGGCGAGAGCCAGGCCATCCATCCCACCATCCAATCAGGAATGGGGTAGAAGGGCAAAAGGGCCAAAGGGCCAAACAGCAAAATGGTGCGGCAGAGCAACCCCAGGCAAAGAAGTAGAACATGTGCACCTCCAGCAACCCCCAGTAAGCCGTCCCAGTCCCAACACCCTGCCAATCAGTCATTATCACTCAAAGCGGCATGCTCAGATCTGGAACCATCCGGGCCCGAGACCTCCAACCCCTTAGACACGTTTTGGTGAATTTGGCCGCCAGCTTTGGGTCAGTGAAAAACAGCAGCTTCCCTTCATGCTGCACCTTTAGCTTGGCCGCGTATAGCGGAGCGAATCTCGCGCCTGTCTGGCTCAGCATGCGCTTAATCGGCAAATAGGCATGCCGCACTGCCTGCACACCAGGGGTATAGTCCGGGAAGAAGTTGAGATCAGAGTTCTTGTAGATCACAGGTCTCCGCTCCTGGCCCAGCCTGAGGACAGTATCTCTGTCTCGATAATTCTGCAGGTGGGTGATTATGTGACGCGGAGGGGCTCCAAGCGGGGGCCGAGGTCCCAGGGATCTGTGGGCCACCACCAGCTGGGAGAGTTCTCCAGAGAAGAGGTCAGATAAAATGCCCTCCACAAATTCCTCCATGCAACCCATGCCCGTAGTCTCCGGCAAACCAATTATGCAAATATTGTTTAGGCGCAACCGCGCTTCCAAGTCTTCATTTTTATTTTGTATAACTTCCAAAACTTGTTCCATTTGTAGAAGTTGTTCTCTATCGCCACTGCGATGATCCTCCAGATTTGTTGTCCGCGACTCCAATAACTCAAATCTGGAGTCATGATCATCCACCTGGGCCCTGATCCAGTCCAGCTGCTCAGCCACATGATCAAGCTTTGCATCAATGCCCGCAAGGCTGTTCTTGAGATCCAGAAACATAGCCTTAACCGAGGCATCCGGGCTCCCCTCCTCGGCTTTTTCGCCACCGGGTAGAGAGGCAGAAGAGCCACCTCTCTTCTTTCCACCCTCGAAGGTGAGCCTAGACTGTCTCTGCTCGACCTTGCCCATGGTCCATAACCGCAGGCGCCAACCAGCCTAGCCCACCAGCGGAAAGGCCACTAAGCAGTCAGCCGAGGAGATCTTTGCACCCAAGGGCCACCCCACAAACTCCGGGGGACCGCTTGGCACAGTCCAGGCAAGGCAGGAGCAGGCCCCCAGTTCACCACTCAGACGCACCCAGCACAGCGGCCCGGGAACCCCCAGCCGTAACCTGCAGTCACCGCAAGGGCATTTGCATACGTCCAACGATGAGACACCTCCAAGTGCAGCCCAGTGACCAAGAGTACCAACTTAGGCCCACGCCCGGCAGCGCCAGTCCACTCACCACAGGCGCACCAGCCTGCAAAGAGGCAAGGCCAAGAAGGGCTTCACAGCTCCAGCAGGTAGGATAACTCCTCTGGCCCGACCTGGCCGGCGACGTCCCCCAAGCCACCAGGGCCCAGCGCCAACCCCACAGAAGCGTGCCGTGCGTCAATCAGCTCACGCAGGCCTCCCCAGGCTGGCCTCAGGCACCCAGCCACCCAAGAGGCAGCCGGCCGACAGGCTCCTGTATCACCACCGCACCCAGGACTAATCCAATGCCTCCGGCCCGCGTCCGCACCTCGGGCACCCAGCCCAGCAGGAGCCAGCCGGGCCACACACACGGTGCTGCAGCGCCTCAGCACCGTCCAGGCCACGGTCCGATCCGACCGCCGAAAGGCCCAAATGCCCCCGCTAGACGTTCCTGCTCTCAGGCAGCCGCGAGGCTCCCCAGGGCCCACCAGCAAGGGTGCGAGTCGGGAGGAGAAGCGGTCGTGGCACTGCAGGCCTCGCCAGTGCAGCCAGGCCCGGCTCTCCCGAGCTGGGGAGAAACACCTCGACCAGCCGTCACCGGGACCCGCCGTCAGAACAGAAAAACCAGGGCTCCGGAGGACCACAGCACAAGCCTAGTGCACGGTCAGCCGCCCTGCCAGGAGAAATAAACGAAAAAGGCCCTGAGCCCGGCAGAGCCTCACGCAGTGATGGCCATCTTGCCGGCAGGCCAGGCTACACCCCCGCAGAGAAAGGAGTTGAATACAGTGGAAAAGTGTTTCACACAGTGGCATCCTGTGGAGTGCCGTTGACTGGAGTGGCATAGAGTGGAGTGATATAGAGTGGAATGGCATACATTAGAGTGACATTCAGGGAAATAGCATAGAGTGGAGTACCATAGAGTGGAGTGGCATCTAGTTGAGTGGCATAGAGTGGAGGTAGCATAGCTCGGAATAGTGTACAGTGGAGTTATGTACAGTGGAATAGCGTACATTTAACTGGCATATATTGGAGTGGCATTGACTGGAGTGGCCTAAAGTGGAATAGCATATATTAGAGTGGTGTACAATGAGATGTCATAGAATGAAGTAGCTTAAAATGGAGTGGTGCACACTATAGTGCCATAGACTTGAGTGGCATAGAGTTCAATAGCATGCAGTGGAGTAGTGTACAGTGGAATGGAGTAGAGTGGTGTCATAGAAGAGACTAGCATGCGGTGCAGAGGTGTACAGTGGAATTGTGGCCAGTTGAGTGGCAAAGAGTGGAGTTGGGTAGATAGGAGTAGAGTAGAGTGCAATAGTATAAAGTAGACTGGCATAGATTGTAGTTGCATTCAGTGGAATAGCATATATTGGGGTGGCATTCAGTGGAGTGCAGCAGAGTGGAGTGACATAGAGTGGAGTTGTGTACAGTGGAATAGTGGAGAGTGGAGTGGCATAGACTGGAGTGCATAGACCATAGCATCCAAAACTATACCTACAGAGTGGCTACCTCAACTCTGTAATATAGTACAAAGTGGAGGTAGCCACTCTATAGTTACAGTTAGGAGTCCTTGAGATAGGAATTCCTCATATCTTAATAATAATAACTTTGCTCTTGTTTGACAATCTTCATGAACTTATGCAGTCCTACAGCCTTTTCTACATTTGCAGATGATGCACAGTTATTGGTGGATCATCAACAGGGTGCAAAGAAAAAAGAGGGGTCCCAAAATGCATTTTTCTTCCAATGCATTTTCCATAGACTTTTGTATTGGACGTACCACCAAAACAGACAGTCTAATTTCTATGGCATTTTGTGGGACTCTAAATTATGGTGTGCAGATGATCCTATTTGGTAGTGCAGGCAAGTAGAGTAAGTTTTCCTAAACTTACAAGGCATTTTAACTTAGTGATATCAGTGGTCGCAGTAATTTCAGGAACATACAGAACTACGTGCCAATGACAAGGTATTATGTGATTGGCTAATGATTGGTGGTAATATAGCTGAAGGCAGTCATGTTGTTTTAAGGAAACTGTGACTTTCCCAACTTCCCTTGATTTAGTGTTCCTTATCCCTGCCTGTTTTTTTGTGTTTTCATTATCTTTTTTCACAGCTGACTTCCTCTTGTCTGTAGCTTTCCTTATCCCCACCCCATTTTTGTTATGGTGACAGAAAACATTTCCCTCACACTCTTGTACACATTTCCTCCTCATCTCTGTGCAGTTGAGTACACAAAGACAGGCTGACTTTGGGCTGCATTCAGAGTGACTAGACAAAATCTCAGCTACTACTAGGAAACTGTGTGTAAGATGGAGCAACTTTTAGTGTTGACATGAAAGGATGTTGCTTAGTTTGACAATAGATTTTTTTGCCTCTAAAAATGTCATTTTTTAAAAGTACCTGCTCATAACTATTTAGTATATTGATTAACATTTCTCATTGCAGAACAACCCACCACCTCCCCCTCGACCCATGGGTCGGACACAACCTCCTCATCCATTCCTCCTGTTGCTGCTGGTAAGTCATGTTTAATATTTACTACTTTTCACCTACTGTGCATTATGGTCTTTTCTATTTTCTATTTTCCTAATCTTCACCCTAGCCAATTTGGTGTCTGCTTTTACCATGCATATTTAACTTCTTGTGTAATGGTTTCTTTTATATTCTATCATTTTCAGCTGCTGACTTCCACCTGTCTGTAGCTGTTTACTCCTCACTTCGTTTAGTAACCTTTTCTTCACCCCTCTTTTACATCTCTAGTGTTCTTGACAGGCGTTTTGTGGTAATGTCGAGAAACACAGGCCTAAGTATTAATGTAGGTTGACAGAAAGCTTTATTGAATAAACAGCCAATAGCACAGGAAAAGAGATGGTCATCATGGGCCCCAACAGGGTGTCATACATGGTTCCATGATGTTGTGACAGTGCAGCACATCAGGATACAACCAATACCATTAGTCCTTTCCATTGCCTTCCACCCCTTCATTGCTTTTAGATCTGTTTCTAGCCATGTTCCTCCATTCTAAGAAAAAACAATAATAATAACATTGAATAGCTGACTACTTGGTTTCAAAAAGTCAAGTAAACCTTTCAAAGTGATACTCTTCAGAAAGAAAATAAAAAAGGATAACCTTACATTACTGAAGTATATTTTTGTAACTTTGCAAATGGGTACATATATCTAAATATATGTGTTATGCTTTTGTCTAGATCCGGAAGTACATCAGACTCCTGAGGAGGCGGGGAGAGGAGACCAACACTATCCTGTGGAGGGAGAAGAAGTGATGGCTGCGGCAAGTATTAAGTTATTTTCCTTTCTCAATGACAACTACTGCATTTAGTGAGGTAGCTTAGAGTCAAACCCACCAGAATTGTGCAAAATATGAAACTAATATGGCACTTGGCACAGTGTTAGGTAGTCATATGAACAATGATTTTTGATATAGACCCCTAAAATCTGACCACCCATTTAATACAAAATGGCCGCTGAAAGGGCCAGTACATTATCATAAATGTAATATTAGTCTTCCAGCACATAAATGTAATGGTTTTTTAGCCAAGAATTAAAAAAATGTTGCAATTTAGTTGACTCATAGTACACTATGATAAGTATGTAGATTTATGGTAGATATACAAGGTGTTCCACATAACTTGCTCACCCCCCTTGACTTTTGAACTGCTAAAGATAGAAATGTTAAATAAAAATCATAGTTCATCAAAAAATGTCTAGTTTATGTTGTTACTTTTTTAGAGGCACTTGAGACCTACATACAGGGTGTACCAAAAGTCTATTACAAAATGTTAAATGACACCCTGGATATTTTTTCTTATATTTTCGTTATAATATAAAAATTGATTTTGTGACATTTAAAATCAAAACATTTTTGAGTGAAAAAAATGAAGATACAAATGATATTGTTATTAATGTTTATTGGTATTTTAGTCAACCGTTTTCTTTAAGGTTACAATTTGGTCAATCATCTAAAACATGTCCTTCTGATTGCATTGTCCATCACAAACACAAAGACTAGTACATGGAAGAGACAATTGTTTACACTTACAAGCATGAGTACACAATGTTTTACATTCACATTTAACAAGTTCCCTGCAGTATTTTGAAGCATCAGGAAAAAGTGACCACAGAGGTTCATATCCAAAATATTCCCTCTGCCATCCCCACTGAGCACAATCAGGTATATCAGGATACACATTCCACCACTGAGCCCCCACGTAACCCGCATGAAAAATAGGTCTCTTACTGTGCTGTAAAAGAGCAGCCTCACTCAATGGCACATTTTCTAGAGAGCAATTAAGTTTGGTCACCATCATTCTTTGACACTTGTTAACAGAATCAGTTTTAATCTTCTTATTGTACAGTCTAATTAAAAATTGCTAAAGCTGACTGAAATCTTTATTTAAAATATCTGGTGGGCAATGAGAGAGCTCATTAAATGTTTCCCTGCCACATTCCCCAACCTGTTTTCTAGCCACGACATGCAAATGCATATACAGTGTAGCAACCTGTAAATGCAATGAAAAATAAAATACCACTGCAAACACTTTTGCCAACTTTATTAGCATACCCATGGGTAGACAGTAGCCTTTGATGTTTCCCAATACCAAAATCAACCCACAATTTGAAAAATGTAAGCTGCTAAATGCATAAAGAGCAATAACTGCTATATCGGAATCAATAGTATGTATGGTTACAGACGTCTGGCCACTTTCACTAGCATGTTTTACATGGAATAGTATTCGGGTATCAGCTCTTCTTGATAACATGGTCTGAATTCAGATGCATTCAGATTTTTGGGAATATTCACTGTGTTTTCATCCTTTGTCAGTACTACAATTTTACCCTCTGATATCTCAAGATTCAAGAAGTTAGAAGCCAAGCATTGGAACAAATCATTTATGTTATCTTCATTTGTAGAAAAGTCGTCCATTTTTTTGGCATCTTTGTTGAATCTTTTACACAATAGTGTGGATCAAAACCTGACCTATTCCCTTCTTCCTTTTTTCAGAGACCCCTCTATGTAATGGTCAAATACTATAGGGTTCATTATGATCCCCGGCAGTTCAGACCGCCCTGCTGGCGTCAGGTGAAAAGACCGCCACTGGCATGGCGGTCTGAACCGCCATATAAACAACACATGGAGGGCCATAGGCGGCCCTCCTCCACCGCCAGGCTGCCGCCAACAGGCAGCCTGACAGTGGAGGGAATCATTACCCGACAGGGCAGCGCTGCTGCCCCTCGGATAATGATCCCTTCTTGCACCAGCGGCATTGACGGCGGCCCCATGTGGCAATTTCCCGGTCCTTCATTCTGCTGGACCAGTGGGCGGAAACAATGTTCTTTATGCGTCCGGCGGGGACCCAAGGGGGCTGGCGGTCAGTGGAATGACCGCCAACATGAACACGGCGGTAAACACTGCCGTGTTCATAATGAGGGCCTATGTCTACTTGTTTCATTTTGTTAAGTATGTTCATTACATAAGGCTGGAATATAGGTGATGTTCTCTTGAAAATTGCGTATATTGTCGGGTGTTAAGGAATAGATGATTACTGATTCATGCATAATAAGACAACTTGCAGTGCCTGGAATGTTATTAATGTTGTCTACAGCACCATGAAGATTTTCAAAACAAGAGATGATATCAGACTTTGTCCCTTTTCTTAGCAATCCTCCCTTAGAAAGTGATGGAGGAATAATCAAGATTCTCATGGGCCAAAAAAATCCTTTAAATCCCCTTCTCTCTCTTGACAAAGAATATACAGTCTAGTGAAAAGATGAGCAGTCGCTTTTTAAGATGGATACTTTGTGGTTTACTGATTTTGGGACTACCTTATGAAATAAACATAGCTTGTTTCTAGGAATAGGTTCAAAAATAGATTTTTTGCAGCATATCAGGCGTTCTTGAACAGACGTGCCATATTGAGTTCTCCCCACATCATCACAAGTACACACAGATTTATTTGCATTATCACTCGTGATTAAGTTGGATGCAGTATTTATAAGATTTTCACCAATTCCACAGGCATAAGGATTTCTGTTATCATGTGGAAACACATGTGTAAGTTCCATAACATCATTTGCAAATCAAGTTTTTGTTTTCATTGTGAACAGTTATTTTTCGTTTTCACTGAATTCCATTTCTTCATCAAATTGTCCCAGTAAAAGGTAGTAGAGTTACATTATCTTTTTTGTGGTGGATGTTTCCTTTATAGTTTGCCTTCTTACACTTACTGGTATGATACCAAAAAAGCTGTGAGACTGACAAAGCTGCACTTCTCTTATCATTTACTGTGCTGTCATTTGAAATGTTACAACCTTCCATAATCATTTGTATGAGATTTAGCTTAGCAGTCCCTATTGACTTTTCTTGGCAATTTTGCTTATACTGTCCACTAAATCCATCTACTTCAAGTTGAAACATTTCTTTTTTAATAATAGCAGCTACGTTGGCCAGGCAGACAGCATCCTGAAGAGCATTTTGTTCACAGACACTGAACATATTTTCTCCTATATTATTTTTGAGCACTAGAAGAATATCTCTACCTTTTTGGTTCAGCTGTAAGTTCTGGTATGAATGAAGGAATCTTTCCTTTTAATCATTTGCTGTGTGCATTTTTGTCTGCATTTTCTACACCTAATTCTTTCACAGAGTTAACTACAAGTGATTTGATGTTAGATAAAGTAAATACTTGTGAGAATTTTGAAGTGTATCTTCAAGATAGTTTACAATTTTACCTAATACCATGCCATAGATTAATATCAATTTGTTGTCTCCGCTTTTTTCTTTGTTCTGTATTTGCCGAAGCTGGTTATAAGACTAACAAGGCACATTTTGTGTTACTTTGCTTCATTCGCAACCATATCAGCACCACTTAACTTGGCGAGTACTTTTTAGTCACTTAATGCAACTGCAGCATTTCAAACTTAATTACTCAATTCAAGTGCACGCACATTTATAAGTTCTGCCCCTGACTCTTCATCACAGAAGAAACACGTGTCTTTCAATTCACCAACTATAAATGGAGCACGCACACACCTTGAAATACTCTCTTGAAGGCTGTCTTGAACTAGTTTAGGTCTTTTGATTACCTTGCAAGTTTGTGTTTGTCAAATTTGTTACTACATATTTTATGTAATTTTCCACAGTTCATTTAACAGTTGTTCAACTACATCATGATTTTTTAACAATCAATTTTGTCTTGATGATTGATGGAAGTCCTTTTATTTTGTCAAAAGCTAGCAGATCACCAAGCAAACGTTTGTACCAAATTCCTTTCTGAGAACGTTTACTATTAGCTGAACACACTAAAACCTTTGGTAAATCTTGTTGACACAATACACACAGATCCCAATCAATCTCAGTTCCAACATTTTGTATACTAGACATAAACTCTTCAATAATATTCACAAATTCACATCTTCTTTTGGTAGACATTTTTACTGATTGACAGTGGATAATATTTTCACAATTTCATAAACCTGCAACAAAAAACATTTGTTAGTTTACAAGGACAGTCCAACATAATTTTATGTACATCATAAAGTGTTTACTTTCTGGATCCATTAAAAATTTCTCACACTTCGTCAGGGGTAAACTAAAATGCGGAATTTGTACCACTTTTGGCATTCGCAACCAGAAACATTTGTAAAATGATGTGACAGATGCCTAACATTAGATTCATAATTGCTATACAAATAATAGCGGCAGCTATTTTCTTTTATGAAATGATACAGGCAAAGTAGCCACACAATTTTTGGGGTCTATATCATCACTCATTTTTTACCTTATTATTAAGCCCTGTTTAAAGTTTCATGGTGGTATCACATTTTGCACGATTTGGAAGCTAAGCTACCTCACTAATTTGTTTAGGAATTCTGTTCTTTTTACCAAGTCCAGCTGGGAATACTTTTGATAAATTATCCATCCTCCTACATTCCTGTTTCATCCTCTCTTTAATTGGTGCCCAGTGCCCACTCACCTAAAAGCCAGGCAAAAAATTTGAATCCTTTCTCAGCATGTGCAATATTGTTTCTTCAATTTCTGTCTATGTGGCTATTTTTTATAGCTTCAATTACTGTTCTATCTACTACCTTCATTAACAATGTGGCTCAGTATACTATTACATGACGAGTCTGACACCCAACAAGTCCATCACACAACCTTTAGCTAGCCGAACCCCTACAATGGTAATAATTTACCTTAGCCTACAGTTCTTTGCCTGATTGCCAAGGAAACATGTTTTTCTTCAACAATATTTGCGGGGAATGGTGAAGTGTGGGACTCAGTGCAGAACTAAGGAGGAGGCAGGAATACAGCAAGGCCATTGGAATTTATGATGACATGCCATTAGCTGTCCCCCAAAAAAACGTGCTGCCCTGCCACGATGGGTCCATTAACTTTGCCCATATATAATCAAGTAAAGAGTGCAGCATATGTTTTATGTGTCATATAAATGGCAATATTTAGTTTATATCTGGAATTAATCTATTATTATTTATTTGTATTAATGGTAACACACATTCAGGAGGTCATTACAGTTATGGCTGTCTTTTAGAAAAAACACCACAATGGCAGCTACCAAAAGACTGCAGTGTTAAGAGTCAAACTGTGAAGTCTGCCAAAAAACAGCCAAATTTCCAAAACCGCCCGGACACTTGAGGACAGAAAAGAGGCGGTCTCACCACCAGCACCACCAGTCCGACAAAAATCTACCCATCAGATAACGATCCACAAACCACAACATTGGTTCTTCCATGGCGGAAAACCATTGGTGGTGCGAACCGCAGTGGTCTCAACTCACATCACACTGAACACAACACCACATTAGAGAGTTTAAATACCCCACACCTGACACACAACCACACATCCACACACCCAGAACACATACACACTCCACTATATAACACACCAATACACAACCCACAATCCTTTGCAACCAGAAAGCCACACATAGCCACAGACAACCAACAGTTTAGAGCGAAACAAAAAGCAAGAATAGGCACCCATTTACATTTCACTACGCACACATCACACACCTGCACAACATACACAACACACATTTTACTACCACACACAGTCCACAACAACTGTCACCCTCTCACATCACAGCTCCTACACCTCGCCATTTACCCTTTTCTGCAGCCTTTTTCTTTAAACACTATCACACTGTCTTCAACACCACTTCCATGTCCCCACAAAAACACCCGCATTTGACGGATGAGGAGTTGAGGGTCATAGTGGATGAAATTGTTAGGATAGAGCCACACCTGTTCGGAGCACAGGTCCAGCAAACATCAATTGCCAGGAAAATTGAGTTGTGGCAAAGAATAGTCGACAGTGTCAATTCTGTAGGCAGCTATTCAAGCACAAGGGAGGAAGAGGTGGAACAACCTCAGGGGGAAGGTGGATTCCATGGCATCCAGGCACCATCTGGCGGTACACTAGACTGGCGGTGGGCCCCCACCTCCTCCCCCTACATTCACATTGTGGGCCGAAAAGGTCTTGGACATTCTGCATCCTGAGGGCCAGACAGGAATACCTGAGGGAGTGGAGTTGGGTAAGTTCTCACAAAATCCATGTCACCCAGTTGTCATGTCCTGCATGCTCCCTCACCACCTTAACCCTCCCCAATTAACATGCCATGGACTACACCTCTGTCCAAATGTTCTAATACCCTTTTTTGGCATGCCATATGTCCACTAAACTCACCTGGCACCACAGCCCTTGGGAATGGCACATGAAGTACAGGCAACTCATAGCACTACTACTCCTAGAATACAATATCCCACCAATGTAAAAACCAGAACTGTGCACCAAATGTTAGATGTCATGCATGTGAAACTAACTACCAATCTACACCATCTTGTATGTGCAAGTGTGAAACAGATAATGCCAAAGGCAGCAATGCAATGGCTCACTCCCACTATCATCAGAAGCAAAACACAGCTATAGCTGATTGCCCAAAACTAATGTACTTGGAATAAAATTCCTATGATTTTGAGTTACTCACCTGGGCTAGAAATGTAGATACTAAAGTGGATACACATGTAGGACATCCATTTACAGGTCAATGTCTATTGCTTACTCTCATACTATGTCCCTACTGTGACATTATTGTGCATTGCACACCTCTTTTTTGTACCATATATCATGTCAGACACTTCACTAGTCAACAAAGATGAACACCCATGTCAATAATCAGACAACCTATGATGGTATCAGCAGTCCAATCACTACCAACATCGTTTAACGGCTTCAAGGTTGGTGTATGGTATTGAAATTACAGAGTCATGTGTTGCTCTAAGTAAGATTGTGTAGCAGCTGTCATTGTCACTTCTGGGGATCATGTTGAGGCACTGTCTGAATCTCACACAACAGCAATAATACCCTAAAAGTAACAGCAACTCTGTGTTCGACTTCTCCCACAGATAACCTTGCTAATGTCACCATGGACAGGATACCAGGGTACATGGTCAGTCAACAACTGTCAGCCTCACGCTGCCGACATCGACTCCTCCCAGCCCTGTTGCATCTACATCACAGGCAACCATTCGCCCCCAAACCTGTGTCCAAAGGACTGAATCATCCATTGTGTTCCCCACAGTACAGGTACCGGAGTCTCTTGTTGTCACCCCTGCCACCACTGGGAGAGGGCACACTGCGCCAAGGAGGCAGGCATGTGGGGATAGGGTGCATGGGAGGGATGGTGTGTGCCAGAGGATAGGGGCTCAAAGGGACAATACTGACCAGATAACCATCTCCCAAGTCTTAGGAGCCTACCAAAATCCCAAGGCATGATGGGCCAGGTAATCACTATGATGGAGAAAATCCAACAGCTGCAGAGGGACCACCACCAGGAAGTAATGCAGCAGTGGCAGGCACAAAATGCCATCCTGGCTTCCATTGCTGGTTGCTGAGGGACATGAACACTACCCTGAGTAGGTCTGTAGCATAACGTTAGGCCTCTTCCACTAGTAATGACTCTTCAGGCCCTTCAACATCTGCGGCTGCTAGTGGAATTGAGGCCCTGCCAGGGGAAGGACATGTCTCAGACACCCCACCCTCTGTAGCAGAGGAACCCCTCCCCCCCACAAAAGTGGATATCCACTCAGACATCCAAGAGGAGCAGATGCCAAGACTAAACCCACTGCCAGGAATTGAACCTCTCCTGATTTGTTCCCCTTGTGTGCCACAGATACACCCTGTTGACTATTCTGAAACCAATCTCCATTTTCCCACGGTATAAAAACACTGGACTTGTGTATCCTAATGGTGTAGCAGCTACCCTTATTATTCCAGCTACCATGACTGAACCCTCAACTTTTGATATTGTGTTTTTGTAAGTTACTAGTCATGCATATTGTTTTACTGTCCACAATCAATTACACTTAAACACAGGTGCTGTGTATGTGTCATTTATCAACCATGTTCAACTGTTATGCATACCAACTCTGCCTTCAGGAGCCCAAAGGTTACCTCCATGACATGACATGTCCTTCAATGAGCCTCATTGTAGCCGACTTCCCTTGTTGTGGTTCGGTACCTCACTAGTGTCAACAAACAAGGACAGTTTGGATAACCAGAGTCACCTGTAAGAAAATATGTAGAAATATACAAACATATATCGAGGACATGCACAATTGTGATAGCAGGAGATAAACTTTGCAAATACACATGCCAAATCTGACTTACCAACCAGCCAGGCCCTCTCTGTGTTGAGTCGTGTCATCAGCAGTGGGATGCTGCTGTTCCACATGATGAAGGAATCATGGACTGATCCTGGATACTTTGCACTGACTTCTGAAATATACTGATCCGCCAAACACACAACTTGAGTGTTGATGGAGTGGTAGTTTTTCCTGTTCCTATATACCTGTTCATTAGCACTGGGGGGGAGCCAAGGCTACATGGGTGCCATTTACGGCTCCAAACACATGTGGAATGTATCCCATTGCACAAAACACTGCCTTCATATAGGCTAAATCCACATGTTAGGGAAACCTGATGTAGCTGTCCAGGTATTTCAACAATGTTGTTAGTACATCCTTCAAACCCAGACTGAACATGGGCTGAGCCATCCATGTAGTTAGGTACACTGTATTCTAAAAGAAACCATTGGCTAGGAAGTATAGCACTGACATTACTTGAACAATGGGAGGTATGCTATAGGGATTGCGAATGGAAGACATCAGATCTGGTTCCAACTGATCACAAAGATCCATGATTGTATGTCTGTTCAGGTGAAATGTCTGGATAGTATGTCTCTCCTCCATGGTGTGCAGGTCTACTAGTGAGCAGTACACCACTGGAGGTTATCTTTCCTCTCCTCATGCCAGGGTAACTATGTGAAACATACATTTTGTTTGTGAGAAGTAAAATGGACACATAATGAACATGTATGTATACAACTCACCCATATCTGCAGTCGAGGTTGGTTACAACTTCTGACATCTACAGTACATCATATTGCTAGGCATCTTATGACACTCCCATTGGTGCACATTCCCTCAATTATCTAATGTACTATACATGCATTTTTATCTGTGACTGTCAGTGTTTGTTAGTCCAATTAACTTTACACATGAAATACATTCTGTAGTACCTATTTTACATAACCAACGCACATAGGATATTGACAATTGGTGTACATTTATATCACTAACAAATCCCTCTGTACACAACTTTAACTACTCAAATGCACAAATAGACTACTGAACCTAAAGGTAGTACCTACTGATATTTAGGACATCATAGTTATTTGTTAATGTCGCAGATTCCAATACTTTTTCATATATGAAATGTGCTCAAAATGGCAGCCACCTGACCTACTGTACTGGACATGTGAAAGTGACCTAACTCCGCCGGCGGATGTTGTTATGGTGGTAGGCGATCACAACCACAGTGGAAATTGCCATTGGAACACATTGCTGCCTTTGGCAGAGTTGGGCCAATGGCGATGTCCGCCAGCAATGATCATCTTGTATATGGCGATGTGACTGCCATCTTCTGCAGTATTGCTCACTTGACTCTTGACACTGCTGCCAGCAAGACCTCCACTACCTCTGGGAGCTATCATGCCATATCCTGCAGGTAATAGGGCCTCAGCCTTCACCCCAGAAGAGCTGCACAAGCTTGTGGAGGAGGTCCTACCCCTGTATGACCAGCTATATGGTGCACCTGAGGAGCAGGTGAGTCCAAGAGTATACCTATGTGTGAAACTAGGGGTGAATGATGGTGTACCTGAAATGTAAAGTTGTGAATGTGTTGATGCATGAAGATGTTAAATTGTCCATGAGTGTGAACTGAGAGGATGGAAATGTTGGCCTACTTGCTGTCGTTGAAGGGTTCTGTCCACTTGTGTTGGTATGTTGCATATGGACATGACTTTTTTCTTTTTTCTGTGTCATCCGTGCAGGTCAACGCCCATCAAAAAAAGGTAATCTGCTGTGCCCTCTCCAAGCAAGTGCGGACCCTGGGTGTCCACAGCTGGCTGAGCATCCACTGTAGGAAGCAATGGGAGGCCCTGAGACGCTGGGCATTGAGGACCGCAGACGCCCAGCTGGGAATGTCTTCCCAGTGAGGGAAGGGTGCCTTTCGGACCTTGACCCCCCTAATGGTCTGCGTTTTGGCTCTGGCCTTCTCTGAGGTGGATGGACGTCTGAGGGCAGCAGAGCAGCCAAAAGGGGGTAAGTACTGACTAAACACATGTACATGCCTCTGCCAGTTAAGTGTATGATGTCTAAGTGGTATCTCAGCTGTGACAATGTGGTAAGTATTACAGGTAAAGGGTCTCCTAGGAAGATATGGTACTACAGCTGCCACCACTGATACACAGATAAGGATATTGTATAGTGTATAGGGACATGTTACTCACCTATGTTAACCAAATAGTATGACAGCATGTGGTGGTGCACATGTGACAATGTCATATGTGTACCTCTACACTGCTATACATATGTGTAATCTGCTGTGTCATCCTTCCCACATACTGATCCACAGTCTACATACCCAATTGGTAAGTTGTCCAGTTCTCTGGTCTCTGACCAGTCCTATTCCACTGGATATAGTTCTAAATGCTACATTGGGTCTGGCAGATGAGTAACATGGCCAAATAATCCTGTGTTCTTCAATAGATGGAAACTTCATGTGAGGCTGTCATTCCAATCAGGAATTTGACATGGCATACTTACTACACTCCCTCTGAGGTGTGAGGAGGTGTCCCCATTGTTATGTTTGAACATACATTGGCAAATGTGATGTTTGATCATGGTGGACCTACTACAAAGTGAAAAGCATGGTGGTAATAAAACATTAACAGTAAAAGACATTTCATTGATGTGTTTTAAATCATTTTGTAATATTAATATGGTATTGAGAAGGTAAGTGGCTAGCCTGCTGATCCCTTAGGCCATGTATTTTGTCCATGTTACATAGGGCAGTGTCATACCTACATGGGTGCAACACACACTGTTTTGTGCCTACATCATGTGTCAGTTGGTACATCTTGCCTTTTGTCATGTTCTTTGCCATGCTTACCTTTGCTAACCTGAGGCTGTTGTAATGTGTCAGCTCATTCCAGCCTGACTTAATATTGTAGCAGGTGTTTCATTTGAGATGGACATGTTGGTGGAATGGGATATGTTGTCAGTCTATTTGCTGGACTCTAGGTGTATGTGTCCATCATGGTTACATTAGAAGTGGGTTATGTCAGCGTCACTTCAGCCCTAAGATGTTAGGTTACACATGTCTGGAAAGATGTTAGTGATGTTGGTTAGTGATGTTGGTAGTCATATAGAGGTTTCTACTCAGGATGAACAGTGGAATAGTATGTGGCCTTAATCTACATGATTAGTGTCCATTGTGTACGAACAGCGAGCCGACGTCATCAAATGCTGCCGGAGATGCACTGGAAGCCCTTTGCTTCCAGCATGTTCGGAGAGAGGACACAAACAATGTGAGTCCTTCTCCTTGGGGTTTTTTTGTGGGGAGAACAGACACAGGGGAAAGGAAAGAGTTTTTCCTTTCCCCCTGTGCCTGTTTTCAATGGATTCCTGCTCCACGATCGTGGGTGAGGCCTGCGATTGTGGAGCAGGAATCCACCACTAGGTACCAGGGATGTTAGTTTTTTTTGAGGGGGGGGGGAGTGACTCCTTGGGCAAGGGTCGCTCCCCTGGGGGCATAATTATATCCATGTCTTGCCCCCCGTGGGCAGATCGGCCATTTCTTTGGCCAGTCTGCCCCCAGCGGGGGTCGAATCCCACTAGACACCAGGGATTATGTGTAAGGTAATGTTTTAGGGCAGCGACCCCTTAGGCAAGGGTCGCTGCCATGGGGGCAATATTTTTTTATATGTTTTGGCCCCCCCGGGGCTAGATCGGCCATGTTTTTGGCTGATCTGGTCCCCGGGGGGTCAAAACACACTAGGCCCAAAGGATTCTGTTGTGTGTGTGTGTGTGTGTGTGTTTTGTGTCTTGGGGGCACCCTTTGGGCAAGGGTCACCCCCAAAAAGGGCAGATAAGTGATGGCCATTTCTGCCCCCCTTTGGGGCAGATAGGCCTATTTTTTTTAATCCACTTAGGCACCAGGGATCTTGTGTGTGTGTCTGTGTGTTTTGTGTGAGGGGCTGGCCCCTTTGGTAAGGGTCGCCCCCCAAAAGGGGCACATTAGTGATGGCCATTTGGCCTATATTTTTAGGCCTATCTGCCCCCAAGGGGGTGTGTATGGAGTTGTGCTTGGCTAGAGGTATGTGGAGTGCCATTTGGCTGGCAGTGTGTGTGGAGTGGCGCTTGGCTGGCGGATTGTGGGGAGTCGCGCTTAGCTGGCGGTGTGTGTGGAGTGGCGCTTGGCTGGCGGTATGTGTCGAGTGGCGCTTGGCTGGCGGTTTACGTGGAGTGGTGCTTGGCTGGTGGTGTGTGTGGGGTGGAGCTTGGCTGGCGGGGTGCATGGAGTGGCGCTTGGCTGGCAGTGCCAGCCAAATGGCAGTCCACACATTCCCATCTGCTGATGATTGCAGTATCAGGCATGTGGGCGTTTGAAAGAGATGGGCCCTTGAGTGGCGCTGTCTGTCAACGCAAGTGTTGTAATGTGCTGGGCTCGTGGCTGGCGGCATGAATGGTCTTTTGCATATCATGTATAAAAGGTGTGTGAATGGACTGTAAAGCAGTTGGTGCCTTGTCACTGCTTTACAGCTCACGAGCTGTGAGTCATTGCTTCAGTTTTTTGGCCTTTCAGTAATTAAAAGTGCATTTCATTTTTGTGAAATCTCTTGTTAATATAATTTGATCTACTGAACCATCACTCACCCTCGTGCTAAATCCAACCAGTATGTGTGGTAAAAATGACAAAACCTGCTCCGTTGTAATCAGGCGTAGTAGCACACCGGTGACACACTAGGTGTCTCAGGTGGGGCCCCGATGATGAAGTATGCCACCAACTTGGTTGGTGGGTGAGGGGTCTTTTTAACATTTCTTTTCATAATTTTAGTGTTTGGAGCATCACAGAAGTACATGGACAGATCAAAATGATATATTACAAAACTACCTGTGTTTGGGGGGGCACCTCCGTTTTTGGTCCCTGGTGAGGCCTTCATCTAGGGAAACCTACCAAACCCAGACAATTAAAAAAACTATACACCCCAAGGAGTCCAGGGAGGTGTGGCTTGTGTCAGCCCCCAACATTTTCTTACCCAGACTCCTATGAAACCTCAAAATTTGCCTAAAAAAACATATTTTCCACACTTCTTCATAGGATCACCGCTTGGGCCCAAATTTCCTAACACCCAGTTTCCCAAGTAAAATGTACCCCACTTGTGTAGGTCCTCAAAGCAGAGTCAGCCTAAAGATGTATAAAATAAATATAGGTGCTTATCAACTCGCTGTGCTATTCCCTCAATCTGTACAGGTTTTTGGCCTTTTTCTGTTGCAGGCACCTGGGCCACCCACACAAGTGAGATATCATTTTTATCGGGAGACTTGGGGGAATGTTGGGTGGAAAGAAATCTGTGGCTCCTCTCAGATTCCAGACCTTTCTGTCATCGAAATGTGAGGAAAAAGTGTTTTTTTGGCCATATTTTGAGGTTTGCAAAGGATTCTGGGTAGCAGAACCTTGTGAGAGCCCCACAAGTCGCCCTATCCTGGATTCCCCTAGGTGTCTAGTTTTAAAAAAATGCACAGGTTTGTAGCTTTTCTTTGATGCCGGATGAGCTAGGGGCCAAAATCCACAGCTAGGCACTTTGCAAAAAACAGCTCTGTTTTCTAAGGGAAAATTTGATGTGTCCACCTTGGGTTTTGAGGCATTTCCTGTCGCAGGCACTAGGCCTACCCACACAAGTGAGGTACCATTTTTATTGGGAGACTTGGGGAAACTCTGGGTGGCAGGAAATTTGTGGCTCCTCTCAGATTCCAGAACTTGCTGTCACCGAAATGTGAGGAAAAAGTGATTTGTTGGCCACATTTTGAAGTTTGCAAATGATTCTGGGTAACAGAACCTTGTGAGAGCCCCACAAGTCACCCCATCCTGGATTCCCCTCGGTGTCTAGTTTTCAAAAAGGCACAGGTTTGGTAGGTTTCCCTAGGTGCCGGCTGAGCTAAAAGCCAAAATCCACAGGTAGGCACTTTGTAAAAAAACGCTCTGTTTTCTTTGGGAAAATGTGATGTTTTCAAGTTGTGTTTTGGGGCATTTCCTGTTGCAGGCACTAGGCCTACCCACACAAGTGAGGTACCATTTTTATTGGGAGACTTAGTGAAACCTTGGGTGGAAGGAAATTTGTGGCTCCTCTCAGATTCCAGAACTTGCTGTCACCGAAATGTGAGGAAAAAGTGATTTTTTGGCCACATTTTGAGGTTTGCAAATGGTTCTGGGTAACAGAACCAGTAGAGAGCCCCACAAGCCACCCTATCTTGGATTCCCCTAGGTGTTTAGTTTTGAAAAATGCACAGGTTTGGTAGGTTTTTCTAGGTGCCGGCTGAGCTAGAGGCTAAAATCCACAGCAAGGCACTTTGTAAAAGAACAGCTGTTTTCTTTGGGAAAAAGTGATGTGTTCACGTTGTATTTTGAGGCATTTCCTGTCGCAGGCACTAGGCCTACCCACACAAGTGAGAAACCATTTTACTGGGAGACCTTGGGAAACCCTGGGTAAAAGGAAATTTGTGGCTTCTCTCAGATTCCAGAACTTTCTGTCACCGAAATGTGAGGAAAAAGTGATTTTTGGCCACCTTTTTAGGTTTGCAAAGGATTCTGGGTAACAGAACCTGGAGAGAGCCCCACAAGTCACCCCATATTGGATTCCTCTAGGTGTCTAGTTTTAAAAAATGCACAGGTTTGGTATGTTTCCCTAGGTGCCGACTGAGCTAGAGGCCAAAATCCACAGCAAGGCACTTTGCAAAAAACAGCTGTTTTCTTTGGGAAAAAGTGATGTGTCCATGTTGTGTTTTGGGGGATTTCCTGTCACGGGCACTAGGTCTACCCACACAAGTAAGGTACCATTTTTATTGGGAGACATGGGAGAATGCTGGGTGGAAGGAAATGTGTGGCTCCTCTCAGATTCCAGAACTTTCTGTCACCAAAATGTGAGAAAAAAGGGTTTTTTGTGGCCAAATGTTAAGGTTTGCAAAGGATTCTGAAAAACAGAATCTGGAGAGAGCCCCACAAGTCACCCCATCTTCGATTCCCCTAGGTGTCTAGTTTGAAAAAATGCCCAGGTTTGGTAGGTTTCAATAGGTGCCGGCTGAGCTAAAGGCCAAAATCCACAGCTTTGCAAAAAACACATCAGATTTCAATGTAAAACTTTGATGCTGCGTTTCCTGTTGTGAGCCTTAGGCCTACCCATGCAAGTGAGGTACCATTCTTAACGGGAGACTTGGGAGAACACAGAATAGCAAAACAAGTGTTATTGCCCCTTGTCTTTCTCTTCATTTTTTCCTTCCAAATGTAAGACAATGTATAAAAAAGACGTCTATTTTAGAAGTGCCCTGTAATTCACATGCTAATATGGGCACCCCCGAATTCAGAGATGTGCAAATAACCACTGCTTCTCAACACCTTATCTAGTGCCCATTATGGAAATACAAAAGCTTTCTTGATACTTATTTTTCATTCTTTATATTTCAGCAAATGAACTGCTGTACACCCAGTATAGAATGAAAACCCATTACAAGGTGCAGCTCATTTATTGGCTCTAGATACCTAGGGTTCTTGATGAACCTACAAGCCCTATATATCCCGCAACCAGAAGAGTCCAGCAGACGTAACAGTATATTGCTTTCAAAAATATGACACTGCAGGAAAAAGTTACAGAGTAAAACATGGAGAAAAATGGCTGTTTCTTTACCTCAATTTCAATATTTTTTTATTTCAGCTGTTATTTTCTGTAGGAAAACTTTGTAGGATCTACACAAATTACCCCTTGCTGAGATCTAGCATTGGTTTCACACCTATTTCTATCACTAACTGGAAGGAGGCTGAAAGCACAAAAAATAGTAAAAATGGGGTATGTCCCAGTAAAATGCCAAAATTGTGTTGAACAATGTGGTTTTCTGATTCAAGTCTGCCTATTCCTGAAAGCTGGGAAGCTGGGGCCACATGCATGTACGTTTTGTGACTCGCAAATTGATTGCAGCACTATTTGTGACTGTGCAAAACACGAAATGGTATATACAAATTCCATTTCGGAGTCCCAACTAGCGATGCGACCAATTACCGAATCGCAAACATTTGCGACTCGAGTTTGCAACTCGCAATTAAGAAATTGCAATTTGCGAGTCGCAAACAGAATGTACAAGGCAGTCGCAAATTGTGAATAGTTGCAAATAGGACATTTTGCACACCCAGATTAGCACTGATTCCAAACAGGTGGTAACCAGAACCAAAGTATAAAAGCAGACCCAGAAGGCATCTGGGTTTTTCAAAATCGCTGTACTGTACGTGGTTGCATGGAGGAGGCGAGTCCAGGCTGCCCAGCAGAGGAGGAGGAGGCGGAGACAGGAGAGGATATACAGAAACAGGCAGACTGCATTTCAACAGACTGAGGAGGAAATTTATGACAGATATAGACTGAGCAGTGTAGTCATCTTAGAGATTATAGAATTGCTGAAACCTGAGCCAGGACGCCAAACCCTGCGCAGCTGCTCCATTCCCACACATGTGCAAGTGCTGTGCTCACTGCACCTCTTGGCCTTGGGTAGCTACCAGGGGGTGATTGCAGTTGCTGGTGGGGTGTCCCAAAGTGCCCTGTCATGATTCTTTAGAAGGTTCCTAGATGCCATACTTGCACACATGTCTAGATACATATACCTTCCCAAGAATGATGAGGAAATACACAACACCAAATTGGACTTCCACAGAATTGCAAACTTTTCCCATGTAATAGGGTGTGTGGACGGGACACATATACCCATATGACCTCCTGCAAATCTGGAATATGTGCTCTGCAATCGGAAATGTACTCACTCACTCAACATCCAGGTGGTATGTGATGCCCATAATGCCATAACTGATATAGTGGCAAAATTTCCAGGTAGCAAACATGATGCGTACATATTCAGGCACAGTGGGATATACCAACGCCTAGAACCTGGGGAGTTTGGTGAAGGATATTTATTAGGTACTTTGTAGTACACACCAATGTCAGAAATAAATTTCAATGCATAACCATATGAAACCATGCTGATATGTGCAGTTTTGTTACACAGGTGACAGTCCATATGCTCTGAGGCCATGGATACTCACCCCATAGCTAACACCTGCCAATCAGAATGAGAGGCGCTACAACACTGGACATCAGCGAACCAGAACCGTCATTGAGAGGACCTTTGGCATGTTGAAGTCAAGTTTTAGATGCCTGCACAAAAGTGGAGGTGCACTCCAGTATGCCCCAAAGACTGCATGCAAGATTCCGGCAACATGCGCCATCCTACACAACATAGCAACCAGACGTGGGCTACATCTCACTCTAGATGACACAGATTCGGAGGATGAGAAGCAGGAGCCACCACAACGACAGCCTGGGAATGGTAGCATCGCAATGGAGGGCAGACGGAGATGGGATCACATAGCAACTCATTACTTTGGCAGGTAAGTGCCAACCGTAACAGCACTCACAAATGTAAGACACACATAGCTAGGTTGTACAAAACAAAAAGATCCTTCAGTATAAGGAGTGGCGTTTAGCTAGCAGTAAAGAAGTATAATGTAACAAAATCTGACACACTAAACTCATGTGCCTTAGGCTAAACCTAGGGAGACAACATCACACCCTCCAACGGCTAAGCCCACCATGGCCTGTGCCTGGTTGGTCCACTGATGTCTGGCGGGCACTGTCTTGAGGGGTGTCACCAATTCCTCTTGCTGCCTGGGAGGTATGAATGAGGTCAACCGCAGCAGTAATGAACCCTAGTCCCCTTGCCACATCTCCAGCAAAATGGCCTAGTTCTACCTGGAGTGTGACAGTGTGTCTAGGCAGGTAGTTGTGGTGGTTAGGCGGCCATTGGACTGAGACGGTCCAAACGTGCAGCTGTGTTGCGCTCTCTGCGCCTTGCGTGGGCCTGATCTGCAGCCATTTCCCTACACAGTTAATTGATGGCAGTGGTGAGGTTGACCATGTTGGTGTTCATGGTGGATAATTGGTTCTCAACATTTCCAAATCCCTGTGTGAGGATCTGTTGAATTCGGTGCAGGTTCCCATTCATCATCCTCATTAGTTTCTTTTGCAGGTGGTGACTGCTCAGTAGGGATGCCTCCAGTCCAAGGAATTGTTCTGTCGAGACATCCTCCTTACCTGCATCATGTGTCAGACATCGCCTTCAATGCCCAGACCCAGCTTTTCGCAGTGGCCAACTCTCACCCATATGTGGCCCTGGTGTCAGGTTTACTGCCTCATTGTCCACATCTGTCTCTACTGTGGTCTTGCGTGCATGGTGAACAATCGGTGTGGTAGGGCACTCCCCTGCGGAAATACTGATTGCCTCGTCTGCTGTCATGGTGGCATCGTTATCTCCCTCCACACTAGGGTCATAGGTGGTTACTTGAGGGAGACAAGTGGGACACAGGGGATACACTGTCAGTGCCTCTCAGATGTGTAGCTTCTCAAAATAAATATTCCTCAAAATTTGGACTACTGTACTACATTACCCATAATGCACTGAACTTGAGGTTGGCATATCGGCATGGAACAATTTGGATGATGCATGCTTTTGTGGACTGTGGTTGTGTGCATGGTGCCTTGAATAGTGTAAATAGGTGAGATTTTCTACTTACTTTTGGAGGTTCCAGGTGCTGAACTGTCCAGGTCCCCACTTTCTACAACAGCCTCTGGCTCCAGAGTGGTCTCCACTATGCTCTCTATTGCTGTGGGAAGCGGTACTGTGGATGGTCCCCCATCTGTTCCATGCGCCTCCTTCAAACGCTCTGCTGTCCTTTCCTTGGTTCTGGACCTGAGGTCCTACCATTTTTTGCACACCTCCTCAAATGAGCGATGACTGTCTCCCATGGCATTTATCTTGCTTTTTATGCCTAGCCAAATCTTCTTTCTTTGTGAGTCAGGGACACTCATTGCTGCCTTCCCAAACAGGACCTCATGGTGTAGGCAGCACTCCTCAGTGAAAACTTGTGCTTTCTCTTCCTCCCTGCAGTGGTTGCCTCCTCAGTTTAGCTTGCAATGGCTGCAGTTGCTTCTCTCAGCCGGGTGTACCTCTGCTGTATGTGCTGGCTATACTCCTCCCACTTCCATGGGGGGTACTTCCTGGTTATGAGATCATCATCCAGCACCAGGAAGTGTGATTTCTCTTTTTTTCCGCACCGTTCACTAATTGCGACTCAGTTGCAATTTGCAATTCTGTTACACACCCATGTGCAAGTTAGGAAATCACAAATTGCGATGCAGCACCGAATCGCAAAATTGATTTTCGATTTTTTCTTACTTCCCATTTTGCGAGTCGGAAATAGTGATTCGCATTGAGTCGCTATTTCCGACTCACAATTTTTTAGCTTTGTACATGTGACCCATGGTGAGTTTAGCACCACAAACCCTTTGTTGATGCCATCTTCAGGGAAAAAACAAGCCTTATTCTGCAGCCCTTTTTTATTTAAAAAAACTAAATTTTCGATGTATTTTGGCTAATTTCTTGGTCTCCTTCGGGGAACCCACAAACTCTGGGTACCTGCAGAATCCCAAGGATGTTGGAAAAAAGGGTGCAAATTTGGCGTGGGTAGCTTATGTGGACAAAAAGTTATGAGGGCCTCAGCGTGAACTGCCCCCAAATAGCTAAAAAAAAGGCATGGCACGTGAGTGGGAAAAGGCCTGGCAGCGAAGGGGTTAAGACATAGATGTGATTTTACTATTGTGTATGATGTAATGTATGTGTATGTTAAAAATGTGATGACCCCCTCTCTCTCTCTGTTTCTCTGTATCAGCATCAGCTGGCAAAGAAGACGGGGCACAGCCAAGTGGGGAAGCTGCAGGCCACAGGACCCGGAGTGCTGATACCACCGACACCGAGGGACCTAGTGGCCAGGTGGGTGAGGGGAGTGCCACTGGAGAGACAGGATCCAGTTTGTCATCTTCGGAATCCTCCTCCAATGGACACTCCCTGTCAGTGGCGGACCCATCTGGGACCACCCCAGCACCATCTCAGTCCACCACGCCCCTTTCTACCACTGCCGTCCCTGTAGCTTTTCCCCCAGTTGGTCATGCCCGCTCACCCAATAGGGTGGGCATCTCCTTTGCCGCAGGCACCTCTACCACTGTCAGCCCTACTGCCCTCAGTCAGGAGGCTACTGCCTCCTTAGGTTCATCTCTATGGGTCAGTCGACCATCGTAAATGCCATCCAGGGACTGGCAACTCAACAGAGTGATACATTCCTGTTGCACAGGCTGGCCTCCAGAGATCCTGTCATGGTCTGACCTCCACACTGACGGCAGCCAGTCATCCTTTGTCTCCCATCGCCCCTCCACCTTCTTTATCTCAAACCCCTCTTCCCAGACCCAACCAAAGCACACAGACAGACAAGCATGCATCCATCTCAACATCCAAGGGTGGGTCAAACAAACACAAGCACCACAAGACATACCACCAGCATGCACACAAGCAACATCCACCTGCACACACAGCAACAGTCACAACCAGCCCCACCACCCCAGCATCACTGACATCACACCTGACATACTTGCAAACACCACACCAGTATTCACAGATCCAACCACTTCACCTATCCTACCCACAAGAGAGCACAACAGCAGACCCTTAGACATCCACCCCAGACACCACACCCGCAGACACCACAACCACAGACATGCCTACATGCAGCACAATCACCATACCTGTAGTCACCACCCCAACAGACACTCGCCCACCCACCATGGAACCCTCAGCACCTTCACCCCACCTCTTCCAAAGGCACATAATCACATTCACTCACCAACCCAACAGACACCCACCACCCACAAAGCTACCTTGCACAAATATGCAACCAAGACATCTGCACCAACACCTCAGACCCAAACCCCTTTGCGTCTCAAACAACTTTCCTTTTGGAGTTTGCCCTTTTCCCTAATCCTCTCCCAACCTGTGATACCTCTAAATGGAAGTGTCCCTCCCAAAATCTGTCCCTTCTACCTCCAAGACCACCCTTTCCCCCCCACAAGTTCACATGCCCCTCCCCTGTTAAAAGGTCAACCCGTCTACCTAAAAGCCAACCCTTCCCTAAAGCTAGGACCAAGCCCAAACACCCCCTCTCAAGCCAGATGCCAAAGGCCCCCCTCTAAGACCTAAACCCACCCTCCTTTAAACCCCACCAGATAACCCCTGAGGTGCATGCCTGCCCCATAGATGCCCCTACCTGTGGTAGTTGCATGGCAGTCAGTAGTCAAGTTCAGGGCACACATATGTGCACGGTGTGCAATGAGACTTTTCATGATAGAGATTTACAAATATTATGGTTCTTATAATGATTTGAACCAACCACTTGTTGGTCTCCTGGGTACATCTTTGTCATGCATTTCTTTCCCTTGTATGGAGTTGTTCCTGGCTGACATTAGTTTTGTGTCTGTATGTGTGTTCGTGTGTTTGTTGTGCTTGGGCTATGTGTGTTGTTTAGGCAGTATGTGAGGTTGTGTGTAGTGCTTTTGTCTAAAAGTGGTAGGGTATGTGTTGTATGATGGACATTTGTGCGTCCAAGAGGTACTGTTGTGTTGGATTATGTGTTGTTTTATTTAGATGTGTTTGTTGGTGTGCTGTGTGGTTTTATGTGCTTTGATTGTGTGCCTTATATGTGTATGAAATGTTAGAAACAGTGGGGGTCATTCTGACCTCGGCGGTAAAATGCCCTTACCGCCGGTCATAAGACCGCCATAACACCGCCGCGGCCGCGGTCAACCGCCACGGTCATTCTGACCCACAGCGGCCAAACCTCCCAAAATCCGTCCTCCACTGCAGCCCGCCACATCGGCGGGCAGCGATAAACTGGAGATGACCAAACCTCCACCGTCACGCCAACAGAAATACGCCCATGCCATTACGACCCACGAATCCACACGGCGGTCATTCAAACGCGGTATTCCATTGGCGGTACACACCGCCGCGGTCAGAATACACACACATCACCAAAACACAGCCACATTGGACAATTTGAAATACACACACCTGATACACATACACACACCACTCCCACACAATCAACCAACTATAAAACACACACCCACATCACCCACAAACCCCTGCGACCCTAATTACTGAGAGAAGGAGAGAGAGACACAGCAGACAATCCATAGCAAGACACACTGAGGCACACTACACCATCACACACACCACATAGTAGCACAAAGCACCACTCACCAACACACTCCTCATCACATACACCACCCCACACCTCACCCACACCACCCCATGGCACCCCAAAGGCACCCACGCTTTTCGGACCAAGAACTCCGGGTCATGGTGGAGGAAATCCTAAGAGTGGAACCCCAGCTCTTCGGCTCGCAGGTGCAGCACACCAGTATAGCCAGGAAGGCGGAGCTATGGCAGCGGATCGTGGACAGGGTCAACGCGGTGGGACAGCATCCCAGGAATAGGGAGGACATCCGCAAAAGATGGAACGACCTACGGGGGAAGGTCCGATCGATGGTCTCCAAGGCACAACATCGCGGTCCAGAAGACTGGCGGCGGACCCCCACCCACCCCTCCCGAATTTACATCGTGGGAGCAAGAGGTCTTGACCATCCTGCATCCTCAGGGCCTCGCTGGAGTAGCCGGAGGAATGGACTCTGGTAAGTCCCATCTCAATTACTATATCCCCCCCACCCCACCAGCATGCCAACCCACACCCCCACCCTCACCCCCAACCCCCCAGCACACATCCTCCCTGACAATGTCTCACCAGCACAACCCACCCATCCCAACACCAACTCCTGCATGCCAACACAAATCATGGGCACCCATCACCTAAGCATGACCACTGCACTAACCCCTCCCCCCCACTAAATACCCTCACAACACCTCCCTCCAGGGAATGCCTGCACTGGGGGACAAGGGCACCCACAACACGCATGCTATTGCACACACAGAAATAATAACCAAACTCTCTTACCCCATGCAGGACCCGAACGACAACACACCAGCCAGGAGGGTCCAGAAGTGTCCATCCCACCACCGGAACAGGCCCACACTGAGGATAGCAGCTCTGTCGACAGTGAACCTGATGACCAGCCCGGACCATCGGGGACCTCTGGACAGTCGGTTCCCCTCAGGCAGCCACAGGCCACACCAGACCCGACCCCCTCTGCCGACACCAGCACAGCTCCCACCCAGCGGGCCCATGCCTCTGTCTCTAGGACAGCTCAATCAGCGGTGTGTCTGCCACTACAGGGCACCCAGGCTAACCCAACACCCCAACAACAACAGGGACCTGGGGGCAGTGGTAGCGGGCACACCATCCAGGGGACAGAGGCCGGGGGAAACCGGGCAGCTCGGAGGGCTGCTGTGCGACAGGGGGGGGAGGAGAGGCCCAGGGTACCCACTCTCCAAGAGGCCCTCACCACCATCATGGGGGCATACCACCACTCCCAAGAAACGATGACGACGGTACTGGCCAGGTTCACTGAGATCCAGGCACAGCAGGAGGAACGCTACATGGGGTTCAGGGAGGAGCTGAGAATCATCGGGACCGCAATGGGGACCATCGTCCTGGCCCTCCACAGGATAGAGGACGCGTTGCGGGACCATGGTGCACCACACAGGGCCCCTGTCACTAGCCCGGACCAGGAACAGCCTACCACCTCCGCCGGCGCTAGTGGACAGGAGGTCCCAACACCTCGACAGCCCCCCAGAACCCCACCTCCTGCTGAAGAACAACCACCCCGTAAGAGGAGCCTGAGACCAAAGAAAAAGACAGAGTAGGATGTCAAGACCCCCGCCTGCAGGACATACCCCCTCAAGTCTTCCCACTGTCCCACATTGCCACCCTGTCCAACCATGAACTGCCTATGCTCCATCCTTCCACAGGCAAAAGGACAATGCACCTGTGAGACTGAGAACTGGACTCTGCCATGGATATTCCTCCACCCCCACCCATCACCCTTAGAATCACATGTACCGATATCTAGCACTGTAAATAAATCACATTTTGCACACAAATCTGTTTTGAGTCATGCTGTATTATTGACAAATGTATTACATATTACTGTTCGATTTCTGTTCTGTCAATTAGTCATGACAACATACCAATGTCAATACGCTGTATTTCATGGGCGAACCAAGCAGAAGTCAGGTACTGAGTCAGACAGCACTGAGAAGGGAAGGGAAAGGCAAAAATCAATGAAAAACATCTGTGGGGAACTACAGAAAGTACAGATGCAGGAGGCTATAAGCAATTGTGAAATGGCGTGGGTGATTCTTACCTGGGTGTTACTGGAAATACTGTTGTATCACTCTGTCCCTATTGTCTGTGTCGTCCTCTGAGTCTTCCTCCTCTTCACTCTCCACAGGCTCCACGGCTTCTACAACACCACCATCTGGACCATCCTCCTGCAGGAAAGGCACCTGGCGTCGCAAAGCCAGGTTGTGAAGCATACAGCACGCCACGATGATATGGCACACCTTCTTTGGTGAGTACATTAGGGATCCACCTGTCATATGCAGGCACCTAAACCTGGCCTTCAGGAGGCCAAAGGTTCGCTCAATCACCCTCCTAGTACGCCCATGGGCCTCATTGTAGCGTTCCTCTGCCCTTGTCCGGGGATTCCTTACTGGGGTCAGTAGCCACGGCAGGTTGGGGTAACCAGAGTCACCTATTAGCCACACACGTTGTCTCTGTAGCTGCTCCATCACATAGGGGATGCTGCTATTTCGCATCACATACGCGTCATGCACTGACCCTGGGAACTTGGCATTTACATGGGAGATGTACTGGTCAGCCAAACAGACCACCTGGACATTCATCGAATGATAATTTTTTCTGTTTCGGTACACCTGCTCATCGTCTTTTGGGGGTACCAAAGCCACATGGGTCCCATCAATGGCACCAATGATGTTGGGGATATGTCCAAGGGCATAGAAATCACCCTTCACTGTAGGCAAGTCACCCTCCTCGGGGAAAATGATGTAGCTCCGCATGAGTTTCATCAGGGCAGACAACACTCTGCTCAAAATCTTAGAAAACATAGGCTGAGACATTCCAGATGACATGGCCACTGTGGTCTGGAATGACCCACTGGCCAAAAAATGGAGGACTGACAAAACCTGCACCAGAGGGGGAATCCCTGTGGGTTGGCGGATGGGGGACATCAGGGCTGGCTCCAGCTGGGCACACAGTTCATGGATAGTGGCACGGTCAAGTCTGTATCGAAGTATTATATGGCGTTCTTCCATTGTCGACAGGTCCACCAGCGGTCGGTACACGCGAGGATTCCTCCTTCTCATCGCAAGTCCCAGCGGACGGTGCCTAGGAAGGACAACATGGAGCACAGAGTCAGGCAAACCACAGGTACGTACAGACAGCTTGCACAGTTAAAGAATGGCAATGGGTTGAAAGGCGTGTATGTGTGGCAATGCAAGGCCTAGGCCTGTGTGTCGCAGTCAAAATTAAGCCATGTGGGCCCTTGAAATGGCGGCTGCCTGACCTGTGAAGTGGGACAATGGGATGTGAGGTCAATGCGCTGGCGGGGCACACCGTGGCGGTAGGCGGTCGAAGACCGCGGCGCAAAGCCGCATTGGTTAACATTGAAGCCTATGGGTTTCAGGAGCCAATGACGAAGTGCGCCGGCGGTCGCGGTACGCACCGCCGCGGGCGTGACCGCCATTTTCTATCTGCTTAATCACTCGAGACCTGATCATCCACAGGAGAGGACCTATACTGCAAGTGCTGCTGTGACCTCGGTCTGGAAGATACAATGGCTGCTGCGACTGGGGAAAGGGCCCCTGCCTTCACGTCTGAAGAGTTGGATAAGCTTGTGGATGGGGTCCTCCCCCAGTATGCGCTACTCTACGGTCCTCCAGACCAACAAGTGAGTACACCGGCTGCTAATGGAATGGGCTATGCCTGTGTGGATTGGGGTGGATGTAAGTTGGTGGGGTGGGGGGCGAATGAGGAGTGCAACGCCCGACAGATGAGAGCATGTGCCATATGGCAAAGTGGGTGGGTGGGGGCCAATTACATCTAACATGCAGGTCATTGATGATTTCCTCCTTTCCACCCTGTACATGTCTAATAGGTCAGCGCCCATCAGAAGATCGAGATTTGGCGTGCCATCGCCAAGGAAGTCCGGACCTTGGGGGTCCACAACAGACGGGGCACCCACTGCCGCAAGAGGTGGGAGGACATCCGCCGCGGAACAAGGAAGACCGCAGAAACACTGCTGGGGATGGCCTCCCAACCTAGGAGGGGTGCCAGTCGCACCATGACCCCCCTGATGTCCCGGATCCTGGTGGTGGCCTACCCTGAATTGGATGGGCGCTTTAAGACATCACAG
The DNA here is from genome assembly GCF_031143425.1 of Pleurodeles waltl. NCBI lineage: Eukaryota > Metazoa > Chordata > Amphibia > Caudata > Salamandridae > Pleurodeles > Pleurodeles waltl. The sequence continues at coordinate 745,092,063 of NC_090437.1, forward strand.
CAGACACAAGGGGGTGAGTATCAGCACATTCTCCTATCTTTCTGCGCAGTGGAGGCGTCTGGGTGGGGGAGGAGGGCTGTGGGTGACATTAGGCCAGGGCGCTTTCTGTAGTGTAGTCCTCTCCCTTAGGCATGGCCCTGTGCCCCCGGCCCCCACCTCTGTAGGGTGACAAGTACAGCCATTGAAGGTCCAGCATCTCCCATGTGCGCGTTTGACGTCTCTTGGCCTGTTGTCTTAGTCAGTAGTACTGAGTAGTGTACCCCGAATGCGCGGCTTAGTGCATTAGGCACCTGTGTCTGTCCTCTCCGCCAACGGTGTTGACATTGCATGCACTCAACCTGGTCTTCTTTTTTCTCCCCCCACCCTTTCTCTTCATCTTCTTGTGCATGTGTGCATTAGCATCATCAGGCGGAGGAGATATGGCATCGGAGCACGAGGGAGCTGCAGGACACAAGGCCCCGGTGGGCCCAGGAACAGACACCGAGGGCACCAGTGATCCGGAGGGCGAGGGGAGCACCACGACGGGGACCGCTGGTGAGAGCAGCGAAAGCGACACGTCCTCGGATGGGAGCTCCCTAGGGGTGGCGGCAACATCCGTGCCCCCCGCCTCTACAGGTACAGCCGCCACCCAGCGCACCAGCCCCGCCCTCCCAGCAGCCCCTCAGTCTTCGCTCCGTGCCGGTTCGCCCAGGAAGGCGCGCGTCTCCTTCGCCCCAGGCACCTCAGCCCCTGCCCCTGTTGCCCCTGCTGCCCTCAGTGCGGAGCTCATTGACCTGGTAAGGACGCTCATTGTTGGGCAGACGACCCTTTTGAATGCCATCCAGGGTGTGCAAAGGGAGGTGCAACAGAGCAATGCATACCTGGAGGGCATTCATTCGGGTCAGGCTGCCCATCAACAAGCGTTCACTGCTCTGGCCTCAGCACTGACGGCAGCCATTGTCCCTGTTTCCAGCCTCCCTCTTCTGACTGCCTCCAGCCTGTCTCTGTCTCCTGTTCCTCAGCCTATCCCATCCACACCATCAGACCAGCCTGCACACACCTCAACACCCAAGAGCAGCTCATCCAAACACAAGCACCACAGATCCCGCAAACACTCACCCGAGCAACACCCAGATGCAGACATGCCAACAGCCACTGCCACCCCTGTGTCCCCCTCCTCCTCGTCTCCCTCCTCCCTCCCTGTGACGTCTACACTCACACCTGCATGCACCCCAACATCAGCCAGTGCTTCCATCACCACCTCACCCTCCAGTACAGTCCACACTCGTGCAGTCACCACCCCCACTGCCATGTACACGTCCCCTGTGTCCTCTCCCACTGTGTCTGTCACCCCCTCTTCCAAGACACACAAACGCAGGCAGCCACCCACCCAACAGCCATCCACCTCACGACAGCCTACAGCACCAGCACCTTCACCCAATGACAGCACACCTGACTCTCCTACAACCACCTCCTCTACCTCCACTTCCATCTCCACTTCTCCTACCCTTTACCTTGGCCCTAAAAAACTTTTCCTGGCTAACCTTAACCTCTTTCCCCCCGATTACCTCCCCCATCCATCTTCAAAGAGTCCCAAGAGCACCGCAGCCACCACCAGCCCAGCTTCGGGTGTCACTGTTGTGCCTGGGTTCTGGAGCCCACCCTTTGCCAGCAGTGACACATCGATCAGCAGCAAGGACACGTCCAGCCCCCCCCCCCGGCAAGAGGACCCGCAAAAACAAGGACCGCCGTGCGAGGACCGACAGGGCTGACCCCAAGGAGCAATGTGCGGCCACTTCACCACCCACACCATCTAGGGGAGGCAAGGGCCCGAGAGCCCCATCAAAGGAGCGGAAGGGCAGCAGGAGCGCGGAGAAGGTGGACCCCACATGCCACATCCCAGCTGGGAAGGAGGACACTAAGGAGGCCAGGAGTCCGTCCCCGAAGGGTCCAGAAACGTCACGGTCCGAGGGCGACTGAGCAGGGAGTCGAGGCCAGGTCTGGCTCCCTTGACCTGCTGGATGAGCACCGCTGAACAGGGCCCGCGGTGCAGAAGAGCACCGCTGAACCGGGCCCCGCCGTGGAGATGAGCACCGCTGAACAGGGCCCCGCCGTGGAGAAGAGCACCGCTGAACAGGGCCCCGCCGTGGAGATAGGCACCGCTGAACAGGGCCCGCGGTGCAGAAGAGCACCGCTGAACAGGGCCCCGCCGTGAAGATAGGCACCGCTGAACAGGGCCCGCCATGCAGAAGAGCACCGCTGAACAGGGCCCGCGGTGCAGAAGAGCACCGCTGAACAGGGCCCCGCCGTGGAGAAGAGCACCGCTGAACAGGGCCCGCCATGCAGAAGAGCACCGCTGAACAGGGCCCGCGGTGCAGAAGAGCACCGCTGAACAGGGCCCCGCCGTGGAGATAGGCACCGCTGAACTGGGCCCGCCATGCAGAAGAGCACCGCTGAACAGGGCCCGCGGTGCAGAAGAGCACCGCTGAACAGGGCCCCGCCGTGGAGAAGAGCACCGCTGAACAGGGCCCCGCCGTGGAGAAGAGCACCGCTGAACAGGGCCCGCGGTGCAGAAGAGCACCGCTGAACAGGGCCCGCGGTGCAGAAGAGCACCGCTGAACAGGGCCCCGCCGTGGAGATAGGCACCGCTGAACCGGGCCCCGCCGTGGAGAAGAGCACCGCTGAACAGGGCCCCGCCGTCTCAAGCACCGCTCCGCTGGGCCCTTCCTCTGGGGCACCGCTCCGCTGGGCCCTTCCTCTCAAGCACCGCTCCGCTGGGCCCCGCCGTCTCAAGCACCGCTCCGCTGGGCCCTTCCTCTGAGGCACCGCTCCGCTGGGCCCTTCCTCTCAAGCACCGCTCCGCTGGGCACCGCCGTCTCAAACACCGCTCCGCTGGGCCCTTCCTCTCAAGCACCGCTCCGCTGGGCACCGCCGTCTCAAGCACCGCTCCGCTGGGCACCGCCGTCTCAAGCACCGCTCCGCTGGGCCCTTCCTCTCAAGCACCGCTCCGCTGGGCCCTTCCTCTCAAGCACCGCTCCGCTGGGCCCTTCCTCTCAAGCACCGCTCCGCTGGGCCCTTCCTCTCAAGCACCGCTCCGCTGGGCCCTTCCTCTCAAGCACCGCTCCGCTGGGCCCCGCCGTCTCAAGCACCGCTCCGCTGGGCACCGCCGTCTCAAGCACCGCTCCGCTGGGCACCGCCGTCTCAAGCACCGCTCCGCTGGGCCCTTCCTCTCAAGCACCGCTCCGCTGGGCCCTTCCTCTCAAGCACCGCTCCGCTGGGCCCCGCCGTCTCAAGCACCGCTCCGCTGGGCCCTTCCTCTCAAGCACCGCTCCGCTGGGCCCCGCCGTCTCAAGCACCGCTCCGCTGGGCACCGCCGTCTCAAGCACCGCTCCGCTGGGCCCTTCCTCTCAAGCACCGCTCCGCTGGGCCCTTCCTCTCAAGCACCGCTCCGCTGGGCCCTTCCTCTCAAGCACCGCTCCGCTGGGCCCTTCCTCTGAGGCACCGCTCCGCTGGGCCCTTCCTCTCAAGCACCGCTCCGCTGGGCCCTTCCTCTCAAGCACCGCTCCGCTGGGCCCCGCTGTCTCAAGCACCGCTCCGCTGGGCACCGCCGTCTCAAGCACCGCTCCGCTGGGCACCGCCGTCTCAAGCACCGTTTATGGTTCACTGTGCCCACCATGCCTCCTCCTTGACCAGTGGAGACTGTCATCCACCTGATGGACTGTGGCTTTGCACTCCCCAGGATGGTCCAGTGGGCAGCCCACCAACTGTAGAGACATTGAGAGACTGTGGCTTTGCACTCCCCAGGATGGTCCAGTGGGCAGCCCACCCACTGTAGAGACATTGAGAGACTGTGGCTTTGCACTCCCCAGGATGGTCCAGTGGGCAGCCCACCCACTGTAGAGACATTGAGAGACTGTGGCTTTGCACTCCCCAGGATGGTCCAGTGGGCATGGTGGATCCTCGTGGATCTGGCGTCGTGGACTCATGTGGCTGTGGTGCCCCTCCCTTCCCTTCCCCCTGAGGTGCCTGTAGTTTTTACATCTGATGCCCCTGCAGTGTTCTCTCCAAAGGACTCAGGTCTCCTGTGTGGGCTTTGCCCTTGTTTCTCAAGACTTTGGCCCACGGACATGCTGAATTCGTAGGATGTGCAGGACTTGTTACTTCAGTTATACACTGATGTGTATGTCATTAGTTTTGTTGTGGATATCTTTCATGGTTGTACGCTAATTTTCTGGAGCTTTTTGGTACATAAATATTTATTCCAAATATGATTATGTCCTGGCATTTTTCTGGGGTGTTTGGGTGGTGTCACTGTGACTTGGTGCTCTGCATTGGTGAGTACATAGTTGGGGGGGGGGAGGTCGCATATGTGTGTGCCCGTGACCTTTCGTCCTCCCCCTCCCGTGTATCGTAGGTGCAGTACTCACCGTTGTCGTCTGCGCCGGAGTTCGTACTCGTGGTAGATGAGAAGGTAGACGAGAGCAGGTAGGATGTTTAATTCGGGTTCCTTCTGTCCTCCTTCCTCCTGGAGTGCGTAGTGGTGAGCGTTTTCCCGTCCGTAGTCTGTTTCCGCCGTGTTTTTATCGGCGGTGCTCCCGCCCCGGAAAAGGTGGCGTATTGGTGAGTTGGAATAGTGTGGGCGGTACATTGTCTCCCGCCTGTCTGTTGGCGGTGACCGCCGCGCTGTTTGTTTGTACCGCCGTGGCGGTCGGAGTGTTAAGGTGGCTGTCTGTGTTGGCGGTTCCCGCCAGGCTCAGAATCCCATTTTTTTTAGCGCCAGCCTGTTGGCGGGTTGGCCGCCGCTTTAACACCGACCGCCAGGGTTAGAATCACCCCCAGTGTTCTTTGTAAGTCAATCGGTAAGTACTATGATTGGGTATTTGTATGTATTTTTGGCCTGTTGATGTTACATTGGATGTGTACCTGGTTAGTGTCCCCTGTGGGTCCCTGCCAAGTGATTGCAGATGGTGTGGTGGTGTTTGTGACGTGTTGTGGTATTGTGTGGTACAGTGTGAGTGTAGGCCTGTGCAATGTTTCTGTGCGTGCCTGTGTGTGTTTGTGACATGCATATGTGTGTGTGTGTGTAGTTGGTGGCCCTGGTGTGTTTGTTGTGTATATGCAAGTGTGTGTGCAGCTGTATGTGAGTGAGCATGTTAGTGTGCAGTTACATGTGGGAGTCACCCTCGCACCCCCTTCCCAAATGTCAGTTGTATGAGTGTACAAAAATTGACAATATGCAACAGTAACAGGTGAGAGTGTGTACTTATGGTTGGTGTTGTCGTTGTGGCAGATTCCGAAGCCTTTGGGTGAGCTGGAGCACCGGAAAGATCTGGTGGTTCTGGTTCCGTGGCAGCTCGGGATGAGTATGGCTTCCGGAAGGTGAGTATCTCCTTTAGTGTAGTTGGTTTCCAACTTGGTTACCATGGTGGTGCGACCGCGGCGGAAACCTTGGCAGTGTGCAACCTCGTACTCTGTCCAGCGGAAACATGTTCTCCGCTGGTCTGCATGTGGCAACCTTCATCCATGTCGGCCAGACCACATTGGCTGTGCCAGCTGTGCTTTGGCTTCATTCTGTTGTGAATACCACCATGGTTATATTTTGGCAGTCTTCCCCACCAGCGTGTTGGCGATATGACCGCCAACATGGTCGTCCTGAGACCGCCAAACTCGTAATGAGGCCCTTAGTGTGTGTTGACAGTGTCACCTCTAAAAATCACTTCAACCTTTCATCATTTTAATTAAAAAAAATCTATTTTTTATTATGGTGATGGTAATGGAATAAGTCATACCATGTACAGCTGCGTACTGTATTAAGTAAAATATGTATGAAATATTGGCCTTGTGACAAAGAATCACACCAGCAATGTTCTGCTACGGTGCAACTGTATATAAATGTTAGAAATGGGGTCTTTGGTTGGTAGTCAGGTTACCCTCTGTCCAGGCAAGGACTCTCACTCTAGTCAGAGGAACGGAGAAACACACCTGGTTAACCCCTGCATCCCCTGGTAGCTTGGCACTAGCAGAAAGGCTTAACCCAGAGACAATGTGTAAAGTATTTGTAACAACACACACAGTAATACAGTGCAAACACCACAAAATGACTCAGGTCAGAAACATAACCACTATTTATCTGAACAAAAAAAGATCAAAATGACAAAAATCCAACATACACAGGCAAAGTTATGAATTTTTAAGAATTAAACACAAAAATAGCACTTAGAAACACAAATGCTTCAATTAGGGGATATCACAGCGTTGTGACAGAGTTGTTTCCAACAATCCAACACCAATGGCGCCGGTCACGGAGTCACACAGACCCACAGGTACAGTACCTTGTGTAAATGTGGAAAAAAGCCGGGTCATGGAGTTGGGGATTGCTGCACCGCTGGATCCAAGGTGGGGTTGGTTCAGATGCTGTGGAGCGAAGCAGTGGAGGCATCACAAGGAGGCGTCGGGTCCTTGCTGCGGAGTGGTGGTGGTGAGGCGGTATTGGTGCAAAACGTTGGATCCATGAACTTCCAGCAGAGTCGGTGTCCGGTGGTCACGACGTAGTGGGGCAACTTCCACTGGATTAGGCACCACTTGGCAGGGCAGGAGTCCCAGCAGAGAGTCCGGGTGCTGGCAGGGGAAGTCTTTGATGGCCTTCGGAACAGGGGGCAAGCTCAGTCCAAACCCTTGGAGATTCTTCTCAAGCAGGAAAATACTACAAATCCAGTATTTGTCTCCTTTCACAGGCAGAAGCAACAACTGCAGGGTAGACCAACAAAACACAGGCAGGGGCAGCACTTCTCGTCAGCTCTTCAGCTCTTCTCCTTCTCCAGGTTCCTCCTGGTTCTAGAAGCAAATCTTGAAAAAAATCTGAAGTCTGGGGTTTTGGGTCCCATACTAATACCTCTTTCTGCCTTTGAAGTTGCCCAACTTCAATGAAAAATCCCTGTTGTCGACAAGATCCTGCCTTGCCCAGGCCAGGCCCCAGACACACACCGGGGGTTGGAGATTGCATTGTGTGAGGGCAGACACAGCCCATTCAGGTGTAAGTGACCACTCTTCCCTCCACCCTTGCCCAAATGGCTCTTCAAGATATGCAGGCTCAAACCCAGCTCCCTTTGTGTTAATGTCTAGAGGAGATTCACAAACAGCCCAACTGTCAGTCTAACCTAGACAGAGAATCCACAAACAGAGTCACAGAATGGTTTAAGCAAGAAAATGCCTACTTTCTAAAAGTGGCATTTTCAACCTAACAATCTAAAAACCAACTTCGCTAAAAGATGTATTTTTGAATTGTGAGATCAGAGACCCCAAACTCCACATGTCTATCTGCTCTCAAAGGAAAGCTGTACATTAAGAATATTTAAAGGCAGCCCCCATGTTAACCTATGAGAGATATAGGCCTTGCAATAGTGAAAACCAAATTTGGCCGTATTTCACTGATAGGTCATTTAAAACACATCAGTACATGTCCCACCTTTAACATACACTGCATGGGGCTACCAAGGGCCTACCTTAGGGGTGCCTTACATGTATAAAGAGGGAACATTTTGGCCTGGCAAATGAGTATACATGCCAAATCGAATTGGCAGTTTAAAACTACACACACAGACAATGCAGTGGCAGCTCTGAGCTAGATTTACAGGGCTACTCATGTGGGTGGCACAATCAGTGCTGCAAGCCCACTAGTAGCATTTGATTTACATGCCCTAGGCACCTCTAGTGCACTTTACTAGGGACTTAATAGTAAATCAAATATGCCAATCATGGAAAAACCAATTACACTTACAATTTCACATAGGGAGCACTTGCACTTTAGCACTGGTCAGCAGTGGTAAAGTGCCCAGAGTAACAAAAGCAGCAAAAACAGCACACAGCAATGACCGCGGAAGTAGAGGCAAAAAGTTATGGGGGACCATGCCAAGGATGTCACGTCTAACAATAAACAAATGTTTCTATGGAATACTGCAATTCATGTTATTTTCTTCTTTCTTTGAGTCATCTATCTAATCCTGCCTGAAAACCTGCCGGGAGGCCCACTCCTACTGAGAGACAGCCACTTGGCTGCATTTCCAGAAAATGGAGGCAATTGCAGCAGAGTACCACCTGCTGGTGGTCATTGAGGACAAAGTGGAAGCAGCAGCCATCACTGCCACAGTCACCAGCCGGAGGGAACACAGCAACTTCACCACCCCTGTAGGCTGCCGAGGGTGCCAGCCACCATGGTGCAACAACACCACCACCATGTACAGCCCTCCTCAGTAAAATCACTCAGGACTTAGGGTACCTGAAGTAGGGGCACAGTGACCTTTTCAAGACACTGGAGTCCTTAGAAGCCTATTTTTCATAGGACGGGAGGGGGTGGGATTGTTGTGGGAGTTGAGGATGGGAACAGTTAGGGACAGGATTGGAGGACTTTTAGGGTTTTATTCTTAAGGGTCTGGGGTGGGCCTATTGTAGGAGGAAACCTTAGTATGGGCATTTGGTGAAAAGGGGAAGGTACTTGTTTTTTATGTTTTTCAAGTTTCTTCAGTGAGGGGGTGGGCCAGCTGTGGTAGGAAAGGGTGGGAGTTTATTTTTTTAATGTGCTACTTTTTTAATATCTGTGTTTGTATTACTAGCTAGTGTAATACCACTGATATTCAACAGGAAGCCCTACCAATGCAGTAGTGAGAGGATATCTCCTGTACCTGTACCATCGCAAAGCAGTTATCATGTAGTACACATCCCAAGGCCAAAACACAAAACTGACTGAGCACACAAGCCTTCCCCTCTTTATGACCCGATCGGGCTGCACAGCATCCATCTTCCCCATAGTAATAGTTGTGTAATACTAACTCACTTACCCTACCCTCTGTCACTAGCAACTGCTAATGGGGTCTGTCAACAATACACCAAAACAAAAACCTCTCCCTCATGAGAACTTCTTTCTTTCCTGTAAAGATTAAGCACTGTCTGCTACCTCTCACAATCGACTCACTGCAGGGTTTTCCAAAGAGCCTTCTTAATGCTGGTGATGGTGGCCCATCACTAACAAGGATTATAACACAGGAAAAACAAGGTTTTCCTCATTGTGAATAAATATAGTGAGGTTAATTGGCCAAAGTATTCTTATTGTGCATGACAGGAAACTAGACTAAAACAACAACACAGAGTGAGTAGACAATCCAAGACTGAGACTACCATGACAACACAAAAACACCTAGAAACATAGTGGTATCATTTAAAAAAGTAAGCATAATGAAGCCCTCAGCAGTAATGACTCAGAAGGCTACTTCAATAGAATCCATTGGACATAGAATGTGTAAAAACATTGTTAAAATTAAGTCACTGCACTATGATGTCCTTTTCAGGAGGTGTGGTTTGGACAATGTGTACATTTTAATAACCTCCAGTAACAGTTGGTGTCGCTTTAACAACATCTGCCCCAAATGTGAGATCAGTTGATGATTAAAATTAACATTCATATCAATCATTCACAAACGACATGTAGGAAGGCTGTGACTGGTTTCATGAATGTACAGGTAGGAGGAAATGGTGAACCGTGAATGATAAATTAACACACCATTCATCAAGTCGATGAGCACATCACATCTGTTATGGAAGGAAGATGATTGTTCACTTACCAAATGCAAATTAAGTTTCAGCCCTCAGACTAGCAAGTATCTAATCAATTTGTCACATAGGCTTAACAAAATATACAAAATGTAGAGGATGCACAAAGTTTAAAATTAGAGATAGGGCAAAAAATGATAATGTATACAATTGGATGGTGTTTCCCCATTCTTCAGGCATTGTCCGTCTTGGGGGCAGGGCTGAACTGTAAAGCTCAGCTGTTATGGAGCATTCTTTTTACATAAGTCTTGTGAAATGCAAAAATATATGGTCAATATTAGAGAGGCAAGGTAAACAATAAGCCTCATGGTGTATGAGAAGCAGGAGGGTAAAGGATAAGCTAGGGCAGTGGTGTGCCAATAACTAGGAATTGAGAATAACAATCTCATACCACCAATCCCAGACAACTAATTGCATGTACTCAGCTGATCACTTGAATAATAAGAACATTCTGCTGTCTGCAGTCAAGCAGACTACAAGTCAACCACTTAAATAGAATTTGCCTTTTGATACACTACTCTACATTGTCCTAATCAACATACTTCTCTCAAGTACACAAGGGTACGCCTCTTTGAGTCCTCTTGTTTCCCATTGAAGCAGATAGACAATTGTCCTTCTTCTGGTTGTTGTCTATGGTACTTTAATATTTTACCTGAGAGAGGAAGATGTGTGTACTATTGAGCAGCAAAATGAAAATAATTTCAGGATTAGTTTAGTCTTAGTAACTAAGCTGATTGGTCTCAATCTAGATCTAGAGATGATGGACTTAAGTTAACATAATGAAAATCAAAGTATATATGCCTGTGAAAGACAAGCACTGATTTGCAATGATCCCACCAAACATTACATTATCAAGTTTAGTTTACTAGACTTAGCCACCACAACATGATTTTTATATTTGGTAATACTCATTGGTGCACATAAGGTACCTGTTCCAAGTGTGGTGTCCATTTACTTATGTGGCTATCTTCTCCATGGTACACAATATATGGCAGTCTTATAAATCTTCACTGTTAGCTCATCAAGGGAATGAAACAAAGGAAAAGGATAGGGATGGGAGACATATTGGGCCAGATGTATCAAAGGGTTTTTCCCATTCTGTGTCAATGGGAAAATGTGTTTGTACATATGGCCCCTTGTTCTTTAACTTCTTTGTGTTACATGAAAGCTTTCTATTGCAAGCGACTGTCACCATTTTCTCATTTCAAAGTCTACAGTTGAACTGAAGATTGAATTAGTTTTTTCTCAGCTCTTACTACTCAACCAGCCCAGGATAAATAATTTCTGTGTTCTCCTTGATTGACTATCTGTGCCATGCTATCTGCACGATTAACTATATGGTCCACTCCATTTCAGTGTGTTATTAAGTCTGTTTTTCCACAGAGTGGTTTTTCGTTTGCTAATAACCTACGTCCCTCAAATCCTTCTGGAAAGTTTCAGGATGATCTGTCAATCAGAGCAGCTTTAGACACTGCTACAGCAAAAACTGCTGAACGGAATAACACCAAATTTGGCAGGATACTAGATATCGGTCCGTGATTGCTGCTTTTTGTGATTTGGTGTAAATCTATTCATTAGTTTTTGAGAAATTAAGAGTCAAAACAATTGTATGTTTGGACAATTGGGCTTGCAAGAGTTCCACGAGCCTCCCACCAGAGTGAAAATTTAAAAATGGAGGCCTCTGATTGGTCAGGAGGCTGTTTTTTTCCATGAGCATTCACACTCTCGCAGGAGCTGTGAGTTTTGCGGGACCGAGCACTCTGATTGGCTTGCTGATGGAATTTTAGGAATGAAATGGCCACCATTACTGTTCACTGTGACAAATTAGAGGTGTTCAGGAAATGAAATAAAAGAGATACATAATGGAGCAGCAGATAGGTTTAGAGAAGAGGTGTCTAGGGGATAACTACTGTGAAGAAAACAAATGTATGTTGTTTTTAACTAACTCTTATAGTCTTGTGGGACTCTTGCAGGATTGTGAACAGTAAAAGGTGGTAGATGAGTTCTGAATATACCCCATTAGTATGAATGCATATTGTGGTCATTGTTTTTGAGAGGAAGTGTACTATGTTGAGTAAATGATTAATTCTTTTTTTTTTTTAAGTAATGATCTTGCAAGACTTGCAGGAACGTGAACAGTAGAAAGGGGTAGGTGATCGTTGACTACTCTGTAGTATGCACACTTGCTACTATAGGGAGGAGTATTACCTGAGATGGCGTTTGTCCGAGTGTACAATGAACACCCATCAGCTTTGTAAGAGTTCTGAGCAGGCTATAGGGGAATATTTAAGGGCCCCTAGCACCTCCTTGCTCCACATTAGCGTAATTTGTTTTACGCTAATGTGGCCCAATGAAGCTAAAATCACTGTGCCATATTTACAAAGTGGCTGAATGCATGCATGCATTTTTTTATGAGGGGAGGCTGCGCAGCCCCCGTTCTCAGGTCGATCTCCACCCGGGGGACCCCATACCTCGTGGCCAAGCCTAATTATTACTTTATTTTTTGGGGAGGGGGCCATGTGGCCCCTCTTTCCAGGGCCCGATCTTGACCCAGGGACCCCACACCCCACACCCCAGGCCCTGGCCTATATATATATCTATCTATCTATATATCAAAAACGAAGTTGTCCTCATGTGAAAACGCACTCCCAACAGGTTATATAAACGGGAAGAAAAAGCAAAGCCAGCCACTCACAGTGAATTCTTTAGGCAGTTTCATTATTCCAGGCCTTAAGTTGTAAAATCATCTCTGGACACGTGTTTCAAGGTCAATCCTTTCTTCAGCAGAGAAAAATATAAAAGTGTTTCACCCTCGTAAGTGCAGCCAGTGCTGGAGGTGTTCCAGGCATCTCTTTATTATTGAAAAGACGGGCATGGCTTCAGCTTGTCTAATTACAGGCACCTGATTAGTCTCTTTAAATACTAGTCCGCCCCAGTGGGCCTCTCAAGTGAGCAGTGCATGCTGGTTGTGGTGGTCCTGCAATTTTTTCATTTTGCCCCAAGTGGGTTGCTGGAGCCAAACGAAATAATGACCCAAAGTGCAAAACCTTTGTAGGCGAATCCAAAGTAAAATTGTCAGATTTGCTGTGAATAACCCAACCTGATTGCTCTTATGTGACAATCCATTTTTAGTCACACAGACCTGCTTCGATGTGCAGTGGTGCTGCCTTCCCGGCTGGACAGGCCGGTTAATTATCAAAAACGAAGTTGTCCTCAGTGAAAGCGCACTCCCAACAGGTTATATAAACGGGAAGAAAAAGCAAAGCCAGCAACTCACAGTGAATTATTTAGGCAGTTTCATTATTCCAGGCCTTAAGTTGTAAAATCATCTCTGGACACGTGTTTCAAGGTCAATCCTTTCTTCAGCAGAGAAAAATATAAAAGTGTTTAACCCTCGTAGGTGCAGCCAGTGCTGGAGGTGTTCCAGGCATCTCTTTATTACTGAAAAGACCGGAATGGCTTCAGCTTGTCTAATTACAGGCACCTGATTAGTCTCTTTAAATACTAGTCCGCCCCAGTGGGCCTCTCAAGTGAGCAGTGCATGCTGGTTGTGGTGGCCCTGCAATTTTTTCATTTTGCCCCAAGTGGGTTGCTGGAGCCAAACGAAATAATGACTCAAAGTGCAAAACCTTTGTAGGCGAATCCAAAGTAAAATTGTCAGATTTGCTGTGAATAACCCAACCTGATTGCTCTTATGTGACAATCCATTTTTAGTCACCCAGACCTGCTTCGATGTGCAGTGGTGCTGCCTTCCCGGCTGGACAGGCCGGTTAATTATCAAAAACGAAGTTGTCCTCATGTGAAAGCGCACTCCCAACAGGTTATATAAACGGGAAGAAAAAGCAAAGCCAGCAACTCACAGTGAATTCTTTAGGCAGTTTCATTATTCCAGGCCTTAAGTTGTAAAATCATCTCTGGACACGTGTTTCAAGGTCAATCCTTTCTTCAGCAGAGAAAAATATAAAAGTGTTTCACCCTCGTAGGTGCAGCCAGTGCTGGAGGTGTTCCAGGCATCTCTTTATTACTGAAAAGACCGGCATGGCTTCAGCTTGTCTAATTACAGGCACCTGATTAGTCTCTTTAAATACTAGTCCGCCCCAGTGGGCCTCTCAAGTGAGCAGTGCATGCTGGTTGTGGTGGTCCTGCAATTTTTTCATTTTGCCCCAAGTGGGTTGCTGGAGCCAAACGAAATAATGACCCAAAGTGCAAAACCTTTGTAGGCGAATCCAAAGTAAAATTGTCAGATTTGCTGTGAATAACCCAACCTGATTGCTCTTATGTGACAATCCATTTTTAGTCACACAGACCTGCTTCGATGTGCAGTGGTGCTGCCTTCTCGGCTGGACAGGTCGGTTAATTATCAAAAACGAAGTTGTCCTCATGTGAAAGCGCACTCCCAACAGGTTATATAAACGGGAAGAAAAAGCAAAGCCAGCAACTCACAGTGAATTCTTTAGGCAGTTTCATTATTCCAGGCCTTAAGTTGTAAAATCATCTCTGGACACGTGTTTCAAGGTCAATCCTTTCTTCAGCAGAGAAAAATAGGCGAAATAATTAACCGGCCTGTCCAGCCGGGAAGCCAGCACCACTGCACATCGAATAATGAAACTGGTTAAAGAATTCACTGTGAGTTGCTGGCTTTGCTTTTTCTTCCCGTTTATATAACCTGTTGGGAGTGCGCTTTCACATGAGGACAACTTCGTTTTTTGATAATCTATCTATATATATATATATATATATATATATATATATATATATATATATATTTTTTTTATCCTTTTATTGTGTTGATATTTTTTATTAACACTGCAAGATGATACAGAACCAAAGAGGGACTGGGGTCCCAGCATGAACAAAAAGTGACACATAATGGGTCATATAGAAAAGAAATCGAATAAAACAATGAAACAAAGTCAATCATATTTCTGATTCATAAGAAAGGGGCAGTTTACTATGAAACAATAAGAGAAAGAGAGAAGTCGAATTTTCGGATTTAAGAGAAAGAAAAGAAAAGAGAGGGAACTCAGAAGGGGGGTGAGGAAAACGGACGATGGAGAAGGGGAGCGAAAGAACGATGATGGTACAAAGCCGCCTAGCGACGCAGTGGTAGGAATGTAACTTATCACTGAAATGGGGCGTAGGTCTGAGTTACACTGTAACGTCGATTTACATTAAAACGCCAATATAGGTCGAGTTCCTTCATGTCAGAGATCAGAATATCAGGGTATCAGTGTGTTGAGATATCCCAATATCAAAATAACGAAACAACTGGGACCATTTCTACCTAGGCCTTCCCTCAACATGGACAGTGATTTGTGCCTTGTACAACAGCTGTGACTCAGGAAGGTGAGACTATGAGGGAGTCTTGCAAGGGAGGGCGTAGAGGGCTAAGATCAAATCTCTAAAGGGGAAAGGGAAAGGAAAGAGAGAAAGAGAGAGAGAGGGGGAAGGGAGGAAAGTGATAGTAATAGCAGCAGGAGGACAGCGGAGAATAATGAGGAGGGAAGAGATATTAAACAGAAGGAGGATGCGCCATGGGTGTCTGCGAATTCTGCAGAGAAAAGAGGGCAGAGATGGGCACCATCAGTGTTGAAGGGTGGAGGATGTGGAGGGGGAAGAAGGGTAAGGGGGGAAGGCCGACATACAAGAGGGGGAAGGAGGGGAGAAGGGGAGCAGGGGGGGAGGGTAAGTATATAGGTGAAGCTTTCGTGCAGGAGAGAGAGAGGAGGACTACAAGCTAAAGGCTCAGGAGAGATAGAAATGCAGTAGCCAAGGCTTTAACTTGGACTGTAGGTCTGTGTCTGCTTATAATTGGAATCTCAGTGGGAAGCTGTTTGAGACATAAGTAAGAGACGTGAGAGACGAGTGGCGGTCCGCAGTGAGTAAGGGTGGTGTCGGGCAGTCTACGTCAGTCCTGCAGTAAGGAAGGGGGTCCACACCTGGTTAAACACTTGGTCCTGCAGATTGTAGATGACTCTCTCATGTGTGGTTATGCAGGTCATTGCTACAATCCATTCCTCTGGTGTTGGGGAGGTCATCGATCACCAATGGCGGAGAATGCACATTTTTGCAGTAGCTAGCGCCATATGTAACAGTCGTATCATGCAATGTGAAAAGGTAGCGGTGTTGGAAGCAGTATAGACTCAGCCAGAGTGGAGCCCACCACAGCCCACAAAGTCGGAACCGGGCAATCAATTAAAATATGTATCAAGTTACAGCACGCCTCCGAACAATGTCAACACTTTGCATGCAGAAGAAGCCCCATCCTGTGCAGCTTCGCTGTGGACCAATACCAGTCATGGAGCACCTTGAAGAGACAAAACTTTAATCGGGCCTCCCCGGTGCCCCTGTCCAAGGCCTCCAGGACGTCCTCCCAGTCCTCCGTATCAAACGTCCGCTGCAGGTGGTCCTGCCATTGCAAGCGTAGTTTGTCCAGAAGAGGCAGGGAGTATAACTACCAGGTGATGACCTTGTGGAGACCTGCCATGCCGCCCCTGTGCTGTCCCCACGTCTTCAGGTAGGTCACCACAGATTATGTCTGGAGCCCCCGTCGGATGGTGTCAGCACCTTGATGCAGGCAATGTTTGAGTTGTATCTCAATTCTTGCCTCGAATGAAGAACAAATTCCTCCCGCAGCCTGGCGAAGAGTTTGAGCACACCACCCTCTAGAACCTGAGCAAGATCATGTATACCCACCCTGCTCTATTGTGGCCAGTTGAGCACCTCACCACCTATCCGTAATCCATTGTTCTTCCATAATGGGGCCTGGATGTGTAAGAGAGGATGGACCCCGAGCAGGCAGTGGACCCTGCGCCAGGCCACCCGGGTCGCCCTCCGGATCGGGTTCGCCTTTACCAGAAGATGAGAGGTCATCACGATAGAGCCCTCCAAATCCCCCATCTGTGGAAAGCAACACCTTTTCCAGAGCTACCCACTGTGGCGGGTCCGCACTCCGGGCAGTGTGTGGGCTAGTTGTGATAAATGTAGTGCAAGTGCAAAATGTTCCACTGAGGAGAGTCCCATTACCTCATGGGAGCGGTACGCTGTAGTGTGGTTGGTTTTACATATCCTTTGCACGTTAGCTTTAGGCTTTAGGCCTTTGTACACTTTGCCCTGGATGTATTTTATTCATTCGCTGGCAGCTTAGAGCCTCTGTGCACTTTGCTCTAAATGCTTTTTATTAGGCTTCGTACTGTTATTTTTCAAATAGCCAGTTCTACGGTGTTGTTTTTTATTCATATCACACTGTTTTGCCTACTTCAGCACTGGAGTTCTCCATAACATATTCACTCTGTGCTTCAGTCAAGGTTACAGTCTGGTACATTGCCGATAGACGTGGTAGGAGTTTAGACTTGGCATTCCTGCGTAGGGACATTTTGTGATCACGATGACATGTTAGTTATAAAATCACTTCCTTGTCCCAATACACGCAAGAGGGAGATTCCGACCAGGGAACCACAACTAGACGCTGACTGCCTCGTTGCAGATGCTGAACCAAGATCACAGGCCTTTGCTCAGGTATGAGGGCTGATGTCTCCCCAGTGATACAGACAGGCAAGCTAGAAGCTTCACATGCTGTGCTCGAAATAGAACAAGCAGAGGGAGAGTAGAAACTATTATACACGATGATCGCTTTGTTCTTATTTTTTACTCTCCTGGTAACTATTTCAATCCTACTGTGTTGTATGGTTCTGGTTATTGCGGCTCATGCCTTATTATCTAAAATACAGTCGTTTTATTAAATCATTATATAAAACTTATACTGTCTTTGTCATTTGTATATGAGATCATATTGGTTTGGATCTGAGTGACCACGACTTCCCTGAGAAGTTCCAAAGATGTCATGCGCTCGGCTGCCCAATCATCTCTTCCCCATGGGAGAAATGAGGCACTGCTAGTTAGCCGGAGCAAAAACCGGATTTAGGGTGACAGAGTTCCTTACACGTGGGTCAGACTCAGTCCCCCACACCGTGATCGATCCTGCTGCCTAGAAATCCAGTAGTCTCATTTAGGATAATGAGAGCCCACGCGACATGGCGCCGCCAACGTTTGGTCTGGCTCTAATATTTAGGTCCGACTGACTCTCTCGGTCTAATATATATTTTGACTCCTCGGTTCCGTAAGCGGAGACGTCCGTGAGGCTGAGGGTTTCCGCCACCACGGGATAGGTACATCCTATTGCTTAGTGGTTGGTTATTCAAGCTTGAACTTTGAAAGGAAAAACCCCGATATTGGTGTGCCTTCTCTGACCTAGAGCTATTTTTTAACAAATGGCGAATCCTAATGTAGTGAATATAGCTATCAATATGCGTCACCCGCTCACAGGACATCTGATAGCACATGGACTGACGGTCCAGGGGGGTCCGGTCACTTTTGTGGTGGACGCCCATGCAGCCTATAGGACAGAACTTTTTTATTCTTGGGTCGTATTTCCAGCAGTTGATGGGGTACAAATACTTTTCACGAATACACTGTTGCGAATGTCCCTGGACAATACAGGGTTACGCATACTTAGAGATACCTTTATCTTATCAAGAACACCATAATTGGCTTGATGGCGCCCTCCCATACACAGTAGCACAAGTTAGGTTAGGTCCACTGAGTAATGATGGTCCTACCTTGCCGTTATTGGCTACATATACACCTCATCCTGCGGCTGCTCAATTGACAGTGGTTGAAGTTCGTCGTTTATATACAGACTTAACGGCTACATATAGACGATTAGTTCAGTTTGTCATGCAGACACTAAATACAAATGCAGCGCGTGCTGCTCCAGCGCACCCACAGGCGGTGGTTCCGGGTATCAATCCGGCCACTGTACACTCAGTTATGGGTAAGGTACCGGCTAAACGAGAGGAAACTCCATTTTGGCTGGCGCAAAAAATTAATACGCTGGAAGCAGTGTTTCCCATACGGGACCTCAGGATAAACATAGAATATTGACGATGTGTTTGCCGTATGGGATGGTTCCTCCGGTGGACCTTTGTAATACCTGGGGCACGGTGTTTGCCGCGCTCTATACTGCGGCACACGGTACACCGACATTAGCAAATTTACCGGAAGTGCTTAAACAGATTCAAGATGAATATGGGGATGCCCCTGCCTTAGATTTGGGCATGCAATTAATGGGCAATTTTGCCGCAGTTTCTTCTATTATTTTGAGTAATCTCAAGGGGGAGGCAGTAGCACTAGCAGTGCGAATGCGTCTTCGGGATGTTCCGCAGATTAATCAGGAGCGGGAACTTCCGAGAATAATAGCAGAGACCTATTCCAGTATTGGTCGCGATAGCCTAGGGGCTAGACAGCAAAAACCCCAATTGCAGGGTAAAAATAATAAAGATAATGCTAAACAACAGCAACCTGAGGGTACTAAAAAGCGCTGGGAAAAGAAACAGCAAACACCTAAAAAAGATGGGGGACAGTCTCCGCAACCGGAGACCCCGCAGAAGAGGTATAATCTCAGGAATAGGGATAATTTGAAGACGCCTGATAGATATCAATATACTGATACACGCCAATCTCGTTCCTTTCAGGACTCCTCAGAGAAGAGAAGTGAGAGAGGTGGGCAGTCAGAGCGGAGGACGGAGTACGTGAAACCAAGACAGGATTCACAACGCTCGGCGGAGGTTTCTATTAAACAAGAAGAGAAACCGCTGCAACAAAAACAGCAATTTAAAAAAAAGAAAGTGGATGCAGTCTCTGTTAGACATGCCGCTCAAGAAGAGAGTTCTCTTGACGAACAAGACATGGGCGTTAGCACTGTTAGACAGCGCGGCAGAGGTCACAATAGTTCGCCGGAGTCTTCTAGAGCATCTGGAGGTGAAAGCAACTGATGACTTCATACAAGTCGAAACGGCGGATATGCGAGTCTCTGATCCTGATAGAGTATATCAAGTGACTCTGCGATTAGAAGGGGACATTGACCGCATTGTACACGCCATCTTTTGGGACCATGTGGTAAAATCATATGATGTTCTGCTGGCCGAACAGGATTGGCCACCTGACTTTGTTCGCGACTGTCCGGTTGGGGAGGAGGTTATTGCACCTTCCTTCTCACCACTTGTTCCGAGAGAACTAGCGGAGTCCTATAGTAAAACATGGGCTCTAGCACAGGCTCCCGCCCTATATAGAAATAACGTGGGGTGGGATAGACAATCACCTTATCATGTAATTCCAATAAAGGGCGAACCTCAGCCACAGCTGCAGTATCCTATCAAATTTGAGGCAAGGGCATCGGTTAGGAAAATTCTTACACAATTGGAGTACCAGGGTGTAATTGAGCCCTGTGTCTCGCCGATGAATAATCCCTTATTTCCGGTTGCTACACCGGACCATTCATATAGGATAGTGGTGGATTACAGACATTTGAATAGTCATACACGCACATATGCAATACAGAATTCACATAGCGCAGCGCTTATGAATAATATAGTACGAAAGAAATACAAAACAACGTTAGATATCTCGAATGGATTTTTCTGCCAAAATATAGCGCCCGAAAGTCGGGACTATACCAGTTTCAGTGCGTTTGGCTCTAAGAAAAAATTTTGTCGTTTGCCTCAGGGGTATAAGAATAGCCCAGGACTGTTTTCGGCTCGTGTGACTGAAATGCTGCAATGCTGCACGAGTTAGACCCTGAAGCGTTATCATATGTTGATGACATATATCTGACAGACGATGAGATTCTGCAACATCTAAGGCGTGTATCACGCATTGTTGTGGGGTTTGCTGATATTGGCTATAAGTTTAATTTTAAGAAATCAAAGATTGCCTTCCTCAGCCTCATTTTCCTGGGATATGAGTTGTCGAGTGAGGGCTTAGTGCCACATTTTTTGGAGAAATGTGCTTTATTGCAGCCTCCTAATACGGTTCGGAAGCTCCAGTCATTGTTGGGGTTTCTGAATTTTGGCAGAACTTACATTCCTGATTATGCTAGGTGTATAAAACCCTTATACGAGTTGATTCGTGCGAATTCGTGCGAATTTTTCGAGTAGATTTTGGGCGATTGAGCATACACATATCCTACGAGATTTGCAGACTGATCTCTTAGCAGTTAAACACTTACACACACGGGACAATAAGACACATTTAGTCATCAGGGTGATACCTGGGGCTGTTGGGTTTACATATGTCACCTTTAATGAGGGTGAGACAGTCCTGATTGCATACAAGTCCCACTTGTATTCTGCTGCAGAACAGCGATTTGCACAGACTGAAAAAATACTCACTGCAGTACAGATGGCTGTGATTAAAGAAAGACTGCTTGCCCAGGGACAACGTATAGTTGTTGTTTCCCCGATTCCGGCCTTAGAGGCTGTTACGAAAGCGAGTGTTCCTAATTCGAAAGCTTTACACCCGCGATGGATTCAATGGGCTGCGTCTTTGACAGCCACTGATGTAGATTACATATTTGACCCTAAACTGCAGACTCAAGAATTTCTTCAATATGAAATAGAGTACCCAGTCCCTGCTGGCACATTGCCTATTGACCAATATCAGGTGGTCATGTATACTGATGGCTCTGCGCAACCAGCGGTTTTCGACTAAACATCAGTATTCTGCTGCATGTGCGGTGGTGAGCGGCACGATGGAGGGGGAAGTGTTCTGCCCCATCATACTTCTACTAAAACCTTGGGAGATTGCACAGCACAGCTGGCTGAGCTCAAAGCTCTATTGTTAGCTTTGGAGCACGCGGATCCGGAGATTTTAACCTTGCTGGTCTGTGACTCCTACTACTGTGTACAGTCTTTCAATGAATATCTACACTATTGGAAGATAAATGGGTTCAGAGATTCTAAATGCAACACCATTAGACACAAATTGTTGTGGGGTAAGGTTGCGGATCTGAAGGAGACGCTTCCTGAGGTCCATGTTGTACATACAATTGGACATCAGCGCGTTGGAATACACGTTGCTGGGAATACTTTGACTGATGAAGCCGCGAAATCAGCAGTGGCTGTCGCCACTGTGGCCGCAGTGACTCGTTCGAGTTCCAAACCAGACACAGAGACTTCGGCTGCCATAAAAGCTACGGCTGATGGCACGCCATTTCCTAAAGGATTTCCTTCTAAATATAGTTACTGCTTGAGTAGTGCGCTGAATGCTGTTGTTAATATTCCAGGCATTGGTGTACGTGAACTACCCAATAAAATTGAGAGACCTCGATTAATTTCTGCAGCACATGAGGGGGTGGCGTCTGCACATGCTGGTGTGGCTGCCACGATTTCACTTTTACAGGCTCGTTACTGGTGGCCTGGTCTATATAAAGAGACAAAGCAATATGTCCTTTGTTGTGACGTTTGTCAGCAGATTAAAGCTTCATCGGCTAGGCGCCCGCAGCAGACGCCCCTTCTGATTTCAAATAAACCTTTACAGTGTGTGTACTTGGATCATTGTGGTCCGCTGACACCAGATAGCGCATACAAATATATTTTGGTTGCTGTAGATTCGTGCTCCAGATTTGTGTGGGTCTGGCCACAACGCGCGGCTGACGCTCGGACTGTTATTAAAGATTTGCGCATCTTTGTCGATACATTTGCAGTTGCGGCTTTTCATTCGGACCAGGGCCCTGCTTTTGCCTCTAAGGTATTCAGGGACACCATGGCTTTGTTGGGGGTCCAGCTCCAATGCTCGTCTCCATTTCATCCCGATGGAAATTCTGTTGTGGAGCGTTTAAATAGTGATTTAAAGCAATCCTTAATGGCCAGGGTTATAGGTACGGGTCGTAGTTGGCTAGCCCACCTATATGGAGTACAGAAGGCACTTAATAACTTGCCTAGCCGGTCGCTGGGGGGTCGTACTTCATATGAGTGCCTGTTTGGAACACGAATGTATGTTCCTGATCTAGATGGTCCCGGTGTGGAGGCGGCAGATACGCCCTTTGACATAAATGATCGTGTCACTGTTTTGCAGGATTTACAACAATTCTGTGAAGATAACTCTTCTGCCAGTGCTGCCTCCTCAGGAATTAAGGATGAGCCAGTAGCACCCACTGGTTGGATACCCAGGATTGGGGATCTAGTGCGTGAAAAGGTCGCAGTAAAGAAAGAATTTGGTCCTTCTTATCGAGCACCTGTCCCTGTGTTAGGGGTAAGCGGCACGAGAACTGTGATTTTACCGCTGCTGCGAGGGGCCAAAGGAAATCGCTTTGTTTCCATTGATAATGTGAAGTTACAACATGTGGCCGATTCTGCACAGCAGACTAAGAGGGACACCCAGTAGTTCCGGAATCCCTCTCACTACTGGGGAAGAAGTCCCACTGCAGGTGATTTACACCGACGCTGTTTCCTCTCCACTTTTCAAAATCAAGTTTCATTCACGCAATAAGGGGGTCTAGATTGTCCGCCACCATGTGCATCAAGCCTTGATTGACCAACACCCCCATGTATTTGAGGGGTCTCAGAGTCCATCGAAATGGGAAGATGAGGCATGCTGCTTTTGTGGTCACACGCGAAAGAGGAAGTGCCTCACTCTTGTCCCAGTTAATACAGCTGGCAGAGATCGCTCGAGGTCCGTTAGGGTTAGAAGAACATCATCGGTGTATAGGTAGAGTATGGAAATGTCATCCGGCAGAGTGAGGTCTTTTATTGAAGGGGATGAGTGGATGGCTGCGGCAAGGGGTTCCATCGCCAGGAGGAACAAAAGGGGCAAGAGGGCATCCCTGTTGCGTCCCTCTGCGGATGGGAAAGGGGTCTGAGAGGAAGCCTCCACAGTTAACTCTTGCCGTGGGTTGATCATACAGCAATCATATCATAGAGATAAATCGGTCCCCCAAACCAAATCTGGCCAGCATCGAAAACAGATAGGGCCACTCTATATGATCGAACACCTTCTATGCGTCCAGAGACAGGGCCAGGGCAGTCTCCGGCAGACCCCTGGAGGCCCCTATAGTGTGGCACAAAGTGCGCAGGTGATTCCGAGAGGTTTTGCCCGGTACAAACCCACTTGAGTATGATGGATCAGGAATGGTGTGACTTTACGTAGCATATTTGCTAAGATACTAGCTAGGATTTTGATATCGCCGTTTAAGAGAGAGATGGGTCGGAAACTGCTGCAAAGCAGAGGGTCTCTCCCGGGTTTTGGTATAATCTCTATTGTGGTGTTGCTGGAGATGGCTCCTAGAGCTTTCATCTTGCAGGCTTCGCTCAAGGCCTCATGCATTAGGTCAACCGCCTCTTCCCCCACCCATTTATAAAATTCCACCTGGAACCCATCCTCCCCGGGTGACTTGTGGTAGGGGAGGTCGGATATGACTCTCTGTTTCCAGCGTGCTGATTTCTCCATCTAGGAGGCTGTGCCCATCATCTGATAGAGAGGGTAAGTCAAGATCAGCAAGAAAAGCCACAATCTTAACAGGGCTAGATGTTGTCTCCGGTGTATAAAGGTGCCGGTATAAACAAGCAAACTCATTTGCTATCGCCTGCAGGTGCGTGAGCACGTCACCCGAGGGGGTACGAATGGCTGGGATAGCGAGAGAAGTTGTCCTCTGACGAAGCTGAGCTGCAAGCAGCCGACCGGCTTTCTCGCCTTGTTTATAGTGCCTCCCCTGTAGATGCTGTAGGGCGTACTCAGCCTGTAAGGTTTATAACTCATTAAGAGCCATTCGGGTGCTTTCTAGACACTGACGCCCTGGAAGAGAGGGGTGGTCAGTATATTGGCATGTAAGACGGCGGATGTCAAGTTCCAATGCCGCTTGTCGCTCTTTCCTTTCTTTATTTGCTAACGCCGCGTCACGCATGAGCTGCCTCTGTATCGTTGCCTTGGCTGCAGCCCACATGGTTCCCCTGGATTCAAAAGTGCCCAGGTAGTCTTGGGCAAATGTGGACGCATGGCCTCTCGGCTGTGTCTTGCCCTGGGGGGAACAATACCGGCGAATGGTAAATCTCCACGGTTTGCAGCACGGGGCTACCAGGCCCATCTGGACAGCGACAATGATTGGGGAGTGGTCAGAGAGACCACATTCAAGTATGCAGGTGTCGTGGGCATGGGCCACTAGGTTATGGGACATAAGAAAGTAATCGAGGTGAAAATTGGGTGCCATGCACCCTTGACATAAAGGTGTACTCTCTGTCAACCGAATGGGTCAGCCTCCAATGATCCACCAGGCCGTTGTCCAACAATATATCGGACTGTAGGGCTCTGTCGGCATTATTACTAACGTCCAGGGGTCCACGTCCTGTCTAATACTGCGTCTCTGGCTAGATTCCAGTCGCCCCCTATCATATAGCGGGTCGCCCTTATCTCCGTCAATAGGCAGTTGATTTGCAGGAAGAACAGGCACTTTGGGGCTATTGGCGCATAAACAGAGCCCACACACAGTAAGGAGTCACCTACCTTTAACTTAGCAAACACATAGCATCCCTCTGGATTAATCCATGACTTAATAACTGCGAGGGGGAGGGTTTTGCACAGCAATAGTGCCACTCCACATTTCAGGGGGGCACTACCCATATCGGGCGGGTGAGGTAGGGCTGCAGCTGAACAGTGTAGTACCCACCCAGTCGCTGTGCAGTTTGCTAGACTCCTCTCTAAGTGTGTCTCCTGAAGTAAAGCTATATCAGCCCGTTTAGAGTTAAGGTAGGATAGGACCATTTTTAGTTTTATAAAATGGGTAACACAGTCTAGATTCCAAGATATAATCAGCAATGGTACCCAAGGACACAGAGCCCTGGTGGAAAAGACAAACAAGAGGGGGGTGGTGAAAGAGAGAAAAACGAAGAGCCAGGAGGGGGGGGGGTGGAGACACATAGAATGGGCCCAGGGGGGGATGGGGAGAGCTTGGTGCTGTCCTCAGTAGTGGAGCGAGGGTCAGAGAAAGGGAGAAAGAGAAAAAGAGGAGATAAGAGAAAAGAAAAGGGAAGAAGATGAAAGAGGAGAGAAGAGGAGAAGAGAGAGGAAAAAAGAGGGAGGAAGAGAGGGAGAGGAAGACAAAGGTAAAAGGAAAGAGAAAGAGAGAGAGAGAGAGCAAAAAAAAGAAACAAGAGAAACAAAGAGATTGGAACAAAAGTTCAGACGATCCCGATCTATAACCTGCGGGTCTAAACCTAGGCCTATAGAGCTCAATCGCCTGGCCAGCGGGCCCCAGACCAGGGAAGGCAGAGCACGCGGGCCACCCCAGTCCCAAAGTCCCATTCCCCCCATCAGGGCGCAAACATAAACATCAGGGGAGGGGGAAGGGTGGCAGCGTGAAAGCACACAGTAGGTGCACATGAGAGCTTGCAACAGGAGCGAGAGTGGCAACGCACCGAGGGGGGGAGGGAGGGTGTGTGGGGGGGAATGGGAAAATTGCCACAAGGTTCAGCAGGTAGGAGATCAAACTGGGAGACAGAACCACAAGTGCGACACAAATATAGGGTGCCTGTAAATAGTGAAGGAGGGGAGGAGGGAGGGAGGGGGGTTGTAGGGAGAGGTAATGCTGAGTCAGGTAAAGAAAGAGAGTGAGCCTCTGCCATGTCGTACCAAGCAACTGTGATATTGTACTGTAGCACACATTTGTCACTGAAAAGCAGTCAAACATATTACTAACAAACAGGATTAAAAAAGGACACTAAAACAGTACCAAGTGCACTTGAGCAGTCAAAATAAGGGCTAGACAACTGAGTATGGTTGCTGCATTACCTGCGAAAATATTTACCCCCTATAAACAAAGTGTCTGTGATATTATAAAGTCAGGTACTCATCTCTCCGCCCCGTCATCCCCGCAACAGGGCCTCTGCAGCTTCTCACAGGACCCCACATCCGTCAATGGCTGGGCTCCTTTAGGACACTGCATTTCCTTGCCCTCAAATGGGGGTCAGAGTGGGTTTCAGACGGGAATGAGACTTGTCCCTGTCAGTGATCTGTGTGTGTATCGCCACCGCCTGCAGCACCTGACCCCTGTCATCGTGGCTCTTTGTGAGCCTCTCCAGGTCTCTCCTCCTAGGGTGGGAGTCTGCAGTGGTCCATCCCACAATCTCAGGAGCGGGAGTTGAAAGGGCAACACTCGAGAGCGGTCCCAGCATGTATGGATGGATCGGAGTCACTGTGTCCATGGACTGGGTCTGGTTCTGAAGCCCCTCCAGAAATACTTGCAGGTCCTCCTGGTCATAGAAGTCCCTTGATTCCCCATTTTTGGTGATCCACATCCTGGCCGGCTCAAACAAGACGTATTTCACATCCAGCTGGCGAAGGCAAGGTCAGAGGGACAAGAATGCTCTTCTGCGTTCGCTGGTCTCTTTGGAAAAGTTGGCCCTTAGTCTAGCCTCCAGAGCATCCGACCGGAATGGACCGTGTGCTCGGACCGCCTGCAATAGTTGACGGATCTGCACATGGCGCAGCAGACAGGCTATGATTGGGCGGGGCAGTTGGTTTAATCTCGCCGTTTGGCATCCAGTCTATGCACTCTTTGAAATTCCAGGGGACGGTCAAAAGTTATGCCAGCAAGTTTTGGTAGGGTCTCCCATAGGTAAGAGTGTATGTCCGTGCCTTCGATGTTTTCCGGGAACCCAAGAAAGCAAACATTATTTCTGCTGCTCCTATCCTCCAGGTCACTCAGTTTGCTACGGAGGTATAAAAGTTCTTGGTCTCTGTCTACCCTGGAGGCAATGTGTGTTTCCACTGACGTTACTCACTGGTCCAAATCCGTAACTTTTGACTGAAAGCCTGCGATATCCAGGAGCATGGAATTCGTCTCCGCCGTCAGCAAAGCCATGGCACTGTCCATACCTGCCAGCTTACGGCCCACCGCCGAAATCTCCGGCAGGATGGTCGCGCCCTGTGTGGTGTCTGCCATACTACTGGTGGAGTAAGTGGATGCTCCTCTGCGGGCGAGACTCCCTGGTAGTGCAAAGCTTCTGAAAAGAGTAGCTGCCAGGACGGCATACCCGGGTGTTTACTTGCCATCTTACCGCCAGGCATAGCAAGCTTCCCAGTATAGGTAGGGACCTGGAAAGCGTTTATCCACTGTGCGGCAGATGTGGGGGGGAAGGCGGGCGATGCAAAAGAGGAAGAAGGGGTGAGGGAGAGAGATGGGTCGCCTCCTGAGTCACAGATTCCGGCAGAGACCAAAAAGCATCCACTGGGGTGTTGGTAACTGAGGATCAGAGGGCCAGAGTTGAAGGTTAGGAGTCAAAAGTCCAAAGCGGGTGGAAGGTGTTAGGCCTAGTTGCTTATGGCCGACAAGGAGGAAAAATGGTAGACCAGAGAGCCCTCTGTTGGGCCAGTGCCCGTGAGACTCCTCCATTATGCCAGCATGCCAGCTCGATAGTCCAGGGTGACATGGGGGCAGTGCAGGGGCCCCCCACTGCTGCAGGCAGCACCACTAGTGATCCCCTCCTCGTGGTCAAATGAGGGTCCTACCCCTGCGGTGTCCATAAGGCATAGTGTAGAGTATCTTGCCACTTCCAAAAGTACAGAGGCCCATTGCATGAACTCTCCGGGCTCTACCCCGCCATGTGCCTCTCCGCACCTTGCAAAATACAGCCTCTCCAGTCTTGCCGCAAGCCCCTCCCTCCACGATCGCCAGCCAAGGGGGGCCGTCCTCATCAGCGCCACTCCATAGCGCTCCTGGTACCTATAGCGGCTATTTCCTTGAGCTGGTAGATTGCGCCGATGCGCCGCTTTGCACTCCTGGGAAGCCGACCGGGTGGGGGGGGGTGAGAGGTGACAGTGGTGCGGGGGCAGGTCAAGCTACTGCCCCCCTATCCCTCGTCGAGGTCCTATTTGCCAGGTCACCGAAAACGGGGCTCCAGACGCTGCCCCGGGCGTCCCCTGCTCCTCTGCGGGGGGAAAGATGGCAGTAGGAGGCCGCACTCGTCAGCACCCTCCGTCAGGGTGCCTGAAGCCCTCGGGGAGGCCGCCAGGCCGCCGCAGCTCTCGCAAGCCTCCCGGACAGAAGCAGGAGTACCCCACAGGTGTTAAAGGGGGGGTCCCCGGCTATCAGCAGCCCCAGTGCTCATTCCGTGAGGGGGGCATCTCGAAGGGGGGCATCTGGCATACCCCCAGTGCCGTCGCCCCCGGTCCAAAGCCCTCCACTCCATGGAGCTCAGGCGGCCATCTCGATACGTGGCCAGACCACGCCCCAATATATATATTTTTTAAGACCGGAGCCATGCAGCCCCCCTCCACAGTCCAATCTCATCCCCGGGGAACCCCACTCCTAGGGCCCGGCCTTCTGAAAAAAAAAGGGGGTATGGGTGCTGTGCCGCTCTCCTCTCAAGGCCAATCTCAACCCAGCGGACCCCATCCCCCGGGGCTCACCCTGAATATTTTATTTTTTTAAAGAAGGGGGGACGGCTCATCCTTCATCGGACTGGAGTGTTTGCTCTGACTTGGCAGAAGCTGTAAAACTGCAGCCAGGTCAAAGCAAACAGCTATGTCCCATGGGTGGGCAACCTGGGACATAGCGCGAGCCGAATCTGGGGAGTGGCGTGCCCAGGGCCATCAGTGGCTCCTCTAGGGGCGGCCATGCACCCCCCCCTCTAATGTAGAATAGCCCTGGGGATGTGGTGGTCCCCTGGGCTGCAGGGGGTCTGAAACTACCCCCTTTCTATTTTTTTACAGTTTTTCCTGGGAGGTGTTGGCTCCTGGGGCTGCGGAGGGGCCGCACAGCCCTCACGCATACAATTTCAGAATGCCTTGGGGAGGCGGCCGTCTCCAGGACTGTGAGGGGACCATGTGGCCCCCTTGCTTTGAATCTTAAAAGTGCCCCTGGGAGGTTGTGGTCCATGGGGCTGTGGTCTGTTGGGCCTCCACCACATCAAAAAAGCATTTTGGCCTGGGGACATTTAACTGAAATTGTCCCGGGGAAGTGGTGGTCCTCGGGCAGCAGGAGGGAGCGAGCGGACCCATGAAATTCATTTTGAGCAAAGCCCCGGGAAGGTGGAGATCCCTGGGGTTGTAGTGGGGCCAGGAACCCCCTGCATATTTAAATCAAGACCCCCGGGACCCGGCCCACCTGGGGGCTTCAGGATTACACAGCACAGAAGCCTGCGCTTCATTTTTTCATCTGAATTTTTGACGGATCCACCGCAAATTGCGGCAAACATTTTTAAAAATGCTTTTTAACCTCAGCACCAGACCTAAGGCATCAAGGTGTCTCTACCCTGGCCCATTTCCATTTTCCTTTTTTTTTTCCTTTTTTTTTCATGGGACTCAGCCGGAGCCAAGTCCCAAAGTGGCTGCCAACACTTCCTGGTTTAAAGTGATGGCAGCCAGTCAGAGCTGTGCATTTCACTGCACGAGCTTCTCATTATTCGTGAAGTCATCGCGGCCAGAAATATGCAAATTTGTATTTCCTTTAATATCTCAAAAACTACTGAACGGATTTATACCAAATAAGCGAAAGTGTATTCTGTGTGTTGAAAGTTAGCTTTCTGCCATCTTTGGTGTAATTCAAACCATCGGTTCAGGCTGTAGTTGTGTCTAAAGGTCCCATGGGAATTAACATGGGAAATGCAACTTTTATTACCTCCCCTTTTCACTGCCCTTCTTGACGGATCACCCCCAAACTTTCTGTGTGCAAAAAGAATCACCGGAACACTTTTTTGGGAAACTTTTGTGAAGATTTGTCAAACGGCGCCAAAGATATAGGCAAGTAAAAAAAAAATGTTTCTATGGAAACAGGGTCCTAACTATAAGCACCTATTGGTGACAGCCACTAGGTAAAATACATATATATGTATTAACTTCTGGAAGTCGCCACCAGGTAGTTATAGTTAGGACCTAGTTCCTATGGAAAAACCGTTTTTTGTTTTGCTACTAACTTTGGCGTTTTTTGATGAATCTTCACAATATTTTCCAAGAAAACATAACACACCAGCATCTCTCCGGAAAGTTTTGGGGTGATCAGTCAATTGGGGCTGAGAAAAAAGGGGGTCCCAAAACACTTTTTCCTATTCATTTTTCATAGGGATTTTTAAAAGTGATAGCACCCAAACCACTGGACGGAATTACACCAAATTTGGCAGAAAGGTAGCTCTTGGTCCAGAAAGAGCCCTTTTTGTTATTTGGTGTAAATTTGTTCAGTAGGTTTAGAGAAATGTGTATCAATAGGGACACAAAAGATTCCCTGGGGCACATACTAAATAATATAAAGGGGTTCGTTTCGGACCCCCATTAGCTCTGGGGACCATCACCTCCCTGGAGCTATGCCTATGTTGGAGGGGGGCCACAAATCCCCCCTCGAGAAGTCACTGATGGCCCTGTTGACCGCCACCCCCCAGGGCCAACTCCTGCTATGTCCTGGGGTGCCCCTCGAGGAGCCACTGATGGCCCTTTACAATTTAAAAAAAGAACATGTAGGGACCATCGGGAGCCCTTGGGGGCTAGACTGCGGTCCCAGGTAGCCCATAAAGGGCTAAAAAATATATATAGAAAAAAATGATTAGCTCAGTGTGAAGGTCACAGACCTTCATGTTGAGGGTTCGAGTCCAGCCGGATTCGTATCCTTCTTTTTTTAACTGCAAATGTTTAAGGCTCATACTGAAAGGTGATCTCACTCTTTTTAAATGACAAATATATTTTTATTTTCAATTGGTCCAGAAATATCTCATTCTAGGTATATCATTTATCAAAGCCTAAAAAAACTCTCTATATCTCTCCCGCTCACTCTCTTTCTCTCTCTTTCTTTCAATCTTTCTCCTACTCACACACCCACTCAGACACATATGCAGTCACTCACAGATCCACTGAGACACTCATGCACCCACTCACAGACCCACTCAGACCCTCGTGCACCCACGCACATCCCCAATCAGACCCTCACACACTCAATCAAAGACCCACTCAGATAGTTACGCACCCAGTCACAGACCCACTCTGACTCTCCCAAACCCACTGACACCCTGATGCACCCTGTGACAGACCCACGCACAAACTGATGCACCCACTTAAACACTGATGTATGCACTCTCACACTCAGACAGACACTCTCACAGCCACACCCACCCCTAGATACACCCTCTCAAACATATTCTCACACCCAGAGAAGCCAAGGCCAACTCCTGCGTGCACTCCCAAAGGGCCGTGCACAGCATGGGTGTGGGTGGTTAGGGGATTGGCTGCAGGGTCTGGCTGCATGCCAGGGTTTTGGAAGGCAAACTTTGTTGCGCATGGGTGAAGGCTGTGAATGGTGCAAGTTTGGGAGCTTATAGGGGACTGGCCTCAGGCCCTGTAGCCAACCGCTGATGGTTGGATTAACATATAGTAATTCAAAAATACTATACGTTAAAAAAGCATAGAAATTTGTGGAAAAAAACAAAGGTTTACAGGGACATCATTGGCTAGGAAACAGAATTTTTTTAAAACATAGAAATTCTCTTAAAAAAACAAAGGTTGCAGGGATGTTTAGGCTCACATTTTAAACTAACAAAACTATAGAAATTCACCAGTTACAGTTAGTTACTTTAAGTAACTATATCTCGTGCTCTATGGTAACTATAACTTGCATCCTAGCCATCCACTGCTAATTAATCCATAAATTACGGCACTCATTACATCTTTGATAATATCACTGATAATATCAATGTAATATGTGCAGTAAAATCTTTGATGAACAAACTGTGCATGGTGGGGCGTAAGGTATAATTACCTTAGGGCACAAGTTATAGTTACTTGAGGTAACTCTGACTATATGCAGTGGTCGTCACTAGATAGTTATAGTTAGGACTTAGTTTCTATAAAAAAAAGCTTTCTTTTTTTCTTTTGCTACTAATTTTTGGTGCTCTTTGATGAATCTTCACAAAACTTTTTAGGGACAGAGAACAAGGGGTGTCCCAAAACGTGTTTTCCCTATTCATTTTCCCTAGGGATTTTGAACAGTGGTAGCGCTGAAACCACTAGACAAAATAACAACAAATTTGGCAGAAAGATAGCTCTTGGTCCTGAAAGAGGCCTTTTTGTTATTTGGTGTATATCCGTTCAGTGGTTTTAGAGAAATTAAAGGAATTCCAGATTTGTATATCTAGGCACAGAAAGGATTCACAACCCCTCCCGATCTTGTGCTGAGATCTAATTGGCTGCCAACACTTCAGCAGGGTAAGTGTTGCAGCCATCTTGGGTCTCGGGATTAAAAATAAAGAAACAAGCCATGGTAGAATCAACCTGACCCTTTAGACCTGGGGTCCCAGAAGGACCTCCCAAGGGCTAAAAAATACTTTTTACAAACAAATTTGCCATGGAATCACGACAGGATCACAAATCTATGGCAAATTTTTACAAAAAAAAGTGCAGGCTCCCACGCTTCTTCGGTCAGAAGCCCCCAGGTGGGCTAAGCCCCAGGGACATTGTTTATTGTATTGCGGTGTGGCTGACAGCCCCCCCTGCTGACCTGGTGACCGCCACCTCCCTGGGGCATTCCTAAACTTGTGTGCGGGGGCCTGCTCGGCCTCCCCTGCTGCCCTGGGGACCATCACCTACCTGGTACTTTGATGTAATCATATGCGAAGGGCTGTGAAGCCCCAACACATCCCCGAAGACCACAACCTCCCCAGAACAAATTGTAAAAAATAGAAAGGGAGTCCATTTCAGACCCCCATAGCCCTGGGGACCAACACCTCCCTGGTGCTTGTTTCTTGGGAAGGGGCAGCATGGCCCCCCTCGAGGAGCCACTGATGGCCCAGGGGCTGGCTCGTGCTATGTCCTGGGTACCCACCTGGGGACATAGCTGTTTATTGTGGCTTGGCTGCATATCTGAAGCTGCCGACAAGTCACAGAAAACACTCAGGTCTGAAGAAAGGAGAGCTATCAAACAGCTCTCCCTTCATTGGAGCAGAGGTTTCCTCTGTCTGCTTGCCCGCGGAGATGCAGACAGGCACCCAGAGGAAACTGCTCTCACAGACAGGGAGCTGCTAAGCAGCTCCCTCTCTGTGATAGCAATGATGGCTCCTGCAGGAGGTGGGGAACCAGCTTGGACTGTGGGGCCTTTAGGCTGCCCCATGGTACCCAACATTGAGGCTGGGTGCCCTGGGGGCAACCAGGTCACATGGCTAAGTCCCGGGGGATTGGGTCCCTGAGTCTAAGTTCAGTCGGGGGAGGTGGGCTACACCGCCTCCCTCCATAAATGAAAAAATAATTAGGCCTGGTCCTGTGGGAGGGGATCCCTGGGGCACTTAATCGGCCTGGGGAAGCGCAGGGCATCCCTCTCCCCTCAAAAAATGAAATGTTTACGCCAGGTCCTAAGGGATGGGATCCATAGGGACGAGATAAGCCTCGGGGAGGCCACACAGCTCCCTCTAAAAAACAATCAGTATTTATGCTGTGCCCCGGGTGATGGCGTACCTCAAGCCGATATAGGCCTGAGAAGGGAGACTATGCGGAGTTGGGTTGTTATAGGGATTGGCCGCAGGAATTGGCCACAGGCCAGGTACTGCAGTCAACCGCCGCTACGCACGGCCTTTGGTCATGCATCCGCAGGTTTGGGTGGCTATAGGGGTTGGCCAAACCTATGGACAATTCCCACTGCACAAGGCCTTTGGCCATGTGCAGTGTGGGGTTGGGTAGTTTTAGGGGCTGTCCTCAGGGGCTGGCCACAGGTCAGGCCCTGCGGGCAACCCTAGCCACGCATGACCAAAGGCCTTGCGTGGCGGTGGTTAGATTAACGCATAGTTATGAAAATGACCATGCATCAAACAAAACATGGAAATTCACCGAAAAAAACAAAGGGCACAGGGACGTCATAGTTAGGAAATAGAATTTTAAAAAAACATTGAAATTCACTTAAAAAACAAAGGTTACAGGGATGAGATGGTTAGGCTCACAATTTAAACGTACCAAACCATAGAAATTCACCAGTTATAGTTATAGTTATCTCAAGTCACTATAGCTCGTTCCCTAAGGTAAGTATAACTCACACCCTTGCAATGCTATTTACCTGACTAATTATGGCACTCATGACATCTTTGATAACGACATTGAGAATATCAATGTAATATTTGCAGTAACATTTTTAAGTAAAAAACTGTGCATGGCGGGGGGGTGAGTTATAGTTACCTTAGGACACGTGTTATAGTTACTTGAGATAATTCTAGCTATTAAGGTAGCACAACTGGAGCATTCATCAAATCACCTGTAAACATATGTCCCCATGCTCATCATGCCCTGACTAAAGCTGATATTCCGTCCTAATCCAGGTCATAACTTTCCATAATCTTATCACCTTTAGGAAATGCAGTCTACATCATATCATGCACGTTCAGAATCAACACCTGACCAGTCCATGTCCATATGTCATGTTCCATGCAAGTAAAGACAACTCTGTTCACAAACAACACAGCACTTGTCATTGCAATCACATGCCTAGCTGATTCCTCTGTACAAAAATGACCCAATGGATATTATCTTTGGTGAAGACACAACATGTAAAAGAAAACAAGAGGAGTCTACCCAATCGACCCCATTCTCCCTGCATAAAATCAATTGAAAGATAGTTTATTCCTTTATTATGGCTGCTTCAGATGAGAGGCACATAGAAGGAATAGATAATTGCAGTGTCTGATAGAAAAGAGACATCTAATCCCTTTGTAAGAGGATTTTTTCCAATGAATAGCGGATCGGGGATGTACAGAGGTCACGGAGAACTCCCGCTTGCATTTTTGAAGGATCAGAGGTTTTTCTGCATTAGATGTGATCTATTGTTTTATGTTTGAGAAAAGCTGTGAGGAGTCGGAATAAAAAGTATCTATGTTAAGATGGCTGTATCGGATGAGACAAGCATAGAGAAAGATTGCTGCTGTGCTTAATGAAGAAAGGATATTTAATCCTTCACGAAGATGGCCACCACAAAAGGAGTTTCAAGGTAAAGAGAGCGATATGAACGCAGGCGATCTATGGGATTTATGAAACAAGGATGAACGTTTGGAGGACTTTCTGAACCCCCGCAATTTGTGCCAATATGCTGTTTTGAAGCCACGATGTGGATCTTGGCTTAAAAATAAATGTGAGTACGATCTCAAATTACTTCTGGATAGGGGGTACGGACATGTTGTTTTTGAGTTAAAGGAAAGCAGAGGTCTTAAAATGATGTTGTGCATTCAATTTGTTTTTTAGGAAGAAGTGTATTAGGGTTGAGCTTAATCTACATGCATCAACACCCTCACAAGTTCACATGCCTGATACAATGTCACACAGAACACCTATCACACAGGGCTAGGACATTGGACTCACCTGTTCCTCTGGTGCGCCATATAGCTGTTGATACAGGGGTAGGACCTCCTCCACTAGCATCTCAAGCTCTTCCAGGCAGGGTCCCTATAACCTGCAGGACGTGGCATGATGGCTCCCAGAGGCAGCATGCAGCAGCTCACTTCGTTGAGGTCTTGGTGACAACAGTGTCAGGAGTCAAGTGAGCAACAGTGTAGAAGATAGCGGTCACGGCCACCACGTACATGACCGTCACCGCTGGCAGACACCGTCATTGACCTAAGTCTAATAAAAGCAGCAATGTTTACCATTGGTAAGTTACACTGCGGCTGCAACCGCCTACCGCAATGATCACTTCCGTTGGTGGACTTAGGTCACTTCCACCTGTTCAGTACAGTAGGTCAGGCGCCTGCCATTGTGTGCACTTTTCATACATGGTAGTGTATACTAATCTGCATCATTAACTTACTCCCCTAAAATGCTGTACATATGTATATACTGCCATCATGTTTGTGTAACATATTGTGTAAATGTGAAGTGAAAGTTGTGTTGAGTGAGTTAATATGGTGATAACTTTGTACAGCTACTCAGGTACATAGTCCACGGAAAGATATTGTGCTGTTCCAAGACATGTGTGATTACTGCAGGACAGCTAAGTCTTACACACATATCCTCTAACATTAGTATCATATGTAAAATCCCATTGTCATAATTGCCAATGTGCACCAAGAAGGGTGAAATCAGAGCATATCTGTGAGCTGTACTGTATATGTCAGATGTGCTAGGAATCCTGCTCAGATGTTATGTGTGAGGTAATGAAGAAAGTGTACATGATGTG
The DNA here is from genome assembly GCF_031143425.1 of Pleurodeles waltl. Classification (NCBI taxonomy): domain Eukaryota; kingdom Metazoa; phylum Chordata; class Amphibia; order Caudata; family Salamandridae; genus Pleurodeles; species Pleurodeles waltl. Next base: position 745,128,598 of record NC_090437.1, read on the forward strand.
TGCATACTGCATAACTCATTGAATGTTAATTTCTCCCAGCATAGTTATGCTGCCATGAGGAGAGTGAGACAACCGCCAGTGTACCGTCCGCTAGTAGACCTGGACACCATGGAGGAAAGGCATGTCATCCAGACATATCCTCTTAATCGTTATACCATCATGGATTTTTATACTCATTTGGAGCCAGATCTGATGCCTGCCATTTGCAATCCCTATGGCATACCTCCAATTGTTCAGGTTTTGTCAGTGCCACACTTCCTGGCCACAGGCTCCTTTCAGAATACAGTGGCTTTAACCGCAGGGATGTCTCAGCCCATGTTCAGTTTGGTTTTAAAGGATGTCCTGTGTGCATTGTTAAGACACCTGTACAGCTACATCAGGTTTCCCCACCAAGCGGATTTGGCCTATGTGAAGGCAGATTTTTATGAGATGGGACACATGTAGCCTTGGTCCCGCCTAGTACCACCTAACAGGTGAATAGGATTAGGAAGAACTATCACTCAATCAACATTCAGGGGGTGTGTCTGGCAGACCAGTACATCTCACAAGTCACAGCCAAGTGTCCAGGATCTGTGCATGATTCCTACATCATGTGGAACAGCAATGTCCCACAGCTAATGGCATGATTTCAAACAGAGAGGGCCTGGCTGGTTGGTAAGTTTCCATTGTATTGCGTGTTTGTGAGTTATGTCTCCTGTCATCACAATATAGCCAATACTACATACACATTTGAGTAGTTCAACCATTTTGTTCACAGGTGACTCTGGCTATCCAAACCGTCCTTGGCTGTTGACACCAGTGAGGTACGCAACCACGCTAGGGGAACTCCATCACAATGAGGCCCAAGGGAGGACAAGGCATGTAATTGAGCGAGCATTTGGGCTCCTGAAGGTAAGATTCAGGTGCCTGGACCTATCTAGAGGTGGCCTTCTTTACTCGCCCCACAAGGTATGCCAAATAATCATTGTTTGCTGCATGCTCCACAATCCAGCCCTAAGATGTCAGATACCATTGATAGCAGATGAAGGAGAGGCAGCTGGACCAGTGGCTGGAAATGCTGATATGGCAAGTGATGAAGGGCTTGAGAAAGATGGAGCAGGTGTCTCTAGGGCAGATATCTTCAATCAGTACTTCAACTGACATACAGGTATGTGAAGTGGACCTTTTGTTGTGATGAATATGCACAACTTGAAGTAGATGGCTGCCATTACACATCCTTTCTAGCTTCATCGGGGGGTGTCATATGCGTCAATGCTTATGTGTGAGTATGGATGCTGAGTGATTTTTTGTAATGTGTATAGGATAGTATGTTCTGCTTTTTCATGTATTGTTACAGCAGATGGTAACATCCACTTCTGGTAATGACTTCTCGGATTTGAGGTATGTTTTGTGCACTCTCTTATCCTCTTTTCCTTCCATTCACTGATTTAGCAATGTAATGTTTGGCTCTGAAATCTAGGCTTGAGGTATTCACTGTCAGTAGCCAATGGTAATTGCTGACACACATAAGAGGTGTACCTGACAGATACCTGGTTAAATGAGTTTAGTTTCAGTGTGGTGGGACCTTGATAGTTTATCATCCATACAAGTGGGGTAGTAAATGCTTAGTCATTTACATTTACCTGTGGGATTGAAGAGGATGTAAAAAGGTTTATGACGTGTCAAGTGAAGTTTGTGGCACATGTATGAAGGTTTGGATCATGGCCTCTCGCTTCACAATGGGTGGAGTACTTTGTGATGGCCATAGGACCTAGCTGTGTATGTGGTCTAAAGTTGCTGTCCAAGGTGCATGCAACTGTATACTGACATAGGTGACTGACAATCCTACAGCATACTCATGCATCAGCGGCCTAACTCTGAGACGCCTAACTCGGAGACGAGTCTGCCACTACGGGATGGTGTTCGGGGGCAGACTGGTTTTGAGTCATGCATAACGCTGTGCAATAATAAGACGAGATTCGAAGAATCGGACAGTTTGATTGGTATAGTTCGCAGCGTCACAAGAGACATATTTGGATGGACAAGGATACCCAATTGCGTTGGTTTTGGATGGATAGCTAAGCCCTGAAGAAGTTGTATGGGATGCAAATTTTTCCGAGACGAAACACGTGTTGGCTGGAAATGCAATTTATGGACTGATGGCTGCTTAATTTGAAGACTTGATTCAATAAATTACTGGATTGTACCGGACGGTTTTTGCAGTTCTGTTTAATGCTGAATGAATTGTTTTTTCAACTCACATATCATATATCTTATTCATAATTGTTAGAATGTGGGGTGCCTCATATTGTTTTTCTCAAATTGTGGGGTTTATTTAACCTTTAAGGGTTGGGTGTTTCCCTTATGAAGGTGTCCCATACAGTAATATATAAGGGCTGACTTGAATCCTGAGCGCTTGCTTTCCTCGTCAATACACCCCATTAGTGTAATGTATGTTGTGAGTAAAGGGTTCCTCTGTGGTGTTCTTTGTGTGGTTCATGCAGGAGTGGCTCCTTCACTATGGCGAAGGAGAGTCGCCCCCCCGGCCAAGAGCCAGGAGATGAAAAATGAAACAATAGTTTTATATCATTCCACTTTTCATCTGCTAGCTGAGCCAGCAGTACAGGGGAGGAGTGGGGATGGGCCACAGGAGGTGGGAGAAGGCAGAGTGCACTAAGTGAGCATGTGCGTTTGACACACATGCACACTTAGGTTCCCTAACCCGGCTGTATACACAGCTGGGCTGGAGAATCAGCAGAGACACTAGGCTTGTGCCTGAGCAGCAGTGACTACAGCTCAGACCAATCCTGATGCTGCTTACATGCTATGTTTAGCATGTAAACAGTGCCAGGATTGCTTGGAAGCCTGTGCTGGTGTTCCATTGAATGCTGGGACACCACGTGAAAGAAAGTGGAGCGTGAGGCGACAGGAGACAGAGACGGCAGAGAGGTTACTTTTTTATATTTATTTTCCCCCCTCCATCCCCTTCTCCCCTGCTCCTTGAAATTTGCGGCGGTCACCGCTGGTTCCATGGGATATGTGAATTTGTAGCTATGGTATGGCTATGTGAATAGCCACTAGCTCGTAATTTGGAGGACCTATCTGTGTGTCCCTGCTTTGTAGGTTGTTTACCATGACCCTGACTACGAAAACCTTTATATGTGCATTGCATACACCATGGATTACATCCTGATGGTACTCCCTGTCATCCTCTATTTGCAGATTGGAAAACTGACTATACAATTGTGTTGACCTGGATTTCAACCTCTCTGACATCCTCCTGTGACATTTCTGTTGTACTATGTCTCCTGCTGAGGGAGCCTCCGTCTGATGACCATTACTCTGGCTATTCGATACAGGGAGGCATGACCAGATCACAGTTGGCAAGCATGACTATTGTACATGTATTATGAAGAACACATACACAGTAGCTGTGTTTAAGTGTGATTTATTATGCATATTAAAAGACTATCAGTAACAATTAAAGTGCACAAATGAAAATAAAAATGATGAGTGAAGTAATGGTTGATGTGTACGTCAGGGTAGCTGGTACATCAGTTGGTTAACAAGTCCTGTGTCCTTGTACCATAGGAAAATGGAGTTTGGTTTCTGAACAGTCAACTTGGTGTATCTGTGGCACACAAGGGTGACAAATCAGGAGAGGTTCACTTCCTGATAGTGGGTTTGGTCTTGACATCTGATCCAGCTAGATGTCTGGGTGGACGCCCACGTTTGCAGGGGTTCTTCAGCTCCAGAGAGAGGGGTGTCTGAGGCATGAGGTTCCCCTGACAGGGCCTCCATTCCACTAGCTGCTGCAGACGTAGAAGGGGCAGATGTACCTTTGCTAGTGGAAGGAACCTGATGTTGTGTGGAGAAGGTCATCAGGGTGGTATTGATGTCTCTCAACACCCCTGCAATGGGAGCCATGTTGGTATTGTGTGCCTGCCACTGCTGAATGACTTACTGGTGGTGTTCCCTCTGCAGTCCTTGATTTTCCCCCAACAAGGTGATGATTTGGCCCATCCTGTCTTGGAAACCTTGGTGTGCTCCCAAGACTTGGGATATAGTTTACTGGTCAGTTGTGTCCCTTTGAGGCCCCATCCTATGGCCCACAGCATTACTCTTATTCACTTTACCACCATGTGTCTGTGCCCCTGGCACAGAGTGCCCACTCCCAGTGGTTGCAGGTCCATCATTGTCTGGGGTGTCAAAGTTAGACTCAGGTCCCTGTACTTTGGGGCACACAATAGATCGAACAGTTCTTGGGACACAGGTTTGGGGGTGAATGGTTGCCTGTGATGTTGGTGCAATAGGGGTGGGAGGGGTTGAGGTAGGTAGGGTGAGGCTGAGAATTATAGACTGGCCAGGTGTCCCAGATGGGCCAGGTTGTCAGTCAGTGCCCAGACATCCAGAGATGTTGTCCTCACTGAGGCATTCATCTTGAGGGGACTGACAGTCTCAGGTGTCCTCTTCATGGTGGCAATGGCAGGGTTACCTGTGGAGGGAGCGAGACACAGAGTTCAGGTTAGAATGTGTGTTTAGTTACTCATTTGCGAGATGCAGTGGCTTTTCATGATTTCCTTCAATGACATTGACAGATACAGCATAGCATATCTTAGTTGTACATATGACTCTGTGACTTGTTTTCCTTAATCCATGTTGTGAACTGTCATATTATTTAGGAACAGGTTTCTGTGCTGATGCAATCTGATTATGTTTGATATATGACATGACTGTTCCGCTGGGTTACCTAGTGACTAGTCAGGCTTGCTGGTTGTCTTACATTGGAGCTGCACAATGCAGCATGGTGTCACAGTGGGTACACAGTATGTGGGTATGCAGGGGAAATTGTCATGTCACTATGGGGGTGATTCTAACCCCGGCGGTCTTAGACCGCCGGGGCCAGGGTCGGCGGGAGCACCGCCGACAGACCGGCGGTGCCCCGCAGGGCATTCTGACCGCGGCGCTTTGGCCGCGGTCAGTGCAGGAAAACCGGCGGTCTCCCGCCGGTTTTCCGCTGCCCCTTGGAATCCTCCAAGGCGGCGCAGCTTGCTGCCGAGGGGATTCCGACCCCCCCTACCGCCATCCAGTTCCCGGCGGTCCGCCCGCCGGGAACCGGATGGCGGTAGGGGGGGTCGCGGGGCCCCTGGGGGCCCCTGCAGTGCCCATGCCACTGGCATGGGCACTGCAGGGGCCCCCGTAAGAGGGCCCCTAAATGTATTTCACTGTCTGCTGCGCAGACAGTGAAATACGCGACGGGTGCAACTGCACCCATCGCACAGCTTCCACTCCGCCGACTCGATTCCGAGCCGGCTTCATCGTGGAAGCCTCTTTCCCGCTGGGCTGGCGGGCGGCCTGAAGGCGGCCGCCCGCCAGCCCAGCGGGAATGTCAGAATTACCGCCGCGGTCTTTCGACCGCGGAACGGTAACCTGACGGCGGGACTTTGGCGGGCGGCCTCCGCCGCCCGCCAAGGTCAGGATGAGGGCCTATATGTTGTGCATGTGCATGGAGTCTGCCATCTTAATTTCCAAACCAGATCTGTCTATTTCAAGTTTGGGATCTTTGATCTCTGGCCGTTGGGAATGGTCAATGAGCTAAAGCTTTGTTTTGCTTTGGTTGCTATTGTGTGTGTGTCATTGCATTGCTGTCATTGCCATGTACTGGTCTTCAATAGAACAATCTAGTTTGTGTAGCTACTACATTAGTCATACATGCATGAAATGTGATGTGATGTGCACAATCCAGGTTTTCATGATGATGGGTAAGTGCATCCTGGGAGTCATAGTGATCTGATCAGCCTGTAGTTAACCTGCCATTGCCAAGGGTTGTGAGGGCAGTTGGGCTGATTGGAGAGGTGGCCTTCAAGAGAGGGGCATTAGGTGATTAGGTGAGAGGTGTAGTAGCACAATTAGTTAACTAAGGAGGGTTTGGGTGGTGCCAAAGCATGCACGACTAGTCAAAAGTGTGACATAAATGTTGTGGGTACATGCCAGACTCCAGTCCCCCAGGTATTCCAGTCTGGCCCCCAGGATGCAGTATGTTCATGACCTTCTCCTCTCATGATGTGACCTATGGGGGAGGAGGTGCGGGCCCACGGCCAGTCTTCTGCACAGCTGTTTGGTGCCTGGAAGCCCTGGAACAGACCGTTCCCCACAGGTCATTCCACCTCTTCGTGATGTCGTCCATTGCACATGGATGACCGCCTACAGAATTGACCCTGTCAACTATCCTTTGCCACAACTCCATTTTCCTGGCCATTGGACCGGTGCTCCAAACAGTTGTGGCTCTACCCTGACAATTTCATCCACCAGGACCCTCAACTCGTTATCTGTGAAATGTGGGTCTTTTTGTGGGGACATGGTGTGTGGAGGTGATGTGAGTGTAGGGTGCAGTGTTAGGTAATTGGTGAGGCGGGGTGCTGCGTTGTGAGCATGAGACAGTTGTAATGGATTGTGTGTGCTAGTGATGTGTGTATTGTTATAGTTGTGCTGCTGTGGGGTGTGTGCTGAGTGAGATGTGTATGTGTACCTATAGTGTAAGAGTCCTATTTCTATATTTTTCCCTTCTCTGTGTACCTGCATGGTGTTTCAGTTGCAAAGGATTGTGGGTTGTGTAGGGGTGTGTTATATAGTGCAGTGAGTAGGTGTGTGGATGTGTGTCAGGTATGGGGTATTCAAACTCTCCAATGTTGTGTTGTGTTCTCACTGATGTGAGTTGAAACCGCAGCGGTTCGCACCGCCAATGGTTTTCCACCATGGAAGAACTGTTGTGGCTATTTGTGGCTCGTAATCTGGTGGGTGCATTTTTGTCGTGCTGGCGGTGCTGGTGGTGGGACTGCCTTTTTTCAGTCCGCCAGCGTCCTTGCAATTTTGGATTTTCAGCTGTTTTTTGCCGTTCTTCATAGTGTGAGTAGTAATACTGCAGTCGTTTGGTGGCCACCTCCACAGCGATCTTCCCAAAATCCCACCAAAGTGGTAATGAGGCCCAAAGTGTGTAAAGCATTCAAAAATCACAAAAGAGTAATAAAATAAAACACAGGAAACAGTTTAAAAATCCGAAACCAATTTTTAAAAGATAGATTATATTTTTATTATTATTTTGACACCAAAACAACTAAAATTGGAACCGGAGATATGAATTTTTAAAGATTAACGCCCTCATTATTACCCTCATTATGACCCTGGCAGTCATTGGGCCGCCACGGCCACGGTGGAGGTTGGACCACCGCCAAAGCAGCTGTCCCGCCTCCACATTATGACTGTGGGGAGTCGCCACAGTCCGACCGCCGGCACCAACAGGATACCGCCAGCCGAGAGACTGGTGGTGCCAGCGGTCTCAATCTACCAATCTCCCTATGGATTAAGAGTCACCTTTCTGCCAGCCTTTGCATGGCTGCTGATTTACGGGTGTGAAAAGCGCGACAGGTGCTGTCGCACCCGATGCACTGCAACATTGCTGCCAGCTTACGATTCCTAGCCGGCGTCAATGTTGTGGTAAGTTTCCTGCTGGGTCGGCAGGCGGAAACAAAGTTTCTGCCCGCCGGTCCAGAAGTAAACTCTTAATAGATACCGCAGAGGGACGGACGCATATACGTCTATGTGCATGTTCTTATCCCTTCCTGAACAAATAATGGAATACCATGCCAACAATGACTGGCCACACAGTATTGCAAGACATCTGTCATTTCAATTGGTTAATGTGCAGGTAGGAACAACTAAGTGAACATAAGTAAACTGCAATGTCATTATAGCTTGTGTGTGCACTTTGCTATGGCACACACATATAAGTAACTACAAACAAGGATGTATTAAAGCACTCCTCAACTCTTTCAAATACTCACACAAACCCTGGGCAGTTGTCCGTCAGTTTGCTGTGACAATGATGTAGATGCCTTCAAGATCTGGGGCACACTCAAAAGCTGTGGGTGTCACAATAGGATGACCACTGCAATAACCATTGCATGCCCCTCAGATGCAGAATATAGTGTCATGCAGTGCCATATGGTCATAGAGGTGTAAAGCTACAAAACACATGCATGACAATTCCATGTATATATGGTGCAGTGAAAAGCACCACAGGAGTGTCAGGGAAAGTGATGGTTTGTAGGTGGCAGAGTCTCCATTATCTGAGACTATGTGTGATTGACTGATCATAGATGTTTTACAGTTGGTCTGATCTACCAATAGGTTGACTTGCTCACTCAGCCTAACAAGTTGATTTTTACACTGTTGTCCATTCACAGAATGTCCAAACATCACAAAGCTATGCATTCCTTTCATGTATTGCAGGTGGACCTCTATCCCGCACCACTGGAGAGGTACCCAGATTTGAAGACCAAAATGCTGCCAGTAAGTGTCACCTTGTGTGTCATGTGTGGCAATCCAGGGTTTGGTGTGAGATAGTCTGATGTGTGCAATGCAATGAATAAAAGTTTTGCGTAACCAATGCTATGATATCATTGGAGTTAGGATGGTGACATCATGTATGTTGCAATGTTGAGTATTGAAAATGGCTTGATTGTTGCACAAGTGGCAATGTGTGCTGGTATGAAATTGTAGTTGGGGTGACGTCTATCATGATAGGTGGTGGGGCAGCTGTTTATGTAATTAGCATGCCTGTTGACAACAACTTTGCCACATAACGTTTGACAGCACTGTGTGCCACATATAGCTTACACTTACTCACAAAAGGGTACAGATGAAGGAAATTTATAGAGGTCTTTAGAAGGCTTATGTAGGATACACTTGCACCACTGGTTCCTCAGTACCTTCAGATATAAATTGAGGCTGCAGTAGTGCCAGGAGCCATATTGTGCTGGACAACAGTCAGTAGAGTACACAGGTAGTATAGAACTCAGCTCCAGATGGTTGTGGGTAATGTTTATGGATTGTCCCAAGCTAGATCTCAGCAGAATTACCAAAATGGTCCTGCCATCAAGACATTTGCGAGTGATCTTAATCAAATCACATGTGCATATGATGTGAATGCTGAGTAGGTACCTGGTACTTTGATGATGTCTGACATGCATGTGCACATGAGGTTCAATATATAAGAATACTGTAGCAGCATCCGGTGACAAACTTACTGTGGCCCTAAGGGCACCCATACAGCCACCATGTGTGTGCCAAATTACACATTTTGAACAGCACATTGTAGGAGGAATTGGTTACATAATCTGTAGACAACTTTGATGTGCTGGTCAGGCTTTGGCAAATTTTATGGGGACATTGCATTATTTGTACATGTCTTAAACCAGGACATGTGAATTAAGCTTTACCAAACCTTAGAATAACCAGTGGGAGATTTCCAGCCCCCCTTACATATGACTCCCACCTTGCATCCATGATGCCTGGACAAGCCTTGATGTATCACCAGGGGTGTCAAAGTGGTGGATTGCATACAAACACTGTTATGCCACGGCACTTGCCGCGGCGCCCGCCGGGCCGCGGGCTCAGGTTGCTGCGGTGCGGCACGTTAAATCTGCCGCGCCCGGCGCCCGGGTCGCGGTAGACGCCGCGGCGGACGCCCAGGTCGCGGGGGTTTCCGCGGCTCCGGCGAGAGCCATGGAGGCTCCATAAAGGCAGACGCGGCAGAGCCTAAAAACCCCGAGGGGGTTTCAGGCATGGCCGCACAGCGCATCATGCGCTTAACATTTATTTTCTTGCATGTCATTTCCTGCCCACCACTTACCGATGTTCCTAAGACAAACTGAACCCTTACACTTGGGGTTCTTTATACTCGCCTTTTTCTCTTCCCAGCATGCTTACCACTTCCTCTCTGCCCAGCATGCATTTTTAAACACACATATCTAATTCATTATTGTTTTCTTTTTCCCAATCCAAGATGGTGGTGTTCTACTTCCTGTTTTCTATTTCCTGTCCAGGGGTATATAAGGGGATTCCAACTGCTTGTCCATTGCGTTGCAACACTTCTTGGTGGTAGTCACGCTCCTATTTGATCTCCTTCTGCGCATCGTGTCTGTTCCTGATCTGCCTTGTTTTCCCTGCCTTCCTGATCTACGGTCCTAATACCCTGGTGTCCTCCTTTTCGTTTCAGAGAGTTCCTGTGGAGGTTTTTTACCCTACTGGGGTTTTTCCTCTGGGACTCCTTCTGGAGGGCACGGACTGTAGTGGTTCGCTCATACCAAACAGCACCGTGGCTACCGGAAGGGGTCGCCCCTACCTCGGCCAGAGCAGAACCCGTCGGAACAAGGACCGTTCCCCTACACCTCTCAGCTGCGACGGTAAGACCATTGAAAACCGCGACAGATTGCAACGCCAAAAGTTCCAGTTGCAGTCCGGAACTATGGATAACCCAGTGGCAAACACGGAACCTACTAACCAGGACCTACTGGCGACGATACAACAACAGGCTCAAGAACTCCAGCAATTACGTACTGAGAATACTGTTTATCGACAATCCTTTGCCTCCAGGACCACAGATGTCCCTGCAGTAGCCGCCTCTACACCTCGATTTTCCGGGGATCCCACCACATTAAAAGAATTCCTGGATGCCTTGACGGTGTACTTTGCCTTTCGCCCCTCGCAATTTGTACAAGATAAGACCAAGGTGGGGTATTTGATTAGTGCCTTATCAGGACCAGCCTTGGCCTGGGACACACCTCTAGTAACCAGAAACGATCCCTGTCTATCTAATTATTCCACCTTTATCACTACTTTTAAACAGATGTTTGAACGCCCTGGACTTGAGGCGTCAGCAGAAGAGGCTCTTTGCGAAGTCCAACAAGGGAGTCAAGGTGTATTACAATACATCACCCGTTTCAGACAATTAGCTGCAGAAACAACCTGGGTGGAACGTACCTTGGTGACACTCTTCCGTAGAGGTCTCAGAGAGGACATTAAAGATGAACTAGTACATTCTGCCAGAATAGAAAACCTCAAAGGATTGATGGACCAGGCACTAACGATAGAATATCGGTTGAATGAACGAAGAATGGAGAAAAAGAAGAGTCGTTTGCCTTCTCACTCAGTACCATCTCGTCCCTTCGCCCATCGTACCGAGGAAGTCCGTCCTGAATCCAAAGGGAATACCGAGGAAGAACCCATGCAGATTGACACAGCTCACGGGCCTCTATCCGCCAGTGAAAGGGAACATAGACGAAGGAAGGGGCTATGCCTATATTGTGGTGCAGCTGGTCACCTAATTCGCGCCTGCCCCATTCGTCCAACCAAGCCCTTGGGAAACGCCAACTCCCGTCCCAGTAAGAAGGGTGAGGACGGGATATCGTGATATACCTTCTATTTGCTCTTCCAGGGAGGAAGGAACTGCTCTTTTTCTCTTACCAGTTACCCTCCATTTAACTGATGGCCGCGAAGCAAGAACTTTGGCCTTGTTGGACTGCGGAGCCAGTGGCCTCTATTTAGATGAAACCTGGGCCAAAGAACGACAGATAACACAAATACCCAAAGAAGTACCAGAGCAGGTACATACCGTTGATGGGTCACTCTTGGCCTCTGGACCTGTACAATACACCACCCCTACCTTCTGTTTACAGTTTGGTAAACATCAGGAAATTCTCTCGTTTGACTTAATCTCATCACCACACCATGTCATGATCCTGGGAATTCCATGGCTTACACGGCTCAATCCTTACATCAACTGGGAAACAAAAACCATTTCGTTATCCTCCCATTTTTGTCAACACCACTGCTATCTGGCCGGGGATTATTGGTCCCCAGAAAGTCTCTCAACAGCACCTTCTCAGGTGGGAGGATCCATTAATGTCCTACAGGGAGTTCCCAGACATTATCAGGACTATATCGATGTATTCCAGAAGCCAGAAAGACCTGAATTGCCACCCCACAGAGAATACGACTGTGCCATTCCTTTAGAACCAGACACCGTAGTTCCTTTTGGGCGGATGTACTCCCTCACAGAACCAGAGAAACAAGTTTTGAAGGAGTACCTAGATGAGAATCTACAAAGTGGGTTGATAACGCCCTCCTCTTCACCCGCCGGGGCTCCTCTTTTCTTTGTCCTAAAGAAAACCAAAGATCTGCGTCCCTGTATCGATTTCAGAGGGTTAAACAGGATCACTATCAAAGACCGGTATCCGTTACCCCTCATCAAGGACATCTTAGAAGCAGTCAGAGGAGCCAAGAGATTCACCAAGCTGGATCTCCGAGGAGCCTATCATCTACTAAGAATCAGAGAAGGTGATGAGTGGAAGACCGCCTTTAGAACACCTTTTGGTCACTACGAATATAGAGTAATGCCCTTCGGACTCACTAATGCCCCGTCCATCTTCCAAAGATTCATGGATTCTATCTTTTCTGATCTTTTGCAACAAACAGTGGTAGTGTATCTTGACGATATCCTAATTTATTCGGTTCATCCAGAGGAACATTCCAAGCACGTTCGCCAAGTCTTAGAGAGACTCCGACAACATCATTTGTTCTGTAAGCCTGAAAAATGCGAGTTTGATCAGATAGAAGTAAAATACTTGGGATACTGTATAGACCAAACCGGAGTTGCCATGGACTCAGACAAAGTACAGGCTATATTGAATTGGCCATCTCCTTCTTCCATCAAGGAGACTCAATGTTTTCTGGGACTAGCCAACTTCTACCGACAGTTCATAGCAGACTTTGCCCAGAGAACCAGCTTCATTACTCAAACCCTCAAAAAGGAACACCTAAAGAAAGGTTTTTGTTGGACACCAGGCGCTGAGTCAGCTTTTCAGGACTTAAAGAAAGCCTTTATTCAAGCCCCTATCCTTCGACACCCAGACACCAGCAAACAATTCATTGTTGTCACAGACGCCTCAGAAAGAGCCATTGGGGCTGCCTTGTTACAAAGACAAGACGATGATGACCTAGAACACCCTGTATTTTATCTATCACACATTCTATCTGATTCTGAGCGAAACTATTCCGTGCTAGAACGCGAATTACTCGCATTAAAGGTCGCGTGCACCGAATGTAGACACTTTTTGATGGGATCAAAGGAGCCCTTTGAAGCGCGGACCGATCACAGAAATCTACAGTGCTTAAGAAATTTCCAGTGCCAAAATAGCCGGCAGGCTCGATGGGCCTTCTTCTTCAGCCAATATGATTTCTATATCACCTACATCCCTGGTTCTCAGAACATCCTGGTGGATGCCCTGTCCCGACGTTATCCTGGGTGCGGTGATTGCGCGGTTCAAAAGTTATTTGACAACAATAAAATCATAGGGGTAGCACAGACTTTTTTAGATCAAGTCAAGTCCGAATATGCCCGTCTACACGAAACAGAACTAACAAAGTTACGTCCACAGCTGCACATAGATCATGACTACTATTATCATGATAAGGCCCTGTTTTTACCCACTAAAACAGTGCAAATCGAAGCTTTACGCATGTGCCGTGATTCCCCTATTGCAGGTCATCGAGGAATGAAAGCGACTCAAGATCTTTTGCTTCGCTCTTTCTGGTGGCCAACTCTCAAGGCTGACACTGAGGCATATGTGTTATTCTGTCCTACATGTGCTCAAGCCAAGACACCCCGAACAAGACCTGTGGGGTTACTCCGCCCATTACCTGTTCCCCCAGGCCCATGGCATACCATATCCACCGATTTTATGTGCGCATTACCTTCCTCAATGGGAAACCACGTCATAATGGTAACTGTGGACTCCTTCACCAAGATGGCCCACTTCACGGCCTTGAGAAAGTTACCTACGGCAAAGGAGTTAAGTCAGATCTTTACTCAAGAAATCTTCAGGCTACATGGGTTACCCCAAGTTATTATATCGGACAGGGGTCCTCAATATATCTCCTGTTTCTGGAATCAATTCTGCAAGACCTTGGGGATCCAGGTGGCCTTATCATCCGGGTTCCATCCTCAAACCAATGGACAAACGGAGCGACTCAATCAGGGTCTCGAACAGTACTTACGTAGCTTCTGTAACGCTACACAAAGTAATTGGGCTTCCTACTTACCGCTTGCAGAATTCTCCTATAATAACTCTCTACACAGTGCCTCTAAAGTCTCTCCTTTCTATGGCTCTTATGGTTTCCATCCTAGGGCCTTCCCAACTCCCCTGAGAGACAACTCCAATCTTCCCGCCATCTCCTCCTTCGTTCAACAGCTACGGGATATACAACGAATTATCCATTCCAACCTTGTGTCCACCAAGTCCCGCATGAAGAAGATAGCAGATAGGAGACGCTGTGCGGCTCCTCTATATCAGGTCCATGATAAGGTCTGGCTCTCCTCTAGATTCCTACCTCTCCGACTCACCCAAAACAAATTCAAACCCCGCTTTTATGGTCCCTTTCTCATTCTCAAAAAAATCAACCCAGTGTCTATGCGTCTTCGCCTACCTCGGACATGGAAGATCCACCCAGTATTCCATGTCTCGCAACTGAAACCTTACCGTCCTGATCTTTTTCATAGGCAGTTGCCCTGTCCCCCTCCTCTGTTGGTTGACAATGTGCCTGAGTACGAAGTGCAGGAAGTCTGTGACTCTCGGTTTTTCCATGGTCACCTCCAATACCTTATTCATTGGAAGGGATACCCTTTGAGTGAGTGTTCCTGGGAGGATGCCTCTTTAGTCCATGCTCCTCTTTTGATCCGCCGCTTTTTTCGGCTCTTCCCTCACGAACCCGGGGCCTCGGGGGGGCATACTGTTATGCCGCGGCCGCGGGCTCAGGTTGCCGCGGTGCGGCACGTTAAATCTGCCGCGGCCGGCGCCCGGGTCGCGGTAGACGCCGCGGCGGACGCCCAGGTCGCGGGGGTTGCCGCGGCTCCGGCGAGAGCCATGGAGGCTCCAGAGAGCCGGTCTGGGGGCCGCGGCGCTCGCCGCTTTCCTTTTTTCAAGTTCTGCCATAAAGGCAGACGCGGCAGAGCCTGAAACCCCGAGGGGGTTTCAGGCATGGCCGCACACAGCACATCATGCGCTTAACATTTATTTTCTTGCATGTCATTTCCTGCCCACCATTTACCGATGTTCCTAGGACAAACCGAACCCTTACACTTGGGGTTCTTTATACTCGCCTTTTTCTCTTCCCAGCATGCTTACCACTTCCTCTCTGCCCAGCATGCATTTTTAAACACACATATCTAATTCATTATTGTTTTCTTTTTCCCAATCCAAGATGGTGGTGTTCTACTTCCTGTTTTCTATTTCCTGTCCAGGGGTATATAAGGGGATTCCAACTGCTTGTCCATTGCGTTGCAACACTTCTTGGTGGTAGTCACGCTCCTATTTGATCTCCTTCTGCGCATCGTGTCTGTTCCTGATCTGCCTTGTTTTCCCTGCCTTCCTGATCTACGGTCCTAATACCCTGGTGTCCTCCTTTTCGTTTCAGGGAGTTCCTGTGGAGGTTTTTTACCCTACTGGGGTTTTTCCTCTGGGACTCCTTCTGGAGGGCATGGACTGTAGTGGTTTGCTCATACCAAACAGCACCGTGGCTACCGGAAGGGGTCGCCCCTACCTCGGCCAGAGCAGAACCCGTCGGAACAAGGACCGTTCCCCTACACCTCTCAGCTGCGACGGTAAGACCATTGAAAACCGCGACAAACCCCCCATGTTGACAAGGACACAGGAAATCTAGAATTCTTGAGCCACGTGATCCTCACAAGTTTCTTCACACTAATGTTGAGCAAGGACACATTAGCCTACTCACCTCTGGGCCCTAATGGTCAACAATGGATAGCCGTCATCCCAGTGACATGTACTTCATACCGTAGATGAATGGGAGGAAATGGAGTAGGAGTAAGTCATTGTTGAGGAATGTGTAGTGGACTGCACATGTCATCTGCTGATGTAGTGTACATTATATGTTTGTTCTACCTCCACTCAATGCTGTATTTAATGCTTTATTCTCCTCATTTTTCAGCTGCCAATATGGCACCTAAGGAAATGCCATGCATTTCACAAAAGGGCAGGCATATACTGTCACATTTTGGATGTGAATGCTTGGTACCAGAGGAGGGTGAGGAGGTTCTGGAAGGAAAAGGCCACAGGGGCATGGCGTGCTTTCCCACATGGGGAAACTCCGCAACAGCAACAAAAAAGCAGGCCACATTGGAGAAAAGATCAGGGGTTCAGGGGGCTTCAGTGGGTCCGACCCGCTCCATATTTGCTGCACCTGTTACAAGCCAGGCACCGATGCAGCCACCTGCTGCAGACTTCAGCCCAAACTTTGAAAGTGACATGAGACAGGCACGATGCAGAGAAATCCTGGGCGAGCAGGACGAAATCACAGGAGCTGTGTCAATCCGGTGGGCGATGCAGGGAAGTTTTTGTCGCACGGCATGCGCTGCATTGATTCTTCTTGCAGTTGTTCCGGTTCGGCAATTCGTCAATCCGGTGGGCCATGCATCGAAGTTTCGGTTGCAACGCTGGTGCTGCGTCGATCTCCACTCAGCGAGCCGGGCTGCATTGTTCTGGTTCAGCGATGCAGTGATTTTCTCACTGCTGGGCATGCTGTGCGTCGATTCTGGCAGGCTGTGCATCGATTTTCACTGCACAAGGAGTTTTTTGCAGAGATGAAGTCTTTATGGCCCGAGACTTCAGGAAACTGGAGGCAAGGTTAATCCAAGCCCTAAAGAGAGCACTTCTCAGCAGAGCCAGAGGGCAGCAAGGCAGCAGGGCAACAGCAAGGCAACAGTCTTTTACAGCAAATAAGTCAGGTGAGTTCTTTGGGTAGCCAGGCAGCTTCTCTTAGCAGGTTACAGGTTCTGGTTGAGAGTTTCTTTCCCAGTAGGTATCTTGTCAAGAAGTGTCTGAGTTGGTAGGGTCAGGGACCGGTTTAAATACCCAAATGTGCCTTTGAAGTGGGGGGAGACTTCAAAGAGTGGCTTACAAGTACACAAGGTCCCATTTCAGTTTGATCCTGTCTGCCAGGGTCGCAGTAGGGGGTTTGGCAGTCCATTGTGTGAGGGCAAGCCACTGTCCTTTGACATGTAAGTGTCAGGCCTTCCACCCTCCTACCCCAGAAAGACCCATTCAGTATGCAGATGTGTGTAGGTGTGACTGAGCATTCTGTGCTTGGGGCTGTCTGAATGAAATGCACAAGGGAGCTGTCAACTAACCTAGCCAGGCATGGATTGTAAGGCACAGAAGGATATAAGTGGAGAGAAATGCTCACTTTCTAAAAGTGGCCTTTCTAAAATAGTAATATTAAATCCAACTTCACCAGTCAGCAGGATTTTGTATTACCATTCTGGCCATACTAAATTTGACCTAGTTACTTCTCTCAGATCATAATCTACCAATCAAACACTATGGCCCTCATTACAACCCTTGCTGTAAATACCACCTACTGCCGTGCTGACGGCCGCCAACATACTGAGACCGCGGCGGTATTCTGCTATGTGTATTATGACCCACACTAAGAAATACGCCACTATACAGACACCCACAAAAGTCTGCCAGACCAAAGGTCAGTGATAAACTGGTGGTACTAAAACCCACACCGTTACACCAACAGGAATACGCCCACAGTATCATGACCCACGAATCACTGCGGTGGTCTTTCAACCGCGGTAAACCATTGGCGGTACACACCGTGCGCTCAAAATACACACACACTTACAAAACTACACCACATTGGACAATTCAATCTGCACACACCTGACACACATACACACACCACACTCACAACACTATAAAACACACACCCACATTACCCACAACCAAGCAAGCAGAGATAGATAAGCCAGGAGCACCCACTCAATCAGAGGCACAATACATCATCACCCATACACCATCCATGCAGCTCACAACACAACAAGCCACACATCCTCACACATAACAATCACACCACATTCATGGCACCCCACAGACACCCCAGATTTTCAGAGGAGGAGCTAATGGTCATGGTGGAGGAAAATATTCCAGGTAGAGCCACAGCTATTCAGATCACAGGTGCAGCAGACGTCCATTGCAAGGAAGATGGAGCTATGGCAGAGGATTGTGGACAAGAGCAACGCTGTGGGACAGCACCCCAGAACTAGGGATGACATCAGGAAGAGGTGGAACGACCTATGGGGTAAGGTACGTTCCCTGGTTGCAAGACACCAGGTAGCCGTACAGAGGACTGGTGGTGTGCCCCCACCTCCTCCCCCACAACTAACAACATGGAAGGAGCAAGACTTGGCAATCATGCATCCTGAGGGCCTTGCAGGAGTAGCAAGAGGACTGGACTCTGGTAAGTCAAATATTTACTACTTTATCCCCCGACTCCCTACCTGCATGCCATCACAAACTCTTACCCCTACCCTCGCCCCATCACTCCACCACCTCACACATACCCTACTATCACAACCCACCCATCCCAATACCAAGCCCTGCAAATAACACCAATGCATGGACCCCCATCACAGACCTGCATGGACACCCATCACCACAGCATGCCCAGTAGAGAGACTCACCCAGCCCACTAAATCACCACGCACACAAGGCAAAGCTGACAGGGAAATCACAATCATACAGGGAAACACACCCACGCACAATATAGCACGCGCAGATACAATAACACTGCATTTGCATCCCTACAGGACCCCTATGCAACGTCACCGGAGAGGGGGTGCCAGCTACATCCAGTTCCCCCCCAGAGGAGGCCCACAGTGACAACAGCAGCTCTGCACGCCCGGATCCGGATGACCAACCTGGCCCATCAGGGACCCCTGGACAGTCGGATACCCTGCCACAGTCCCAAGCCACCACACAGCCTCCCCCCTCGTAAACACCAGCACAGCGCCCACCCAGCGGGCCCATGCCACTGTCCCCAGGATATGTCAATCAGCAGTGTGTCCACCACTACAGGGACCCCAGGCAATCCCACAAACCCAGGACAATCAGGGACCTGGGGTCAGTGACAGTGGGCACACAGTTCAGGGGACAGAGGCACAGGACAACAGGGAAGCTGGGGGGACTGCTGTGCGACAAGGGGATGACAGGCCCAGGGAATCCACTCTTCAGGAGCCACTCACCAACATTCTGGGAGCATACCACCATTCCCAGGAGACAATGGGCCAGATACTAACCAAGTTGCAGGAGACCCAGCAGCTGAAGGAGGGACAGTACCTGGGGATCGGGGAGGACCTCAAACACATCTACACCATCCTGGTCACCATTGTAGTGGTGCTGGCTGACATGGTCAACACCATGAGGGAGGCAGTGGCACAATAACGGACCCTTGACACTAGCCACACCGAAGAACAGACCTTCACCTCCGCCGGCACTAGTAGACAGGAAGTCCCGCCACAGGAACAACAGGCCACCAGCACCCCACCCCCTGCAGAAGGAGAACCACCCCCCAAACGGTCCCTGCGATCCAGGCACAAGCCAGAGAACATTGCCAAGACCCCCCCCCAGGAAATAAGACTCTCCTGATTGTCATCCTTCTGTCCCACTCTGTCACCCTTTCCACCTTGAAATGAAATTGCTCCCCTTCCTCTGCCCCATTGGACAATGTGTAGGAGGCTGGCCTGGCTTATAGTGGGTACCTTGTGGTACTTACACCTTTTGCCAGGTCCAGTTATCCCTTATTAGTAGAATAGAGGTGTTCTAGCAGCTTAGGCTGATATAGGTAGCTATAGCAGAGCAGCTTAGGCAGAACTAGGAGACATGCAAAGCTCCAACTATACCACTTATATCATATAGCACTATATCATAAGAAAACACAAAACTCAGAGTAACTAAAAATAAAGGTACTTTATTTTAGTGACAATATGCCAAAAGTATCTCAGAGGATATACTCCCTTAGGAGGTAAGTAATATATACAAATTATATGCACACAAACCAAAATCAGGTAAGTAACAGTTAGAAAAGTAGTACCAAACAATGTAGAATCACAATAGAATGCAATAGGGAGAAATAGGCCTAGGGGCAACACAAACCATATACTCCAAAAGTGTAATGCGAACCACGAATGAACCCCAGGCCTAGTGTAGTGTGTAGAGGGTCACTGGGAGTGTCAGAAAACACTAAGGGTATCCAAGACATCCCACCCCAAGACCCTGAAAAGTAGGAGTAAAGTTACCCTACTACCCCAGAAAGACAGTAAAGTCAAGATAGGGGATTCTGCAAGGACAACAACTGACTGCAAAACACTGAAGACGTATTCCTGGACCTGAGGACCTGTAAATGAAGAGGACCAAGTCCAAGAGTCATGCAACTGTCCAGGGGGGGCAGGAGCCCACTAAACCCCGGATGAAGGTGAAAAAGGGTTGCCTCTGGGTGGAAGAAGCCAAAGATTCTGCAACAACAGAAGGTGCCAGGAACTTCTCCTTTGGTTAGAAGATGTCCCACCGCATTCTGGAGGATGCAGAGTTGTTTCCCTGCAGAAAGGCTGCAAACAAGCCTTGCTAGCTGCAAGAGTCGCGGTTGAGGATTTTGGGTGCTGCTAGAGCCCAGGAAAGACCAGGAGGTCGCCCCTTGGAGGAGAAGACAGAGGGGGTGCTCAGCAACTCAGAGTGCCCATGCAGAAGCAGGCAGCACCCACAGACGTACCTGAACAGGCACTTAGAAGATCTGAGGACAGACTCAGAGTCACAAAGGAGGGTCCCATGACGTGAGAGTCCAACTCAGCGAGTTGGGCAATACAGGGTGGAGTGCTGAGGGACCTGGGCTAGGCTGAGCACGAAGGAAGTCTTGCAAAAGTGCACAGAAGCCCAAGCAGCTGCATTTCACGCAGTACCCAGGATTACTGTCTGGCGTGGGGAGGCAAGGACTTACCTCCACAAAATTTGGACAGAAGGGCCACTGGACTGTTGAAGACACTTGGATCCAGCTCCTGTTTTCCAGGGACCACGCTCGTCAGGATGAGAGGGGACCCAGAGGCCCGGTGATGCAGAAGTTTGGTGCCTGCGTTGGCAGGGGGAAGATTCCGTCGACTCACAGGAGATTTCCTCTTGGCTTCCAGTGCAGGGTGAAGGCAGACAGCCCTCAGAGCATGCACCACCAGGAAACAGTCGAGAAAGCCGGCAGGATGAGATGCTACAATGTTGCTGGTAGCCTTCTTGCTACTTTGTTGCGGTTATGCAGGCGTCCTGGAGCAGTCAGCGGTTGATCCTTGGCAGAAGTCGAAGAGGGAAGTGGAGAGGAACTGTGGTAAGCTCTTGCATTCTTTATCTGGTGAGATGCCCACAGGAGAGACTCTAAAGAGCCCACAGAGGAGGATTGGCTACTGAGAAAGGTAAGCACCTATCAGGAGGGGTCTCTGACATCACCTGCTGACACTGGCCACTCAGAGCTCTCCATTGTGCCTTCACACCTCTGTATCCAAAATGGCAGAGGTCTGGGACACACTGGAGGAGCTCTGGGCACCTCCCCTGGGAGGTGCTGGTCAGGGGAGTGGTCACTCCCCTTCCCTTTGTCCAGTTTCGCACAAGAGCAGGGCTGGGGGGATCCCTGAACCGGTGTAGACTGACTTATGCAGAGAGGACACCATCTGTGCCCTTCAAAGCATTTCCAGAGGCCAGGAGAGGCTACTCCTCCCAGGCCCTTCACACCTATTTCCAAATGGAGAGGGTGTAAGACCATCTCTCAGAGGAAATCCTTTGTTCTGCCTTTCTGGGACCAGACTGCCCATATTGCCTGTCTGAGGGGTTGGCAGCAGTAGCTGCAGTGGAAACCCCGGAAAGTTAGTTTGGCAGTACCCAGGCTCTATGCTGGAGACCCCGGGGTGCATGGAATTGTCCCCCCAATACCAGGATGATATTGGGGTGACAATTCCATGATCCTAGACATGTTACATGGCCATGTTCGGAGTTACCATGGTGAAGCTACATATAGGTATTGACCTATATGTAGTGCACGTGTGTAATGGTGTCCCCGCACTCACAAAGTCCAGGGAATTTGCCCTGAACAATCTGGGGACACCTTGGCTAGTGCCAGGGTGCCCACACACTAAGTAACTTTGCACCTAACCTTCACCAGGTGAGGGTTAGCCATCTCGGTGACTTATAAGTTACTTAAGTGCAGTCTAAAATGGCTGTGAAATAACGTGGACGTTATTTCACTCAGGCTGCAGTGGCAGTCCTGTGCAAGAATTGTCTGAGCTCCCTGTGGGTGGCAAAAGAAATGCTGCGGCCTATAGAGGTCTCCTGGAACCCCAATACCCTGGGCACCTAGGTACCATATACAAGGGAATTATAAGGGTGTTCCAGTGTGCCAATGAGAATTGGTAAAATTAGTCACTAGCCCGCAGTGATAATTTTAAAAGCAGAGAGAGCATAAACACTGAGGTACTGGTTAGCAGAGCCTCAGTGTTACAGTTAGTCACCACACAGGGAACACATATAGGCCACAAATTTATGACTACTGGGGTCTTGGCTCGCAGGATCCCAGTGACACATATCAAACACACTGACAACATAGGGTTTTCACAATGAGCACTGGGCCCTGGCTAGCAGGATCCCAGTGAGACAGTAAAAACACCCTGACATATACGCACTAACAGGCCAAAAATGGGTGTAACAAGGCTAGAAAGAGGCTACCTTCCTACACAATGTACCTGTGATACCAAGAGACTGGACTCTACATTGGTTTTACCTCCACCATCACCCCAGCCCATTGCACATCCCCCTCTACTTATGAGCACTTAAATAAACACCCTTGGAACAAATACAAATCTGGAGTCTGTCAATAGATTGAAATATGTATTAGTTCAACATTATCAAAGCATTGCACGTCATATGTACAGTTAAATATACTTTGGAATGACCTTTGGTGGGGAGGAGAAAACAAACCAGGAGAAAGGGAAATCAGGCTGCCATGTACAATGTCCAACAGAAAACTGAAAAGTTAAGTGAAGTTACAGTGTCTTACCTGTGGGTCACTGGAAGTACTGCTGTATTATATTACTTCTGTTGTCAACATCTTCTACCTCTGCCTCCTCTTCCTCACTGTCCACAGGCTCCACTTCTGCCACAAGACCATCTCCAGGCTCATCTTCCTGCAGAAAAGGAACCTGGCGTCTCAAGGCCAGGTTGTGCAACATGCAACGATGATCTGGCACACCTTCTTGGGTGAGTAGTACAGGGATCCGCCTGTCAGATGGAGGCACCGGAACCTGGCCTTTAGGAGGCCGAAGGTCCTTTCAATAACCCTCCTTGTACGCCGTTGTGTCTCATTGTAACGTTCCTCTGCCCTTGTCCTGGCATTCCTCACTGGGGTCAGTAGCTATGAGAGGTTGGGGTAACCAGAGTCACCTGCAAATATCGAGGGACAACTGTTAGACACACACTAACCCTTAGGGACAACCCCATACCCAGACACCTACTTATACTGGGTGGGGACCTTGGGCTCACTGTTAGACCTGACATGCTTTAGGGTGGTCACCCCTAACTTTTTGCCTGCCTCCCTCCACTTTTTGGACTGTTTTGCTGGCTTTTAGACTTTGCACACTTTACCACTGCTAACCAGTGCTAAAGTGCATATGCTCTCTCCCTTTAAATATGGTAACCTTGGATCATACCTGATTGGACTATTTAAACTACTTATAAGTCCTTAGTAAGGTGCACTATATGTGCCCAGGGCCTGTAGATTAAATGCTACTAGTGGGCCTGCAGCACTGGTTGTGTCACCCACTTAAGTAGCCCCTTTACCTTGTCTCAGGCTTGCCATTGCAAGGCCTGTGTGTGCAGTTTCACTGCCACCTCGAATTGGCATTTAAAAGTACTTGCCAAGCCCAAAACTCCCCTTTTTCTACACATAAGCCACCTCTAATGTGTGCCCTAGGTAACCCCTAGAGCAGGGTGCTGTGTGGGTAAAAGGCAGGACATGTACCTGTGTAGTTTACATGTCCTAGTAATGTAAAACTCCTAAATTTGTTTTTACACTACTGTGAGGCCTGCTCCCTTCATAGGCTGACATTGGGGCTGCCCTCATACAGTATTGAAGTGGTAGCTGCTGATCTGAAAGGAGTAGGAATGTCATATTTAGTATGGCTAGAATGGTAATACCAAATCCTGCTGACTGGTGAAGTTGGATTTAATATTAATATTCTAGAAATGCCACTTTTAGAAAGTGAGCATTTCTTTGCACTTAAATCTTTCTGTGCCTTACAATCCACGTCTGGCTGGGCTTAGTTGACAGCTCCTTGTGCATTCACTCAGACACACCCCAAACACAGGGTACTCAGCCTCACTTGCATACATCTGCATTTGTAATGAGTCTTCCTGGGCTGTGACGGTGGAGGGCCAGCTCTCACACAAAGGACTGCCACACCCCCTACTGGGACCATGGCAGACAGGATTGAACTGAAAGGGGACCTGGTGCACTTCTTAGCCACTCTCTGAAGTCTCTCCCACTTCAAAGGCACATTTGGGTATAAAACAGGGCCTCTGCCCTACCTCATGAGACACTTGCTGGAGAAGAAACCTGAACCAGAACCTGCATCCTGCCAAGAAGAACTGCCTGGCTGCCTGAAGGACTCACCTGACTGCTTTCTACAAAGGACTGCTGCCTTGCTGTTGCCCTGATGCCTTGGTGAACTCTTGTCTGGCTGTAAAAGTGCTCTCCAAGGGCTTGGATAGAGCTGGCCTCCTGTTCCCTGAAGTCTCAGGACCAAAAAGACTTCTCTTTTTCATTTGGACTCTTCGTGCGCCGAAAATTTCAACGCACAGCTTGCTCCGCGGCAAGAAAATCGGCGCACACCGACGCTGATCGACGCAACACCTCCGGGGCGACCGGAACTTCGACGCACGGCCTTGCAAGGACAACGCTGCCCGACTTCCAGAGGGGAAATCGACGCGACGCCTGCCGTGTGACCGAGAATTCCACACACAGCCTCCCGGAACGACACACAGCGGGAAAACAAGCCGAAGAATCCACGCACAGACCCCGGGACATGTGGTAATCCCGCGACCCATAGAAAGAGACTGTCTGTGCGCCGGAAAATGACGCACAACTTCCCCGCGTGAAAAATAACGACGCAAGTCCGTGTGTGCAGAGGAGAAATCGATGCACACACCATTTTTTCACGTATCTCTTCTTCTGCGGCCCTTTGCGGAGATTTTCCACTTTAAACCAGATACTTTGTGCTTGAAAGAGACTTTGTTTGCTTTTTAAAGACTTAAGACACTTTGGGGTTCATTCTGACCCTGGCAGTAAAATCCGCCAGGGCCAACAACCGCGTGAGCAACGCCAACAGGCTGGCGGTGCTCCCATGGGTATTCTGACTGCGGCGGTACAGCCGCGGTCAGAAACGGAAAACCGGCGGTGTACCGCCGGTTTCCCGCTGCCCTGGGGAATCCTCCATGGAGGCGCAGCTTGCTGCGCCGCCATAGGGATTCCGACCCCCATTACCGCCATCCTGTTCCTGGCGGTCGTGGCCGCCAGGAACAGGATGGCGGTAAGGGGTGTCGTGGGGCCCCTGGGGGCCCCTGCAGTGCCCATGCCAATGGCATGGGCACTGCAGGGGCCCCCGTAACAGGGCCCCACCAAGATTTTCAGTGTCTGCCATGCAGACACTGAAAATCGTGACGGGTGCAACTGCACCCGTCGCACCCCTTCCACTCCGCCGGCTCCATTCGGAGCCGGCATTCTCATGGAAGGGTGTTTCCCGCTGGGCGGGCGGGCGACCTTCTGGCGGTCGCCCGCCCGCCCAGCGGGAAACCCAGAATACCCGCGGCGGTCTTTTGACCGCGCAGCGGTATTCTGGAGGTTCCAGCCAGGCTGGCGGCTTCCTCCGCCGGCCGGGGTCAGAATGACCCCCTTTATATCACTTTTCAGTGATATCTGTACAATTTCACATTGCATCCTTATTCGTTTTGACCTACTATTATCCTGATAAATATATATTTTTCTAAACACTGTGTGGTGTATTTTTGTGGTGCCATATTGTGTTATGGTATGGTTTATTGCACAAATACTTTACACATTGCCTTCTAAGTTAAGCCTGACTGCTCGTGCCAAGCTACCAGAGGGTGGGCACAGGCTAATTTTGGATTGTGTGTGACTTACCCTGACTAGAGAGAGGGTTCTTGCTTGGACAGAGGGTAACCTGACTGCCAACCAAAAACCGCATTTCTAACACTCACCTATTAGCCACACCCGGTGCCTCTGGAGTTAGCCTATCACATATTGGATGCTGCTATTCCCCAAGATAAAGGTGTCATGCACAGAGCCAGGATATTTGGCTTTCACATGGGAGATGTACTGGTCAGCCAAACACACCATCTGCACATTCATAAAGGGATAGCTTTTCCGTTCCTGAAAACATGTTCATTTCTCCGGGGGGGGGGACAAATGCCACATGTGTACCATCAATGGCACCAATGATGTTGGGGATATGTCCCAGGGCATAAAAGTTATCTTTCACTGTGGCCAAATCCTCCACCTCGGGGAATACGATGTAGCTGCCCAAGTGTTTCAGCATGGCTGACAACACTCTGGTCAACACATTGGAGAACATTGGCTGAGACATCCTTGATGCCATGGCAACTGTTGATTGGAAAGAACCACTTGCCAGGAAATGGAGCGCTGACAGGACCTGCACTAGAGGGGGGATACCTTTGGGTTGGCAGATAGCTGACATCAGATCTGGCTCCAATTGGGCAAACAGTTCGTGGATTGCGGCCCTATAAAGTCTGTAGGTTAGGATAATGTGTCTGTCCTCCATTGTCACAAGGTCCACCAGGGGTCTGTACACCGGAGGATGTCACAATCTCATATTCAGCCTCAGCAGTTGAAGCCTATGGGCAAAAACGGTGAGTAGAGGGTCATATTCACACATCTATTGCACTAATGATGATTTTGTTCCTTTACAGAACCAGTATGTGAATCCGACAGTCAGTTTCTATGCCACTGTCTGCTGTGATGCAATTAGGTGCCATGCCTTGTGCCCCCCTGAAATGGCGGCTGCCTGATTTGTGGGGAGGGACAAGTGGAAATGAGGTAATTCCGCTGGCATTGTGTGTCATCGCGGCAGGTGGTCGAAGACCGCTGCTCAACTTCGCACTGGTTAACCTTGGGCCCCATGGGTTCCAGGAGCCAATTGTGATGTATCCGGCTGTGACGGTACTCACCGCCGCAGACGTGACCGCCATTTTCTATCTGTTAACTCACTTGCTAGCTGACCTTCAACAGGAGAGGATCTACACTGCAAGTGCTGCTGTGACCTGTGTCTGGAAGCGACAGTGGCTCGTGTGACTGGGGAAAGGGCTCCTGCCTTCACTGCAGAGGAGTTGGCGAAACTGGTGAATGGGGTCCTACCCCAGTACACGTTACTCTACGGTCCTCCAGACAAACAGGTTAATACACTCTGATTATGATGATGATGCGTGGGCCATGAATGTATGGAGTGCTGTGTGTGTAAGCCACATGTAGTGGGGGCAGAGGGGTCCTTGGCAGGGTGCTGCATGTATGGTGGTCAATGTATGTGCGTAAAGGGGATGGGACGGATATGGTGGGCCATGAGTATGACAATCTGGATGGTATGACTAATCCTTTTTCTGCTGTCTTTTCCCTGAAGGTCAGCGCCCACCAGAAAAAGGGGATTTGGCGTGCCATCGCCAAGGAGATGCAGACCCTGGGGGTCTTTGACAGGCAGAGCACCTACTGCCGCAAAAGGAGGGAGGACCTTCGCCGCTGAGCAAAGAAGATGGCGGAGGCCCAGCTGGGTCTGGCCTCCCAACCAGGAAGGGGTGCCGTCGCACCATGACCCTCCTGATGTTTTGCATCCTGGCGGTGGCCTATCCAGAGTTGGATAGGCGCTTGAAGGCATCACAGCAGCCACAAGGTGGTGAGTACAGAATCAGAATCTTAACTTTGCGCACGTTAGGAGTTACCTGGGTGGGGGATGTGGGCTATGGGTGCTCCTAGGCCAGGGCGAAGATGGCAGGCTTGGTCCCTTGTTGGGTAGGCTCTGAAGCACTCCTACCCCAATAGTATTAGTGGGCATCTACTACTGGGCAGGGTCCTGTGGGTTCCAGGTGTGTAGCTAGTGGCGGTAGGCATTGTACCCCTTTACCTGGTGACTATCTTAGTAACTGGTAGTGCATGGCCTAGTGCATAGGGCGGCTCCCTGTGTGTTGTGTATGCCAATGGTAGTGTTGTTGCTGGCATTGACCGAGTGTATCCTCTGTCTCTCCCCCCGTCTTGTTTTGTCACCCTGTCCTTGTGTGAATTAGCATTATCTGGCGGAGGATCAGAGACACTGGCAACGGAGGGAGCTGCATCCGACTTGGGCCTGGAGCCGAATCCACCAAGGGTGAGGGCACCAGTGGGGCGGAGGGCAAGGGGAGCACCACGATGGGACAGGAGGGGAGACCACAGACAGCGACTCCTCCTCCTCCAATGTAAGCTCCCTGGTGGTGGAGGACACCTCTGTGCCCACCCCAACAACAGGTACAGCTGCCAATCCCCCTACCAGCACCGCCCTCCCAGCAGCTCCTTAGCGTGTTGCCCGTGCCCACTCACCCACGAGGGTGGGCATCTCCTTCGCCCCAGACCCCTCAGGCCCTGCCCCATCAGCCCTGCTGCCCTCAGTGAGGAGGCTATTGACCTCCTGAGATCCCTCACTGTTGGGTAGTCAACCATACTGAATGCCATCCAGGGTGTCGAGAGGCATTTGCAACAAACAAATCTATACCTGGAGTGCATTCACTCTGGCTTGCCAGCCCAACAGAGAGCCTTTCAGGCTCTGGCCTCAGCACTGATGGCAGCCCTTGTACCCGTCTCTAGTCTCCCCCGTCCAACTTCCTCTACCCAGACCCAATCCCCTCAACCTCCGCCTATCCCAAGCATACCTTCAGACTAGCATTCACCAAAATCAACACCCAGAAGTGGCTCAGGAACACACAAGCACCACACTTCATCTCACAGGCACTCACACAAGCACTATCCCCATGCAGGCCGACCAACATCCACTGCCTCCACTGTGTCTCCCTCCTCCTCATCGTCTACCTCCCTCCCAGTAGCGTCTCCACTCACACCTGCATGCACTACATCCTCATCCACTACCTCCATCACCAGCACGCCCATCACAACACACCCCTCACGGGCAGTCACCAACCCCACATCCATGCACACGTCCCCTGTGTCCTCTCCCAGTGTGTCTGTGACCCCTCCTCTCAAAGTACACAAACGCAAGCACCCAGCCACCCAACAGCCATCCACCTCACAACAGCATCCAGCCCATGCACCTGCACACAAACTCAGCAGACAGACACCTCCTACAACCACTCCCTCTTCCTCCACTCCCAAACCCTCTCCCTCTTCCCACCCCAGTGTCACAAAGAAGCTTTTCCTGGCAAACATTGATCTTTTCACTGCCCCTCCCTCTGTCCTTCCCCTTGGGCAACTCACAGAGGCTCAAAGGGGGCACCCGTCACCCCAGCCAGTGTGCCACCAACACCTGCAAAGCACACAACCATTCCGCCACCTGCCACGGTGAAGAGGGGGACAGCATGCAGCAAGGGCAAGGAGCACGAACCACCCAGCAAGGCCTCCTCTAAAACTCCAGCTGCCAGAACCAAGGTCACACCACCATCTGCCAAGGTGAGGAAGGGGCAGAAAACACCAGGCAAGTCACTTCAGCTGTCAGAGGCTGCAGCTGCAGGCCTGGTGGCTACCAGCACAACCGCCTGCACCGCCACCTGCACCGCGGCCAGAGCTTTCAGCAGCCCCGCCACTAGCACCGCCACCTGCACTGCCGCTATCACCACTACTGTCGTCAGCACCGGCCCCAGTGTGCAGCCATCCGAGGCTACAGGAGAAGGGCTGGGGCTTCCCTTCACCACTGGCATCACCGGCACCTGCACCACGGCCAGCACCGCCACTTGCACCGCTGCTAACACCGCCGCAGGCCCCACCGCAAGCACCGCCACCTGCACTGCTGACAGTAGGACCACTACCAGCAGCAGAAGCCCCAGTGGGCATCCATCCGAGGCTGCAGGAGAAGGGCTGGAGCCTCCCGCCACCACTGGAAGCACCCTCACCAGCACCGGCATTACCACCAGTTTTCAGCCTTAGCCGCCGCAGGATGGAGTCTAGCCCTACCTCCATGGACTATCATGCAACCTGTTCCCTGCAAATCTCGTGCCTCAGACACCCAGGTGAGGGACTGTGAACTGGCACACCCCAAGTGTTGCATC
Organism: Pleurodeles waltl; assembly: GCF_031143425.1. Taxonomy (NCBI): domain Eukaryota; kingdom Metazoa; phylum Chordata; class Amphibia; order Caudata; family Salamandridae; genus Pleurodeles; species Pleurodeles waltl. The sequence continues at coordinate 745,158,633 of NC_090437.1, forward strand.
ACTGGGCACAAGGCCCCCCCCCAGAACCAATGGAGAAAGGCATCCACTCACTCTATGCTTGGTAGGATGAAGCACACTGGTCACAAGGCCCCCTCCAGAACCAGTGGAGAAAGGCATCCACTCACCCTATGCTTGGCAGGATGAAGCACACTGGACACAAGGCCACCTCCAGAACCAATGGAGGAAGGCATCCACTCACCCCATCCTTGGCAGGATGAAGCACACTGGGCACAAGGCCCCCTCCAGAACCAGTGGAGATGTGCATCCAGTCACCTTATCCTTGGCAGGATGAAGCACACTGGGCACAAAGCCCCCTCCAGGACCAGTGGGAGAAGCCATCCACTTGGAAAACTGTGGCCTTGCACTCCTCAGGACCAAGCAGTGGACAAAACACCCACTTGGGAGACTTGTGAGACTGTGGCTTTGCACTCCCCAGGACCAAGCAGTGGGCAACCCACCCACTTGAGAGACTGTGGCCTTGCACTCCCCAGGAGCAAGCAGTAGGCAACCCACCCACTTGAGAGACTGTGGCCTTGCACTCCCCAGGAGCAAGCAGTGGGCAAAACACCCACTTGAGAGACTGTGGCTTTGCACTCCCTAGGACAAAGCAGTGGGCAAACTACTCACTTGAGAGACTGTGGCCTTGCACTCCCCAGGACCAAGCAGTGGGAAAACCACTCACTTGAGAAACTGTGGCCTTGCACTCCCCAGGCCCAAGCAGTGGGAAGACCACCCACTTGAGAGACTTTGGCCTTGCACTCCCCAGGACCAGGCAGTGGGAAAACCACCCACTTGAGAGACTGTGACTTTGCACTCCCCAGGACCAAGCAGTGGGCAAACCACCCACTTGAGAGACTGTGGCCTTGCACTCCCCAGCAGCAAGCAGTGGGCAAACCACCCACTTGAGAGACTGTGGCCTTGCACTCCCCTGGACCAGGCAGTGGGCATGGAGCCCCCTCGAGGAGCAGTGGCGTTATTCCATCTTCCGGCTGAGGTGCCCCCCCTTCCCCATCCCCCTGAGGTGCCTATGTGTCTTCGACCTGATGCCCCTGCAGTGTTTCCTCCGTATTGAGGCAGGAGTCAAGAGTGGGCTTGGCCCATGATTTTTGGTCCAGTGGCCCACAGACATTTTGAATGGACAATGTACCATTGCAGGAGGCTGGCCTGGCTTATGGTGGGTACCTAGTGATACTTACACCTTGTGCCAGGTCCAGTTATCCCATATTAGTAGATTAGAGGTGTTCTAGAAGCTTAGGCTGATAGAGGTAGCTATAGCAGAGCAGCTTAGGCTGAACTAGGAGACTTGCAAAGCTCCTACCATACCACTTATATCACTTAGCACTATATCATAAGAAACACAATACTCAGAATTACTAAAAATAAAGGTACTTTATTTTAGTGACAATATGCCAAAAGTATCTCAGAGGATATACTCCCATAGGAGGTAAGTAATATACACAAAATATACACACAAACCAAAATCATGTAAATAAACAGTTAGAAAAGTAGTGCAAACACTGTAGAACACAATAGAATGAAATACGACACAATAGGCCTAGGGGCAACACAAACCATATACTCCAAAAGTTGAATGCGAACCACGAATGGACCCCAGGCCTAGTGTAGTGTGTAGAGAGTCATTGGGAGTGTAAGAAAACACTAAGGGGCATATTTATACTCCATCTGCGTCGATTGTGCGTCAAAAGTTTTGACGCACAATCAGCGCAAACGTTGGCCAGTATTTAAACTTTGACGCCCGAACCAGCGGACGACAAAATTCCGCTGTGTGCGTAATTTTTTGGATGCGGCAACCCGCCTTGCGTTAATTATATGCAAGGTAGGCGTTGCCGTCCAAAAAATGGCTTAAAGGGCCATGCGTCGTATTTATGCTTTCGGGCAAAAATTACGCACAGCCCGATTTGTGTAAAAAATGAACGCCTGGGTCAGGGCAGGTGTTAAAATGGGGCAAACACACCTGTATTTAATCAGAACACACAGAACAAACAGCAGAGCAGCAGAGCAGCAACAGGGAGCCATGGAGGTGATTCTAATCCAGTGTGCACGCAGACGCAGAGCCCAGCAGCAACAACAGCAGCTACAACAACACCAGCAGGGACCCCAAAGGCAGCGCAGAAGGCAGGAGGGGATATTCCGCCAAGAACAACCCTTCAGGGCCTCAGGGAACACGACATCATACAGAGGTACCGGTTGAACTGGCAGGCCATTCAGCAGCTGCTGCGCAACATTGAACAGCAGTTGGCCCCCACTTTGGTGACACCCTGCACCATCCCAACAGAAACAAAGCTGCTTGCCGTACTTCACATGCTGGCAAGTGGCTCTTTCCAAACAACTGGTGCCCTGGTTGGCGGAATATCACAACCATCATCCTCCGCCTTTTTGCCCAAAGTACTGGATGCCATCATTCGACTGACACCCGCCACATCTGCTTCCCTAACACACTGCAGAAGCAGCAGGAAACAAAACAGCGGTTCTACGCAATCAGTGGCTTCACACACGTCCTTGGTGCAATCGACTGCACACATGTACGCCTTGTGCCACCTGCTGCAACTGAGCACCTCTACCGCAACAGGAAGCACACACATTCCATCAATGTGCAGGCCATAGTCGACCACCAGGGATTGATCACCAACATCATGGCTAAATATCCTGGGAGTGTGCATGACTCATACATCTTCCGTCACTGCACCATCAATGAACACTTCCAGGATGGACGGTATGGCAATGGACTACTTGTTGGTAAGTACAAAAACCTACTTATACACTCACTGCACAGCAACCCTCTAGGACACACAACACATACACCACAACAGCAACATGTGAACAAGAACACACTGAGGTCGTGACATCACTAGCCTTGTATCTTAAGTCACCATTGAACCTGTCACACATTGGAAATTAACGTACAGCCTAATGTGAAGACGTCAATGAGTGTGGTTGCCTAAATGTCACCTTGCAAATTGTAAGTGTCCCAATGACCTTTACATTAATATATTGCATAAGTTTCAAGGTATGGGATGTCCAGGGTACTTTGATATGAACGTGTTAACAACACTTTCAATTTTAACTGTGCATGGAACTATCATCTCACCCCCAGTGAAGACACACGGACACCTGTATCACAAGTCACAATGCTAGGGAGGGCACACTGTACTGCAAATCCCAAAACATACTGCTGACAAATGGTTAGCAGACAAACACTCGTTCAGCCAAGGAAACAACACAATGCAGATGGTACAGCCTACAAGCATAGGATGTCACATTAGTACACAAAAGAGTCACAGACAGCTACATCAACCTGATCCCATTCATTTTCTCTTGCAGCTGATCAGGGGTATGGCATCCAGCCATGGATTATGACACCATTTGGCAACCCAAGTACAGCTGCAGAGCGTGCATACAATGAGGCCCATAGGAGGACACGCAGCATTGTCAAGCGGACCTTCGGCATCCTCAAGTCAAGGTTCCACTGCCTCGACATCACTGGTGGTAGCCTCCTATATTCCCCCGAGATGGTCTGTAGGATCATCCTCACATGTGCAATATTGCACAATATTTGTATCAAAAGAAACATTCCCCTCCTGGAACCACACATGCCTGAGGAGGAGGAAGAGGAGGATGCTGGCCTGCAACAGGAGGGGGAACTACAGAACACAGCTGCTGGTATACGCAGGTGGCAACAGATTGTAAATAATTTCTTCTGAATATGATCACCTTCACCACTTTAGTTAACTAATTTAAATAAACACCTATTCTAATCACCATATCATGGTCTGGCTATTCGTTTTTGCACACCTTCATCTCTACTTATCAGAATAAGAGTGTTGCCTCATGGAACATTGCTGAGATACTGAGTAGGACAACGAACATCCCAGAGCTAATGTGATGCCTAACATACAATGGTCACATACACACACACTCTTAATGACATATATCATGTACATATCTCCTTTGAAGGCCAATAGCAGAGGACCACAACTCTTTCACATATACATGTTGAAAGCAAGGTCCAACGCAGCATATGGCACACAACTATGACACCATCACTCAATAAGGGGAAAACAAGCCTCATACACGAGGCAGTCAATGTGCTTTGGCATCACTAACAGGAATGTCTGACCAGACCCTTGACAGCAGTTAGTCCAACTGCATCCAATATTTGCAAGGAATATCTGTGACCAGAGTTCCATAGAAGCCGAACATAGACAGCACAAGTGCCACAAATATGACATGCATTGCGCACATGACATTCCATGCACATGTCAGCCCATTTCCTAACTCCTGACACACCCATGCACCTGGTCACAACCCACCGATCGGAAGAGGTCCCTGGAATACTAAGATGTGTACCCTGATAATACCTCATCCACACACACAGACCAACATTAGCAAACCAGTGTGCTAAACCCTTTCCTAAGGTATGCCATTGTCATATAACATCTGACTGCATGGATGTCAGGTCAATTTATACACTGTCTTCTAGTTTCAAAGCCCTGTTAGCACATGTAGATTGCTTCCCCTTGTGAAAATGTCTGTTGGCCCTTAGAATGCAAGTCTCACCTACAGGACTGGTGAGAAACAGATGCAGGCCACACCTGTGATCACCTCCATGCACTCCACCCATTTCATAAAGCACTGCCCCTGATGATGCCTGGAACAGCATAGGAGTTGCCATTATGTCAAATACACTGTCAACCATTGATACTAATTAAGCCGTGTAACACAGCCCTTGGGTTCATTTGTCACCTTCAAAAACATAGGACGTACACAGTTTGACATGTCAACTGTCTAGTTTGTCCTCCAAGCAGTCTCAGTCAGACCACTGATTATGTAACTTGTCCAGTAGCTGGCTCCTGAATCACCTTGCAATCTGTCAGCCTGACTGGCAACTGTCTGTGCGTCAGACTAAAGTATCCCTGTGTCTACATATGTACCACACGTGCGTAAGCAAACCTCCCATTCATCAGGGGGCATTGGGCATGGGCTTCTTCCATGCATACCCAAATACATTGTATAGCATCATCTGCCTTTTAACTGTACCATTTGAGTTACATCCTCTTGGAAATGCAAAATTCATGGCCCATCCCTTGTCTGGGGTGCATATATGCATGAAGGACAAAGTGTGACAGTGTCCCAGGGTCATAGGAAGGGATTGGGTACGGGGCTTTCAGCACAACCAGCAACCTCTGATAATGTCCATAAATAATACACAAATGTCAGAACCAAGACAGTTCACACACAGCATCACAGTGCGCACAGCATAGTGATGGGCCGTGTGTGGTGAATAGCTGCGAGAATAAACAGCACAGAGGCTATGATGTTCCCAGATGCAGTGGGAAGTGCAGAGGCCAACCTGTGTACAAATGTTGTAATGACACCTGACCGGAACATGACAATTGAGACATTATCTCACTCAGCACACCAAGGTTGCCCTGTTGACTGTCTCATTATACAGTGACAGGGTGGGACCATCCACATGTTGGTTCACATGTCCACATCTACTTTACTCACATTGATCAACAAAGGGTACTCAGTAGTTACAGGAATAGCTGCCACTGACTCATGATGAGTCCTGGTCCGAACTGTGACAAATTACACCCCAAACAATCTACAGGATCATCATTGGACCACACACATGAACAAGACACCTATGTGCAATTGATCACTGGAAATATGTGGACACGTGCTGTCTTGTATGCCGGTCCACCACAGCCACTTTATAGTTGGGGCTCACTTCTATGGCCTCAACTGTGGTGTCATCATACATATGAGATTGACCCTTGTCTGTCTGTGCAAACAACATGGTACCCACTTCCTCAATGCATGTGTATGACTCACTGTGGGATTCATCAACTAGTGCCTAGGAAGCTCTTACCAATACTCTAGGACATAGGATGTAGAAAATGTGGACCATTGACATGAACATGCGTCTGCCATCCATCTGGTGCATGCTATGTCACATGTTGTGTCTACGTGACCCTAAAACTTGGAAGTATACTTTACAGGTGTTGTTACATGTATGACTAACACATGCCCTTTCTCATTTTAAATTTGACTTGCATCTTAGGATTGGACACATGGACGTCACATTCATACAACCATATGTACAATTATGCTTCATGTGATGTACACACACACTTGGTCAACCAACACATTAGTTGTCAAAGCACACACTTTGAGCCAAAGGAATTTAGGTATTGGACATATGTGCATCACAATGCTATCCTCTCCTTATGACAAACATGCCCAATTTGTGCCACACATATATGTAGGCCACACTTATGACCATCTATGACATCAGCCAACTGTAAAAATACTGTGAAGGGTGTAGTGGATGATGTTCCGCTGCAGTATGATGTCACACATGTGAACATACACCATCAACACCATACTGTCTTCAATTAGCCAATCTCTGATGTGTTCCAAATGTAAAATAACCAAAAAACAAGTAAAAATGCCCCAAACCAGTTAATGCACTGTAATTTTGCCATCCCTAGTGGTGTGCGTATTTTTTTGTTTACCCAAACTGTATTTGTGTCATTTGTATTGACGCACAGGAGTAAAATTTAGCCCGCATCCAGATATTTGTACAGTCCATGTATCATTATGTGGATGCGGGTTAATATTCACGTCTGTGCGTAAAAAAAAAATGACGCAAATTACAGTTTTGTGCAACAAAAAATGACGCATAACGCGAAACTGGCGGTACTTTTCATACAGGAAGTGATGTAATAGGATATCCTGTTTGCAGATCATGTACAGTGGGTGTACTTTCACTTTGCAGTCTATGATCCTTCTAGACTGTGTGGCTGTGTAGAGAGTGTTGTCCAGAGATTTTGTGCTGTATTTGTCCTGTGTGCTATCTGTAAAGTCCTTTTGTGAAATAAATATTGTTCGTGTATACTGTAGTACTGTGTTTTGTCTACATTTGTCCATTTATCTTGTGTATTTCTTGTTTGTGGGAGTCTGTTGTGGGTAGTGTTAGTTTGGGGATGGTTGGGCTGTTTTAGTGTTTGGGTTTACTTTTTTTCTGTCTTTTTACCCCTACTTTCACCCTTTTCCCCTTTCTATTTCTTTTACCCCTATTCCTTATCTTCATCTATAAGTATGTCTGGTAGGCCACGTCTTTGCAGGATGGGGGAAGAGGAGTTGGGGGGCTTCATCTGGTTGGTGACACATTTCTTGCCGCTCATGATCCAGGCAGGGGGCAGGGTCATACATGGGTATCCGACAGAGGCGCGCAGAATCCGGTGGGGAAAGGTGCTGCATCACCTGCAGCATGTGTATACCAGCCAGAGGAGTGACCACCAGCTGAAGCACCGGTGGGCTGACCTCATCACTAGGGAGCAGGATCTCTTGGACCACCTGGGAATCATGATTGGTGGCACTGTTGGTGAGTACGACTATTTTTAATGTGCACGATTAAATGCTCTGTAGTGACATCAGGGGATTAGTGCAATGTCTGCCAGCTAACTTGATGACTGTGTGTAATGCTGGGGAAATATAAGAGGATCATTGATGCACTATGGCAAGGATCACAATTGCTAGCTGTCAGGTAGCATGTGCGCAGCAAACTTACAGGTAACTTTACCATGAAGGAAATTGGTGCGGCCTTTTTGTCAGCACAGCTAACAAAATAGGAGCCAATCATGTCTATTTAGGGTACTATTGACAGAGAAGTACAGATGTACCAACATTTAGGCCAACTATGTTGACACAATTGCTAGACTGACTTTAGAATCACTACATGATTCTGAAAATGAGTGCTGCCTTCACGTCAATTGATAATAGCAAAGTGGCTCAGACATTGGTCTCATGTTAGTCTGGTGAGTGTGGAAGGAAAGCGTTCACAGAAGTACTATGAATGTGTGGGATTATTGTGTTTCTTGATCTTTTTGGATACATGTCAGTTCATGATTTGAAAACATTGTGAAAAGGTGTAAGGTGCCCTCAGCTAACATCTTAAGATGTTTGTTGGAATTAGTTGAGCCACAATCCAAATATGGATGGCAGTCCAAGTGTATGCACATGGCTTCACATCTCCATGTTTGGTACAAATCACCATAGCTGGGCCACATCAATTGACTATACTGTAACAACAGGATGGCCTACAGGAGTCCCTGCCCCTCCCTCTGTACATTGGGCCTATGTGCAATAAATGTGTCATGGCCACAAGGCATGTTTGACTGGTAATGCAGTCCTCAAGTAACCAGGCGTTGGATGTTTCTCTTGGATGCACATGATGAGACGATTACACTCCATATTTTTTAGTGCTCACCAATCATGGGGCAAGTTTGCAACCACATGATAGTTAGGGCCAATGTATGTGTGCAGATATGTGTGTAACTGTCACAGGAGACCCATGCTATGTACAAGTTTGCCGTGAAATATCAGATGTAGAACCATCATGTCTGAATGGCTGCCATTTCCTTATTCAGCCTACACATTGTAAATGATTATGAAATTGTTGCACTGTGCACAGATTTTGAGCACATTTCTTCCTTCCATACCTTACAGGTGGACCGGCACCCTACACTGTGGGAGAGGTGGCAACATTTGAGCACCCCGACCACTCCAGTAAGTGTTGATATGTCTGTTATGTGTTGTGTTTGCTGGTTATGGACTCATGTGAGTTGGACTCATAGCAAGGTGTGATGCGTTGGGCAAGCTTTTCACTTGTTCCATGAGTGGGAATGCAGTTCTCACATGTTTTGAGTTTGCCAATGCGTATCCAATGGTATCATGTAGGGATTGTAGGACATCCCTGTAGGCCCCACTGTGAGTACAGGGGATAGTCATGTGTATGACACTTGTATCACCAAGAGTCGCAATGGAAGTCAGCCCCTCTTTAGTCTGCCTGTCAGACCCACATTCTCTAGATTGGTAGAGCTAATAGCTTTCCAATAGACATCTGCTTCCCTATTTACCTACGTAAGTTTGAAACAGTAGGTAGAACCTCCTAGCAGCATGTACTTCCACATGTAGTGCATCAAGTCTGTGGAACCTGAGTGTAATGGCCTAGGTGTGCATGCAATTCATGAGCATGGGTGTTCTAGCAACTCTGTGTCTGATGTAAGTCAGGCCTCAGTGGAAGTATATGTTGTGTACTAAGTTCTGCATTTCCTGACATGTCTGACCCTATGAGTGCTCTAAGGTTTGCTGACTCCTAATTGTAGATAGACCTTACCTGTGGTGTGTCTGTAGAGACAAACATGTGTGGAGTTGCCTATACACTCCTCGGTGTACATGTTGTTGGCAAATTATAGTTGTGTATCCACCGCACCCCCTCAAACACGGCCATGGGTTTGTGAATGGGGTACCTAGTACTGATACTACCAGTATGTTACACATACCTGTGAATAAGTGACGGTTTGGTTGCATACTAGTATACACACTCAGGTTTGGCACTTGGTACCATACTGGAAAGTCCAGTTACAACTTGCAGACCATGTGGCTTTAGTTTTGCTTTCCGTACACTGACATTTGTAGCCCAGCTCTTGGTGGAGGATATGCATCATGATTCTTGGATGATAACTGTCAGAACTCAGATTGCAAGTCAAAGCCAGTTGTTACCCATCTTGTGGGTTATGGATGTGCTTTGTGTGATGTCACCTTTGTTGTCTGGCCTGCCATATACTTCCTCAGGGACATTCAATGCTCTGTATCGTGATATGAGCTGTTACAAGTACAGTAGATGTCATGTCTGATTAACTTGCTGTGCCGTTTCACACAATGCAGTTACTAATGTAGCATATCTGCATTTGTCTTCACAGCAGCTAACATGACTCCAGACCAGGTTCGTGAATTTCAGCGCCGGGCCATGTGATACCAGCACATCCTGCTGGTGGAGTCGGGGTTCCGGAGGATGGCCCGGCGATATCGCCATGAACGTGCCTCCGGGGCATGGCGAGCCTTCCCACAGGGTGGGCCTACTTTGCCCACCACAGCCACCACAGAAACAACCACCAATCAGAGCCAGGTGGCCCCACCCACAGCTGCCACTGTTGATCCAACATCTGCTGGACTTCCTGGCCCCATCATTGCCACCGGTGCAGGACAGCCCCCACAGACCTCCTCCACCGGTACCCAGACTACCACTGCTCCATCTGTTGACCCTGCAGCCTTCAATAGACTTGAACATAAGATGGACAAAGTGCTGCGCAAGGTGAGCCACCTGAGCCGGGACGTGCTGCACATTAAACGGCGGGTCAAGGATATTAAGAGGACCCTCCGGAGGGCCAACCTCTAGACAGTTGATTTGATGGACATGATACCCTCCCCTCCCTCCTCTTTCCTTGTTCTTATAGTTAGTAGGCTTAGGGGGCTTAGTGTTAGGTTAGTATAGGCTGTTAGTTTAGTTAGTGTTAGTGGGTGTGGGGTGGGGGGTCCTGCTTGTTTCTTTTTTGACTTATTACATGTGTGGGTGGGTGGGTGTGTGGGTGGGGGGCTATGTTGGGGTTCTTGTGTGTAAAAAAAAAAAAAAGGAAAACAAATGAAACAAAAAAATGAAAAAAATATATATTTGTTTAGGATAGTATAGTATGTGTTTAGGTTAGTATGTGTTGTCCTCAATGTGTCCCGTCTCATAAGGGGGGTGGGGGGTAGATGTTTAGAACGTTTCGTTACATGTGATTAGTAAGTGTAGCTTAGGTTAGTTAGGGACAGTTGTGGGTAATGAGTAGTCAGGGTAGATTAGGGTAGGTAAGATTTTTCCTTCAGTTTCCTCATCTATGGTTAGCTTTTAATAAATATTTGGTTACCCCTTATTAGTATGTGTTGAATGGTACTTGATCGTGGGTTTGGAATCAGTGTACATCAATTTTGAACTTTAACATCTGTGTCCTATGCTGCAAACAAATCCCAACTGAGCTGTACGATTGGCAGCTAGCCCAGAGCTACCTTGCAAAGTGTATACCCTTTGTTGCAACCACCAATCACAGTTAATATGGATCCCAATGTGTTTCTGTTGATAAGTGTGTTTTCAAAGTCACTAACAGGGATTCCAGACTTGATATTGGGGAAACAGTTTTAGGTCTGACTTCAGTGTGATGATCATGCACACCCTTATAAGATGAGTTCTCATTGGCAATCTTGTATTCTTGTCTTCATGACCCTCATACATCATTTGTGACACAGTTCGGCATGATTACCTATTTGTATGTTAACTCAGATACCTTCATTTATGCAGTTTTTTTTGTATTTACTTAGATTAGTGTGGCATGTTTATTGTGTTATTTTTGCATGTTGACATCATTTTGCGGCCACTATTTGATGACTTAGTTATCCCCTGAGGAAGCATTCTTCTGTCCTACACAGCATGGTGGTGTATGGTTTCTCACTTCATCAGATTATTCCCTCAGGATGGGCAGAGTATGATGCAATCATGATCACTCTGCAGATTTCTCTAACTACATAATATCAGGACAGTTGTATTGACAAGCTACATAATTTGACAGTAGGTACATTTCCGTTATCTACTGCACAGTTGATATGTCACATTACCCAGAGACAGATTTGTTGTGTAAGTGCTATTTATTGAAAAGTGCTGTAGTGCTATATGTACATTGTCCATGATTGTGAGTCCAGTATAGTGATATCTTCCATTGTGATCCAACACAAGGGTTTACCAAAATGCTTTTGTCATGCTGGGGTTGCTGTTTCAGACAGTGCAGAGGGACAGACTTAGCCAATGAGTAGGAGAGAGACAATCACTGGGCTGGGTGACAAGATATACAGTGGTTAGCAGAACAGTGCTTGAGTACAGTTGTTGTAAGACTGTCATGTTTCAAAACGCAGGACTTTGGTAATAGTTGGCCATGTGGCAGGGACTAGTGCTTCCGGGTACTTTTCCTTGTGAATGTGATCTGTTCCATGTCTTCTTCTTCTGATGTGTGTGTTGCCTGCTTTGTCCTTGTTGTTGTTGGTTGTGAAGGGGCAACACACACCTCAGTGTTAGAAGACGTGGATTCAGACATCCCGGTCGCTGCTCCCTGTGAAGGTCTTAAGGGCAGTACTGCTGCAAGGAGGGCCTGCTGGTTCTTGAGAATAGCAGCCACATCACGATGGTAGGCAGCCAGGTCGGCCCTGAGGGGTTCAATGTTGCATTTGTGCACGCGTTGACAGGATTGCTGTTGTAGGTGTTGGGTCAACTGTATTACAGCTGTGCTGATTTCATTCTGGGTTTTCTGTAGTTCCTGCAAGTTAGATGTTAGGGCTTGCATAGCTGCTGCCTGATCTGCAAATGACATCATGCATGAACGCACCCCCTCAAGGCTGGCTGCCATATTTTGCATCCCCACCCGCACCTCCTTGGCCAGCTCCCGCTGTACTCCAACTACAGTTCTCTCAAAGCTGGTGCCAGTGTCGTCTGAGTCCTCAGCTGTATTGGAGCCGGCAGGTCTTACAATTGGGGTGGTGGGTGGTTCCTCTGCGATGGCTGCTTGTTCTGTGCTCCTCCTTGTGACAGAAGGTGGGGTCTGGAGGGTTTCAAGGACCTTTTGGATAGTCTCCTGGGGAATGTTTATCGGCTCGTCATCCATGTCATCAGGGAAATCTGGGACAGGCATATCGGCAGGAGATCCATCTTCCTCTGCAATGAAACAGGGTACAATTAGTGTGTCTGTGTTGTGGCAATTTTGATGTGACGTGCCTGCCTTTTGATGAATTCACTTTGTGATCTTGTTTTGTGTTAATATCTCCAGTCCTTCAGATGGGCATTGTTTCAGGCCTATGGCCCACCTGTGTGTCACATGTATGTTATTGACTTATTAGACTTGTCAGCCTCATCGCCTCTAGGTGTTGATTTTAGCCAAATAGAGAATTGCCACCTTCTTTTCCCACTCGACCCTCCGTGTACATCCATTCTCATGGTGAGACCTTTCACTGGCTGTGGGTGTTCTGATGGCCCTGGCAGCACACTTAACAATCTGGACCTGCCCCAATCCCTGATCGTTCACATGACTTAAATGTAATTGACATGTGGCATATCCTATGCATGGCAATGTTATGATCCGATATGGTTGTTGACATTGTTAATGGGTTCTGCTGATGTTGGGTAATGTGTGTTACATTGGATTGCCCTGATAGTCATATCAGTGTCCTATTTCATCCTCTGACTGTGCAGGTATATTTCAGTGACCAGTTACATGTGTCCCCTCCTCAATGCTGTTGTCTGAGCAGTATGACATTTGGGATGTTGCCTTGTTACCCAGGCACAGGATGGACCCTGACATATGCAGAATGGGTGTGTCCTTAGTACTGTGTCGCTCCTATTGTTGTTTACTTTGGCTGATGTTTGTGACAACTATGGGCATTGACATTTGAGAGTACTGGGGCCTTTGTCTTGTTTCTGGGGATTGTTGCAGATGTCATCCTCACCCCCTAATTTAGGTGTGTATGATCCATGGGGAGGTTACTGCCATTGGCTACTTGAGCTGCACACAGATCAGAGGTGGTAGTGGCAACTGTTGTCGCAGTTACATTGCAGTTGTCGGTTTGGCTAGAGGATTGCTAATAGGGCCCTAGTTAATGTAGGGGGTATGTTGGCTGACGAGTGCCAGGATGTAAGTTTGACGTAGTGGCCTTCCCTCCTATCGTGGCTTTCCCTTTGCTCCATCGTGACAGCATGCCCCCATGGGACTGTTGTTGGTGTAGTGTAATGGTGTGCCCCAGCTTCTGTCTGTGCAGGCCATGCCCCAATGCCATGCCCCTTTACCCATGCCACTCCATGTATATGATGACTTCCATGCATTTTGTGGTTGGTATCCCACCCCCGCTTGCAGTTAACATTTGTGCATTTTAATTCCCCATGCAACTTACCCTGCATGTGCGTTGTCTCCTGGTAGTCTGCGCTGTCCTGTCCTTGAATCCCTGTGACAATCTCCTCAGGGATGACGGCTGCGACCATCTCCTCCATGTGGTCCAGGGCCTCCTGGTGTGCTGGACTCCCCCCTCCAGTCTGCAGTGCTGCCTTCCTGTTCCTGGCCAACTTTTCCTTGGTCCTGCATTTGCAGTCATGCCAGCGTTTCTTGCACTCGATGACTGTTCTGCGTACTTTAGCCACACTGTTAATCTTGTCGACAATTTGTTGCCATATAGCCTCTCTCCTACTGATTGGCAACTTTGATGTGACAAACAGTTGGTGCTGGTGTTCCGTCACCTCTTTAACCAGAATTTCCTGCTCCTCTCCACTAAAGCGACACTTTCTTTTCTTCTTAAAAGTGTCCTGGTTCTTGTGTGGGTCCTCCTGGCTGGTTCCTGGTCTGCTGTCATCTTCCTGGGGTCTGTAGTGGCGTCTGGGATCCATTTTGGCTCTCCTCTGGTGGAATGGTTGTGTTTGCTGTGTTTTTTGATGCTATTGCGTAAAAAAAAACGGCGCATATCCGGTTTGCGGTGTCGTAAATCAACCCACAGTCATTTCCGCCGCGTTAACGTCGTTTTCCTTTATGACTTGACGCCGCGATGTCAAAAAGTATAAATATAGGCCTAAGGGTGTCCAAGATACCCCACCCCAAGACCCTGAAAAGTAGGAGTAAAGATTCCCTACTACCCCAGAAAGACAGTAAAGTCGATAAAGGGGATTCTGCAAGGACAACAACTGACTGCAAGCACTGAAGACAGATTCCTGGCCTGTAAAGGAAGGGGACCAAGTCCAAGAGTCACGCAAGAGTTGTTTCCACACAGAAAGACCGCAAACAAGCCTTGCTAGCTGCAAGAGTCGCAGTTGAAGATTTTGGGTGCTGCCAGGGCCCAGGAAGGACCAGGAGGTCGCCCCTTGGAGGAGGAGACAGAGGGGGGCACTCAGCAACACAGAGAGCCCACGCAGAAGCAGGCAGCACACACAGAAGCACCTGAACAGGCGTTCAGAAGATCTGACCACGACAGTCGACTCAGCACAACAAAAGAGGGTCCCACGAAGTCGGAGTCCAACTTAGCGAGTGAGGCAATGCAGGACAGAGTGCTGGGGACCTGGGCTATGCTGTGCACGAAGGAAAACTTGCAAAAGTGCACAGAAGCCCAAACAGCTGCAGTTCATGCAGTACACAGGATTACTGTCTGGTGTGGGGAGGCAAGGACTTACCTCCACCAAATTTGGACAGAAGGGCCACTGGACTGTCAGGGACACTTGGATCCAGCTCCTGTGTTCCAGGGACCATGTTCGTCAAGATGAGAGGGGACCCAGAGGACCGGTGAGGCAAAGGTTTGGTGCCTGTGTTGGTGGGGGGAAGATTATGTCGACCCACAAGAGATTTCTTCTTGGCTTCCAGTGCAGGGTGAAGGCAGACAGCCCTTAGAGCATGCACCACCAGGAAACAGTTGGGAAAGCCGGCAGGATAGGCTACAATGTTGCTGCTAGTCTTATTGCTGCTTTGTTGCAGTTTTGCAGGCGTCCTGGAGCAGTCAGCAGTCGATCCTTGGCAGAAGTCAAAGAGGGAAGTGCAGAGGAACTGTGGTGAGCTCTTGCATTCGTTATCTGCTGAGATACCCATAGGAGAGACCCTAAATAGCCCTCAGAGGAGGATTGGCTACAGAGAAAGGTAAGCACCTATCAGGAAGGGTCTCCGATGTCACCTGCTGGCACTGGCCACTCAGAGGTGTCCATTGTGCCCTCACACCTCTGCATCCAAGATGGCAGAGGTCTAGGACACACTGGATGAGCTCTGTGCACCTCCCGTGGGAGTTGCTTGTCAGGGGAGTGGTCACTCCCCTTTCCTTTGTCCAGTTTCATGCCAGAGCAGGGCTGGGGGCATCCCTGAACCGGTGTAGACTGGCTTATGCAAGGAGGGCACCATCTGTGCCCTTCAAAGCATTTCCAGAGGCAAGGAGAGGTTACTCCTCTCAGGCCCTTCACACCTATATCCAAAGGGAGAGGGTGTAACACCCTCTCTCAGAGGAAATCCTTTGTTCTGCCTTCCTGGGACTGGGCTTCCCAGGCCCCAGGGGGGCAGAAACCTGTCTGAGGGTTGGCAGCAGTGGTAGCTGCAGAGAAAACCCCGGAAAGTTAGTTTGGCAGTACCCAGGCTCTATGCTGGAGCCCCGGGGATGCATGGAATTGTCAACCCAATACCAGAATGGTATTGGAGTGACAATTCCATGAACCTAGACATGTTACATGGAGATGTTCGGAGTTACCATGGTGACGCCACATATAGGTATTGACCTATATGTAGTGCACGTGTGTAATGGTGTCCTCGCACTCACAAAGTCTGGGGAAATTGCCCTGAACAATGTGGGGCACCTTGGCTAGTGCCAGGGTACCCTCACACTAAGTAACTTTGCACCTAACCTTCACTAAGTGAGGGTTAGACATATAGGTGACTTATAAGTTACTTAAGTGCAGTGTAAAATGGCTGTGAAATAACGTGGACGTTATTTCACTCAGGCTGCAGTGGCAGTCCTGTGTAAGAATTGTCTGAGCTCCCTATGGGTGGCAAAAGCAATGCTGCAGCCCATAGGGATCTCCTGGAACCCCAATACCCTGGGTACCTAGGTACCATACACTAGGTAATTATAAGAGTGTTCCAGTGTGGCAATCAGAATTGGTAACATTAGTCACTAGCCTGCAAGTGACACTTTTAAAAGCAGAGAGAGCATAAACACTGAGGGGCATAATTATACTCCGTTTGCGCCGAATTTGCATCGTTTTTTTCGACGCAAATTCGACGCAAAACTAACTCCATATTTATACTTTGGCGTTAGACGCGTCTAGCGCCAAAGTTCATGGAGTTAGCGTCATTTTTTGGCGTGAACACCTTCCTTGCGTTAATGAGATGCAAGGTAGGCGTTCCCGTGTTAAAAAATGACTCCCAGGCATGAGCGTGGTATTTATACTCCCGGTAAAAAAATGACGCCCGGGAGTGGGCGGGGCAAAAAAACCCGCATTTGCGCCTCTTTTTAACACCTGGGTCAGGGCAGGCGTTAAGGGACCTGTGGGCTCAGAATGAGCCCAGAGGTGCCCTCCCCTGCCCCCAGGGACACCCCCTGCCACCCTTGCCCACCCCAGGAGGACACCCAAGGATGGAGGGACCCATCCCAGGGAAGAAAAGGTAAGTTGTGGTAATTATTTTTTTACATTTTTTTTGTGGCATAGGGGGGCCTGATTTGTGCCCCCCTACATGCCACTATGCCCAATGACCATGCCCAGGGGACATAAGTCACCTGGGCATGGCCATTGGGCAAGGGGGCATGACTCCTGTCTTTGCTAAGACAGGAGTCATGTTAATGGCGTCTGGGCACCCAAAAAAAATGGCGCAAATCGGGTTAAGACGATTTTTTTGCCTCAGCCTGACTTGCCCCATTTTGGGACGCCCAAACGCCATTTTTCCCTACGCCGGCGCTGCCTGGTGTACGTCGTTTTTTTTCACGCACACCTGGCAGCGCCAGTCGGCTAACGCCATTCAATAAATACGGTGCCCGCATGGCGCTTCAGAATGGCGTTAGCCGGCGCTAACACAGTTTTGCGTCAAAAAGTATAAATATGAGCCTGAGGTTCTGGATAGCAGAGCCTCAGTGATACAGTTAGGCACCACACAGGGAACACATGCAGGGTACACTTTATGAGCACTGGAGTCCTGGCTGGCAGGATCCCAGTGACATAGGCAAAAACAAACATAAATACAGTAAAAATGGGGGTAACATGCCAGGCAAGATAGTACTTTCCTACAACTGTCTTATGTACATATTGTATATTTTTGTATAAACTGTTTTTCTATTTATTACGTATATCTGCCTATTTCTGAAATATCACTGTTTAACTCAATTCCTTTGGTCCTTGTATTCTTCCAGGGGGTTACAGGGTGTAAATATAATGTTGATGCATGTGTTTGTGTGTATGGTGTTGTGGGTGAGGGTGGGGGTGGGTGTGTTGCGTGTGTGTCACTCACTTTTTCCTCCCCCCTCCCCTGTGTACTAGGTGCAGTACTCACCGTGGTCGTCGCCTCCGCCTTTCGTATTCCTAGTAGATGAGGAGGTAGGTCAGCATGGGCAGGACCTGCAGCTCGGGCTCCATGGTGTCCTGGTTTTCCTTTGAGTGTCGAGAGGTGAGTGGTTTCCCTTCCAATACCTGTTCCTGCCGTGCTTTTGATGGCGTTGGTACCCCCCCCCGGAAAAGCTGGCAGATTGGCGGGTTGTGATAGGGTGGGCGGTACATTGTCTTCCGCCTATCTGTTGGCGGTTACCGCAGCGGTGTTTGTTGCTACCGCCGTGACGGTCGGAGTGTTAAAGTAGCTGGCTGTGTTGGCGGTTTCCGTCTTGGTCGTGATCCCATTTTTTTTTTTCACCGGCCTGTTGGCGGTATTACCGTCGCTTTAACAACAACCGCCAGGGTTGCAATGAGGGCCTATATGAGGGTAGCCCTAATGCTAACCTATGAAAGGAGCAGGCCTCACAGCAGTGTGATTTCAGAGTTTTACACTACCAGGACATATAAACTACACAGGTACATGTCCTGGCATTTCTCTACTGATTACCTAGGGCCTACCTTAGGGGTGACTTATGTGTAGAAAAAGGGGCGTTTAAGGCTTGGCAAGTACTTTTAAATTCCAAGTCGATTTGGCAGTGAAACTTCACACACAGGCTTTTCAATGGCAGGCCTGAGGCATGGTTAAGGGCTACTTATGTGGGTGGCACAACCGGCGCTGCAGACCCACTAGTAGTATTTAATTTACAGGCCCTAGGCACATCTAGTTCACTTTTCTAGGGACTTACAAGTAAATTATATATGGCAATTGAGTATGAGCCAATGTCACCATGTTTTAGGGAGAGAGCATATGCACTTTAGCACTGATTAGCAGTGGTAAAGTGCGCAGAGTCCTAAGGCCAGCAAAAATGGGTCAGAAAATGAGAAGAAGGAAGACATAAAGTTTGGGGGTGACCCAGTAGAAAGGCCATTTCCAACCCATGTCATATGTCAAATTCCAAGGATTTCTGTTCAATGTATATATAGAATACTCTGTAAGTTGGTTGTAGCCGACAACAACACATTCACCTTTCTCATGTTAGGATCCTAGTGTGTGGCTTTGTGTCTCACAGTAATTAACTCATGTAATGATGTCATGTACTCACTGAGATGGATTCACACAATGCAATCATTTAGCTGTGTAGATGGATCATAGTAAATGTAAAATGTTACATGTAGACATGGTGCTTTATTTACAAGTGCAAGTGTAATTTCAAATGCTATACAATGTCCAGTTCACAGACCCCATGAGAGAACCTTAGCCATTTGTAGTACAGAGTCATTTGTAGTACAGAGTCCAGGGGTAAGGGACATGTCATGAGACAGTTATGAGAAGTGAGCATCAGTGAGGAGGTTCAAAATTGTCAATAGGTAGGAATACAGACAATGACCATACATAGCGGACAAGTCAACAGTGAAGAGATTACATTTCCGGCTTGATTGTAAGCTCAGAACTAAGGAGATACTGTCCATGTTGCACAGATGGTGCTACTGGGTAGTTTTCCTTGTGAATGTTGTTCCTTCCACATCTTCATCTTCTGATGTGTGTGGTGCCGCCTGTGCCATGGGTGGTGCTGCTGTTGAGGTTGAGGGGGCCACACACACATCAGGGGCTAGAGATGTAGAGTCAAAGGTCCCAGCAGCTGCCATTTGTGGGAACACATAAAGCATCACTGCAGCAAGGAGGAACTGCTGATTTTCCAGCACCACAGCAACATCACAGTGGTGATCAGCCATGTTTTCCCTGAGGGAACACTTCCCACTGTATGGACTCCAGGGTATTCTGTATAGTCCCCAGACTGTTGTCTGTCATGCTGCTGCAAGTGTGGGAGGGCGATTCTTGAAGCCTCTCCATCATGACAGCAGTTATGTCGGCCAGGGACTGCTGGAATCCACATATTGGGAGCGGGTGCCTCTGATGGCAGCTGAGTTGTCTTTAATTGGACTGAGGCACCTCTGCACTCCATCTAGGCTGCCTGCCATGGTCTCCTTTCCTATCCACACCTACTTGGCCAGCTCCCTTTGGACTCCTACTACTGTCCTCTGAAAGGTGATCTCTGGGTCCTCGGAGTCCAGAGCTATGTAACTACTGGCTGGCTGGTGGTGTGTGTTGGTAGCTGGGTGGTTCATGTGGAGACCCCGTAACGATGTTTGTCCTCCCTGCGACTGGAGGTGGTGGCTGGAGGGATCCTAAGACATACTGGAGAGTCTTTACATTAATGGTGGCAGCTGGTCATCATTGTCATCTGTAAAATCCAGGACAGGCAGGTCGGTAGGAGGTAAACCATCATCCTCTGCAATGAGATAGGGAAAAGTCAAACTTAGATTATTGTGGCTGTTGACATGGCACATCATTTACTTGCTACTGGAGGCTCAGTGACATGTTACAGACCCAAGGTTGTAGTTGTATATTATGTGTAGAATCGTGCATCACACATGGGTCAAGCTCACAAAGTATTTTGGGGCATATTCAGGTGCCCCTAATGCCACCTGAGCATTTCTTTTCATGACGCTCAGGTGGTGCAATGCCCCGTGACAGTTTTACAATGTGGCGCTAAGTGACTTATTGTTGCTTAAGGCCAGCTTGTAAGAAGGGCCCCTTCACACGCAGCACTTTGTGTGGTATGGGTGTGCAATGGGTGTTGCTGTGGGTGTGTCACAGAAACACTCATTGCTTTTTGACAATACTTGAGATTGAAGAGTTTTTGTAAACCAGAGTGCTTGCCAAAATATCACACTACCCCAGGGTTGGCATTGGCATGGTGTAATAGTGTTAAATGTCATATTTTCTCCTCATTATGAGCCTGTTCCTTGTGTGCTGCATTTAGCAAAACACATAGACAGAGCTAATGGCCTTTTAGAAATGTGTTTGTGCAGAAAGGTGTTCCTTGCTGCGCAAAAAACAATCTCTCCCGCAACACAGCCATAGTTGCACTATGGTGCAAGGCATGCTGTGTTGGCACAGGTCAGCTAATTTAGCCCCGGCACAGAAAGTGGCACTGAGGTGCCTCATATGCTAGTGAATGCTGGCCATCAGTGAGTTTTGAAAATGACAGTGCGCAACACTGCCACATTTGGGGTGGCATAGGCACACCATCATTTCCTATTACATCTGGGCCTTTGTCCCTGCCACTGACACAATGGTAGCATGTAATTAGCCTTCCTATTCACCATGGTGGACATTGTCACAGTAGTGTAACATGTGTTGTCACTCTTTTAGTGCAAAGATGCATTGGCGCCATGAATGATGGGACTAATGCAGCATAGCACAGGTAGACCCATTGCATACAATGCTTTTGCTACATTCTCAACTGCCTGTAGCAGGCCCCACACATGTGCAAATTGGAGGTGACAGTGCAACTATTATGGATTGCCTGCCCCCACAGATTGTCCCTCCCTAAATTTGGAACATTTCCTTGCACACAAGATATAAGCAACAGGCATGTGTTGGTGTAAGGATGTTGAATGTTGATCAATGCATGCATTTTGTGTCTTTGTAGATGTGCACTAGGGGAATGTGCAGCTTGGTTCCACGTGGGCTATTATTTGAATGATGGTACAGTTGACTTACAGGCTAGTGACATTGTGCCGGTAGTACAACATTGATGCCACTTGTGCCAGTTCTCAAGCATGCTGAATGTACCATTAAGCAGTAGACTAACCTTTCATACAAGACAATCTATGGTTGTATGGTTAGATTGCAGCTACTTGTACAGCTGCACACATGATGTTCACAGACGTGCTCCATGTGTTGAATGTTTTATTTTGTGGCCATTTCCATATGGCACATAGAGTTGCATGTGAGTTGTTGTGGGTTCACCCTGTGTGGTTTGCATTCCACAAGTTGCACACTTTAGGCCAGATTTTTTCTCAAGTGGCACAGCTCAGTGCAGCAGAAGTATGTGTTGCATGACGCTGCACCTGTTTAGAAATACAGGGGGGTGCCATGTTTACTAGAATACGGTACACCTCTCCAATTCCCCCTGCGCCTGTTCAGATTTGTTCTCCCTCCACCAATACAGGCATTGTTGCAGCATGCTGAAGGGATGCCTGCCGTGAGGAGATAAATTGTTTATGTGCAAAGAGGTGTCCCTTCCTGCACATGCACAAGCTATTTTTGCTAAGTGGCATTTCAATGTGTGCTGCAGGATGCAGCATACATAAGAAGGGCAATGAAACAAGGAGGAAGGGAAGCATTTTGACCTGTTACACCACCTTGACACCACTCCTGGGGTGGCATTGACCTCAGTCCTAGTCTCTGAGGTCCAAGTTGTGTAGGATCAGGGGCTTATGACAATATGGAATGGGTGTTGTTGTGGCATAGTCACAGCCACACTATTTCCACATCCCTTCCAGGCAATGTGCTGCATATTTACACGGTGGAGTATAGCCATAGTGAGTGGCTTATGTCTACGTTGTGTATATGTTGGAGTGCATGGCACAACCAAAGCGTCACTATAAGTGTGGCTTGGGTGGGGATGGCGCATCTTGATTCAGGGCCTATGTGTCCCGATGCAACCCTTTAGCATGCATTAAGTGTGCCGCCCCCTTCTGCCATTTGTGGAATTCCAGATATCCCACCTGCAACTTACTCTGCAATTGTGGTAGTTATTGGTAGTCTGCGTTGTTCTGTCCTGAAATTCCAGTGACCAGCTCCTACGGGATGACTGTGTGACCATCTCCTCCAGCTCATCCAGGTCCTTCTGTGGAGCAGGACTTCCACCTCCAGTCTGCAGTGCTGCCTTTTCGTTCCCGGCCAGTTTCTTCTTAATCCTGCGCTTGCAATCATGCCAGCGATTCTTGCAATTGGTGACAGTCCACTACACCTCTGCTACGCTGTTGACTTTGTCTACTATTGACTGCCGTATTGCGTCTCTCCTACCGACTGGCAATTTGGAGGTGACAAAGAGCTGGTGTTGGTGCTCCGTCACCTCTCTGATCAGGATGTCATGCTCCTCCTCACCAAAGCGACACTTGTGCTTTTTCTTTTCCTTCTCCTGGGATGTCTGTGTATCCTCCTGGCCGGTTCCTGGGTGTATGGAGTCACCCTGGGGTCTCTCCTGGCCTGCTACTTCCATCTTCCCTTTGAATTGCAATCTTTCCTGCTTCAGCATCTAAAGTTGATGCAAATGCGGTGTAAAATGGGGCAAATCTGTTTGCAACATGTCAGTTTGCCAGACTCTGCTGGATTCAGAATTCCTATTGTGGCTGTTGTCTGATGTGTCACAGTTGCCAACATTGCTACTACAAGACCTCAACACTGACACTGACAGCTGAAGTACTAGACTTACCTGTCCAGTACAATGTATACATAGTCATTATGAGTGGTGGGTTCACTGAATGGCAGATGCATGAACTAGTAGATGTGATGTTGCAGTCAATGTGACAGCTCAGTTGTCAACAGGGGTAGCACATGCTAAATGAGGCTTTTGAAGGCAGGACGGATTCCATAGCCATTTCCCCAAATTTGGCAAGTACACTCATGGGGAGAATCCTGAGACTCACACTAATTACACAAACTGTTTGCAATGATAACAAAATATTTATTATTAAAATAAACTACTTAAAAACACCTAAAACCTACACTATCCTAAACTACCCTATACTAACTATAATTATCGTACAACCAAATCTATCTAACCTATGGCTAAACTTAACTTACACATAAAACACCACGCTCTAAACATTGATCCCCCAACTCCCTTAAGAAAAATGAAATAACTAGGACAACCATTTCTATAACTACACATGTACTAACTAATCCTATGTCCTAAACAAATATATATATTTTAGTATATTTTGTTTTTGTTTTTTATTTTTATGAAAAAAATCATATGAACCCAAACATGACCCCCACCCAACAACCCTTCAATAAAAGCCTAAGAATAGAAGCCCACCCCCCAACTACACTTAGCCTAAATAATGGCTACACTATGCTAACCTACCACTAACTACATAAAACCCAGACTAAAATATGGTACAACTTTAAAAGGGAGGGGAAGGAACTGGGAGGTAGTCCATTACAGTCCGGTTTATTTCTGTTACTTTTTCACCTTCTTCTTGATATACTTGAGGAGTTTGCGGTCCTCTGCCAGAACCTTCTTCAACTTGTCCAAACGCTGGAGTATCAGGTTGATGTCCTGATTTAAGTACTGTTCAAATGGTGATGTCCCAGCAGCTGGTGATGGCAAAACTGGTGCAGGTGTGGCGACTGGTTCTGCAGATGTGGATGGGGTGGGTGCAGATGGGTGCCCCTGCATCATTGATGTGCCTGTGCCATCCTTTGTCTTGGGTGGGAACCCTGTGTGAGAATGCACGCCATTCCCCAGATGCTTTTTCGGCATGGAATCAGTGTGCCATGCAGCGGTATCCTACAAGCACCTCCAGGATGTGGCGGTAGCTTTTGGACCTCCGTTTGAACTGGCGCCTTTCCTCATGTTGGCAGCTGTAAAATGAGGACAAGCAACCATCAGTATCAGCATTGGGTGGACTATGTACAGATTTGTAACTTGCACTGCTACAGCTGATTACACATACAGTGCTACACACATGCGTCAAAAGAATTGAATTACACCCCATCTGCCTCTGTATACAACCATACATCACCAGCATTTTGTACATGTCAGTGGGATGACATCAATCCATTGTAAATCGAGAGGGGCCACAGCTGATGGGAACTAACAGTGGACCGCTCAATATCACTCATTTCTATACTTTGAGCATCAAGGGTCTCAACAAGTTTGGATTTCCTGTCTCCCTGAGCAGAAGGGGGGGTTGGGCATGCAATCCATCAGCTCAACACCACTGGTGATGCACCTAGGCCTGAGTACTCATCATGGAGTGTAGGAGTGGGCCAATTGATAGGGTCTGCCAACTACAAAGCTGGTATTCTATGTTGTAGTACTTCTACATTCATGTGTTGAGGTGTAAAACCTGGCCTGAGCCTACTTTACTAGGGTCCAGCTGCATTTCCCATGCTGTAGCCACATGTACAACTGATGCTATCTTGCTATGAGAAAGGTTGGGCAAACCCTGACCTGCATATCACTGTTGTCAAGACATGATTGCACTGGAGCCCCATACCCTGTGCCATGTAGTTCTGCGTGTGTTCAATAGCACACACATGGTGGCTGTTTGTGTATGGTACAGAGTTGGGTGGTTTCTGGCTGCAGGCCAGGCCCTGGTGCCAACCCCTGCCATGCATGGCCAAGGACACTGCATGGTGGCAGGTTGTTGTGGTAATAGGGGTTAGCCACAGTGCCTGGCCACAGGCCAGGCCCTCCAGCCACCCCAACGCACATGGCCTAAGGCCGTGCGTGGGGAGGGGTTGGGTGGTTATGGGGGTTGGCCGCTGGACCTGGCCACAAGCCTTGGCCATTGTTGGAAAAAGGGTTATTGGTAAGGGCAGGTAGGTACCTACACTTAGCAATAGGCCACTAACCTCCACTTAGGTCCAGTTAGGTCTCAGTAAATTAAACCCAGCTCAACCCTTGGTAGCTTGGCAACGAGCGTCAAGGCTCAACTTAGGAGACAGAGTGTAAAGCATTCAAATATGAGAAAACAGTAATTAAATAAAACACAGGAAACAGTTTAAAAATCCAAGACCAATTTATAGATTATATTTTTATCTTTAAAATGACACAAAAACGAATAAAATCGGATAAGGGGAACCAGAGATATGAATTTTTAAAGAATTATTGTTTTTTTAGCGCCTAGAAACAAAAAGCGCCGATCAGGTCATCTGGTTGCACCTCGATCGGGGCAAAGTCAAAGTTTAAGGCCGACCGGGATGGAGCCCTGCTCGGCTACAGGCCGCGGGAGGCCTCGGTTAAAAGTTTACCTTCACACTTAGGTGGTCATTCTGACCTCGGCGGTAAAAGGCGCTTACCGCCGGTCAGAAATCCTCCATAATTCCGCCGCGGTCGCGGTAATCCGCCACGGTCATTCTGACCCGTAGCAGCCAAACCGCCGAAAATCCGACAGCCACAACCGACCGCCAGACCAGCGGTCGGCGGAAAAGTGGAGGTGACCAAACCTCCACCGTCACGCCAACAGAAATACGCCCATGCCATTCTGACCCACGAATCCACGCGGCGGTCTTTCAAACGCGGTTTTCCATTGGCGGTACACACCGCCGCGGTCAGAATACACACAAACGAACAAAACTCAGCAACATTGGACGATTTGAATTCCACACACCTGATACACATACACACACCACTCCCACACACACAATACAATATAAAACACACACCCACATCACCCACAAACCCCTTCGACCAAAATCCAAAAAGAAGCACTGAGAGACACAGCAGCGATCATAGAACACCATCACACAGAGGCACACTACACCATCACCCACACAATATCCACACACAAAACAACACACACCACCACACTCAACACACTTAACTACACATACTCCACCCCACACATCATACACACCACTCCATGGCACCCCAAAGACACCCCCGCTTCTCAGACGAAGAACTCAGGGTCATGGTGGAGGAAATCGTTCGGGTAGAGCCCCAGCTCTTCGGCACACAGGTCCAATACACCAGCATTGCCCGGAGGACGGAGCTATGGCAGAGGATTGTCGACAGGGTCAACGCTGTGGGACAGCACCCCAGAAATCGGGAAGACATCAGGAAGCGATGGAACGACCTACAGGGGAAGGTGCGTTCCATGGTATCCAGGCACAACATCGCCGTGCAGAAGACTGGCGGAGGACCCCCACCTCAACCCCCACAATTTACAACATGGGAGGAGGAAGTCTTGAACATCCTGCATCCTGACGGCCTCGCAGGAGTCGGCGGAGGAATGGATTCTGGTAAGTTGAAGCTTCAATACTGCTTCCCCCCCACCTGCATGCCAAATCATACCCCAACCCTCACCCCCATCCTCGAACCCCACCCTCACCCCCACCCCCATCCTCACCCCCACCCTCACCCCCACCACCATCCTCACCCCCACCACCATCCTCACCCCCACCCCCAGCACACCTATTCCCTGCCAATGTCTCACCATCACAACCCACACATCCCAAAACCTAGGCCTGCATGTGTCCACTAAGCATGGACACCCATCACCAAAGCATGCCCAATGCATATACACATCCCCCCCACAAGCCACCCTCACCAAAGCCCCCACACACGAATGCCAGCACTTGGGGACACGGGAACCCACAGATACACCCATATGGCACACATTGAAACTATAACCATACCTCTATACCCCTGCAGGACCCGACCGCCAACACACCGCCACGGAGGGCCCAGAATTCTCCACACCCCCCACCCAAGAGGCCGTCAGCGATGACAACAGCTCTGTCGACCTGGACACTGATGACCAGCCCGGACCATCGGGGACCTCTGGACAGTCGGTTCCCCTCAGACAGCCACAGGCCACTACAGACCCAAACCCCTCTGGGAACACCAGCACAGCTCCCACCCAGCGGGCCCATGCCTCTGTCTCCAGGGCGCGTCAATCAGCGGTGTGTCTACCACTACAGGGCACCCAGGATAACCCACCACCCCAACAACAACAGGGACCTGGGGGCAGTGGTAGTGGGCACACCGGCCAGGGGGCAGAGGCCCAGGGAAACAGGGGAACTGGGAGGGCAGCTGTGCGACAGGGGGGGGACGGGCCCAGGGAACCCACTCTCCACGAGGCCCTCACCACCATCATGGGAGCATACAACCGCTCCCAGGAGACAATGGCGACGGTACTGGCCAGGTTCCAGGAGATCCAGGTACTGCAGGAGGAACACTATCGGGGGTACAGGGAGGACATCAGAGCCCTCACCTCCACCCTGGTTACCATGGTAGGGCTGCTGCAGGAACTCATCAACACCAGGACGGACACTCAACAACAACAAAGGGCCCCTGCCACTAGCCTGGACCAAGAACAGCCAACCACCTCCGCCGGCGCTAGTGGACAGGAGGCCCCCGCACAACAGCAGCCCACCAGACCCCCACCTCCTGCAGGAGAAGAACCACCCCGCAAGAGGGCCCTTAGATCTCGCAAGAAGACAGAGTAGGATGTCAAGACCCCCGCCAGCAAAGGATACCACCTGATGTCATCCCACTGTCCCACATTGTCACCCTGTCCATCCTTGAACTGCCCATGCTCCATCTCTCCACAGGCCTATGGACAATGCACCTGTGTGACTGTTACTCTGGACTCTGCCATGGACATTCCTTCACCATAGCCCCCACCCACTTGAAACCACCCATCCCATTTTGAGCACTGAAATAAACACCTATTTTGCACAAAACTATCTGGAGTCTGGCTGTGATTTCAAAATATTGTAATTGACATGACAGTGCAAATATGTCCTTGTACATAGTGAAGTCAACAAACCGCTGCCACAAAGCTGTAGTCCATGGGGAAACGAAGCACAGGACTCGTAGTGGGGACCCCAGATCTGAAATAGGGAGGGAAAAGCCACAACTCAGTCATCATACACTGGGGCAAATAGACAGGCAGCAGAGATGCAGGAGAGTAGTTTACATTTACTAAATTATGTTTGAATTGTTACCTGTGTCCTATTGGAAGTACTGTGCAATGATTCTGTCCCTGTTGTCTGTTTCAGCCCCGTCGTCTTCCTCCTCGTCACTCTCCACAGGTTCCACAGCTGCCACAACACCACCGTCTCGACCATCCTCCTGCAGGAAAGGCACCTGGCGGCGCAAAGCCAGGTTGTGAAGCATGCAGCAGGCCACGATGATGTGACACACCTTCTTAGGTGAGTACATTAGGGATCCACCTGTCATATGCAGGCACCGAAACCTGGCCTTTAGGAGGCCGAAGGTGCGTTCGATCACCCTCCTAGTACGCCCATGGGCCTCATTGTACCGTTCCTCTGCCCTGGTCCGGGGATTCCTTACTGGGGTCAGTAGCCACGACAGGTTGGGGTACCCAGAGTCCCCCAATAGCCATACACGGTGTCTCTCTAGCTGTTCCATCACGTAAGGGATGCTGCTATTCCTTAGGATGTAGGCGTCATGCACTGACCCAGGGAATTTGGCATTGACATGGGAGATGTACTGGTCAGCCAAACACACCACCTGGATGTTCATAGAATGGTAACTTTTCCTGTTCCTGTACACCTGCTCACTTTCTTGGGGGGGAACCAAAGCCACATGGGTCCCATCAATGGCACCAATGACGTTGGGAATATGTCCAAGGGCATAGAAATCACCCTTCACTGTAGCCAATTCGCCCACCTCAGGGAAAAGGATGTAGCTCCTCATGTATTTCATCAGGGCAGACAACACTCTGGATAACACCTTCGAAAACATGGGCTGAGACATCCCAGAAGCAATTCCCACTGTTGTCTGAAATGACCCACTTGCCAAGAAATGAAGTACTGACAGGACCTGCACCAGAGGGGGAATCCCTGTGGGTTGGCGGATGGGGGACATCAGGTCGGGCTCCAGCTGGGCACACAGTTCATGTATAGTGGCACGGTCAAGCCGGTAGGTCAGGATAATGTGGCGTGCTTCCATTGTCGACAGGTCCACCAGCGGTCTGTACACGGGATGATTCCTCCTTCTCCTCGCCAAACCCAGCGGACGGTGCCTAGGAAGGACAACATGGAGCACACAGTCAAGCAACCCACAGGTACGTACTCACAGCTTGCACAGTAAACGATTCTCTATGCAGTGAATGGCGTGTATGAGTGGCTATGCAAGGCCTAGGCCTGTGTGACGCAGTTGAAATTGAGCCATGTGGACCCTCGAAATGGCGGCTGCCTGACCTGTGAAGTGTGACAATGGGATGTGAGGTCAATGCGCTGGCGTGGCACACCGTGGCGGTAGGCGGTCGAAGACCGCGGCGCGAAGCCGCATTGGATAACATTGAAGCCTATGGGTATCAGGAGCCAATGGCGAAGTGCGCCGGCGGTGGCGGTACGCCCCGCCGATGTACGCACCGCCGCGGGCGTGACCGCCATTTTCTATCTACTTATTCACTCGCGACTTGAACTTTCACAGGAGAGGACCTATACTGCAAGTGTTGCTGTGACCTCGGTCTGGAAGGGACAATGGCTGCTGCGACTGGGGAAAGGGCCCCTGCCTTCACTGGAGAAGAGTTGGAGAAACTTGTGGATGGGGTCCTCCCCCAGTATGCGCTACTCTACGGTCCTCCAGACCAACAAGTGAGTTTAATTCCATATGGATTTGGGGCCACTGGCTGGCTTGGGGGCCTGGCGGGGGGCATGTTGGGCCTGGCGGGGGGCCTGGCGGGGATGGGGGGCATGTTGGGCCTGGCGGGGGGCCTGGCGGGGATGGGGGGCATGTTGGGCATGGCGGGGGCCTGGCGGGGGGCATGGCAGGGGGCATGGCGGGGATGGGGGGCATGTTGGGCCTGGCGGGGGGCCTGGCGGGGATGGGGGGCATGTTGGGCCTGGCGGGGGGCCTGGCGGGGGGCATGGCGGGGATGGGGGGCATGTTGGGCCTGGCGGGGGGCATGGCGGGGATGGGGGGCATGTTGGGCCTGGCGGGGGGCATGGCGGGGGGCCTGGCGGGGATGGGGGGCATGTTGGGCCTGGCGGGGGGCCTGGCGGGGGGCCTGGCGGGGGGCCTGGCGGGGACGGGAGGCGTTGGGCCACTGGCAACGAAAATGCAGACAAACTTGAACGTGGTATTTCCCCCTCCCTGTACGTGTCACATAGGTCCGCGCCCATGAGAAGATCGGGATTTGGCGTGCCATCGCCAAGGAAGTCCGGACCCTGGGGGTCCACCATCGACGGGGCACCCACTGCCGCAAGAGGTGGGAGGACATCCGCCGCGGGACCAAGAAGACCGCCGAGTCTCTGCTGGGGATGGCCTCCCAACGTAGGCGGGGTGCCTGCCGTCAACTGACCCCCCTGATGTTCCGGATCCTGGCGGTGGCCTACCCTGATTTGGATGGGCGCGTGAGGGCAGCACAGCAGACACAAGGGGGTGAGTACAAGCATAATCTACTCTGTTGTCGCACAGTGGAGGTGTCTGGGTGGGGGAGGAGGGCTGTGGGTCCCCCTAGGCCAGGGCGATATCTGTAGGCTGGGCACCCCCGTAAGCCCCTGTGTCCCCAGCCACCACCCTCAGTAGTGTGCCAGTACAGCCATCCCTGGGCCGTGTCATCCATGGGTGCAGTTGTCAACTCTAGGCGTGTAGGGCATGTTCCACGGAATGCGTAGCGGACCCCAAGTGCGCAACTTAGTGCAGGGGGCATCTGTGTCTGTCATGTCCGCTAACTGTACCGGTGATCCATGTACTCAAAATCTCTTTATTTCTCTCTCCCCCCCCCTTTTTGTTTGTCTTTCTGTGCTTGTGTGCATCAGCATCATCAGGCGGAGGAGAAGTGGCATCGGGGCAGGAGGGAGCTGCATCTCACATGGCCCAGGAGGGCCATGCCACAGAGTCTGACTGGACCAGTGAGACGGAGGGCGAGGGGAGCTCCACAACGGGGACGACTGGAGCCTGCAGCGACACGAACACGTCCTCGGAAGGGAGCTCCCTTGCGGTGGTGGCAACATCCGTGCCCCCCGCCATTACAGGTACAGCCGCCACCCAGCGCACCATCTCCGCCCTCCCAGCAGCCCCTCAGCGTTCGCCCCGTGCCCGCTCTGCCAGGAAGCAGGGCATCTCCTTCGCCCCAGGCACCTCAGGCCCTGCCCCTGTTACCCCTGCTGCCCTCAGTGAGGAGGTCATTGACCTCCTCCGAACGCTCATTGTTGGGCAGTCTACCCTTTTGAATGCCATCCAGGGGGTGGAGAGGGAGGTTCATCGCAGCAATGCGTACCTGGAGGGCATTCATTCGGGTCAGGCTGCCCATCAGCGATCGTTCCAGGCTCTGGCCTCAGCACTGACGGCAGCCATTGTCCCTGTCTCCTGCCTCCCTCTACTAACTCCCTCCTCCCAGTCTCCTGTTCCTCTGCCTGTCCCACCCACACCATCAGACCAGCCTGCACACACCTCAACACCCAAGAGCAGCTCATCCAAACATAAGCACCACAGATCACGCAGACATTCACACAAGCAACATTCCGATGCAGACATGCCAACAGTCACTACCACCTCTGTGACCCCCACCTCCTCGTCTCCCTCCTCCCTACCTGTGACGTCTACACTCACACCTTCATTCACCTCACCATCAGCCAGTGTTTCAATCACCAGCACACCCTCCAGTACAGTCCGCACACGTGCAGTCACCACCCCCACTGCCATTTACACGTCCCCTGTGTCCTCTCCCACTGTGTCTGTCACCCCCTCTTCCACACCACACAAACGCAGCCACCCACCCACCCAACAGCCATCCACCTCACGACAGCCTATCCCTCCTGCACCTGCACCTGCACCCAAAGACAGCAAACGTGACTCACCTACAACCACATCCTCTCCCTCCACTCCCATTCCCACTGTACCTACCACTCTCCATTGTCCCAAGAAAATCTTTCTCGCTACTGCTAACTTCTTTCCTTCTCGTCGGGGTAAGAAGAGCACCTCAGCCACCACCAGCCCTGCAGCCCCCTTGACAAGGGTGCAGGGGTATTGGAGCCCACCAGCCCGCATGTCTGGATCTTCGCCCAGCAGCAAGGGGACAGGCAGCCCACCCCCTGGGAAGAGGAGCAGAAGGCGGAAGGGCCGCCGCAGGAGCCCGGGTTCTATATCCCCCCAGGACACTAGCCAGCCACCGTCAACAGCCACAGCTCCAAAGGGAGGAAAGGGCCACAGACTCCCGACTAAGGAGGGCAAGGGCAGCAAGGCGGAGAAGTCAGGCAGCAGGCCTGCTGCCCATGGAGGACCCGTCACACCTGCCCAGGAGGAGCCCACAACCCCCATAGCCGCTGCCCAGGGAGGAACCGTCACAGCTGCCCAGGGAGAGCCCACCACCCCCATAGCCGCTGCCCAGGGAGGAACCGTCACAGCTGCCCAGGGAGAGCCCACCACCCCCATAGCCGCTGCCCAGGGAGGACCCAGCCCAGCTGGCCAGGAGGGCCCCACCACCCACAGCCCAGGTGGGCATTGAAGGAGCACCATCCCCGCTGCCCAGGAGGGCACCACCAGGCAATGAGCAGTTGGCCATAGAATGGCCGCCGTCTCCAGCACCGCTCCGCTGGGGACCGCCGTCTCAAGAACCGCTGAACTGGGCCCTTCAAGGCAAGAACCGCTGAACTGGGCCCTTCAAGGCAAGAACCGCTGAACTGGGCCCTTCAAGGCAAGAACCGCTGAACTGGGCCCCGCCGTCTCCAGCACCGCTCCGCTGGGGACCGCTGTCTCAAGAACCGCGGAACTGGGCCCTTCAAGGCAAGAACCGCTGAACTGGGCCCTTCAAGGCAAGAACCGCTGAACTGGGCCCTTCAAGGCAAGAACCGCTGAACTGGGCCCTTCAAGGCAAGAACCGCTGAACTGAGCCCTTCAAGGCAAGAACCGCTGAACTGGGCCCTTCCAGGCAAGAACCGCTGGCCCTTTGGCAGACGTGGCAGGGCAGGATCTGTCTCGGGCAGGGCTGCAGGATGTCCTCTGGCCAACATGCCTCCTCCAGTGGCAGTGGAGTCTGTTATGGACTGTTTGGACTGTGGCTTTGCACTCCCCAGGATGGCCCAGTGGGCAGGCCACCCACTGTATGGACTGTATGGACTGTGGCTTTGCACTCCCCAGGATGGCCCAGTGGGCAGGCCACCCACTGTATGGACTGTATGGACTGTGGCTTTGCTCTCCCCAGGATGGCCCAGTGGGCAGGCCACCCACTGTATGGACTGTATGGACTGTGGCTTTGCACTCCCCAGGATGGCCCAGTGGGCAGGCCACCCACTGTATGGACTGTATGGACTGTGGCTTTGCTCTCCCCAGGATGGCCCAGTGGGCAGGCCACCCACTGTATGGACTGTATGGACTGTGGCTTTGCTCTCCCCAGGATGGCCCAGTGGGCAGGCCACCCACTGTATGGACTGTATGGACTGTGGCTTTGCTCTCCCCAGGATGGCCCAGTGGGCAGGCCACCCACTGTATGGACTGTATGGACTGTGGCTTTGCACTCCCCAGGATGGCCCAGTGGGCAGGCCACCCACTGTATGGACTGTATGGACTGTGGCTTTGCTCTCCCCAGGATGAGCCAGTGGTCATGGAGTCCCTTCGTGGATCTGGCGTCGTGTACTCAAGTGGCTGAGGTGCCCCCCCTTCCCTTCCCCCTGAGGTGCCTGTCCTTTTTTCTTTCTGATGCCCCTGCAGTGTTCTCTCCGTGGAGTTCTTGTCGTGGGACTGGGCCTTGCCCCTTTGCTCAGGACCCCTGTGGTCCACGGACAGTGGTTGGACTACATATAGTAGATGTATATATTTTGTACATAGTTTATTTATTTATTTGGATTACTGCTGTCCATTTTTCAATATATCTGCCCGTTTAAGATCTCTTCTTTTGGTCTTTGCATTATTTCGGAGGGGGGGGTTTGTGGGTTGTGACAGTGATCTGTGGGAATGCATTGATGTGTGTGTTGTAGTGGGTGTGGGTGGGTGGGTGTGTGCCGGTAATCTTCTCCCTCCCCTGTGTCGTAGGTGCAGTACTCACCGATGTCTTCCGCGCCGCCGGGCGTGCTCCTGGTACAGGAGCAGGTATAGGAGTGCGGGGATGACCTGTAACTCGGGTTCCATACTGCCGGAATCTCGCGTGGAGTATGTGGAGGTGAGCGTTTTCCCGTTCGTAGTCTGTTTCCGCCGTGTTTTTATCGGCGGGGCTCCCGCCCCGGAAAAGGTGGCGGATTGGTGGGTCGTTATCGGGTAGGCGGTACATTGTCTCCCGCCGGGCTGTTGGCGGTGACCGCCAGGCTGTTTGTTTGTACCGCCGTGGCGGTCGGAGTGTTGAAGCGGCGGTCTCTGTTGGCGGTAACCGCCAGGGTCAGAATTCCATTTTTTGGACCGCCAGCCTGTCGGCGGTATGGTCGCGGCTTTAACACCGACCGCCAGGGTTGGAATGAGAGCCTTAGTCTCTTTTTTGAAGATTTTCTTCAGCGGGAGAACCTGCCAGTCCAATCCGACCTCCTGGAGCCCTTCTCCGGACACGCGTCGCGGGAATCCTCGGTGGAGATTTTTACCTTCGGACTTAGTTGTTTTTTCGAGGTGAAAATCCTTCGACCGGAGTAAACCTGGATCTTGATCCGACGTCCCTGGAGCCCTCCTCGGATACGCAGGCTGGGAGGTCAACTTTTTACCTTCGGACTTAGGCCCTCATTCTGACCCTGGCGGTTCCCTACCGCCAGGGCCAACGGGGGCGGGAGCACCGCCGACAGGCCGGCGGTGCTCCCTTGGTCATTCTGACCGCGGCGCTTTGGCCGCGGTCAGAACGGGAAAACCGGCGGTCTCCCGCCGGTTTTCCACTGACCCTTAGAATCCTCCAAGGCGGCGCAGCTCGCTGCGCCGCCGAGGGGATTCTGACCCCCCCTACCGCCATCCTGTTCATGGCGGGAAAGCCGCCATGAACAGGATGGCGGTAGGGGGGGGTCGCGGGGCCCCTGGGGGCCCCTGCCGTGCCCATGCCCATGGCATGGGCACGGCAGGGGCCCCCTAACAGGGCCCAACTAGGCTTTTCAGTGTCTGCGATGCAGACACTGAAAAGCGCGACGGGTGCTGCTGCACCCGTCGCACGCCTTCCACTCCGCCGGCTCGATTCCGAGCCGGCTTCCTTGTGGAAGGCGCTTTCCCGCTGGGCCGGCGGGCGATCTGAATCAGATCGCCCGCCGGCCCAGCGGGAAAGTCAGAATACCCCTCGTGGTCAATTGACCGCGGGGCGGTATTCAGGCGGATTCCGACGGGCGGGCGGCAACCGCCGCCCGCCTAGGTCGGAATGACCACCTTAGTCTCTTTTTCGGAGATTTTCTTTACCGGGACGAACCAGCAAATCAGGCCGGGTCGCGGTTGAGGCAAGCCGGCTAGAGTTGCCGCAGCGGGTCGGTCCCTCTATGGAGCTTTTTTTCAAAAGTTCTCCAAACTTCTCCAAACTTCTGGGGCTTCTCCCAGATGTCCTTTTAAGGTTCTTTTGAGGTCCACAGCTCCCCCCAAGGGTCCAGAAGTTCTGAGATGGTCCTTGGGGGGTGCGGACTACAACTTCCAGAATGCACCTGGCGCAAAACTCCTTGGACAGCGGTCAGGTGGTCGCTTTCTTCAGGAGTTGGTGCAGGGGACTCTGGTTAGCAATTTTTCACCTGTAGCAAACAGGGAGTCCTTCCTGGAACCAGTTGAAGCCAGGCAAAGTCCTTCTTGTGGTGAAGCCCAGGTGTGCAGCTGGTGCAGTCCTTTCGAGTGCAGGTTCAAGGTGCAGGCCAGAGGTCCAGCAGAGCAGTCCTTCTTCTTCTGTAGTTCTTCCTTTTTGGATGTGGTAGGGAACTGAGGTGTGGGTGCAAGTCTGCCAGTTTTATCCTTGTTCCTGGGTGAAAAACAGGTGGTTCCTGATTCTCCAATCAGGTGCAGGGTCCTTCCCCCTGTGATGACCACTTCCTGGGAAGTGTGGCAAAAATCAATCCCAGGAGGCAACATTCTTCAAAAATCCATCATGGCTGAATCTGATTTTTGGAGGTTACATCTGGCTGAGCCCACCCACTGGTGTGGCTAAAAATCATAAACACACCCCTCTCCTGCCCTCTCCTAATCTAATCAAGGGGGCACCTAGTTGTCTGGGGTTGCAGGATGTGGGGGTGTTGCTGGTTGCTCCAAATGTCCTTCTCTGCCTTTGAAGACCAGTTTGGCAGCCCTCCCCCTTCCTGCCTCACCATCTGCTGATGGGAGATTCCCTCCCACAGGCACATTCCTTTGTGTGAAGCCATGCCACTTCACACCTCATCAATGCAGCCTGGCCAGGCTGCTAGAGGCTGGCCAATCAGAGCACAGCAGCAAAAACAATGCAGGGCTGAAATTGGCAACTTTTCAGGTAAAGTTTAAAACTCTTTACCTGAACAAGTTATATTAAATCCTACAACTGGAAGTTGTGGGATTTATTATAACAATTAATTTGATACCAAACTCTTGGTATCTATCATTTAAGGGGACTTTAAAAATTAAAATAAAGTCTCCCCATTCTAGCCTATGGAGGCCATTCACTACCATGAGGGAAAAACGAATTTGGCTGTTTTTACCTCACCAGAGCCTATAAAACTATATTTATAAGGTCCCTGCTTATAGTTACATGGCACCCAGCCATAGGGGCACATAGGGCACACCTTAGGGGTATGT
Organism: Pleurodeles waltl; assembly: GCF_031143425.1. NCBI lineage: Eukaryota > Metazoa > Chordata > Amphibia > Caudata > Salamandridae > Pleurodeles > Pleurodeles waltl. The sequence goes on from NC_090437.1 coordinate 745,195,812, forward strand.
AAAAATAAGGTAGTTTAAGACTTTGGAACTACTTTTAATTCCAAAGTCGAATTTGCATATAACTTTAAAAGCAGCCAGCAAGGCAGGCCTGCCTTTAAAATGACAGTGGGCACCTCAGCAGTGCACCTATGGGTGCACCACCTATGCTGTGGTCCCTAAACCTACATGCCCTACCATATACTCGGGACTTATAGGTAGGTTAACTGAGCCAATTATAATTAGCCTAATTTGCATATTGATTTTACACAGAGCACAGGCTCTAACAGACTGATTAGCAGTACCCAGGGCACCATCAGAGTCAGGAAAACACCAGCCAAAAGCGGAAAATGGGGGCAAAAAGTTAGGGGGCCTCTGCAATCAGCCTTGTTTTCTCACAGCCATGCGCAGCAGGGGTTGGATTATTGTATAGTAATTAAAATTACCTTACATTTAAAAAAACATAGAAATTCACACAAAGCACCAAAGACTACAGAGGCTCACATTTGAAAAATACAAAACCATAGAAATTTAGCTGTTATAGTTAGAGTTATCTCAAGTAAGTATAGCTCATGCTCTAAGGTAAGTATAAGTGGTGCCCTCGCCATCTGTATATGTATCTATATGTACACATATATATTTCATTTAAAAAAAACAAAGGTTGCAGGGACATCATGGTTAGGATCAGAATTTATATGCCTGAAACCATAGAAATTTAGCTGTTAGAGTTATTTGAAGTAACTATAACTCATGCCATAAGGTAACCATAGCTTGTTCCCTGGGAAGGGGGGGGCCACTCGCCCCCTCCCTAAAAATTGCACTGGGTCCCATGAGATGGGTGTCCAGAGGCTAAAATCAGCCCAGGGGCTGTGTGAACCCCATGCCCCAAAATTATAGTTGTGGGCCCCAGGGGATGGGGTCTCTGGTGCCAAAAGCAGCCTACTGAGGGGGTCAGTGAGATGGCTGCATTTGGATGGTTGGTCACAGGGACTGGTCGCAGGCCTGTTCCTACTGCCACCTCCCGCTGCGTATGGCCAAAGACAGTGCAGAACTTGGGGTTGGCTGGTTGTGGGGGGGTTGGCTGTAGGGCTTGGGCACACATGGCAAACGGCTGTGTGTGTGGATGTTGGATTAACATACTGTAATAAATATTACTTTAACTTAAAAAGCATCGAAATTCACTTAAACATCCAAAGGTTGCAGGGACAATGATATCATAGAAGATGTTATGAGTGGGGCTGGTGCTGGCGGTCCCGTCTGGCCCAGCGGGGCTGCTGCTGGCGGTCCTGTCTGGCCCAGCGGGGCTGGTGCTGGCGGTCCTCTATGGCCCAGCGGGGCTGGTGCTGGTGGTCCTATCTGGCAAAGCAGGGCTGGTGCAGGCGGTCCTGTCTGGCCCAGCAGGGCAGGTGCTAGCGGTGGCCTCTTGGGCAGAAGGGCAGGTGCTGGCGGTGGGCTCCTGGGCAGCGGGGATGATGGAGGTGGGCTCCTGGGCAGCGGGGATGATGGCAGTGGGCTCCTGGGCAGCAGGGATGATGGCGCTCATGGGCCAGCGGTGCTTGTGGCGGCGGTGCCCTGTTCAGCGGTGCTTCTGGCGGTGGTGCCCTGTTCTGCGGTGCTTGTTGCGGTGGTGTCTTTTGCAGTGACTCAGTTGCTGGCGGTCCTGTCTGGCCCAGCGGGGCTGGTGCTGGCGGTCCTCTCTGGCCCAGCGGGGCTGGTGCTGGCGGTCCTCTCTGGCCCAGCGGGGCTGGTGCTGGCGGTCCTGTCTGGCCCAGCGGGGCTGGTGCTGGCGGTCCTGTCTGGCCCAGCGGGGCTGGTGCTGGCGGTCCTCTCTGGTGCTGGCGGTCCTCTCTGGCCCAGCGGGGCTGGTGCTGGCGGTCCTCTCTGGCCCAGCGGGGCTGATGCTGGCGGTCCTGTCTGGCCCAGCGGGGCTGGTGCTAGCAGTCCTGCCTGGCCCAGCGGGGCTGGTGCTGGCGGTCCTGTCTGGCCCAACGGGGCTGGTGCTGGCGGTCCTGTCTGGCCCAGCGGGGCTGGTGCTGGCAGTCCTCTATGGCCCAGCGGGGCTGGTGCTGGTAGTCCTGTCTGGCAAAGCAGGGCTGGTGCAGGCGGTCCTGTCTGGCCCAGCAGGGCAGGTGCTAGCGGTGGCCTCTTGGGCAGAAGGGCAGGTGCTGGCGGTGGGCTCCTGGGCAGCGGGGATGATGGAGGTGAAGTACTGGGTTTTTCAGAACCCAGTGGTGCCAGGGAACACACCCTAAGACTTCGAGTCCTTCCTGTTTCAGACTACAGAAATACAGAGTCTTCTTGGTGAAGTCAAAGATCTTTTTTATTGGCTGCAGCCAGTAACAGGTATCCTAGAAGTACAACACGGTGTATATTCTCAGGAGACTGCTGCTCTTGCAAAGCTAACCTTCTCTTTTATACAAAATATTATGCTTTGGGCAAACATTCCTTATTTTAGAGTTGACCATTCACATATTTTCACTACAAAGAAATAGCAGGGTTATGATGACAAGCCCATATTTCAGTTTGTCCAGCCCTCAATCAATTACCCGGCAAGGCTCAGTACTTTCATCGGATATCGACGGACCCCCAATATAAACAGGCACCTCCTCCTTGTAAAGCAAGTCATAAAGAAAGAAACAGGGACAGGTGCGTGTAAGATTAGGCATGGTTTGTGTGTGATGAAAGGTTTTATGATGTGTTGTGCCTTGATACTAATCTCATTCGGCCACTGGGAAAGAAACTGGGCGAACAGGTTTGGCTTCAGGCAGTGGAGTCAGCTTGCACAGGTCACAGAGGAGTCAGCAAAGATATACGTGTCCTTCAGACTCGTTTTCGGCATTAGTCATTGGCCTATGTGAGGGCAATCACAAAATGGCTGTCGTTTAAATGGAACCCGAGGGTTCAGGACGGAAACTCTGATATTCGGGTGATTTCGTCACCTGAATATGAATACAATGCTTGTGCATACTATTCTAATCATTCTCGGTCTGCTGATACCAAAATCGTTGTGATACGACGATGTTTATAACACGGGTCCAGAATTTTCAGTACCACAGACCCTCCTTTTGCCCTTACATAGGCAATAACCTATACTCACGCTAATCTGAGTCCAGGTCTATATTCATAAAGTCGTTGAGATGTTGCTGTAGCATCATCCTATTACCTAGCTCGTCCCTTGATACAGGTTTCCTTACACACGATGTAGCACAGAGACCACATATTGCAGGAGCACACTGTACACACAGACAGGACAGCAAAAGAATGGCTAAGATCATCCCAATGACTACCAGAGTCTTCCATCCCCAGGCGGATATCAGCTCCCAGAACCACCCCATCAATGACCAATCTCCTTTATCCACGTGAATAGACTCGGAGATCTTATGCAGTTTGGAAATGGCCTGGTAGACTGTCGGAGCGTTATCTGGGATGAAAACACAGCAACTTGATTGGATCACTTTACATACCCCACCTCGGTCTGCAAGTATGACGTCTAATGCGACCCTGTTCTGAAGAGTCATAAGGCGATCCGACTGGAGCTCAGCAGTCAAATTACCAAGGGCACCGGCGGTTTCAACTACCGTGGATTCAACCACCTTTGTAAATTGCCTTATGTTCCTGCTGTTAACCATAGGACCCCAAAACGGCAGAATACCCTTTACGAAATCTCCAAATTCTTGTCCTGTAGTGTCTTCTTTACTTATGACACCTCTAACTATCCTTGTCTTATGGTAATCTGCCGCGGCCGTGTAGGTGGGAGGTAACAGGAACGAAACAAAACATGTGCCTGAGAAGTCAGGGGGCAACCATGTATAGGCTCTATTATGGCAGATGAAATAGGTACCCTTAGCTGCTAACAACGAAGGAGAAGTCTGAGACTCAAAAACATATGTTTCAGTGCAGATACTTTTCCCTAACTGAGCTCTGGGATTCTTGCCATTACCTTGCAGACATAGGTGACTCTGATGGGGTACAATCCAAATCGGGGAGGATCTCTTTGCTCGCTGGTTCCCACTCAGAGTAACTCCATATCCTGTTATGTTCCATCCAATATATGCTAGTGTCTCATCTCTCGGGATAGTCTCATAGGAAATATCTTCCCTAATCATATCTACTATACCCTTAGCTAGAGCACTATTCTTAGGATTATCTTTCACAGAACGTAGGGGGTTGGCTTCATACGCGTATATGAACACCGTTCTATATGCCCATACAGAACCATTATGGCTGAAAGGCAGGACCAGATAAGGGATACCTTTATCAGTAGTATGAGGCATAAGACCACACACCCAACAGTTAGTTGTGTTCACTACTAATTGGTGTTGGTGTAGAAGCTGAATGAATGAATTGTTGACAAATTCTAATCTTCTGGCAGACTCATGTTCAGGCAGGGGGTGAAAAGAATGCGAGGAAACAGTAGAAGGAGGTATGGGCTGTGTAATGGGTGCAAATGTCATTTGAAAAGAGAATAAAACATATCCTATTAAAAACGTCATTACACTAAGCAACATGAAAATACATAATATCAAAAATCGTTTCTTTTTCATTATTATACACATTCTGGCTTTAAAGTCCATCTGTCTGGCAGGTCTCTCATTCTTGAAAAACTCCATCCTCTCTAATTGCTGCTCGTGGTGGTAGGGTGTTCTATGCTAGGGAATCCTCCTGTCAGTCCAGGGCAACTCCCTTAGACCGACCAGAACTGTCGACATAACGTCTTCAGCTGCACTCCAAAGACTTGGGCAACCACGACCCTACAGCTGAACCCGGATGGCGGTTCGAAAAGAAAAAAACAAAAATAAGAAAGTTTCTCAGATGAGAGAGCTGCACCTTTAAAAAAAAATAGCAAAGGAACGGGAAAAAATTATTTGTCCTTAGTTCTTGGTCTCAAATTATAACGGCTTTTTCCAGGTACTGTCTGGTTCTGGAACAAGAGTTCAGGCTCTGTAGTGTTCAATCGAATTGACGGTGGCACAGCTTCTTGCAAATTATTGTCACTTTCTCGTTCAGAAATTGTTCCTTTTACACGTGCATCGCTAAATGGCAAAAAACGAGGCACAGTCTCAGTCTCAGAGTCAGCGATCCCCTCCTGGACCCATCGGTCGTACGGTAGAGGAAAAGGGACCCTCTTGCAGTGTACGCCGTGGATCCAGTTCTTTTTTCCTTCCACTCGAACAGCTGATCTTGTTGAGAGAAGGACGAGGTGGGGGCCGGTCCAACGGGGCTGGTCATTCTTTGTCCGCTGGAAGTTCTTGACCAGCACCCATGATCCAGGATTGATAAGATGTCCTGGAGCTTCAGAGACCTGAGGCAGAGTATCGTGAACCTGTTGGTGTAGAACACGCATTTTAGCCGTCAATTCATACAAATAATCAAGCAGTACAGGGTGTTCGATCTCACTGAATTTTGTTGGTCTTGGCACTCCCCATATGTTGGCCGGGCGGCCGAACACAATTTCATAGGGACTAAGTCCCACTCGCGAATGCACAGTCATTCTTGTTGATAGGAGTGCTAGAGGCAGAGCGTCAGGCCATTTAAGACCAGAGCTCGCTTGTATCTTTGCCAACTTCAGTTTTAGCGTGCCATTATAGCACTCTACTAGTCCAGCTGATTGGGGGTGATTTGCAGCGTGGAATTTTTGCTGGATACCTAGCCCCTCACATACTTTTTTCATCACTCGACCCACAAATTCAATCCCATTATCACTCCAGACCATTCTCGGCATTCCAAACCTAGGGAAGAATTCTTTGCCAAGGGCTTTAGCTGTGGATAAGGCAGTGTTGTCTTTTAAGGGATATGCTTCTACCCATCTTGAAAAAGCACAAACAACAACGAGTACGTATTTCAGATTGTTGCACCTTTCCATGTGCATTGACCTATAAAGATACATATAGGTCAATGCTACCAAAGGTTTGGCCAGCAAAGAAAAATTCAGTATCCATTGTCTGCAGTATGATGTAATGCCCAAGAAAGCACGTACTTCTCTCTGTGTCCTTGGCACACTCAATTTTGTAATTGCCTGAATTCTTTCTGAGGTCAGTTTCCTTCCCTCCTTCGATAAGAGATGACCTAAGTAGGTCACTTCTTGTCGACAATATTGCAGTTTTGAAAGGGACACTTTGTGATGTAAATCAGATAAATGACGCAACAACGACAAGGTGGCTTCTTTCCAAATCTCTTCAGTATCTGTAGCGACTAGCAAATCATCAACGTACTGAATAAAGGTAGCGCCGTCAGGTAAAACAATTGCATCAAGCTGTGTTTTTAAAGCCTGACTATATATTGATGGACTTTCACAGTAGCCTTGTGGAGCGCGTTTGAAGCGGAAACTTCGGCCTCCTAAACTGAAGCCAAAAATATCCCTGCTCTCCTCTGCAATCGGGATGCTGAAGAAAGCATTCTTTAAGTCAATCACCGAGAACCAGGTGGCGGAAGCTGGAATCATAGTCAATAGGGCAGTGATATTAGAAACAACTAGAAACTGTGGCACTACTATTTTATTTACCTCTCTAAGATCAATCACGAGCCTGTAAACAGGTGGCTTAGAGGGGTCAGTACGTTTCAAAACAGGCAGAACAGGACTATTACAAACGTTGCCTCTTGTCTCTTCAATTACATCTTTTTCAATTAAATCATAAATGATCGCTAGCAACGCCTTTTCACCTTCACTAGAGATCTTGTATTGTTGAATGCGTGGTAATTTAACATTGGCTTTCAATGTCACAACATAAGGCGGTATTTCCAACAGTCCCACGTCATTAGGACCAGTAGCCCAAATGGTATCAGGAAGAAACGACAATTCGGTCGGAAGTTTATCCTTCGACAAATACATTGGAGAGACCATTTTCCTACCCAGTGAAAGTTGTACTCCCGAAGGAGAACAATATAATGTTGCATACAATCTTTTCAACAAATCCAATCCTAACAAGTTTTCACCACAACCTGTCGTCAGAATAAGGGGTGCTTCCAATTCACAAGGTCCAACAGAAAGGGACATAGGACTAGAAATCGGGTTCCTAACCGGGGCGCCAGAAAAACCTACTGAAACATTCATCTCGCCAGACAAAGGTGCGCCAGGGAGTTTTGAGTGCATAATAGAACTCTTTGTAGCACCAGTATCCAACAGAAAAGGCTCCGACACACCTGAGGTAATCACCTTAACATAAGGTCCATTCTGATCTACTGGAACTAAAAAAACTCCCTCTCTTCGTCTATGGCTGTCCTAGCAATTATTACCTTCCAAGTTCTCATCTTCTGCATAGTAGTCGTCAGCATAGTACTGAGCCGTCCAACCAGACGCGTTATGTTGCTGGTCAAAACTATTCATTGAGTTTTGAGACGGAAAGGAACGCGTGTTCTGGGGGAAACTTCCACGTCCTCTACCTCTAGGAGCTTGTTGAACACCTCGACCTCTTGCGCCAGAAGCACCATTCGTACGCTGTAACAAAATAGGACAACTATACTTGAAATGACCCTCTTCTTTACAATATGAACACTGATTGGGACCTACAGGAAAACGTGGTTGAGAAAACTCGAACCTTTGCGAGTTTCTCTGGAACTGTTGAGGTTGCTGATAGTTACTCTGACCACCACGTGGCGGATACGCCTGTTGTAAAAGAACCTTTGTCATTAATTCTTTAGTTTTCTTGTCTGCTCTATCCTTCTCATCTTTATCCCTATTTTCGTAGTACTGTGCAGTAGCCAATATTTGTGCTGAAGAGGAAACGGCCCAAGAACTCTCTGAATCCTTCAATTTCTTACTCAGCTCGGCAAGCAAATTGTGCACAAACTTGTCGACGAACAACCGTTGACCACCTTCTGTACTCATATCTTGACCACTGTGGTCGATAAACGTTTCCTCAAACCTGATGAAGAAATCAGACACGGTTTCATCTTTCTTCTGCTTACACGCAGACAATTTATCCCAATTCACACGCATCGCAGGCATTAAAGTCTTCATGTAAGTAATGATCCTAGCAGGCAGTTCTGCTACCAAAGGCTCAGGCTTGGCACCACCAACTTGTCTATCATTTGCAGCACTAATATTAGCCCATGAGTCACCTAACTCTTGTGCATGATCTGTATGGCGAATCAATCCCCACAAAGGCTGTGGAACAACATTCCCAAATAACATGTTTATGTCGGCTAAATTCATAATGCATGAGTCTGCAGTCTGTGATAATTCCTTATAATACCCTGCAGGGTTTTTACGGGGATCAGGCAAAGTCTGCTTAAGGGCTAAAACTTCAGCTCGCTTCCACGGAACATGTACCCAAACACGCTGAAAATGAGCTGGGACAGCATCAATTTGATTAGCAACATCAGCCGCAACGGCGTCCTTCCATACCGGAGGGACTTCTCTCATTGGGTACTGTCGCACCTTTTTTTTAACAGAGGAGTCATGTTGGAACAATGACTGAGAAGGATCCTTATTCCTAAAGGACAACAACGTTGCAACTGCTTTCTCAACAGCGGGACCCACAATCGTGCCTTTTTCAAACTCAAACAGTAATGCCACAAATCAGGCGGATTTGTTTCCAAATCATTATCCTCCAATTCCTCACAAAGGAAAGCACACATTTTCTTAAAAACGTATCTTTGTTTCGGTTCTTCCCATTGACGGAAGACATCCATAACAGACTCTACATCGTATCTTAAAGGGTAAACAACCCATTTACGCGCCATACGGTCAAACTTTTCTCTCTCTTGAGAATTAGGCAGTTGACTACGCGACTGTTTACGCTCCGAATCTGGGGTCACACCAGACGACCCAAAGAGAGGAAATATAAGGCTGGCAACAGTATCTGTCATTCTCTGTCGGACAGAAGGAGAAGTTGATGAAAGAACAGGAGGAAAAACAGAGGGAGGCAAGGCAGACGCAGAAGCAGACGCAGAGGCAGTATCAGGAAGAACACCAGAAGAGGCAGTCGATGTAGTACATAAAGTCGCAGGAGGTACAGATGGAGCAGGTAGCGAAGTCGGCGGCCCTTGAAGGGGCTGCGTCATAGTAGTAGGAGTCAACTGAAGAGGAGCTGGCGGCTGTGGAAGAACCTGAGGAACAATAACCGGAGGTTGCACAGCTAAAGGTTGCGGGGGTGCTGTAGCATTCTGCGCATAAGGGGGTGGTGAACTCAACAAGTTTGACATTAAAGGATCTTTCTCAAGTTCTTTTGCTGCATCTTGCTGAAGAAGCGGAAAAACTGGATAACATTTATCGGTCACCAATTTACGTTGCCTGTGCAACTGCTCATTCATCTGTTCTTCTTCATCTTCTTTAAACTGCATGGCAGCTTGCATTATCGAGATACCCTCTTCCCTCTTATTTCTCTTTGCTAATTTAATTTCCTTCTGTTTGGCTTCCTTTCGCCATAGGCGGAAAGAGTCAAACATCGCCTGCCGGGCTTTCTTCTTAAAAAGTTTAACTTCCAGATTATCCATAATCTCTGTGTCAAAACTACCATATTGGGGCCATTTTAAAACACCATCTTTCCTGGTGTATCGGATCCATACTTCATTATATGTGAGGGGGCCTATGCCATGTTTCATATATAGTTCATAGGTTGGAGTTCCAATCGGAGGAACCGGACACGAGTCCTCCAATCGGGAATCCCTATTATAACCAAGACAAAACAAATTTCCATGTCTGCTAAGACCAGGCATCTTCGCTCTCCAGTCTAGCTTCAAACTTCAAAGGATTATCGAATACGATAGCCTCGTGAATACACAAATCCCTCTGCTTTGGTACTTGCAAGTTCCAAATCAAAGATCCCTAGGGGATACCAAACTAAGAACCAAACTAAGGACTGGGAGACGCTCCACTTATACTTAACTGAGGTATCGATGACGTCACCAGAAGACTCGTTTATCGTTTCGCTCTACCAAATCATCAAGGGTCCAAAACAGGGCGATAGTCAGGGCAGCAGTCCTTCGTAGCCGTCGGGAAGCGGGGAACCTCGCAGCAAAGACTTTCGGACCACGTCGACATACAGGGGTCGATGAAGTGGCGGCCGCCCTCCAGAATTTTCACACGAAGCTCCTCACGAACCTCTGGCTTGGACTGGTACCGCTGAAATCGCCCCACGTTGGGTGCCAGCTGAAGTACTGGGTTTTTCAGAACCCAGTGGTGCCAGGGAACACACCCTAAGACTTCGAGCCCTACCTGTTTCAGACTACAGAAACACAGAGTCTTCTTGGTGAAGTCAAAGATCTTGTTTATTGGCTGCAACCAGTAACAGGTATCCTAGAAGTACAACACGGTGTATATTCTCAGGAGACTGCTGCTCTTGCAAAGCTAACCTTCTCTTTTATACAAAATGTTATGCTTTGGGCAAACATTCCTTATTTTACAGTTGACCATTTACATATTTTCACTACAAAGAAATAGCAGGGTTATGATGACAAGCCCATATTTCAGTTTGTCCAGCCCTCAATCAATTACCCGGCAAGGCTCAGTACTTTCATCAGATATCGACGGACCCCCAATATAAACAGGCACCTCCTCCTTGTAAAGCAAGTCATAAAGAAAGAAACAGGGACAGGTGCGTGTAAGATTAGGCATGGTTTGTGTGTGATGAAAGGTTTTATGAAGTGTTGTGCCTTGATACTAATCTCATTCGGCCACTGGGAAAGAAACTGGCCGAACAGGTTTGGCTTCAGGCAGTGGAGTCAGCTTGCCCAGGTCACAGAGGAGTCAGCAAAGATATACGTGTCCTTCAGACTCGGTATCGGCATTAGTCATTGGCCTATGTGAGGGCAATCACAAAATGGCTGTAGTTTAAATGGAACCCAAGGGTTCAGGACGGAAACTCTGATATTCGGGTGATTTCGTCACCCGAATATGAATACAATGCTTGTGCATACTATTCTAATCATTCTCGGTCTGCTGATACCAAAATCGTTGTGATACGACGATGTTTATAACACGGGTCCAGAATTTTCAGTACCACAGAGGTGGGCTCCTGGGCAGCGGGGATGATGGCAGTGGGCTCCTGGGCAGCAGGGATGATGGCGGTCTTCTCCGCTGTGCTGCTCTTCCCAGACCTGCTGACTTTCTTGTGGCCCTTCCCCACCTTGGAAGGTGTCGCAGCTGACTCCACACTCCCACCTGTACCTCTGGGAGCGGCTTTGGTGGCTGGAGTCTTCCCCCTCTCCCGCCGGGCACTGGGCAACTTTAGATGCTTCACAGGTGGGGGACTGTCCATGCTGTGGCTCCGTGCCACACTGGCTGCCCTGGTGGCCGGTGCACTCCAGATTCTGGTGACTACAGGCACCACTGGTCCCGGAGATGTTGTGGCTGAGGTGCTAGGTTGGGACCTGGAGAGTCGGGCCCTAGGACGTGGACGGGATGGGGGGGGTATGGGAAAGAGGTCAAGGTTGGACAGGAAAAGTTTTTGGGAAACACTGGGACGGGTAGCTGGAGGGGGTTTGGGAGTGGAGGAAGAGGTTGTGGTTGTAGGAGGTGTTGGTTTGGTGACTTTGGGTGAAGGAGGCTGTCGTGAGGTGGATGGCTGTTGAGTCGGTGTGTGCCTGCGTTTGTGTATCTTGGGAGGTGCCGTTACAGACACACTGGGAGAGGACACAGGGGAAGTGTGAATGGCAGTGGGGGTGGTGACTGCACGTGAGCGGGGTGTGGTGGCGTGTGTGTTGGTGATGGCAGTAGTGGCTGTAGATGTAGTGCATGGAGGTGTGAGTAGAGACGAGACTGGGAGGGAGGAGGGAGATGAGGAGGAGGGGGACACAGTGGAGGCAGTGGATGTTGGTGTGTCTGCATGTGTGTGATGCTTGCGTGAGTGCTTGTGGGATGTGTGGTGCTTATGTTTGCCTGAGCTTCCCTTGTGTGTTGAGGTGTGTGCATGCTGCTGCATGCTGGTCTGAAGGTATGCCTGGGATAGGCTGAGGTACAGGGGATTGGGTCTGGGTGGAGGAAGTTGGAGGGGGGAGGCTAGAGACAGGCACAATGGCTGCCATCAGTGCTGAGGCCAGAGTCTGAAAAGCTCGCTGAAGGGCCGCCTGACCAGAATGAATGCCCTCCAGGAATGCATTTGTTTGTTGCAACTGCCTTTCTACACCCTGGATGGCATTCAAAATGGTAGACTGCCATGAGGGCAGCAGGGGTGACTGGGGCAGGATTGAGGTGCCTGGGGCGAAGGTGATGCCCACCCTCCTGGGTGAGCGGGCACGGGGCAAAGGCTGTGGGGCTGCTTGGAGGGCGGTGCTGGTAGGGGGGTGGCGGCTGTACCTGTAGATGCGGGGGCACAGATGTTGCCACCACCACAAGGGAGCTCCCATCAGAGGACGAGTCTGTGTCACTGGTGTCGGCTCCTGTCCCCGCCGTGGAGCTCCCCTCGCCCTCCGTCCCACTGGTGTACTCCGACTCCGTTGTCTCGCCCTCCAGGGCCATGTGGGATGCTGCTCCATTGCCACTGCTCCTCCGCCTGATGATTCAAATGCACACAAGAACAGGGAGACCACAAAAAGGGGGGGGGGGGCGACAGAAGAAAGACATTTTGAGTGCATGCATTACCGCGCACTTGGCCTCCACTGTTCAATCCCTGGGACATGGCCTACAAGGCTATGGACGACATCTACGCACATCGATTTCACAGGAGCCTGATTAGGTGTACTTGGCACTGTACACAGGTGGGGTGGGGTGCCACAGGCTCTGCCATCACAAGGGGACCTTGCCTCCTAAACTCGCCCTTGCCTAGGGAAACCCACAGCCCACCTCCCCACCCAGACACCTCCACTGCGCACAAAATCAGCAGAATGAGAGTGTACTCACCCCCTTGTGGCTGCTCTGATGCCCCCAAGCGCCCATCCAACTCCGGGTACGCCACCGCCAGGATCCTGAACATCATGGGGGTCATGGTGCGACGGGCACCCCTACCACGATGGGAGGCCATCCCCAGCTGGGCCTCCGCTGTCTTCTTGCTCCAGCGGCAAATGTCCTCTCATCTTTTCCGGCAGTGGGTGCTCTGTCTGTGGTAGACCCCTAGGGTCCGGACGTCCTTGGCGATGGCACGCCAAATATATTTTTTCTGGTGGGCGCTGACCTACATGAATTGTACAGGGGGAAAAGAAAAGTTATTACCAAATGAACCGTCACAATTATTGGCGCCCATCTCTGCCCTTGCCATGATGCACATGCACTCACCGTTGTTTCATGCACGCCTCAATCTCCCCCCCATCTTTCATCCACCCCACTCCACACAAGCATAGCCCATACAGCATGCTCCCAGTGTACTTACCTGTTTGTCTGGAGTACCGTAGAGTAGCGTGTACTGGGGGAGGACCCCATCCACGAGTTTCTCCAACTCCTCCGATGTGAAGGCAGGGGCCCTTTCCCCAGTCGCACGAGCCATTGTCTCTTCCAGACCAAGGTCACAGCAGCACTTGCAGTATAGGTCATCTCCTGTCGAAGATCAGGTATCGAGTAATTAAACAGATAGAAAATGGCGGTCATGTCCGCGGCGGTGCGTACCGTCACCACCAGCGTACATCGTCATTGGCTCCTGGGACCCATAGGGTCCAATGTTAACCAATGCAGGATTGCACCTTCGACCACCTTCTGCAACGGTATACAACGCCAGCGCAGTTACCTCACATCCCATTGTCCCACTTTACAGGTCAGGCAGCCGCCATTTCAGGGGCCCACATAGCTTAATTTTTAACTGTGTCACACATACCTAGGCCTAGCCTCCACACACATAGAGGCCAAATATCGGATTATGAATCGTGTTCGGTGTAAGCTGTGTTTAAGTACCTCTGAGTTGTTTGACTCTGTGCTCGTTGTTGTCCTTCATAGGCACCGTCTGCTGGCACATGTGAGGCGGTGTACAGACCGCTGGTGGACCTGTCAACAATGGAGGAAAGACATGTGATCATCACCTACAGGCTTGACTGTGCCACAATCCAGGAACTGTGTACCCAGCTGGAGCCAGACCTGATGTCAGCTATCCGTCATCCCACAGGAATCCCCCCTCAAGTGCAGGTACTGTCAGTACTCCATTTCCTTGCAAGTGGGTCATTTCAAACAACAGTGGCCATTGCATCACGGATGTCCCAGCCTATGTTTTCCAACGTGTTGGCGAGAGTGTTGTCTGCCCTGCTGAAACACATGCAGAGCTACATTGTTTTCCCTCAGGTGGCAGATTTGCCTACAGTGAAAAGAGACTTCTATGCGCTGGGACACATCCCCAACATCATAGATGCCATTGATGGGACACATGTGGCTTTGGTACCCCCCCCGCAGGAATGAACAGGTGTATAGAATCCAGAAGAATTATCATTCCATGAATGTGCAGATGGTGTGTTTGGCAGACCAGTACATCTCCCATGTTAATGCCAAATTCCCTGGCTCAGTGCACGACGCTTACATCCTGCGGAATAGCAGCATCCCTTATGTGATGGGTCAACTCCAGAGGCACCGTGTGTGGCTATTAGGTGAGCACCTGGAAGGCAAGTCAGTGGGAATGGTTGTCTGGGTCTGGAGATATCCCTACAGGTTAGTGTGTGTCTAACAGTAGTCCCTCGCCATTTGCAGGTGACACTGGTCACCCCAACCTGTCATGGCTACTGACCCCAGTGAGGAATCCCAGGACAAGGGCAGAGGAACGCTAAACTGAGGCCCATGGGTGAACTCGGCGGATAATAGAGTGGACCTTCAGCCTCCTGAAGGCCAGGTTCAGGTGCCTCCATATGACAGGTGGATCCCTATTCTACTCACCAAAGAAGGTGTGCCAGATCATCGTAGCCTGCTGTATGCTTCACAACTTACCTTTGCGACAACAGGTGCCTTTTCTGCAGGAGGATGGTCCAGATGGCGGTGTTGTTGCAGCTGTGGAGGTGTGCAATGGGTGGGTGTCTGTAAGGAAATGCCTCCTTGGCATGGTTACCCCCTGACTTTTTGCCTTTGCTGATGCCAAGTTATGATTTGAAGGTGTGCTGAGGCCTGCTAACCAGGCCCCAGCACCAGTGTTCTTTCCCTAACCTGTACCTTTGTCTCCACAATTGGCACACCCTGGCATCCAGGCAAGTCCCTTGTAACTGGTACCCCTGGTACCAAGGGCCCTGATGCCAGGGAAGATCTCTAAGGGCTTCAGCATGTCTTATGCCACCCTGGGGACCCCTCACTCAGCACAGACACACTGCTTGCCAGCTTGTGTGTGCTGGTGGGGAGAAAATGATTAAGTCGACATGGCACTCCCCTCAGGGTGCCATGCCAACCTCACACTGCCTATGGCATAGATAAGTCACCCCTCTAGCAGGCCTTACAGCCCTAAGGCAGGGTGCACTATACCATAGGTGAGGGCATAGGTGCATGAGCACTATGCCCCTACAGTGTCTAAGCAAAACCTTAGACATTGTAAGTGCAGGGTAGCCATAAGAGTATATGGTCAGGGAGTCTGTCAAACACGAACTCCACAGCACCATAATGGCTACACTGAAAACTGGGAAGTTTGGTATCAAACTTCTCAGCACAATTAATGCACACTGATGCCAGTCTACAGTTTATTGTGAAATACACCCAGAGGGCATCTTAGAGATGCCCCCTGAAAACATACCCGACTTCCAGTGTGGGCTGACTAGTTTTACCAGCCTGCCACACACCAGACATGTTGTGGCCACATGGGGAGAGTGCCTTTGTCACTCTGTGGCCAGGAACAAAGCCTGTACAGGGTGGAGGTGCTTCTCACCTCCCCCTGCAGGAACTGTAACACCTGGCGGTGAGCCTCAAAGGCTCACCCCCTTTGTTACAGCGCCACAGGGCATCCCAGCTAGTGGAGATGCCCGCCCCCTCCGGCCACGGCCCCACTTTTGGCGGCAAGGCCGGAGGAGATAAGGAGAAAAACAAGGAGGAGTCACTGGCCAGTCAGGACAACCCCTAAGGTGTCCTGAGCTGAGGAGGCTCTGACTTTTAGAAATCCTCCATTTTGCAGATGAAGGATTCCCCCAATAGGATTAGGGATGTGACCCCCTCCCTATTGGGAGGAGGCACAAAGAGGGTGTCGCCACCCTCAGGGCTAGTAGCCATTGGCTACTAACCTCCCAGACCTAAACACACCCCTAAATTGAGTATTTAGGGGCGCCTAGAACTGAGGAAGATAGATTCCTGAAACCTGAAGACGAAGAAGGACTGCTGACCTGAAGCCCTGCAGAGAAGACGGAGACACCAACTGCTTTGACCCCAGCCCTACCGGCCTGTCTCCCCACTTCAAGAAAAACTGCAACAGCGACGCATCCCCCAGGGTCTAGCGACCTCTGAAGCCTCAGAGGACTACCCTGCATCTAAAAGGACCAAGAACTCCAGAGGACAGCGGCCCTGTTCCACAAAGACTGCAACTTTGCAACAAAGAAACATCTTTTAAAGGACTTGACGTTTCCCGCCTGAAGCGTGAGACTTTCCACTCTACACCCGACGCCCCGGTTCGACCTGCGGAGAAGCAACACTACAGGAAGGACTACCCGGCAACTGCGAGCCCGTGAGTAGTGAGAGTTGACCCCCCTGGTCCCCCACAGCGACGCCTGCAGAGGAAATCCAAAGGCTCCCCCTGACCGCGACTGCCTGCTTCAAAGAACCCGACGCCTGGTAAAGACACTGCACCCGCAGCCCCCAGGACCTGAAGGATTTGACCTCCAGTGCAGAAGCGACCCCCAGGTGGCCCTCTCCCTTGCCCATGTGGTGGCTACCCCGAGGAGCCCCCTCCCCCTTGCCTGCCTGCTTCGCTGAAGAGACCCATGGGTCTCCCATTGAAACCTATTGCAAATCCGATGCCTGTTTGTACTCTGCACCCGACCGCCCCTGTGCCACTGAGGGTGTACTTTTTGTGCTGACTTGTGTCCCCCCGGTGCCCTACAAAACCCCCCTGGTCTGCCTTCCGAAGTCACGGGTACTTACCTGCTGGCAGACTGGAACCGGGGCACCCCCTTCTCCATTGAAGCCTATGCGTTTTGGGTACCACTTTGAACTCTGCACCTGACCGGCCCTGAGCTGCTGGTGTGGTAACTTTGGGGTTGCTCTGAACCCCCAACTGTGGGCTACCTTGGACCCAACTTTGAACCATGTAAGTGCTTACTTACCTGAAAAACTAACAAATACTTACCTCCCCCAGGAACTGTTGAAATGTGCACTGTCTAGTTTTAAAATTAGTTATTGCCATTTTTGCTAAAACTGTACATGCTATTTTGTTGATTAAAGGTTCCTAAGATACCTGAGTGAAATACCTTTCATTTAAAGTATTGTGTGTAAATCTTGAACCTGTGGTTCTTAAAATAAACTAAGAAAATATATTTTTCTATACAAAACTGATTGGCCTGGAATTGTCTTTGAGTGTGTGTTCCTCATTTATTGCCTGTGTGTATGTACAACAAATGCTTAACACTACCCTCTGATAAGCCTATTGCTCGACCACACTACCACAAAATAGAGCATTCGAATTATCTCTTTTTGCCACTATCTTACCTCTAAGGGGAACCCTTGGACTCTGTGCATGCTATTTCTTACTTTGAAATAGTACATACAGAGCCAACTTCCTACAGTGTCCGTGTACCCCAGTGCTTGCATTCCTGTGTAGGACCTTGTGTGATGATGGTTTAGGGGGGTGTATGGGTACGTGCAGTGTCCATGCTTTGGTGATGGGTGTCCATGCTTTGTAGTTGCAGGCAGGGCTTGGTGTTGGGATGTGTGGGTTGTGATAGTGGAACATTTGTGAGGAGTAGGAGTGATGGGGGTGAGGGTGGGGTATGTGATGGCAGGCAGGTAGGGTGGGGGATGTAATAGTTAAGACTTGACTTACCAGAGTCCATTCCTCCATCTACTCCTTCGAGGCCCTCAGGATGCAGAATCGCCAAGACCTGCTCCTCCCATGTTGTTTATTGTGGGGGAAGAGGTGGGGGTCTGCCGCCAGTCCGCTGAACCGCTACGTGGTGTCTTGAGACCACGGAACACACCTTCCCCCATAGGTCGTTCCACCTCTTCCTGATGTCATCCCTATTTCTTGGGTGCTGTCCCACTGCGTTGACCCTGTCCACGATTCTTCGCCATAGCTCCATCTTCCTAACAATGGAGGTGTGCTGCACCTGTGATCCGAATAGCTGTGGCTCTACCCGGATGATTTCCTCCACAATGACCCTAAGCTCCTCCTCCGAGAACCTGGGGTGTCTCTGCCGTGCCATGGGGTGGTGTGGGTGATGTGTGGGATGGTGTGTGTGGTGATAGGTGGGGTGATAATTAGTGGTGTGTTGTGTAAGGTGCGTGGAAGTTCTGTGGGTGATGGTATTGTGTGCCTGTGGATGCTTGGTAGTTGTTTGTGGTGTCTCTCTCTGGCTTTCGTTCGCGTTTTTTGGTCGTAGGGGTTTGTGGGTGATGTGGGTGTGTGTTTTATATTGTATTGGATGTGTGGGAGTGGTGTGTGTATCAGGTGTGTGTATTTGGAATTGTCCAATGTGGTTGTGTTTTGTAAATGTGTGTGTATTTTGAGCGTGGTGGTGTGTACCGCCAATGGAATACCGCGGTTGAAAGACCACCGTGTGGATTAGTGTGTCGTGATAGTGTGGGCGTATTTCTGTTGGCGTGACGGTGGAGGTTTTGTTTTCACTGGTTTATCACTGACCTTTGGTGCGGCGGACTTGTGTGGGTGTCTGAATTTTGGCGGATTCCGTGCTGTGGGTCATAATAGCTGTGGCGGAGTTCCGCGGCTGCGGCGGTGTGTTGGCGGTCTTCTGCACGGCGGTAAGCGGCTTTTACTGCCAATGTTGTAATGAGGGCCTATGTTTCCTGCCCAGTGAAGTGCAGGGTATGACGGCACTCTCCCAGGAAGGAATCACAATGTCCCTGCCAAGAAGAGGGACACAGCATGAAAGGCCACAACATCCAGTACTGGTGTAATTCATTATGTAAATTGAGTGCCAGCTTTGTTGATGTCAGAGGAGAACTGAGGCTGCACATTAAGGGTGGAAATGAGCCTGTTTCCAGTTATATTACTTGATTTCCTGACAATAAAGGACTGGTGACCCAAACACAAGTATGCCATCACTGTAGTTGAATTCTTTCAGGAAAGGACAGATTATATGGTGGTTGGACTTCTGGAAGATTTCTGGAGCTAAAGTCATTCAGAAGCTGAGTTGCTTGTATTGTAATAGTCTCAGGTGCATGGAAATTGTCATGTATCAGCAGTTTTCATCCACTCCCAGCTGACGGTAAGCTGTTTGAGGTTACGTTTGGAGAAAATTCAGGCTTCATAAAATGTTATTGTCATGTTTGAGCTGTGGGGCATTGGGTGTCCTGCATGCTAAATGGCCTTGTTGGGTTGACCAATATCAATGCATAGTCTTATTTCAATTATATTTTCTATTTTGGGAGCTGCCATATTTGTGGGGATCCATAATGGCGGGCCTATGGACTCTTCAGTAATTTCAAGTGCACTAATTTTCTCACTCCACCTCCTCCTGTAGTCAATTTTTGTGGTAGCCAAGGACTAAGGTGAAATTTCAAACTGGCCGCAATGGAGCCTGGGTCGAATACACTAAAGTCCCATATCCTGAAGAAAAACTGAAATTTCTTCTAAGTCCCAATGCAGAAGGGGACTTTGTCACTTTTTGAACAGAATACTCCTACCAGGTGGCACTCTCACGCTTTGGAGAATGCAGAATGTGACTTGCAGCAGATAAGGGTATGGTAGCAGTGGCATAGGAATTACCTCTCTCCCCATAAGGTATGGTAAGTATAAAGAAAGCTATACAGCAGATGAAGGCACTATGCTACCACAATAGTATCAATTATATGTGAGAGATACTCTCATACAGCCACAACATGCAAGATACACCCAGAGCATAGTCAAAGTCTTTTAACTGTGAACTGCCAAAAAGTAGATCCAGCAGTACCCATATCTTGGACTCTGCCGCTAAGTCCATGCTTTGTCATTCTTGTCCCCTTCCATGGGGCACACTTGGAATGAACTCTGACCATATTTTACATTATTTATATAATGGTTCTGGGAACTCTTCATGGCTTCCCTGACTTTGTCACCTACACTGCATCTCAAAGTGGCTTACTCTTTCCATACTTACTTGTAAATTCACAATCTCTGCTTTTTTCCCTTTTTCTCCCACTGCCCACTGTGCACAGCTTACAGCTTGACAGGGGTTCCTATCTACCTATTAGGATCCTTGGCTATACCATGCATTTGTGGACTTTAATTCCAATGGAATAAACACACTATCCCTTGCTGTTATACTTGACCGTTTATGGTACCATCTTCCTTTGTTTGTACTTTTTCTCATTGGCAATTTAATATGACCTTTTCATTACTTTACATACCCATCTGGCATGAGCCTTCTTGAGTCTAATCATCACTGGGTTTCTACATGTATTCGTTCTTTTTTTCCATATGTTCTGGTTATTCATAGAGATGTTTCTTTTTACTCTTTTCACAGTGTACTTTTTGTAATATTACAACAACTGACAAACTATTGGATGTATGTCATCTGTGTGCTGTATTTTGTTGGTATTACACTAGTTACACACGTGAATGCAGGTTTTTTACTATGTTGCTGAGCTGAATATAACGATGAACTAAATGTTTGTTTGTATTATTGATTTTGCAGCCTTGAAAAAGTTTTCCTAGATGAAACACATGTTGTCTGCTTTTTTTTCTATGGAAAAAACAGTGAGGCTTTACTACTAAATCTCACTGCTCTCATAAGTAAATGGACCTATTTTTTACGAGTTCACTATTAAACGACTTTGACTATGCTCCGGGTGTATCTTGAATGCAGAATGGGACTTAGGTGGTCATTATGACCCAGGGTTAACGTGGCGGTATCATCGCCAACAGGCTGGCAGTAACAAACGCCAAATCATGACCATGGCAGTGATCCCTCCCATTGACAGCGAATATACCACACCAATCACCAGCGCAGTACGAACACCAAACACGGCGATAGCTACCTACAGGTAGGCAGAAGATAAGGATCCACCTACCATATTATGATATAGCACACTCCTTAATTTCTGGGCGGTAGAAACAACACAAAAAGCCTGGTGGTAACAAATCATCTAAAAGGAGACACTCACCTCCAGGGACTCACAGGAGTCTGTGTCCGCCATGGAACCTGAACTGCAAGTATTCACTATGCTGTACCACGCCATGGCCATCCTGGAGCACCAACACCGACGAAGACGATGACGATGAGTACAACTGCCTAGCTCATAAGGGTGGGAGAGGGGGGGAGAGTTACACACACACACACACACACACACACACACACACACAACACATACCACACACCCAGTAACACATGCAGAGGAATAAACAGCAACAGAATCCTTGAGAAAATAAAAGCACAACACATACACTGTTCCAACCACTGTATTCCTTTTGTATCAATATGGAAAATGCAAAGACATGTACAAAGGCCAGACCAAAGTCACTAATGCCCACAGGGCGAAGTCCAAGCCCCAAATTGACTCCTGACAACATCAGGGCGCCACTGTTCAGGGGCATCATGTTGGAAATGGGAAGGCACCTTGGGGCGGTAGGGGGTGGTGGGTGGTGATTGCTGCCTCTGGTTTTGGATGGGGCTGGCTGCCCACATGATGAAGAGGGGGCTGGCTGCCCACATGATGAAGAGGGGGCTGGCTGCCCACAGGATGAGGAGGGGGCTGGCTGCCCACAGGATGAGGAGGGGGCTGGCTGCCCACTGGTTACTGATGGTGCCCCTTGGCCTCTGGTTCTGGATGCTGCTCCTTGGCCTCTGGTTCCAAATGCTGCTCTATGGCCACTATATTGTGGGCCTCCTGGTCCAGGGATATCTTCGGGCCTCCTTGTCCAGGGATTCCTGGGGCTCCTCCTTGTCCAGGGATTTCTGGGGTTCTACCTTGTCCAAGGATATCTGTGGGGCCTCCTTGTCCAGGGATTCCAGGGGCTCCTCCTTGTCCAAGGATTTCTGGGGTTCTTCCTTGTTCAGAGATTCCTGTGGGGCCTCCTTCTCCAGGGAAGTCTTGGGCTTCTCCTTGGCCTTGTATGTCTGGGGGCCTCCTTGGCCTTAGATTTCTTGGGCTCCTCCTTGGCCTTGTATGTCTGGGGGGCCTCCTTGGCCTTAGATTTCTTAGGCTCCTCCTTAGTCTTGGATGTCTGGGGGCCCTCCTTGGCCTTTGATTTCTTGGGCTCCTCCTTGGCCTTTGATTTTTGTAGGGCCTCCTTGGGCATGGATTTCATTGGGGCCTCCTTGGCCCTAGGTTTTGGAGGTGGCCCCATGGTCTTGCCAGTCTGTTTGGGAGAAACCAGCACTATTAGCCCAACATTTTGGTGGGGGAAGGAGTGTCCTTGGTGCGGGGGCCGGCTTCTTACTCATGTGCCCCTTAGTGGCAGCTGGAGACTTTGGGGGTGAAGCTGTGTCTGACTGGGTGCTTGAGGCACTGGGCTGGGGTGGTGTGACCTTCCTCTTACGGGCAGCACGGGGGAGGGGGAGAAGAGAGGTCAAGGCAGGCAAGGAACAATGGGGCGGGATGTGGGAGGAGGGATAGGAGAGGAGGTAGAGGGAGTGGTTGTAGGAGGAGGAGGTGTGCTGGACTTGTGTGCAGGTGCATGGACAGTGTGCATGTGTGAGATGGATGGCTGTTGGGGGTCTGAGTGCAAGCGTTTACTGGAGGGAGGGGCATACAGGGTGGGGGAGGACAAACATGACATGTGGATGGATGTTGTGGTGGTGTCTACAAGTGAGGTGAGTGTGCTGCATGTGGTGGTGGTGAATGCACATGTGGTGTGTGGGGGCATGTCTGTGGTTCTGCTGTTGTGGCGACTGTGGGCAATGCTGAGCAGGTGGCAGGATCTGGGAATGCTGATGCAGTGCATGCCAGTGTGAGTGAGGATGTGACTGTGAGGGAGGAGGAGGAGGGGAACCAGTGGAGCCAGTGGATGAGGTTGTGTGTACATCTGGGTGTTTGCTGTGTGAGTGCTTCTGGACTGAAGTGTGCTGCCTGTGTTTGCCTGCACGAGCCTTGTGTGCTGTTTTGGGTGCATGCTTTTCATAATATGTGGGTGGGATGGGTTGAGAGTAAGGAGACTGGGACTGGGTAGTGGTAGTAGGAGGGGGGACATTGGAAACAGGGATACTGGCTGCCGTAAGTGAAGAGGCCAGAGCCTGAAACAAGCTCTTTAGGGCCGCCAGCCCACTGTGGATGCCCTCCAAGAAGGCACTGCATTGCTGCATCTGGGATTCCAGCCCCTGGATGGCATTCACAATGGTTGACTGCCCTACAGAGATGGATCTCAGGAGGTCAATAGCCTCCTCACTGAGGGCAGCAGGGCTGACTGGGGCAGGGCCTGAGGTGCATGTGGCAAAGGAGATGTCCACCCTCCTGGGAGAGCAGGCACGGACAACTCAGTGGGGGGCTACTGGGAGGGTGGTGCTGGTATGGGGGTGGTGGTAGAACCTGTAGCTGGGGTGGGCCCAAAGGGGTCCGTCATCACCAAGGAGCTCCCATCAGAGGATGATTCATAGTCAGTGGTGTCACCTCCTGGTCCTGCAGTGGTGCTCCCCTCTCCCTCCATCCCACTCGGTGTCTGTGGACTCTGCCTCTTGGGTCCCGTGGGCTGCAGCTCGCTCACTCGCCAGCGCCCCTTCTCTTTTGCCAGATGATGCTAATGCACACATGGGCAGGATGACAGAAGGAGAGAGAGGGGAGTGAGAGAAAGGGAGCACAGGGTCAATCTCAGCACCAACGGCACAGATGGCAAACATATCACTGTTACACATTGAGGCTGAGAATGGGCAGTATGGACCACACTGGCATACCATTGGCTAAGTACCACTGCAGGTATGAGCTAAACACTGCCAGCTGCACCCCAACTGGGACCAGCTAAGCCCTGCCTGACATGGGACTTCATCTACCCAGCTACCTAATTCATGCTTTCAACCCTATAATCCTGAGCTGGACTACGCAGCAATATCTGAACGGGCATAGTGGGGCATCCACTGACTAGTACCCTGCACCCAAATCCCATGCCAGGCAACAGAGATGGTTGTCATACACACTACACTCACCCCCTAGAGGCTGCTGCAATGCCCTAAAGCACCCATCTAGCTCTGGGTAGGCCACCGCCAGTCTGTGGCCATTGTGGTGGTCTGGTTCGATGGGCACCCCTGCCTCGTTCGGAGGCCATCCCCAGCTGGGCCTCCGCAGTCTCCCTGGACCAGCGTCTCAGGTCCTCCCTCTGTTTCCTGCAGTGGGTGCTCCACCTGCTATAGACACCCAGGTTTGCCACATCACAATCCCTTCTTCTTATGGGTACTGACATGCAGAGGAAACACAGACGGTGGGACACCTTGAACGTGACAATCCAGCCTGTCACACATATGGCCCACAATAAGCACTTCCCCTCATCAGGCACACACATGACCCGTACCACTGCATTGACACTGCCACCAGCCATTCCCCCCACCTGACACACTGCCAGCACACACACACTTCTCCATGAAGTCATGTCTCATGCAACGTACACATGGTGTACTCACCTGTTGGTCGGGAGGCCCATACAACTGGCTATACTGGGGTAGGACCCCTTCCACGAGGCACTCCAACTCATCCTACATGAAGGCTGGGGCCCGTTCCCCTGTAGCACGAGCCATGGTAGGTTCCAGACACAGTTCACAGCAGCACACACAGTGGAGATGTTGTTCTGTGGAAAGTAAGGAGTCAAGTGAAGTCGTAGGAAGGAAATTGCAGTCACATCCGCAGCAGTGAACATCGTCACCGCCGGTGTTGATCATCATTGGTTCCCATACTCCATGAAGGGCTATGTTAGCCAATGAGGAATTGCACTGCGGTGCAGACCGCCTTCCGTCATGACACCAACGCCAGCGGTGTGAGGTCACTCCCACCTGTCCCTGAATACAGGAAAGGCGGGTGCCATTTTCTAATGCTGGTACACATGTACAGATTAATAAGTGTGTCATTGTAGTTGCATGTACTCACCTACACAGTTCCAGTGTCCAAAATACAAACATGCTCTGTGAACACTGCTGCAGTGTGGTCATGGTTCCTGTTTACACTCCTTTTCTACATTTGGGTCCCTTAGGTACCAACCAATGTGGAGGAATAGGAGGAGGCAAACACCGGTGTACAGACCTCTTGTGGACATGGTGAGTAGGACCAGCACGTCATACTCACTGTTGGACTTTTTTGCTTTTACAGGGTCATCCCCAATCTTTTTGCCTCGTGCCTCCTATTTTTTCTGACCTGTTGCTGTTGGCTTTTGAACTCTGAGCACTTTACCACTGCTAACCAATGCTAAAGTGCATATGCTCTCTGTGTAAATTGTATGTGATTGGTTTATCCATGATTGGCATATTTGATTTAACAGTAAGTCCCTAGTAAAGTGCACTAGAGGTGCCAGGGCCTATAAATCAAATGCTACTAGTGGGCCTGCAGCACTGGTTGTGCCACCCACATAAGTAGCTCTGTAATCATGTCTCAGACCTGCCATTGCAGTGTCTGTGTGTGCAGTTTTAACTGTAAATTTGACTTGGCAAGTGTACCCACTTGCCAGGCCTAAACCTTCTCTTTTCTTACATGTAAGGCACCCCTAAGGTAGGCCCTAAGTAGCCCTAAGGGCAGGGTGCAGTGTATGGTTAAGGTGGGACATATAGTAATGTGTTTTATATGTCCTGACAATGAAATATTGCTAAACTCGTTTTTCACTGTTGCAAGGCCTGTCCCTCTCATAGGTTAGCATGGGGGCTACCTTTAAATCTGATTAAAGTGTAGATTCCCTTTGGGAGCAGATGGACATGTGGAGTTTGGGGTCTCTGAGCTCACAATTTAAAAATACATCTTTTAGTAAAGTTGATTTTAAGATTGTGCATTTGAAAATGCCACTTTTAGAAAGTGAGCATTTTCTTGCTTATACCATTTCTGTGACTCTGCCTGTTTGTGGATTCCCTGTCTGAGTCAGTTTGACAGTTGGGCTGGTTCCACCTCACACTAGACAGTGACATAAAGGAGATGGGGTGTAGTCTGCATTTCCTGATGAGCCATCTGTGCCAGGAGGGAGGGGAGGAGTGGTCACTTACACCTGAAAGGGCTGTGCCTGCCCTCACACAATGCAGTCTCCAACCCCCTGGTGAGTGTCTGGGGCCTGGCCTGGGCAAGGCAGGATTTCACACTCAAAAGAGACTTTACTTTGATGTAGGCCTACTTCAAAGGAGAAATTGGGTATAAGAAGGGCACCCAAAACCACAGACTTGAGAAACACTTCTGGAACCAAGAGGAACCTCTGCCTGGAGACCAGCGGAATAGCTGAGGAAGAAGAGCTGTCCTGCCTGTGACTCTGCTTTGTGGAGCTTTCCTGCAGTTGCTGCTTCTGCCAGAGTAAGAGGGCAAAGACTGGACTTTGTGTGCCTTCCATCTTGAGAAGAAATCTCCAAGGGCTTGATCTAGAGCTTGCCTCCTGTTGTTTGAAGTCTCAGGGACAGCAAAGACTTCTCTCTGCCAGCACCTGGAGTCTCTGGAGAGACTCTTACTCTGCTCTGTGGTGCCCATCCAGTTCCTGGGACCCTGAAAGAAGAAGCTGGCAGCCTAAAGATAAGAAAACCCACGCATAGAGCACCGTGCGGGCAAAATATTGACACAACTCCAATCTGCAGCTGAAAAAACAACGCGCCGCCGGCTGCACAGCTGAGAAAATGACGCTCGTAGGAAACATGACCGAAGAATCGACGTACGGAGCAGGGGAAACGATGCGCAGCTTCGCTGACGGAGGCTGGGAGATCACAACCTGCGCTGCGGGGATTTCAGATCATCGTGCAGCTGGATTTCCGACTCACGTACCGCCGTGCGGAGTTATTTTTGACACACACCCGCCCGTGCAGGGTTATTTTTGATGCGCACTGGTACATTTTCACGCTAGCAGCGCTAGTGTGTGTTTAAAACTACTTAATGACTCTTTTTGCATTTTTATTGATAACTTGACTTGTGTATTGTGGATTTTTGTCGTATTAGTCTTGTTTTCTTTAGATAAATATTTCCTATTTTTCTAAACTGGTGTTGTGTCATTTTTGTAGTGTTTTCATTAAGTTACTGTGTGTGTTGGTACAAATACTTTACACCTAGCACTCTGAAGTTAAGCCTACTGCTCTGCCAAACTACCAAGGGGGTAAGCAGGGGTTAGCTGAGGGTGATTCACTTTTACCCTGAATAGAGTGAGGGTCCTTGCTTGAACGGGGGTAACCTGACTGTCAACCAAATACCCCTTTTCTAACACTCACCTATCGTCTGGACAGGGCCACAATCACAGGACTGCGTGCACAATTGGAGCGTGATCTGCTACCTGCTATCAGTAGCACCACAGCAATCCCCCCTCTTGTGCAGATACGCTCAGTGCTCCATTTCCTACAACTACAGAGACACAGAGTGTGGCTAATAGGTGAGCCTGAGTCCCCACCCAGTGTATGCCTTCACGAGTAATCCCCCCTGCCAATCTGCAAGGCTAATGTGTTTCCATCACTTCTTGCAGGTGATTCTGGCTACCCAAACCTGCCCTGGCTCATGACCCCTGTTAGGAATACGAGAATAGGGGCTGAAAATAGGTAAAATGATACCCATGGGTGTGTCAGGAGGATTGTCGAAAATACCTTTGGTCTCCTGAAGGCTAGGTTGAGTTGCCTCCATCTGATAGATGGATCCCTGTGCTACTCCCCTGAGAGGGTCTGCAGAATCGTTGTTGTGTGCTGTATGTTGCACAATTTGGCCCTCGGACGGCATGTGCCCTATCTGCAGGGGGAGGGGGTGACAATGCAGCTGTGGCAGCAGTGGACACTGAGGACAGTGAGGAGGAGGAAGATGAGGAGGAGGTGGACAAAAGGTCAAATTTGATCCAACAGTACTTCCAATTACATTCAGGTAAGACTATTAAACTAAGCAAGACTACATTTTAGTGTTGTACTGTGTGACTGCAGCATGATGCCAGTCATTCCCTCTGCACTTCACCTGACTGTCACCTATAGCTTCCCTTATTGCAGATGTTGGTGTTGTTACAACAGTGTACTGTTGTGATGTGTACAGACTGCTGAGACACATTTGTTGGATGGGTCAACATGTTACTGGACATTTACATAGGATTATGCAGTTCATTACAGTTTGTTACATTGTACATTACCTGTAGATAAAACACTATTACACAAGTTGTGTGCAAGGGTGTTTTTTGAAAATAGTTCTACAATGGGAAGTGCAATAGAGTGGGGTGATAGTTGGGAATAGTCCAGGGTATTGGTCCAGCCTGTTTGTAACACAGGTCCAGTGTCCAAGGGGCCATAGGAAGGGGAGCAATAGCAGTTCAAAGAGGACAAGGTGACACAGTGGAACACAAGAGGCACATTCAGGAGGGTCTCATTTCCTGGCAGTGGTCTTTGTCTAGGCAAGTGTCTATGGTGTCTGTCTGGGTCACAGGGAACGTTTGTGGGGTGGTTCATCATCTGCTAGGGGAAGGGTGTTGGTGGGCTATGGGTCCTGTGGCAGGGCCGCCTGTTCACTAGCTGCAGCAAATGTGGAGGGCTGGTCAGTTGACTGGCTAGTGGAAGGGGCCCGCTGGTGTGATGTGTACTCCCTCATGACGTTGGCCATATCACCCAGCACCCCTGCTATGGAGACCATGGTGGTGTTGAGGGCTTGCAATTCTTTCCTGATCTCTTGGTGGTGTTCCTCCTGCAGCCACTGGTTCTCCTGCATGATGTTCATCACCTGACCCATCTTGCCCTGGGATTGTTGGTAAGTCCCCAGGACATTGGTGAGTGCCTCCTGGATAGTCAGTTCCCTGGGCCTGTCCTCCCCCGATGCAGAGCTGTCCTCTGAGTGTCTCTGGCCCTCTGTACCAGTGACCCCTGAACGGTGTGCCCACTGCCACTGACCCCAGGACCCTCATTGTCTTGCCTGTGAGGTGTGGACTGGGGTCCCTGTACAGATGGGCACACTGCTGATTGACGTGTCCTGGGGACAGAGGTCTGGGGACTTTGGGTGGCTGCTGTGGTGTTGGATATTGAGGGGGAAGGCTCTGTGGTTGACTGGGTGTGGGCTGGGGTATCCGACTGACCAGTGGTCCCTGATGCGCCAGGGAGTTCATCCAGATCCAGAGGTCCAGAGTTGCTGTCATCACTGGGGGCATCTTCTGGTGGGGGACTGGGTAGCCATGGTACTTCCTCGCCGCTGTCAGTGGCTGGGGCACCTTTGAGGATGTCAGTAGTGTATTATGCTACATGTCTGTGACATATTCTGCATCCCTAGCTTCCCCTATATCATTGCTTTAGACCTGCCACCTTTGTTTGTGTATGTTGATGTACTGTGGGATTATTAGTTCCCCATGCTGTGCATGCATTGGCAGTGGGTGTACATGCAGGGCTTGAAGGGATGTGCATGCAGTGGGTATGGCATGCGGGGCTTGGCATTTGGGTTAGTTAATTGTTGTGGTGCACTGCGCTGGATGGAGCAGAGTGATGTGTTTCAGGGTGAGCGGTGGTGGTGGCATGCAGGAATGGGGGGTGATAGGGAGTAAAATTGACTCTCTAGTGTCCAGTCCTCCATCAACTCCAGTGAGTCCCTCAGGATGCAGGTTTCCCAAGACTTGCTCCTCCCATGCTGTCAGCTGTGGGGGAGGAGGTGGGGGTCCACTGCCAGTCCTCTGGATGGCAAGCTGGTGCCTTTCTGCTATGGAACGTACCTTCCCCTGTAGGTCGTTCCACCTCTTCCTGATGTCGTCCCTTGTTCGTGGATGTTGTCCCACGGCGTTCAGCCAGTCCACGATCCTCTGCCATAGCTCTATCTTCCTAGAAATGGAGATCTGCTTGATCTCTGCTCCAAACAGCTGTGGCTCTACCCTGACTATTTCCTCAACCATGACCTGCAACTCCTCATCAGTGAAACGGGGGTGCCTTTGTGGAGACATGGGTGTTGTGTGGTGTGTGTTGTGCAGAGCGTGTAGAGTAATGTGGTGGGGTGTGGGGTGCATGACAGTTGAATGGGTGGTTGTGGTGTGCGTGTGAAGTTGTCTGTGATTTGCGTGACTAGCTATTGTGTTTTTGTTGTGTTGGCAAAGGATTGTGGGTGATGTGGGTTTGTGTTTTATAGTGCTGTTAGTGGGTATGTGGGGTGTGTGTATTTGAGTCAGGTGTGAGTTTTTAGTTCTGGCCAATGTTGTCTTGTTTTGTCTTTGGGTGGCCTTATCTGCCACAGCGGTATTCACCGCCAATGGTTTACCGTTGCTGTGGTGATTGGTGGGTCATTATTTGGAGGGCGTAGTGTTGGTGGCGTAACGGTATAGGTGGTAGTACCGACAGTTTATCACATTCAGTGGGTCTGGCTGATTTGTGGTTGTGGCTGTTTTCTGTCGGTTTTGGATGTATATGTCATAATGTGGCAGACGAATGTCCGCCTCCGCAGCGGAATGTCAGCACAGCAGTATTCGGTTTTTACCGCCAACGTCATAATGAGGGCCTAAGTGTCCAACTCCATAGAAAACAATGGAAACTTTGATTTTGCACAAAGTACCTGGTTTGAGTAAAAAATAAAGCTGCACGGCCGAGAGTGTGTTGGAAAAGTCAACAATGAGTCAATTCCTTCCTCGCAAGGGAGGCTGTGCGTTGTTTCTTGTCCAGTTGGGTCAGCAATGTGTCATTTTTCTCCCTTAGCAAGAGAGTGATGTGTCGATTTCCGGGCGAGGCACCTCAAATCCATGCAGAGTCAGGATGACTTTCATGCCCAAGGATGGTGTTAGAAGACCACGCTGTGTGGGATTTGCATCATTATCAGCAGCCAGAAGCAGGTGCTGTGAGTTGTTTCTCCAGCCACAATGTGTCAATCCCCGAGCTGCGATGAAGGTGGAGCATCGATTTAAGCCACAAAGCGGTGGGGGTGCGACATTTATCAGCCGCGTTGCAGATGGTGCATCCAAAATTTCCCAGCACTGTGTTCTGTGCGTGGATTGTCAGCTCTTGTTCTGCCAACTTCACCTTTCAAGGGCCCAGCGACTGGATAGGACACCACTTGGCAGGGCAGGAGTCTCAGCAGAGAGTCCAGGTGCTGGCAGAGGAAGTCTTTGATGGCCCTGAGACTTCAAAACAGAAGGCAAGCTCTTGGAGATTCTTCACAAGCAGGAATATACCACAAAGTCCAGTCTTTGTCCCCTTTCACAGGCAGAAGCAGCAACTGCAGGATAGCTCAACAAAGCACAGTCACAGGCAGGGGCAGCACTTCTCCTCAGCTCTTCTCCTTGGCAGAGGTTCCTCCTAATCCCAGAAGTAATCTGAAAATGTGGGGTTTTGGGTCTACTACTCATACCCCTTCCTGCCTTTGAAGTTGGCAAACATCAAAGGAAAGTCTCTGTGGTTCACAAGATCCTGCCTTGCCCAGGCCAGGCTCTAGACTCACACCAGGGGGTTGGAGACTGCATTGTGAGAGGGCAGGCACAGCCCATACAGGTGTAAGTGATCCCTCCTCCCTCCACTCTAGCTCAGATCGGATATACAGGGTACAGCCCAGCTCCCTTTGTCTCACTGTCTAGAGGGGATTCACAAGCAGCCCAACTGTCAGTCTGACCCAGAGAGGGAATCCACAAGCAGGCAGAGTCATAGAATGATTTAAGCAAGAAAATGCCCACTCTCTAAAAGTGGCATTTTCAAACTGACAATTTGAAAAGCGAACCTTACCAAAAGATGTATTTTTAAATTGTGAGTTCAGAGACACCAAACTCCATATTTCTATCCACACACAAAGGGAATATGCACCTAAATATGATTTAAAGGCAGCCCCCATATTAAACTATGGGAGAGATAGGCCTCAGTGAACAGTGCAACAGTGAAAAACGAATTTGGCAGTATTTCACTGTCAGGACATGTAAAACACACCAGTACATGTCCCACCTTTAACATACACTGCACCCTGCCCATGGGGCTACCTAGGGCCTACCCAAGGGGTGCCTTACATGTAGAATAAGGGAAGTTGAATTGGCAGTTTAAAACTGCACACACAGACACTGCAGTGCAGGTCTGAGCCATGTTTACAGCGCTACTTAGGTGGGTGGCACAACCAGTGCTGCACGCCCACTAGTAGCATTTAATTGCATTTGCATTCCTGTTTCATTTGGTTGAATAAAATATATTGTTAATTCATCCGCTCGTGGAGTGCCTGTCTTCCTTCAAGAAGGAGGAGAGATACAAAAGACGTGCTGGTGCGCTTTAGATGTCAGGCACCACCGGAGTTCAGGTGCAGAGAGGCCATGCCGAAGAAGTGTTTATATACATATATATATATATATATATATATATATATATATATATATATATATATATATATATATATTTATACACACACACATTTATATGCTTTGGGCCTGATTACAACTTTGGAGGAGGGTGTTAATCCGTCCCAAATGTGAGGGATATTCTACCCACCGTATTACGAGTTCCATAGGATATAATTGACTCGTAATACGACGGGGGGTATATCCGTCACATTTGGGATGGATTAACACCCTCCTCCAAAGTTGTAATCAGGCCCTTTGTCTCAAAACAAGTGAATAAAACATAATCACGTGGCAGAAACGTGTTACCTTCAAGGAACACACATTAATGAGCAGGTTGCAGAATTTTCCCCTGAGGAAACACCAAACGGCGTTTTGGTGAAGATATCATTCATGTGTACAATACTATCCTCATTATTCTAAAAAAATCCGGCTTCCATCTGACAGGTTTGAAAGCGAACAGACGTTTTTGGAAATGAGCAAGTTACAATCCTGAGCCCATGGCTCTACTTGAGTCATGAAAATTGGCAAGCATGCTTAGACTTACAGAAATGATAAAAAGACATCCATTTTAGCTACAAGTAGCTAAATTCAGGGCTAAACTTGTGGTTATCAACACGAAATTATATGAAAGCATTAGAATAAAACTCCTCAATTACTTGCAATAACCTCATAAGGTAGAGTAGAGGGGACTTCTATTATTATTATTTGTTATTATTATTATTATTTTCGTATATTTGTTCAGTCAGGCAGGTCACCTACTCCTACCATTGACTGACAAGTAAATTATTTTTGAGGATTTTGTGAAGCGGTGGGAAATAATACATGCCTATTATAATCAGAAGAACACAGCATGAATACTGTAGTGAAAGGCCATTCTTGAAATGGCACTTCATTTGCTGTTTACCATACTTTAATATGTTTTCCTATTTACACCTTTTTTTAAACTGAGATGAGGGCGCGAGCTTGCGAATTAATGCTCTGCTCTGTTGTATTTCAGTTCTTCCGGACAAACTCCGACCACACAGTGGACAAACCGGTAACATGAAAGAGGCCATGTGTGTTGACAAGCTTCCTGTGTGCTGTAAACGTGGCGTGTACAAACTATACGTGGAAGTGTAGCTTATAATGATGACAGTAAGACAGAAGCTGCAGTTGCTGACAGATTTTACTTGAATATATAAGTATGCAGAGGAAATATCAGATCAGTTCTTCAAGGTTTTTTGGGAGTGGGCACACAATCTAAGCATGACATGTGATACCTAAGCCAAGACTAAATGAATGACGATCATAAAGTAGTAGCCTGCAGTGCAAATACACTACTCCCCTTTCATAGTTTGTGAAGCATGTAGATACTAAGCTTCTCCTTGGTTGGTTGATGAATGTGAACATATCATATGAGCTTATTGAAAAGAAAGTACGACCACGACCATCACAAGACGCCACTACCATGACAAGACGTACTCTACACAGAACTGGCCGTATTCACAAAGTTGTAAATGTACACTTGCAGGTTTACAATCCAGCATGTGTGTAGATTTGCAACTTCATTGATTTCCAACAACTTTCCAAGAGTGTACTGGAATGTTGTGCTAGTTGCCTTTTAGCAGGAAGATTAATGAGAAAGAAATTGGACTTTCTTTTTTTTTCTTTTTGCATTTGCAATTCCGCACTGTGGAAAGCCAGTGTACAAAGCGTAGAAATCCCTTCTCCAACACCATCAATAAGTTTGGAAGTGTGCAGATTCACATCCCACTTTGCAAACCTATTTACTTAAACCCCTGAATGGAGTACATTTCCAATCACTCACAGGATGGGAAAGAGTTGGAACGAATATTCATACACCTATGCATTCTGGGTGTTCATAACTTTAAATGCTAACCACTTTTTGAAACAAAACATTAACCTCTTAGCTGCTGGGCCTCCCCCCCCCCCCATTCCCCATCCCCCCCCCCCCCCCCCCCCAGCAGTGCTGAGCCCTTTTTTGGCTATTTGGGGTAGTTCGCACTTAGGCCTTCATAACTTTTTGTCCACATAAGCTAACACGCCAAATTTGCATCCTTTTTTTTCCAACATCCTAGGGATTCTAATGGTACCCAGAGTTTGTGGTTTCCCCTGGAGGAGACAAAGAAATTAGCCAAAATACAGTGAAAATTTCGTTTTTTTCAAAACAATGGGAATAAATGTCTGCCGAAGAAGGCTTGTGGTTTTTTCCCTGAAAATGGCATCAACAAAGGGTTTCTGGTGCTAAAATCACCATCTTCCCACCTTTCAGGAATGGATAGACTTGAATAAGAAAACCACATTTTTCAACACAATTTTGGCATTTTACTGGGGCATACCCCATTTTTACTATTTTGGTGCTTTCAGCCTCCTTCCAGTTAGTGACAGGAATGGGTGTGAAACCAATGCTGGAACCCGGAAAGCTTTCTGAAAAGTAGACACATTTCTGAATTCAGCAAGGGGTCATTTGTGTAGATCCTACAAGGTTTTCCTACAGAAAGTAACAGCTGAAATAAAAACATATTGAAAGTGAGCTGAAAAAAACAGCCATTTTTCTCCCCGTTTTACTCTGTAACTTTCTCCTGCAATGTCAGTTTTTTTTAAAGTAGTATACCGTTACATGTGATGGACTCTTCCGGTTGCGAGGATATACAGGGCTTGTAGGTTCATCAAGATCCCTAGGTACCCAGAGCCAATAAATGAGGTGCACCTTGCATTGGGTTTTCATTCTATAACGGGTATACAGCAATTCATTTGCTGAAATATAAAGAGTGAAAAATAGGTATCAAGAAAACCTTTGTATTTCCAAAATGGGCATAAGATAAGGTGTTGAGAAGAAGTGGTTATTTGCACATCTCTGAATTCTGGGGTGCCCATACTAGCATGTGAATTACAGGCCATTTCTCAAAATAGACGTCTTTTTTACACACTGTCTTACATTTGGAAGGAAAAATGTAGAGAAAGACAAAGGGCAATAACTAGTTTTGCTATTCTGTGTTCCCCCAAGTCTCCCGATAAAAATGGTACCTCAGTTGCGTGGGTAGGCCTAATGCTCGCGACAGGAAACGCAACATGGACACATCACATTTTTACATTGAAATCTGACGTGTTTTTTGCAAAGTGCCTAGCTGTAGATTTTGGCCTCTAGCTCAGCCGGCACCTAGGGAAACCTAGCAAACCTTGGCATTTTTTAAAACAAGACACCTAGGGGAATCAAAAATGGGGTGACTTGTGGGGCTCTGACCAGGTTCTGCTACCCAGAATCATTTGCAAACCTCAAAATTTGGCTAAAAAAACACATTTTCCTCACATTTCAGTGACAGAAAGTTCTGGAATCTGAGAGGAGCCACAAATTTCCTTCCACCCAGTGTTCCCCCAAGTCTCCCGATAAAATTGATTCCTCGCTTGTGTGGGTAGGCCTAGCGCCCACAACAGGAAATGCCCCAAAACACAATGTGGACACATCCTATTTTTTGACAGAAAACAGAGGTGTTTTTTGCAAAGTATCTACCTGTAGATTTTGGCCTCTAGCTCAGCCGGCACCTAGGGAAACCCACCAAACCTGTGCATTTTTGAAAACTAGAGACCTAGAGGAATCCAAGATGGGGTGACTTGGGGCTCTGACCAGGTTCTGTTACCCAGAATCCTTTGCAAACCTCAAAATGTGGCTAAAAAAACACTTATTCCTCACATTTCGGTGACAGAAAGTTCTGGAATCTGAGAGGAGCCACAAATTTCCTTCCACCCAGCATTTCCCCAAGTCTCCGGATAAAAATGGTACCTCACTTGTGTGGGTAGGCCTGGTGCCCGCGACAGGAATAGATCACACAACAGTCAATGTTGGTCCTTACATGAGGCAGCTGTTGACCCTGGGGTGATCCATTCCTGACGCAGGCACTAGGTGTAGGCACTCAAGTGGGGTAGTGTTTTTATCAGGACAGGTGAGGAATCACTGGGTGGTAGGAATTTTGTGGATCCCAGCATATTCCAGTAGTTTGTGTGACAGAAATGCGAGAAAAATTGAGTTTTTATTCAACATTTCAGCTTTGCAGGGTATTCTGGGTAAGAAAACTTTGGGGGATCCACACAAGTCACACCTCTGTGAACTCCCCTGAATGTCTAGTTTCCAGAAATGTTTGGGTTTAGTGTGTTCCTCTATATGGCCGCCGAACCCAGGACCAAAAACACAGGTGCCTGCCTTACAAAACCAGTTTGTTTTGTGATAGATAATTTTGATGTCTCCACAATACGATTTGGGCGGTGGAATTTGGGGCTGAACTAAATTGGGGAGCTCCCAAGAGAGCACTCTCTCTCTCTGCTTGCCGCCGCATTCACCTGCTCTCCGGGTTGGGCTAACCCACTATTACCCCGTTGCACAGACTGTGCATGCGAAGGGACAGCAGGACTGTCCTCATCACCTCCCTCATAATTTACTGGAAGAGGAGTTATTGAATGGGACTCCTCTGACTGAAAAATCACTCCCAGAGTCTGCGCCATTGTCCTATCCCTCAGATGCTGTCTCAGTATCTGATGTCTCAGTCTCTGATCCTATGTCAGAGCTGTCCTCTATAACCCGAGTGACGACAGCAGTCATCCATCAAGATGCCATCTCTGCTATTGGCTAAACTGTTGCTCTAAAACACTAGCCTACGTAGACAGTCACAAAATCGATGGTGTGTGTGAGATACGTGCAACAGTAGAGGCCACCTTACCTGCGCTTATTCCCTCAATCAGCACGTTCTTTCAAGACACTCAAAAAACACCTTGTCACATACCATTCGTCACAGTCTTTAGCACCTCCTGCGCCCAGTCCAGCAATCATTATTGGTGCTCCCACTCCCTCCTCCTCGGATTCCCTCATTGCCATCCAGCAAAAGTGCCCTTCATCTCTCCCTAGCCGCCCTCCACCCGAACATACATTTCATTTGTATTATAACGCAGGTAAGGGCTGACTTTATTAATGTACTCAGCTATTTACAAACAATACAGATTTGGTCTTTGCAGTAGGCATATAAACCTTCTGCGCTTCTTTATGCACTAAAACTGCCACTAGACAAAAGTCTGACCCTTTTGTAGCAGAAACATAATCACAATACTTACTTGACTTTTTTATTGCTGCCTAAAAGCTACAGTTGAAATGCGTCAGTTGAAGCATGTGCATTGCTTTGAAGACGCAAGCTGCAACTGCAAGACAATTGGTGGCAAAAATATATATATATATATATATATATATATATATATATATATATATATATATATATATATCACTTTTATATGTGGGTCTGGTTTTCCTGGGGGCCAATCGCAGCCCCTAGGGAAACCACACATGTACCGACAAAAGTGATTTATATATATATATATATATATATATATATATATATATATATATATATATATATATACATAGATATATCTATAGATATATATATATATATACAGGGGTGTGGAATTTATTAAAATATCTACTTGTCCAGGGGACAGGTTGCTTCTCAAATCTACTTGTCCTGTAAAAAGATCTACTTGTCCCTTTGGTGCCATGTAGTGTGGCGACAAATTATGGCAGCAATTAATAGCCTCTCTGATTATGCCAGGGCTACTACCATAGTAGGGCTTGAATACTTGGAGTTTCAATCCCTACTGTAGCAATTTCCTTATTTTGCCACCTTTCTGCAGATCTGCATACTGGGGCTAGAGGAAGCAGTAAGCAATAGTTCCAGGGCTGGAATGCCTTTGAGTCTGCAAACCTACTAACCTGCATGTTTTAAAGATTTTTACCAGCTTCTCTCTAATATTTTCCCATAATAAGAAAGGTTGGACATTTACTCCTGACAATGGCAGAATTAGAACTTCTTCCAGGGTTGGGAAGAAAGTGGCTGGAGGGAAAATGAACTTGCAAATGCTCAATAGATTTTCACATGAGCAAATCTACACATCGTATTTACCCATGCTAAAATGCAGTTCACAAATATTATATAGGGGTACGACATATACCATGGGTGCACTTTTGTGACTTTCTTTAAGAATTTGGGGCCACATGTAGGTAGGTTTAGATTTGTGACCTGCAAATTGCGAGTCGTAAATCCGAATGTAGGATGGTGTCCTTGACACCATCTGTGATTCGCAAGGGCTTTGCAAATGCCCACATCATGAATAATCATGAGGCGGGTCGCAATTTGTGACCCCCTCGCGAATGGTGGCCTGCTGGAGACAGCAGACCACCATGTCTGTGACTGCTTTTCAATAAAGCAGTTTTTTTTTTTTTTTTTTTTGCAATGCAGCCCGTTTTCCTTAAAGGAAAACGAGATGCATAACAACTCTGAAAAAATGTTTACAGTGACATTCACAATGGGGAAGGGGTCCTTGAGAGGACCGGTTGATCTATAGAAATGCACTCAAAGACTAACACATGTAACTTAGATAAACTAAAAGGCAAAAATGTGATAGGAGACTTAAGGAGAATAGTAGATCATCTAGAGAACTATTTAAAATAGTTAAAGAGCTGGTTCATTCCACTGCATTGAACCAGGCAGTCAAAGGCTCAGCCCCTTTTTTATAAAGAGCTGCTTTGTTTTTCAATGATACAATGATAGAGACCATCTATTCAACCTTTGCAAATCAACTCCCAAGATATTAGAACCTCTTTAAGTATGCTAGCTCTCATTCTGGAGCTTTGCATAACTGGGGTAGGTTTTCTGAACTGATTACTGAGATGATGGAAAGGACGATGTTAAGTTTAAAATCAGGTTCACCTTTAGATTCATTCCCTCATTTCATTTACAATCATTTGTCCCATGTTTTAAAGCTGTATTTAACAGTGCTTTTTAACAAATTGTTGAAGAAAGCTGAGTATCCTTCACCCTGGAAACACGCCCTGGCTCTACAGTTGGTGAAGAAAGCTAGGGCAGATTTCTCAAAAAAATAACTACCATCTCTGTTGCTGTACGTAGCAAAGGTATTGGAAAGATTAGTCAACAACCAACTATCCCACTGTTTGGAGAATATGATCTGCTGGATCCATCTCAAGCAGGGTTCAGAGACAAAAACAGCACTGAATCCACTCTGCTGGCAGTGCTCGACAGCATCAGGCCCTTGGTCAGTGAGAGGAAATTTGCAGCCCTCATCCTCCTAGACCTGTTTTCTGCTTTCGACAGTGTTTCACCACCTATTATTACATAGGCAGCATGAAAGCGGCCTGCTTCGACAACTTTGCAATGGTTATGCTCATTTTGAGCACTAGAACTCAATCTGTACAGCAGCCTCCTTATAAATCCAGCTCAAGGTTGACACATTGTGGGGTTCCTCAGCTGTTTTCCCTGAGCCCCACTAGGTTTTGATCTTTATGTGTCACTTCTGGTGGTATTGATAAAGCTTGGGGGTTGAGATCTCAACTAGGCCTGGGCGAAGTAGAATTCTGCTGAGGTGGAGCTCCGTGACCCGTGGAGTCCTGAATGCGACCGATCTCGGAAGCGCTAGGCAGGGTCGAGCCTGGTCAGCCAGCATTCAGGAGAGGGCCTTGGCAGTGAAAGCTGCCATTTGAGGCCTCTTGTGCCTTGCACACAGGACAGGCCGGTGCACAAGAGGCCTAAAACTGCAGCTTTCTTTCGCTGCCTACAGCCCTGGCCTGAATTCAGGCCAAGGCCATAGGCAGCAAAAGCTGCCAAGCCTGTTGTGCACCTGCCTGCCCCATGTGCAGTGCACACAGGACAGGCCAATGCACAAGAGGTCTGAAACTGCATCTTTCGTTGCCTACGGCCCTGGCCTGAATTCAGGCCAGGGCCCAGCAGCGAAACCTGCTGTTTCAGCCCTAGTTGTGCACCAGTGTGCACAAACAACGACAAAAAAGAGAAGAGTACTTACCTGGGTATTCCCGAGGGGTCCTCCTCTGTGACGAGTCCTCCTTTTCGGAGGCTGGCCTGGTTTGTATTGGGTACCACAGGTACTTACACCTTATACCAGGTCCAGTTATCCCTTATTAGTGAAATGTAGTCAGTGTCTAGAAGCCAGACTGTCTAGAGGTAACTGTAGCTGAGCAGCCAAGGCTGAACTAGGAGACATGCAAAGCTCTTGCAATACCACTGTAGTCACACAGTACTAATACACATGAAAGAAAATACAAAAATAAAGGTACTTTATTTTGGTGACACAAAAGCCAAAAATATCTTAGAGACTATACTCCCTTAGGAGGTAAGTCATATACATAATATATACACTAGAATCCAAAAACAGGTAAGCAAACAGTTAGAAAACAGTGCAAATAGTGAAAATCACAATAGGTTGCAATGGGCCTAGGGGGAACACAAACCATATACTAAAATAGTGGAATGCGAAAGTCGGTTTCCCACCTAGGCAAGTGTAATGTGTAGAGGGGCACTGGGAGTGTAAGAAAACACCAAAGGTAAGTAATAGAACCCACCCCAGAGCCCAGGAAAACAGGAGTAAATCACAGTAAGTTTCCTGATACACACAAGAAGGCGTGTTAGAAGATTATGCAATAACCAGGAGAGACTGCAAGACACCTGTGGAAGAAGGGGACCAAGTCCAAGAAGCACTGAAGAGTCCAGGGAGAACAGGAGCCCCTGCTAACCCGGATGATGGTACAAAAGAAGAACCACTGGTGAGAAGACAAAGTCAGTTATGCACCCAAGAAGCCAGGTGCGGGTTCCTGGTTGGCGCAGAAGATGTACCAAACCAGATGGACGATTGCAGTCTGGTTTGCATCACTGTATTCCGCCAACAAACCTTACCACACGCAAAACTCGCAGTTAGCGAAAGATGGCGCTGCCTGGGACCAGGAGGGACCAGGTGGCCTCTACCCAGGAGGGGGACACAGAGGCGGCACTCAGCAACTCAGAGAGTCCTCAGAAGACCAGGCAGCATGCACAGGAGTCCCACAGCATGGAGACAAAGGAGGTATAAATGGAGGCCCATGCATCACGACAGAAAGAGATCCCACGCTGCTGAAGAACCACTCAGGAAGCTGTGCATCGCAGGATGGAGTGCTGGGGGCCTAAGCTGTGCTGTGCATGAAGAACTTCTTGGAAGGTCACTCACAAGCCTTGGCAACTGCAAGTCACACGGTGTACAGGGTACTGTCTTGGGTGGGGAGGCAAGCTCTTACCTCCACCAAAGTTGGAAAGCTGGGTGTTCGGACTGTTGGGGTCACTTTAAGCACACCACCCGTGTTGCTGGATCCACACTCGTCCCCTGGAGAGGGGACCCACACCACCAGTCATCGCTGCAGAGAGGGGCCCGCTGAAGCAGGGCAGTGACTCCGGCTTGCAATTTGAATCTGAAGAAACACCCAGAGGAGAGACCCTAAATAGCCCTGAAAGGGGGATTGGTCACCTAACCAGGTGAGCACCTATCAGGGGAGGGCTCTGATGTCACCTGCTGGCACTGACCACTCACATGCTCCCAGAGTATCCCACCCCCTTGAAATCCAAGATGGCAAAATCCAGGGACTTTCTGGAGGAGCTCTGGGCACCACCCCTGGGGTGGTGATGGACAGGGAGAGGTCACTCCCCTTTCCTTTGTCCAGTTCGCACCAGAGCAGGAACTGGGGGTCCCTGAACTGGTGTAGGCTGGATTATGCAAGGAGGGTGCCATCTGTTCTTTTCAAAGCATTTCCAGAGGCTCTGGGAGGCAACCGCTCCCATGTCTGTAACACCTATTTGCAAAGGAAATTCTTTATTCTGCCTTTCTGGGCTTGAGCTGTTCAAGCAACAGGACGGCAGAAACCTGTCTGTGAGGTGGCAGCAGCTGGGGCTGCCTGGAAAACCTCAAAAAACAGGTACGCAGTACTGGGGCTCCAATGTGGAACTCCCAGAGTGCATGGGATTTTGAAACCAATACTAGAATCAGCATTGGGGCACAGTTCCCAGTTGATAGACACCTTACATGGCCATATTCAGGGTTACCATAGTAAAGCTGTGCATGTATATTGACCTATGTCTAGTGTACATGTAAAATGGCGTACCCGCACTCAGGAAGTCTGGAAAAATGGTCCTGGATGACGTGGTGGCACCTCTGCTAGTGCAGGGGTGCCCTCACACACAGGTACTTTGCATCCAGCCTTCAGGGTTGGAAGGCCTGACACATAGGTGACTTATAAGTGACATGGTGCAGTGTAAATGGCTGTGAAATGGTGATAGTCCGGTAGAAGCCTTTGCGTGGGCTCACTATGGATGGCAAAAGTATTGCTGCAGCCCATATGGATCCCCTGGAACCCCAATGTCCTGAATACCCAAGCACCATATACTAGGGACTTATAAGGGGGCGCCAATATGCCAATTTGGGATGAAATAATGGGTTACCAGTATGTAGTGATAAATTTGGAAACAGAGAGAGCATAATCACTGGGGTCCTGGTTAGGAGGATTCCAGTGACACAGTCAAGCATACTGACAAAAACGGTGAAACATACTGAGAAGTAGGCCACAAACCATAAGCACTGGGATCCTGGCTAGAAGGATCCCAGTGACACAGTCAAACACACTGACAAAAAAGGCCAAAATGATAACCATGTTAGAAAGAGGCTAATTTCTCACACTCCTCAGCTCGGCTGCCTCCCATCTCTGCACCGGGGCATGCTGCAGCCCAGTTATGGCCTGCACAGCACAAGTGCAGACTGTCTACGCTTGTGCTAAGCAGCCCATGCAGGTTCAAGGATTATCAAATGGGACAAAGATTAAATCTAGTCTGATGCTGTGCAACTACTGGTCGTATACTTTTTCTTGAAGGTCCCATAGAAACTATGAAGGAAAAGGTTTCAAGCATTTGTGAACTTTCTGATAGTGCCCAGACAACCACAGGATGCACTTCTAATGCCCCAGGTCCTCATGGAAGGTAGTTAGATACTGGGGTGTCAGAAGGGGGACAACAGCATGGTTCAGTCCTGGTCCAGTTGTTACTGGTCAGCTGAGCACTTCAGGAAAAGGCCTCTAGCAGCTTGTTTTGTCTTCTAGCCAACCAGGAATGAGCCAACTCACCCTTGGAGTCAACTTCTTTGTCATGGATATAGGTGGTGTGATCAAGCCCTTTAAGTCTCCTCACACGTCTCAAACAGCAGGTTCAGTCCTTCTTTTGTTCTTCCATAGGTTCAGAAAGTGTTCTGAGGAGACTGCCCGCCATCAGCTAGTTGGTGGGGGTGACTCATGGATCTTTTCTGACCAATGAGGTAAAAGTTTCCAGGGGCAACTCT
The DNA here is from genome assembly GCF_031143425.1 of Pleurodeles waltl. NCBI lineage: Eukaryota > Metazoa > Chordata > Amphibia > Caudata > Salamandridae > Pleurodeles > Pleurodeles waltl. Next base: position 745,239,275 of record NC_090437.1, read on the forward strand.
GCCCACTTTTGCATAAGTTCCTATTTGTCCTACTGCAAACAAATCTACAGTGTACCTTATTCTCAAAATTCAAGATGAGGAAACACGTCTTCCTTTAAGCAGAGTCTGTGGGACTTTCAGAGGTGTGCCTAGGGAAATGAGCAGTCACTTCCTCTCTGGTCCTCAAAACTGGTTATAGGGGTAATGTTCCTCTAAATGGGATTGGCGCAATGAGCTGGGCCCTTTCAGGTACCACCTGACATTCACTTGTGATAGGGCACGCTCCTTTGGAGTCAATTTTGACCCACCCTAACTGGTCTTTTTTCCCATGGGTAGAAAACATTTTCTCACTCCCAGGTCAATGTAACTACTCTGGGAGCAGTTTTCACACCTCATTAAGGTAAAGTACTTGACAGAGAGATGCTGGATGATTAATCTAAACTAGTCTCCAGGAACTTCAGGTAGAGAAAAGGCAACTTTCTGAAAGTTACTTTTCCTAAATATGTATTAAAAATCAACTTCACTATTGAATCAGGCTTTTAATAAAAATTTAAAAAGAGCAGCTGAATTATTTGTCTAGCTGATCGCAAATCTGAGATCCAGAATCAATATTTTAATCTCTATTCCAGTTTTCTCATGCCAGGACCTTCCAGATTGAAAATAGCTTTTGGGAGCTAGCCACAATATATCTACAGTAACATTAAATTGCTACATGTTTAAATACTGCACACCCTACCTTGAGGGTCACAATGCTTACATAGGGATAACATTGATATTTAAGAGGAAGGTTTATTGCCATTCAAAAGAGTTATTTTCAAGGATTGGGCTGCAGATGTAAACTGAAGCAGTCATGCTAGGTAGGCCTGAAGCCATGTTTTCCTTGCCACAATAGTGGCTGGTACATAAGGGTTAACTTGCTGTGCTATGTGTATTTTCTGTACCATATATTATCTGTTTTTAAGAAGATTAAACTAGCCAATCAGGAGTTAGCCACTTTTACTATGTTTTAGGGGTTGGCACACATGCTCTGAGGACTGGACAGCAGTGTTGCAATGCACAGAGTCAGGACACCAGCAGCATCAGTCCAATAGAAAATGGAGGTGAGCACTCAAAAAGTATGCTTTCTCATCCAGCATGAATATATAACTTTCTTTGCAACTTTGTCATGAGTTTGAGAATACTGATGATCCTGCTGACAGTTGGATATCTTCTGCTTGTCATGGAGTTTCTGCCAAAGAGACCAGTATTATAGCTTGTTTTTTGTTGAATTTGAAGACAACCATACAATTTTGAACTGTTCTGTTAGATCTGACAGCCTTAGGGCGGTCTTCCCCCATATATTTGCCTACCTCCTCCACTTTTCTGTGCTCAGTTTGCTGGCTTTAGGACTCAGTGCACTTTACCACTATAAATTAAAAGCTACTTGTGGGTTTGCAGCCCTCCTTAACTAGCCCTTTAATCATGTCTCATGCCTGCCATTGCAGAGCCTGTATGTGCAGCTTTACATTGCCATGTTGACCTGACAAAGGAACCCTTTTTGCCATGCCCAATTGTTCCCTTTTATACCTATAAAAAAACCCTAATGTAGGTCCCGGACAACAAAGAGAGCAGGGTGCAATGTATTTAAAAGGCAGGACATGTACTTTTAAGTTTTACGTGTCCTGGTAACGAAAAAGGAGTTTTTCACGACAGAAAGGCCTATCTCTCCTACAGGATAACACTGGAAGTCATTGCAGTCCGTTCCTCCTGCTTCCACACCCTTCGCATGATCCGCAGAATCATCAGATGGATCCCAGTCAACACCAGAAAGACTGTGACTCAGGCCCTTGTCACCAGCCGTCTCGACTACGGCAATGCTCTCTACTCAGGCATTACCACCCAGCTTCTCAGAAGACTCCAGTCTATACAGAACACTGCAGCCAGACTCATCCTGGCCCTCTCACCAAACAGACCCACATCACCCCTCACCTCAGAAACCTCCATTGGCTCCCCATTTAGAAAAGATGCCAGTTTAAGATTCTCATGCTCGCCTACAAAGCTCTACATGATCAAGTATTGTCCTACATCAACCATCGTTTGAACTTCCATTTACCCGCAAGACACATACACTCCCCCTCAGTTGCCTGTACACACATCCACCACATTTGTTACACTCAAAGCAGAGGCCGCTCCTTCTCCTACTTCGCTGTCAAGACCTGGAACAACTCCCCTTACACTTCCGTACAGCATCCAGCCTGGCGGACTTCAAGAAGAAGCTCAAGACCAGGCTTTTCGACAGAAACTCAGCACCCTCAGTTCCCACATATCCATAGGTGTGAAAGTGCTGCACTTTACAAATGCTGATTGATTGATTGATTGGAATTCCCTTATTGCATCTTATAGTATATTTCCAATCTGGAAGAGAAAAACATTTTGAGTATGGTGTCTCTGGAATCACAATGTAAAATCACATCATATGGTGAAGTAGGATTTCAAATTGCAATTCTGAAAATGCCACTTTTAGAAAGTTGGCATCTTGTGACTTTAGTCATTTGGTGCCTGCTGCCTGTCTCTTATCACTTGTCTGGGATGGGTGACAGCTAAACTTTGTGTATTCCCCCTAGACAGCCACACTCAATGGAAGCTTAGATGTGACGTGACGGGCCTTGATGGGCCATCCTGGAAGAATGGGAGGGTGGAGCAGGCCACAGCCTCACTTACACGTGAATAGGCTGTGTCCTGTCCACACAAAAAGGACTGCATAACCCCCTGTAGTGAGTCTGGAGCCAGAGCAGAATGGACAAGACCTCTGTGCACTTCAAGGGCCTGTCTTTGAAGACACTCCCACTTCAAAGGCCAAACTTGGTATACATGCTGGACCTCTGACACCACCAACTCAGTACATTTCTGGACCTGTGAATACTCTGTCAGGAAGAAGGACTGCTGTGTTGCTGCTGCTGTGTTGCTGAAGGACTGCCAGTCTGCTGGAATGCTGCTTTGCTGCTTTGCTGAACTCCTGCCTTGCTGTGCTGCCCTGCTGCCTGCTGATCACCTACTTGGGCGAGAAGGACTGGATCCGCATCACTTGAATCCAGAGTGACTCCAAGGTCTAGTCGGCTGGGCTTTTGATCTGACATCTCAGGGACATAACAGATTTAGAAGTTTGTTGACACTTAATATGGCTATGATTGTGTTTGCTATTTGACTAAGGTTTACTCCCAGTCAAACATCAACCCATTTCTGACAGAGTCTCTTTACCATAGCCTTTGCAGTCTTGACCTATGGCAAGTCCTGTCTTTCCATTGAGGTATAACAGGCCGCAAGTAGACCTAGGCATACCTTTTAATATACCTGCATAATCTTGTCTAGTCTTTCACATGTCACATTGAGGACATGATGTAATGGTACTGCTAAAATGAACTCTAAAATGTATTTTGAGTTGAATTTTAACCAGAGAGGACTAATGTTATTACATTTGTTTAGCACAAAATGCATCTTTTTTTCATTACTTTTTTTTGTTTGCAGGGGAAGTGCCATACAGAAGAAGGCCACAGTACATACAGTATCAACTTCCTCTTCCTTTCCTAAAGACTCCCCCCTGTTTTTTGTTGAGCCTTTTATCATTATAGTTGTATATTATGTAGGGAAGCAAAACATCCTTTGTCTCGAATCACCCAGGTTTGGAATTTTAACTTTTTCTCATGGGATAATTAAGTGCAGTACTTTGTAAAATGTTTGTTGTTTGAGAGATGGGTAGGCATTTTTTATTTTTTTTTATTTTGTTTGTTGCTGGATGGCCTGGAGTTTAGATTAAGGGGATGAAGGAAGGCACATGTGGGAATGGATAGGGCATAAATGAGCAATGGATAGTTTGGGATGGTGGATGCCTGTTGTTATATTACGTTCCTCCATTTCCTTGTGTTTTTGTCAGTCTTATCCAAATTTATCATTATACTGTATTTTGTGTTACTATCGGGACATACTCTGCTGTAGGCCATTCATTTTGTAGAGATATTTTTTTATTTTATGGCATGTGGATGACCTTAAATTCATTACAAATGTAGTTTATTTTTTCCTGTGGGTGACTATGGTTGGGGGTGCCTCCAAGAGCCAAGGTGCAAGTAGCCAGATATTTGTATTTGTTCTCCTCCACCTTCTGCCACACGCTTGCCTACTATTTTGTGTGTGAGTTTGTGTATCTGTGAGATGGATAATTAATTAATGTGTTTTTCTGGAACCTGTGAAAGCATTTTGAAGGGAAATGTGTTGCTATTGGCTATTTGTATTTGAGGTATTTTAAAGTTAATTTTATTTTAGTTTTTTTATGACAGTGTCCATGATGATGTGCTGTTATTATGGACCTGATTTACTATTGGTTTGTGAGTTGGTAACCAGTCATAAACTGATTAGTGACTGTTGGAAATGGGGTCTTTGGTTGGCAGTCAGATTACCCCCTGTCCAAGCAAGGACCCTCACTCTAGTCAGGTTAAGTCACACACAATCCAAATTATCCTGTGCCCATCCTCTGGTAGCTTGGCACTGAGCAGTCAGGCTTAACTTAGAAGGCAATGTGTAAAGTATTTGTGCAATAAATCATGCAATAACACAGTATAGCACCACAAAAATACACCACACAGTGTTTAGAAAAATATATAATATTTATCTGATAAGATGCAGGTCAAAACAATTAAAATGCAAAGAGTATATGTTGAAATATCACTGTAAAAGTGATATAAAGTGTCTTTTAGAAGAAATAAATGTCTCTTTCAAGCACTGAGTACCTGGTTCACGTGCAAAATCTCTGCAAAGAACCGCAGAGGAGGAGATGTGTGAAAAACAAGAAGGTGTGCCTTGATTTCTTGGCCCGCACACGGCAATGCGTCGTTTAGTTTTCATGCAGGGATGGCTGTGCATCGATTTCCGGTGCTCTGTCATAGATCCTCTTCGGGTTGCAGGGTTTTCGGACACCCCGGGGATGATTAGTGGATTTCCAGCGCTGACAGGATGAAGTCACAGGAGCTGCATCGATCCGGTGGGGGTTGCATGGAGATTTCTACTGCACAGCAGGTGCTGCGTCGATTCCTCTCTGGAAGTCAGTGACGTCATTCCGGCTCAGCTGTGTGTCTATCCAGTGGGTCGTGCGTTGAATTTCGGGTCACTATGCTGGAACTGTGTCAATCTTCTCGATGTGAAGTCGGGCTGCGTTGTTCCGGTTCGGCATGCGGCTGTGCGGCATTTCTGTCAGGCTGTGCATCGATTTTCACCACAAGGAGTCCTTCTTGTAGAGGTGAAGTCTTTTTGGTCCTGAGACTTCAGGGAACAGGAGACAAGCTCTATTCAAGCCCTTGGAGAGCACTTCTCACCAGAGCCAGAGAGCAGCAAGGCAACTGGGCAACAGAAAGGCAACAGTCCTTCACAGAAAGTAGTCAGATGAGTCCTTTGGGCAGCCAGACAGTTCTTCTTGGTAGGATGCAAATTCTAGTTCAGGTTCTTTTTTCTAGGAAGTGTCTCTAAGGTAGAGTGTCTACCCCAAGAAGTGTATACAATCTGTGGTTTTGGGTGCTCTTCTTATACCCATTATGGCCTTTGAAGTAGGCTTACTTCAAAGGAAAGTCTCACTTGTTTGTGAAATCCTGCCTTGCCCAGGCAAGGTCTCAGACACACACCAGGGGGTTGGAGACTGCATTGTGTGAGGGCAGGCACAGTCCTTTCAGGTGTGAGTGACCACTCCTCCCCCCTCCTAGCACAGATGGCTCATCAGGATATGCAGGCTACACCCCAGCCCCCTTTGTGTCACTGTCTAGAGAGAGGTACAAACAGCACAAACTGTCAAACTAACGCAGACAAGGAATCCACAGACAAGCAGAGTCACAGAATGGTTTAAGCAAGAAAATGCCCATTTTCTAAAAGTGGCATTTTCAAACACAATCTTAAAACCAACTTTAATAAAAGATGTATTTTGAAATTGTCAGTTCAGAGATCCCAAACTCCACAAGTCAATCTGCTCCCAAAGGGAATCTACGCTGTAATCATGTTAAAAGGCAGCCCCCAGGTTAACGTATGAGAGAGATAGGCCTTGCAAGAGTAAAAACCGAATTTGGCAGTATTTCACTGTCAGGACATACAAAACACATTAGTATATGTCCTTCTTGGGGCTACCTAGGGCCTACTTTAGGGATATCTTACATGTAGGGAAAGGGAAGGGTTAGGCCTGGCAAGTGGGTACACTTTCCAAGTCGAATTTACAGTTTACAACTGCACACACAGACACTGCAGTGGCAGGTCTGAGACATGATTACAGGGCTACTTATGTGGGTGGCACAACCAGTGCTGCAGGCCCACTAGTAGCATTTGATTTACAGGCCCTGTGCACCTCTAGTGCACTTTACTAGGGACTTACTAGTAAATAAAATATGAAAATCATGGATAAACCAATCAACAGTACAATTTACACAGAAAGCATATGCACTTTATCACTGGTTAGCAGTAATAAAGTGCCAAGAGTCCTAAAACCAACAAAAGAAGGTCAGGAAAAAAAGGATGAAGGAGGCAAAAAGTATGGGGATGACCCAGCAAAAAGGGCCAGGCCCAACAGTGACCATTAAAAATACTGGGCCAGATGTACGAAAATACAGTTTTGAATTTCTTAAAGAGCGACTTCATAGAAATTGCTATTTAAGAAATGCAAAATGCTATGTATAGAGATACCGATTTCCTCATTGCTATTCCTACAAAGTAGGAATCAAGATTTAGAAAGCGGTATTAAGAAACGCCATTGCATTTTAATCAATGGGCCGGGTTTTCATTTCATAAATAACGATTTCCTAATAAGAAATCGCTATTTAGGAAATGCAAAACCAGGGATGGCAATGTGAAAATGGCCCCTCATTGGTGCACCCCAAAAATAGGAGTGCACCTATACAGCACGCATATGCCTAAGGGTAATGTGTGTGCTCTATTGCAATTAATCAAAAGCACCTTGGGGTGCTTTTTTTAAATTGCACATGGTTGCCACCGACTTCGAGTCGGTGGTAATTGCATCTCCAAAATGCCAAAATAGCATTTTGGAAATGCATGGTACAGAAGAATAGGAAATGCAAATAGGAAGCCCCTATCTGCATTTCCTATTGTGGGAATCGCAAATTCCGAATTCCTTAAAGGGCTTTGTACATTAGAAAAGGTCAGTTTGCATTTCTTAATGGCCCCAAAATACCGATTTGCACCGTTAAGAAATGCAAACAGGCTTCTCACATCTGGCCTACTGTTTCCCATGTATGAAGTCTCTCTAAATTAGTGTTTCCTAAAATTGCACACCATACCATCTGTTGGAAAATGGCCCTCTCTTAAGGGTCACCTCAAATGTTTTGTCTTCCTCCTCCTTTTTTTCTGACCTCATTTTTGTTGGCTTTATGTCTCCGGCCTGCCATTGCAAGGCCTGTGTGTGCAGAGTTCACTGCCAATTCGAATTAAAACTACTTACCAGCATTAAACTCCCCTTTTTACATATAAGTCACCCCTAAATTATGCCCTAGTTAGCCCATAGGGCAGGGTGCTATGTAGGTAAAAGGCAGGACATGTACTTGAATGTTCCTGGTATTGAAAAACAGTCATATTTCACTTGTGTTAAGCCTGCTCCTCTCATAGGCCAGCACTGGAATTTCCCTTATATACGTTTTAAGTGGTAATTTATGATCTGAAAGGAGTGGCATTGTCATGTTTGGTATGATTGGACTGGTAGTGAGAAATTCTGGTTACTGGTTAAGTTGGATTTAACATTACTATTTTAGAAGTGCCACTTTTAGAAAGTAAACAAACACAAATGATGGACGGAAGGCGGAATCAATCAAACATTCACCCCCAGTCACAGGGTTTAATCCATCAATTCTTTTGCTCACCATGCCACATGCAAATCAGTCTTGACCCTACAGTCCAGCCCGAACTGCCATGCCAAGTCCTCCCTGGACCGGAAACAAGCATCCTGGAAATGCCTTTTTGAAAGTGGATTCAGAGGACCAATAAGTGGCATTCATAATATCTTCTAACCTTCCACCTACCGAGATGGCTTGCCATGGCTCCTCTAGCAGAATGTGCCCCAAACACTTTCACATTAATACCCCCTTCCATCATAATCCATTTCACCCTCCTAGCCATGGATGGGGATGATACTGCCTTAAAAGGTTTCTTTATTGAGATCAACAATTGTCTCTCCCCAAGGGGTATGTGTTCCGCTGCCATCTCCTCATACGCCTTCAGGCATCTGACTACACACAGTTTGGGGGCCTGTTCAAAAGCTGGATATGTTACCGACCTGGTATTATATTTGGTCCTTCTGGAAACTGTGAAAGTCACTTCTTCAGGCGAGAAAGTCCGAGCCGATATGTAGAGGGCTCTCACATCCGAAACTCTCTTACAGGATATAAGACTGAGTAACATGGCAAGCTCTGCTGATAAATCTTTCATGGAGAGATATTAATTATCTTGGCAAGAGGACAAAAGATGCAAAACCACATTAACATCCCACAGTTCCGAATATCTGGGTTTTTGGGGATTAGATATCCCGATACCCTTAAGCAACTTGCATACCCAGGGATGTTCCCCTACTGGGCGATTGTTCAATGGATGATGCCCTGCCAACATAGCCGATCTGATAAACCAGACTCTGCCAACCCTGCCAGGAAATTTATAATATCTGTAATCTGGGACCCCATGGGATCGAGATGCCTCTCCACACACACCAATGAAACCAGCGGTTCCAGGCTGACCTATATCTCTTACATGATCCTGGTGTCCAGGCCTGGCATATGAGCCTTTCAGCCTCCTTTGAAAGTCTGCTGTCTTCCCAGCGATTCCGGAAATCTGCAACATCATGAGGTTGAGATGGCCCTGGAGAACCATGGGATGCAGTTGATCCAAAGGGCTCAAGAGTATCCATTGGAAATCTGGAAGAAGGATTGGGAAATCGTAAGAGATTTCCAGCCGAGTCGGTAACCACACCTCCACAATGGTGTTACCAACACCACCGAAGCCCTCTGACAATGCACCTGAGCTGACACTCTCAGAATCAACAGGAAGGGTGGAAAGACGTAGACTTGATCCTGCCCCAATTCTGCAAGAATGCGTCCACTGCTGACGCCCACAGATCCGGGCGCCAGCTGAAGTATCTCGGCAACTGAACGTTCAGTCTGGATGGAAAGAGATCCACTGAGCATGGTCCCCAGCGTTCCATCAATGCTGAGAATACTCCTCTGTCTAGTCGCCAGTCACTGGTATCCTCCAGAAATCTGGATTTCCAGTCCACTCGCACATTTTGGGAATCGGGGAGATACTCTGCCGTCACAGTTATTTGATGTGGAGGGCAATAATGGCAGAAATCCTTCACCAGCTCCGCAAGGGCTTTCAAGCGAGTGCCTCCCAGGTGATTTATGTACTGGACTGCGGAGACATTGTCCATTCTCAGAAGAACACAGCAAGAGATCTTGTCTCGTGTTAGGAATTGATCGCAAATGATCCAGCTAAGAGTTCCAGGCAGTTGATGTGGAGGTTGAGTTCCTGAGGAGTCCACCGTCCCCCCTTTGAGATTTCCCTGTACCTGGCTCCCCAGCCCTGTTGGCTGGCGTCTGATTTGATTATCAGATCCAGCAACGATTGAAATATCGCCTTGCCATTTCAAGTCTCCACTAGAGCTCTGTCCTTGCCTCCTGAGAGTGGGTTATCAGTTCTGAGTAAGTTACACTGCGTCTGAGATGATGCGCCCTCAGGCGTTGAAGTGCTCTGTAGTGTAGGGCGCCCAGAAATATGGCCTGTATTGAGGACAAAAGAAGGCCCACAATTCTGGCCAGATGCCAGAGGGATATCTTGTCTTGTCTCATGACCTTCCTCATTTCCTTCTTGACCTTGGTCACCTTTGAGATTTGAAGGCTGAGGGAAGCTTTGTTGGAATCTATGAAAAACCCCAGAATGATCATAGACTGAGAGAGAAGAAGGTCTGACTTCTGATGATTTATCAAGAATCCCAAGTCTTGGAGTAGTGTAATAGTCATGGTCACATTGGAAATCAATTGCAAGCGGGACTCGTCCATTAGGAGGATATCATCCAGGTAGATTGTCAGGTGCACCCCCTGAGACCTGACGTATTCCACTGCTGGTTTGAGCAACTTCATGAAACACCACAGTGCTGATGATGGATCGAATGGGAGAGCAGTGAACTCAAACACTTGCTCCCTCCATAGAAATTGCAGAAATCTGCAATGTGGAGGGAAGATCGGGACCGTCAAGTATGAATCCTTGAGGTCCAACCAAATCATCCAGTCCACTTGCAAGAGGAGGACCTTGAGCATGTGGATGCATTCCATCTTGAAGTGTCTGTATACCACACATTTGTTGAAGGCCCTGAGATTTATAACCGGTCGGAACCCTTTGTCTTTCTTCTCCACCAGGAATATATTGCTCAAAATCCCTCTGGGGTGGAGAGCTTAATTGCGGATCGCATCTTTCCGCAACAGGTATTGAACCTCTGAATTGATCAGTTACATGTCTGCAGCCGAGAAAACCAGAGGTCTCGGGAGGGACACGTTCTATGTGGAATCCTGTGATTGTCTGCAAGACCCAAGCATCCGAGGTTATGTGTGCCCAGTTGCGTGCAAACTACCGTAGTCTCCCACTGAGAGCCCAATGGGAAGAAGGGGTAATCCTTATCGTTAGGGCCTTTTGGGGCATTTGCTCCACTGTGGGCACCTCCCCCGGGTCTGTTCTTCCCTTTTCTTCCCTAAGAAGGTGCCTTAACGGCCGTCTCCCAATCCGTTGTTTCTATTGTTGTAGCTGATGGAGGCTTGTTGATTGAAGCAGCCGGAGGAGCGACCCCTGCCTCTTCCGGCCCCGTCAAAAACCCTTCAGGGAAAAATTTGTTTAATTGATGTTTGTACTTTGTCAATGGCCAAAAATGTGGATACGAATTTGCCCAATTCCTTCACGAACGGGTCGCCAAATAGGTTTTCCTGGGCGACCGCCCCTGCCTCAAATCCTGAAAGTTCCCCCAGTTTACGGTCTATCGTTATCAGAAGCGAACAGCGCCACTCTGCGGAGATGGTGCAATTGTCTTTTCCAAAAGGCAAACTTCCCTCGGGGCCCAGCCTGGTATGATGTCCATCGGCAGGGGAGTATCCGCTTGTCTTGCCGGTTCGGCAAGTTGTATGATTTGTGTTAAGGGTCCTAACACATTCAAGAGTTTATCCTGGCATGCCCTCCAGGAACGGTCAGTGCCCTTTCTTGGGTCTTTTGTGTACTTCGTAAAGAAGGTACACAGTTTGGGATCTATGTCCGGCGTGGCCGATACCTTACCTGGCAACGTAGGGCGCGGACATTCAGCCTTTAGCCGAGCTCACACCTCTTTATCCAGGGGTTGCCAGATTTTTATGGCTACATAGTCAGGGACCTTTTGCTCCGGTCTCCATTCTGATGATTTGGGATGCTATATACCATTGGAGTCAAACATGTCCAAAGTGGACATGTTCCCTTCCTCCGGATCTGGCGTGGTTGGGGCTGGATCCCATGGTTGACCGGAGTCTTGTTCCTTGCCGGAGGAAGTTTCCCCCTCTGTGTCGCCATCTTCCTGTGTGGAAGACCCCAGTTCAGGGTCGAATATAGGGTGAACCTCCTCACCAGTCTCTCCAGGGCATACATCTTCCCAGAAGGGTGCTCGCTTCAGCACGCGCACACTCTTATGGAAGGCTTCAGTGAGTAGTTCGAAGCCACCAAGTGCTCCACGTCGCACTTGCGCGTTTTCTTGCGAGCTGTCTGCGCGGAAACGCTAGGGCCTGCTCCCGTCCCCCCAAACATACCTGTTCCCTTTGACACTTGATCAGACAGGTTGGCCACCCTGTCTTTTAGAGGGGCCAGGGCCTTGACTATGGCCTGAGACAGTAAGGCATCCATCTCGGGGGAAGGTGACGGTGGGAAGGCCCTTTCCCTGGGGACAGACTAGGGAAAGAATTGTGGTCCTGTAGGGACTGAATTGACCAGAGGGGACACAGTGGGCAAAAAAGTGACAGGATGCACCCTGTTATTTTTTAAGGGCAGCCCCGCGCTCCTGTCAAATGAAGGCCAAAGGCCTTTGCACACACTTTATGCTGTCCGCGCTATGGGCCCCAGCAGGGGTTTGACCTTACCGCTGCACGGTGTTCCGCAGGGTTTGGAGGCATTTCTAGATAGCCACAGGCTCTATCCCCTGCAGCGCGGTCACCACTGCGATTGAGCACCTGCGGCATCTCGAATTGCTGAAGGATGTGCTCAGAAGCACAATGAGGCACAACAGAGTGCCCTCTGGTGGACCCAACATGTCACGGCGGGACAAATCTGCACTCGGACTGAAAGATTTTAGCCTGCCGCGTGATCGTTCGGTGACAGCAGCATTGTAAACACAGCAAAAAGGCAGGCAATAACCACCATAAGAGGTTTGACAAGCACTTAACTATCACTATGAGGCAGAAAAGACTTAACTGATGCTGTAAGCAGTGAAGAAAGAGGAAGGATAATGGTAATGTTGGCTATATATGGACGATCGTAGAAGGAATGGATTGGCTACTGGTTACTATGGAGATGTGATGGTCTCATGGGTGTTGTAGTTTTTACGTTTATGTTGAACTTTGAACTGGCTGTTATAATAAAGGTGAAGAAAGATATGTATAATCCTCACCTCCGGTCCTGACATAGAATAGCTAGGTCGCAGTGATCAGAAGAAAAACAACCATGTGAAAAACCTGTGAAATCGGGATAGTGTGAATATCTATACAACATTACCATATGATCCCACTTACGACTACTCGGCATAGGCTATCTCACTGGAATTTATGAGACTTTGGTTTAGCGACCCACTTGTGTCTGATTTTGTCAAGTTACTTTGGCGACAGTTACCGGAAGTCTGTTTCTCTCTCAGAAATGATGATTATTACCAGAGTAGTATGGCTCTCTTATAGCAAACTTTAGCGTTTTAAAAAAGAGACACATATTACGACAACATTCTCAAAATAGTAGCTAAAATGGGAATGAAAATCAAACTATTATTATTGAATAAATTGAGCAAACATGAATTCACTGGGTACAAGAGGGTCAGTTTTTACACAGGCGAGGGATCTGATAGTGCACTGCTTTGTTTTGCACTATCATAAGACAAACAGAAACCAGTGTTTTCTGGTTTTATGTTTATTTGATTGTGGTCTTTCAACTTTATTTTGGTGCATGGACGGGTGGGGGGGTTGCATTTAATTTCAATGTTTGATGCCATTCTGGAATATAAGCAACTACCTTGGTATGAAATACCGGGAGCATTGCAAACAAAAATAAAGTTGCTAAAAAGTAATAACACCAATTACGTCTATAACCAAAATATAACAGGTATGTTAATTAGATACATTTACGAAATACTGATTTATATGGATATTTTTACATTTTCGCACAAAATTGTTATTTCTACAAAACTGAAGATGCATTTTACATTGATATTAACTACTCGGAAAACAATGCTAATTGTCTAACTTGTCGAGCACCTTTGATTGAAGACAGCTAGGAAGCACAGCTATTTCACCATGGCGGTCAAGTGTGCTTGCGAATAGTCAGCAGCCTTCATTCTACAGCAAGAGGGGCTTCCACTCTAGTCTTCCACCTGAATGGCAGAGTTCTGCAATAGAACAAGAGTGCTCATTTTAGTTGAAACACCTAGCCATGGACATCGTAGTGTTGGATTAATAGTACGAAACATGACCAGGTTATGCGTGTTTTTCCATATTATAGTTTAATATGCTAAATTTGCTATGAAAAAAAAACTTTACTTTCACTTTGCATGCACAATTCCGGGAAGGTAATAACCCACGTGTATTGTATAGTTCACGTTCATTGGGAAATGGTGGCATTTAAATTCTATACACTGTTAGGTTTGTCATGGGCTAGCCCATTACGCACAAAAGTGGAGGGAGATGATCCTAATCTTCCTGCGGTCTAGTTATCTGATGGTGTGTCCGGTGACGTAACCGGAGCTAAGAAAAAGGGCAAGGGAGTTTCTCTCGTGGCCAGTAACCCAGAACCAGTGTCCGAGTAGTATGTGCATAGTTGTTTGAAAAGTGCTGCGGCACTAGGCCGAGCAATATTTCTTACAGAATACAACAAATTGATGACGAGCGGGTACCTGTTCCCTCACGCCCTTACCTGCCTTCCTGGTCGCGGAAAGCAGCGCCGCGTTCCTGGAGCGTACGGTGCTCATGCAGGGGTTGTTGCACTGTTGGGTCCTGACTGTTGCAGCTTGCTGTAGTGAAGCTGCGGCGGGGGCAGTAGTTGCTGTGCCCTGCCTCATGCACGCTCCACTTTTCGGCTCTCAACCGCCAGCCCATCGAGGTGAGGTGCTGGAGGTGGTGTTTTCCCCAGGCAGCTGCACGTGAGCCTGGAGCTTCCTGGACGTCGCCGGGGCAACGGTTCAGCAGTCCACGTGATCGGAGTCAACAGAGGACTCTGTGTGTGTTTGCGGTAAGCAGCAGGGCTGGGAGCAGGAGGACCGACGCAACAGAAACCTCGTGGGATTCCCAGTTTCCTCCTCAGAAAAAAAAAAAAACATTAATAAACAGAAAAGCCCCATCAGCGAACTAACGTTTCACTCTATATTACTGGGCATGAGGGGCTCCATTGAACACAGACAAAGGGAGCCTACAGTCTTATGAACTGTGTATAAAAATAAATTAAAAAAAAGGAACACACAACCACTAGGAACCATACATTGGAGGAACTGTGGCATGTACTTGATACAGGACATATCAATATAGAAGCACAGGTGTAACATGTCAGGACACTGAGGCACCCCATACCAAATACTGCAAAGGTAATAAGGTGGCAGTGATTTATTTTTTCTACACTGGCAGATTCACGTGAGACCACCTGTTCTGGGACGTGGTTGTCACATAGTTACCCTAACAAGGACACCATCATATCCCAGTTCACACCCCACAGATACCACATGGGTGGAGTGAATTTGATGCTACTGTGTGCAGTCCTGCAACGTGGTAGCCATGTCCTCAATTCCTGCGTTAGAACCTTTTCTTGTGGAAGGTCCTCCTTCCACCCAAGCAGCTCGGTGGAAGGAGTGGGTGGATAGGTTGGAAACCTATTTTGCAGCCACGGAAGTGCAGCTATTCATAAACTACGAAAGTCTTTGGTTGAAGAGGGTCCTCCTTTCAATTACCAGTCATTAAAAATGGCTCTGACTGCTCATTTTGAACCCTTACTAAACCCCGAATATGAGCTCTTCTTGTTAAGGCAGGCAAAACAGCTCCCAAATGAGTCGGTTGATACCTTCTATGCCAGGTTGAGAGAACTAGCACGCACATGTACATTGGTGGATGCTGAGGATGAAATTTTGTGCAGTTCATACTGGGCTGTGCATCTGTCAAGTTGAGAGAAAACATACTACAGGTACCTGGTATGTCAATGGCAAATATTCTTACAATGGGCCAATCCAAAGAACTGTCAAAAGCAAGTGCAGCCCATTGTGGAAGCGGCTTTGCAGAATCAGGTTAAAGTTGAACCGCCATCACCACAGCTGTCACGGACAAGAAAAAAAGTCAGCAAAAGGTGGCCACGAGCTCATAAACTTTTTTTTGGTGTGGCGGCCTGTTGCCTTATCAAGGTGTATGTCCAGCCCAAGGCAAGAAATGTTCAAGCTGCAATAAGATGAATCTTTTTGCCAAGGTTTGTTGATCAGCTGCCCACGCAAAGTCGCAAAAGTCCAAAACTGTCCATTTATTACAGCCACCGGTAGTTGGTGAAGACGACGACCTAGATGACGATGAAAAGGAAGAAGGGACTTTTCATGTGATACATGCTCTGCAGCCTGGTGGGCACCCTCGAAAGTGTGTGCCCCATTGTTCTGTCTCTCTTGCAGGTCACAAGATTCATGCCTTGATTGACACTGGTGCTTCCATTAACATATTGGCACAGTCACTTTTGAAAACTCTTCCCATTTAACCTCAGTTACTGCCGACCTCGACTCAAGTATATGCATTTGGATTGTCACAACCAAAGCCATTAGTAAGGGTTTTCACCACCACTTTATCCCATGAGGAGAAGTCAGTGCTCACGAGAATGTTTGTGACAAAGACTGGATCTGACATGCTACTAAGTTGTAGAACGGCTGAGCAACTCAACCTTGTATCATTTGCTTTCAGTGTGCACCTCAGAACTGTGGAGAGTTTACTAACTGAGTTTAAGCAGCTTTTCGAGGGGATTGGTTGTCTGAAAGACCATTTGCTGCATTTGCACATTGATAAATCCATATAGCCGGTGGCATTAAAATACCGTTGGGTGGCATTCTATCTGCGTCCAAAGGTGGAAGAAGAGATTAGGAAGCTTGAGCAGGCTGATATAATTGAGAAAATTGATGGTCCCACCCCCCGGGTGTCACCGATCGTAATTGCAAGGAAGCCCAAACAGCCAGTAGAAGTGAGGATCTGCGTTGACATGCACCTGCCAAATGTCACCATTAAATGAGAACGTAATTTGACACCTACCGTGGATGACATTGTTGCAGAGGTGGCAGGATCACAATGGTTCTCAAAGATGGATCTGCATGCTGGATACCATCAGCTCATGTTAGATCCTGACTCTAGAGGCATAACCACTTTCTCCACTCCTGTGGGTCTGAGAAGCTACAAGCGTTTGAGATTTGGGATCTCCAACGCAGCGGAAATTTTTCAGGACACTATTCGTAGGGTGCTTTCTGGTCTCCCTGGAGTCTTCAGCGTAAGTGATGATATCCTAGTGCATGCTCCCACCATAGAGCAACATCTTCACCGTCTTCGAGTGACATTCCACAGGCTTCAAGAAAATGGTCTCATGCTTCAAAGAGACAAGTGTACCTTTTTACAGACTGAAGTGGCTTCTTTTGGTTACCGTTTCTCTGGGGATGGAGTCATGCCCGATCCTGCCAAAGTAAAAGACATTCAATTTGCAGTAGCTCCCACAAATGTTTCTGCCGTTCGTAGTTATTTAGGCATGATAAACTACTGCGGACGCTTCATAAAAAATCTTACAGCTCTGACAGCCCCGCTCAGAGACTTGATGAAGGCCATTGCAGAATGGGAGTGGGGACCTGAACAAGCTGCTTCGTTCCAAGCCACCAAGTCAGCATTATCGGAGCACACGACACTGGTGTTTTTCAATCCTCATAAAGAGTCGGAGCTATCTGTTGATGCCAGTTCTACTGGGTTGGGAGCAGTGTTGGCACAGAAACAATCGGATGAAGAGTGGGCTCCGGTAGCATATGCAAGTCGTGCCTTGACAGAGACTGAACAACTCTTTTCTCAAATTGAGAATGAGGCTATTGCGATGCATTGGGGCTGCAGACATTTTCATCTTTACCTGTATGGTCAACCGTTCATAGTGCATACTGATCAGAAGCCATTAATACCACTATTTAATGGTTCTTCCTCCAAACCCCCACCATGAATAGAAAAGTGGATTCTGCAGTTGCAAGATAACTGTTTTCAAGTGGCATATAGACCCAGATCTCTCAACCCGGCTGATTACCTGTCAAGACATGCCCGGCCAGCTACTCCTCGAGAGATTGTTGATGCATATGAAGTAGAGGAGTATGTGAGTCTGGTGGTAGAAAGATCTCGCCCATTACCCATTTCCATTGATGAAATCAAAGTGGCTACCGCCGGTGATGAGTGTTTACAGCTTGTGCTGTCAGCTGTAGAATCTGGAAAGTGGCACAGTGTTCTTCAAAATGTGACTCTTAGAACGGCTGAGGCCAGAATGATGTTGGCCTCACTGCATAAGGTTAGGAATGAGCTGGTCATATCTCCTGAAGGATGTTTGATGAGAGGACCCAGACTGGCGATTCCTGTCTCTTTGCAGAACTCGGTGGTGGAACTGGCCCACTCATCGCACCAAGGGATAGTCAAAACTAAGTCACGATTGAGGAGCAAGGTATGGTTCCCTGGGCTTGACGATCAAGTTGAACAAGCAGTGCGGCAATGTGCGATATGTCAAGCGGTTGGTCCAGCTGAGAGTCCTCCACCGGTCATCACTGAGTTCATCAGTCCAGTATTGTGGTTTCAGTCCAGTGCAGATTTTGGGAGTTTGCCAGATGGTCGTCACATGTTAGTAGTGATTGATGATTTCTCCAAATATCCAGAAGTTGAAATTGTAGAGTCCCTCACTGCTTCTCAGATTATCCCTCGCTTTGAAAAGATCATGGCCACCCATGGCTTGATACAGAAGGTACGCACAGATAATGGACCACCATTTTCTAGCCACAAGTTTGCTGAATATCTACAATCGCGCGGAGTCCTTCACAAAAAAATCACTCCTCTGTGGCCTCAGGTCAATGGAGAAGTGGAACGCTACATGAGAACCCTCAACAAGGTATTACGGATTACCATGGCAGGTGGTCATAATGTCGACTGTGCGATATATGTTTTTTTGCGGGACTGTCATCTCACTCCTCATGCCACCACTGGAGAGACGCCTAGCTCTTTGTGCATGAATCGACAAGTTCGAGACACTATTTCTCATGTGCAGGAACCTCCCGAAATCCATGATCGAGTAAAAGAAGCACTCTCTAAAAGGAAAAACAAAAATGACAGGATGTCAAGAAAGCGAAGAGCAAAGCAGTGGGACATCCGTGTGGGGGACCATGATCTTGTGTGCAATAGAAGAAGTGGAAGCAAGTTTCTGCTGCCTTTTGAAAAAGGTGGGCGGTGAGTGCAGTGAAAGGCACTATGGGTACTGCAAAAAGGAAGTATGAGACCATCACAAGGAACGTTTCATTTTTCAAAGGCTTCCACATGGCCGATGGTGGAATGGAACTGAAACAGAAGTTCTCACCAGATAATGTGTCTGAAGGTGGTGATGGAGGGAGTTTGAGTGGCTGCAGCACTCGTTTTCTGCTCCCAAGCACTGGGGTGGTGGTTGACGACCTGCTGTTGGTTGCTTGAGACGGCGCAGATATGCAGGACTCGGAAGTTACCCAAGGTCTTGATCAGAGACTGTGTGGCTCTGAGCCAGTCAATTCATTACCAATTCATTACCTTCCAGGCACGGTTTGGAGTATTACAATCTTCGTTCTTGCCCACAAAGGTCAACCAAGTTGGAAGATTTTCTGGTACACTGATCTCTGTGGGGGTTTCGTATAGACCTATAATACATGGCGTGAAAGTGTTTTGTTGTGATATTTTGGTATCTCTTTGTGTTTGTTTTGGGTAAAGGAGGAATGTTATGTTTGTCATGGGCTAGCCCATGACGCACAAAAGTGGAGGGAAATGATCCTAATCTCCCCTGCGGTCTAGTTATCTGATGGCGTGTTCGGTGACGTAACCGGAGGTAATAAAAAGGCCAAGGGAGTTTCCCTCGTGGCCAGTGACCCAGAATCAGTGTCCGAGTAGAATGTGCATAGTTGTTTGAAAAGTACTGCGACACTAGGCCAACTAATATTACTTACAGAATACAACATACACCAGTTGGGGGTGGGTGGTGGGTGGAGAGTTTTTGTTGAACTCCTCCCTCCAAGCTGAGCTTGCTGTGGCAAAACTGCAAACTCTGCTGGCAGAGCAGAGTTTACTGCCCACCTCTACGTGCCTTGCAATCATTCACACTTGCTGCACTCTATGCTGTAGTGAGGAGAATGCAAATTCTGGGAGCTCAACAAAGGAGGTGGTGCCCTTTGAGACACAATGTGTGTATTGTAACCGTAAAAGCCAACATTCTTTGAACAAAAATAAAAATTGCATGTAATGCAAAAACTACCAAACTTGTTGCAAGATACTCCAGCAGCACTCATGACTCCTCTATATTTAGACACTGTGGACATTATGAGTGGCTATGTAGAGTAGTTTAGAGGTGGCAATTTAGACAATTTTAATTAACATGACTGCTTAATTATAACAATTAATAAAATTAGAAAAATAAACCAGTTGTGCAGCCTTTTAGATGGTAGTGTATACTATTTAAAGCCTTGGACTGTGACTTCATATTACAATCTTAAGAAAAGAGATATAATGATGCCCACACATTGACAAAGAAAATTGTAGAAAGAACCTTCAGGGTATTTGAAGGTTGATGTCAACGTCTGCACAAAGTAGGGGTGCCCTAAAGTATTACCCTACAAAGTGCTGCAGGAGGCTTACTGCATGTACAATGCTACACAACAGCTTGGCATAGGTGGCTACCCATGGAGTCTGCCAATGATGATGCACCATTACACATTTTGAAAACCCTATTACATTTATTCAATTCATCTGCCCTAATACATTTGTTTTATATATTGTCCTTTTATATTTTCCCAATCTTGTCTGAAGCCTAAACATAATAAGCCTGATTCACAAAGGTAAATGTACATGCTTGTGTAAGTTTTTGATTTTCCTTCTCACTTGCCACCTCCATGACCAATACACCAAGATCAGCAGAGGGACATGCACATCAAGATGATGTAAATCATAACTATTTTTAAGGTAAAGAACACATTTTGTTACGCATATAATTAAAGTCAAAATGTGTTGCTTGCTAAACAAAGGTATTCTGTTTATTCACAGATTATGCAGAAGATGGAGAAAATATTCACTCAGTTTTCCTTTAGCCAACAAAATATTTGTAATTATTTTTAAAGTTAAATAAAGCAATTATTTATTTGCTCAGTATGTCTTGCCAAAGTTTATGTGGCTATTTATGCCCATGACGTCCACTACTTAGCCTTTCTAGAGAACGCTGGTTGTGCCATCCTTGACCTTTAACACTGTGGCTTCTAATGTTCATAGATGTAACGGGTTCTTCCACTGACATAATGCTCTCATTTGAGCCCTCTCCTGTTTCCCCGGCAGACCTTAATGGTAAAGTTCCAAAATAAGAATTTAGCATTTCTGCAAGACACTTTGCAGAATCACAACAGAGGTATTTAAACTCAACCTGTATGCTAAAAGTTCTCATATGTTGTTGATGCCACTGTAGCCAACCTTTCCTCAGAACGTACAAATGTTTGTAGATGATGGTTTGTGAGCCTCAGTTGATGCCTGTGTGAAGCAGTCTTGTGCCATTTGATTAGACATATCAATTGTCGCCACAGTTAAGTCCTCAAAGCCTGCTCTCATAACATAATTGGCTTCTCTAATAGCTCCCTTTAATCCCCTTCCACTTCCACTTAATCAGCTGTAGCTCTGTGCTGCTTACGTTGTATAACCAGCATGGATTGTTCCAGTATATGAAATTACACAGGAATAGGTGACGTGTCAAGGTTGTCTTGGCTCATAGACCTCAAAGTCTGTCTTACAGGCCTTCATCCTCTATGCACTACAGTTACTTTTGGCATGCTTTGATCTTCATTTTCAACTGAAGTTGCATGAGTGGCAGTGTGTTATGCTACAGTTGTTGTGTTGAACTGACCGCGTTCTGTGTCAGTGGAAAAGTTATTGACAGTCTCTGCCTGTTATGCTTCAGTTGTGCATAATCTTTCATCTACATCCAGTTTTTCAGGTTGGTTATTATTAGAATGTTGATCAGTAGCAAGTTTGGAAAAAAATAAAAGTGTTTGTTTAATATTGATATAATTGTATTTTGAAAAGTATTGTTATTTGGTTTTTTTTCTCATTACAGAGATGTTACATTTCTTTAAAAAAAATAAGTTTATTAAGACCATAGGGCCAGATGTATCAAAGCTTTTTGCATTCGCAAACGGTGCGAATGCCCGTTTGCAAATGCAAAAAGCCATTTCAGAATGTATCAAAGGCATTCTGAATGCAATTTTAAGGAATCGCTAAAATAGTGATTCCTTAAAATTGCGACCCTGTTTAGAGAGTCGCAAATTGCGACTCTCTATATAAGAATTCGCAAATAAGGAATCCTTATTTGCGATTTCTAAAGCACATGTAACAAGCAATTCCTTAATGTGACTTGGGCATTAAGGAATCGCTATTTACCACCAAGTTGAACTTGATGGTAACCATGTGCAAATCGTAAAAAATGCATTTAAAATGCATTTTTAAAATTTACATGTAAAGCACACATGCCCTTTTGGCATGTGTGCACCTTACATGTTGTAAAACAATATTTTGGGGTGCAGCAGAGGGGGCCTAAGGCCCCCAGCACCCTGGACTTTGCATTTCCAAAAATTGTGAATTCCAGTTAGGAATTCGCAATTTTGGAAATGCAAACAAATCGCAAATATGGGCCTATAGGCCCATAGGTGTGAATGGGGGCCGGTATCGCAATTTGCGAATCAGTAATAGGGTTTGCGATTTTTAAGATATCGGTATTACCGAATCGCAAATGTGATACATTGCATTTTGCAAATCAGAAATAGCGATTTCTTAAAAATCGCTATTTCCGACTCGCAAAATGCATTCATGATACATCTGCCCCTACGTCTATTAAACATCACAATTGCTTCATCAATAAAACCACATAAAACCTAAATGAAACACATGCAAGGGCAACTACCAATTACTGCCTTTAAAAACCTTTGTGCACAAGCTACATCTTCAAATTATTCATTATAAATCAAGACAATTGCAGCACTTCTTGATATTAACCATATTTTAGATAAACAGGTTTTAAATTTGATCAGCTCTTGGGAACAAAATGTCTACAATCAAACATAACATGGATGTTAAAATTCAGTTTTCTTATCACACAGGTAGATTGTTCATACATATCAACTAAAACGTGTACCTTACCGTAGCATGCATATAGGAAAATAAAACCTATTTGAAATTTCAATAAATTCATACACATTTGCTGATTTAGTAACTCTGTTAAATCAGGACATACCGAGTTATCATGCCATGACTCATTCAAATACAGGGAAGCCTTCTTCATTGCCAAGTAGGTAAGATCACTATTCCTAGACTCATTACAGCAGATTTCATTTAATTTGTTTTTTAATTAGAATGGGTGGATTCACCACATTAAAGTTCATAATATTCAATTATTGGCAATTCTAGATAACTGTACTCTTACTTTTTTCCCCATTGTAGTTCACTTCTAAAAATTTCCATGGCACAATGCACTGATGCCCTTTGCCTTGGAGCAGTTATCTGTTTACACCAAAAGTACAATCTTACAGTCATAGCTATATAATTCCATGGCTTCAGCTTAGTTTCTACTCAAACCGCCTGCGCCATTACACATTTTGAAAGTCCTATTATATTTTTTTCAATAAATATGTCCTACATTTTTTCGACATTTTTCCTTTTATATTTTCCCTATCATGTCTGGAACCTAAACATAATGGGCCTGATTCACAAAAGTAAACTTACATGTTTGTGTAAGTTTTTTATTTTTGCAATTCATAAAACATTTTTATGAATGTATGGAGTCTCTGTCATGAGTGTGGAGACTCCACAGCCATAAAGTTAAAACTCATAAAATTCCTTGTGAATTGCAAAAAATCATGAACTTACACAAAATTGAAAGTTTACCTTTGTGAATCAGGCCCTCTATCTCTGCCCCCTATGAGAATTGTGGGGGAACCATACCTCTATACATGCCATGCACACTGATTCCAGAGAGGAATAGCCAAAATCCCTTTTACATTTCCTCAGACCTTCAACTGTTGTCATTGATTGTATTTTTAATGCTTCCAATGGGGATTCCAATTTAGACTTTTGTAGAAGATCATCCCTAAGTGCATATCCGAACAGGTTTCCTCCACTACCATTTCCCCAATTGACCATCTAAATTTAAAAGTAACTGACAATTGAAACAACCAAGCTTTTAAAAGCTTCAGAAACGCAAGGAGTTCATCACATTCTCTCAGTGTTGCAGGCAGGTCATTCCAGAGTCTTAGTCCAAGATAAGAGAATGCACAGCCTCTTTGGCGGGATTTCCTAATTGTAGCAAACATGGCCAGCTTTAGATGGCTGGATTGCCACGGGTGTTATGGGGAATATTGGGACTGGACCACCAAGGATCTGAGATAGAGGGGTCAGGTGTTTGATAGGCATTTTGCACAATCTGAAGGTGTTTGAGTACTGATTTTGCCCCCCCCCCAGATATTAGAGATCCAGCCTAGAGATAACTAGGGCATGGACTACGGTTCTCTGAGCTCAGGTGGGAACACAGCAAATAATCTTCTTGAGCCATTTTATTATGTCAAAACAAGTAGCTGCTACTTTGTTAATCTGCTGACTCACAGTGAGTTTCTGATCAACCAGACTCCTAAGATCTTTACAACGGCACTGGGTTAGGGGTTTTACCCATAGTCACATGCCACAAGTGTGAGCACCCATGATGTGGGGGGATACCCATCAACAAGACCTCTGTTTTGTTTCCATTTAACTTTAAGGAGTTTGCACATATTCATGCTGAAACTTGGGTGGGACAGGAGAGCAAGACCATAATAATATTCTGGTTGTCCCTAAGTGAGAGAGATATAACAATTTGTGTGTAGTCTACATAAGAAAAGAGTGTGAGGCCACAGTTTTCCACTATAGCTGCCAATGCTCTGACATGTAGCTTAAAAAGCAGTGGACTCAAAGTGGACCCCTGAGGCACACCAGAGGCTAAACAATGAGGTTTTGAACTATATTGGTTAGTAGGCACAAGAAAGTTGTGATCATACAGAAAAGATTAAAGCCAGGATAAAGCAATATCCTGTATACCCATTCCCTCTAATCTTTGAAGAAGCATATTATGATTAAAAGTGTTGAATGTTGCATTAAGATCTAACAAAACCAGTGCAGCAGATCCACCCTCATCCAATTGTTGTCTCAAGAACTCCATGACCGCAACGGGCACCAGTTTGATGCTGCGACCTGCTTGAAATCCAGATTGTGAAGGGAGGAGTAAATCATTAAGGGCCAGATGTAGCAAAGTGTTTGCGCCTCGCAAACAGCGAAAAACGCCGTTTGCGAGGCGCAAAAGCCTCTTTGCTATGCAGAAATGCATTTTGCGAGTCGGATCCGACTCGCAAAATGCATTTCCGACTCGCAAATAGGAAGGGGTGTTCCCTTCCTATTTGCGACTCGCAATGCTATTCAATTTCATTTGCGACCGCGAGAGCGGTCGCAAATGAAATCGCAGTTACCATCCACTTGAAGTGGATGGTAACCCAGTCGCAAACGGGAAGGGGTCCCCATGGGACCACTTCCCCTTTGTGAATGGAAACAAAAATAATTTTTCAGAGCAGGTAGTGGTCCTATGGACCACTGCCTGCTCTGAAAAATACAGAAACAAAAGGTTTCGTTTTTTTTTCTAAGTGCAGCTCGTTTTCCTTTAAGGAAAACGGGCTGCAGATAGAAAAAAAAAAAACTGCTTTATTAAAAAGCAGTCACGGGCATGGTGGTCTGCTGACTCCAGCAGGCCACCATCCCAGTGAGTGCCCATACTCGCAATGGGGTCGCAAAATGCGACCCACATCATTAATATTAATGAGGTGGGTCTTTGCGACCCCATTGCGAGTTGCAGAAGGTGTCTGAGACACCTTTCTGCATACCAAATTGCGAGTTGCAATTTGCGAGTCGCACGGACTCGCAAATTGCAAGTCGCAATTTGTTTTTTTCCTACATCTGGCCCTAAGTTCTGTGTTTCTTGTAAGTTGATGATTTACATGTTTCTTCAACACTTTGGCAAGAGCTTAGACCATCTGAGAGGATCCACATTAGTTTTTTTTAATAGCGATGTAACCAGAACAGTTTTCCAGATTTTTGGAGCCACACCCTCCAACAAAGACTGATTTAATAGTTAGGTAATCTGCTCCATAACGTGATGGGAAAGCTTACCAAGTACATCTGGTGCAGAGATCCAACGGGGATCCTGATTTAATAGATGGAAGAATAGCCCTAAAGGATGGAACATCCAAGGGCTGGAACCCCTGCAGCACATTGTCTACCTTAGGGATACTGAAGTGTTAGCCTCAGCTGTGTTGGGAAAGGCAGCCATAATATCTGCCACTTTTTTGTTAAACATTTTGGCAATTTCATCACACTGTATTTGGGAAAGAAGGGTTACTGGTACAATGTTTATTGGCTCAGTCATAGCTCTCACTACCTGAAAGATAGTCTTGGGACAGTTTTAGATTGTAGTGATTCTGCTTGCAAAACAAGCAACTTTGACATAATAGCAGGTTTACAGTAAGATTTTAAGAAGTTTTTATAGTTTACCTTATCTTCATTGTTATAGGTTTTTCACCATACCCTCTCTAGATGCTTACATAGCTTTTTCTCTTCATATAGAGAGTTGTTATAACATGGAGCTGGGGGAAGAGCTCTGTGGTGCTTTTTAGTGTTAACAAGTACTAAGGTGTCCAAGGAGGATCTAAGTCAATTATCAATCGAAGGTGTATCTAGCACCACCGAGTCGCATAGCTGAGGGGGATTAGCCTATAGAGTAGCATTCCACAGAGGGACATCAAATTTTGCCCAACCCTTAATAGAGGAGATGGAAATTTTTTCCCAACTCTGTAACTTTGAGTCTAATACAAATGAGCAGAGAACTACAATATAGGCAAGTCTGTCTGTGCATTTATCAAATTTGTGAATGCCAGATCCAGCAGATGTTTAGCTTTGTGTGTGGGGGAATTATTAAGCAGCTTGATGTCTAAGGCCAAAAAGTAATCAATTAAGAAACTTGCAGTACTATACGTTTTATCCTCCAGATGTATATTGAGATCTCCAAGTTAGCATATGTTGGACTTGGCCCTTTTTGCAGAGTCATCCCCAGTCTTTTTGCCTTCTTCCTCCTATTATTTCTGACCTGTTGCTGTTGGCTTTAGGGCTCTGGGCACTTTACACTGCTAAACAGTGCTAAAGTGCATATGCTCTTTGTGTAAATTGTATTGTTGATTGGTTTATTCCTGATTGGCATATTTGGTTTACTAGTAAGTTGTGCCACCCACCTGAATAGCCCCGTAAACATGTCTCAGACCTGCCACTGCAGTGTCTGTGTGTGCAGTCTTGCACTGCCAATTCGACCTGACAAGTGTACCCACTTGCGAGGCCCACACCTTCCCTTTTCATACATGTAAGGCATCCCTAAGGTAGGCCCTAGGTAGCCCCATGGGCAGGGTACAGTGTATGTTTAAGGTAGGACATATACTAATGTGTTTTATATGTTCTAACAGTGAAACACTGCCAAATTCGGTTTTCAATCTGCAAGGCTATCTCTTGCATAGGTTAACATGGGGGCAGCTTTTCAATATTATTAAAGTGCAGATTCCCTTTGGTGGCAGATAGAAATGTGGAGTTTAGGGTCTCTGAACTCCGAATTTAAAAATGCATCTTTTAGTAAAGTTGGTTTTCAAATTGTTAGTTTGAACATGCCACTTTTAGAAAGTAGCCATTTTCTTGTCTAAAACATTGTGTGACTCTGCCTGTTTGTGGATTGCCTATCTTGGTCAGCTTGAAAGTTGGGCTGTTTGTCAATACCCTCTAGACAGTGAGACAAGGGGAGTTGAGGTATAGCCTGCACATCCTGATGAGCAATCTGTACTAGAGTGGAGGGAGGAGTGGTCACTTACACCTGAATGGGTTGTGGCTGCCCTTTCACAATGCAGTCTCCAACCCCCTGGTGTGTGTCTGGGGCCTGGCCAGGGCAAGACAGGATCTTACAAACAAGAGAGAATTTCCTTTGAGGTTTGTCTACTTCAAAGGCAGAAAGGGGCATAAGTAGTGGACCCAAAACCCCTGAAAAGAAGAATTCTTCAAGATCACTTCTGGAATCAAGAGGAACTTCTGCCAAGGAGAAGAACTGAGGAGAAGTGCTGCCCCTTCCTGTGACTGTGCGTGCTGGGCTATCTTGCATTTCCTGCTTCTGCCTGTGAGAAGGGACAAAGAATGGACCTTGTTGTGCATTTCTGCTTGAGAAGAATCTCCAAGGGCTTGAACTGAGCTTGCCTTCTGTTGTTGAGGTCTCAGGGCCATTAAGGACTTTCTCTGCCAGTAGCTGGACTCTCTGCTGAGACTCCTCGTTGCCAAGTGGTGTGATATCCAATCCCTGGGCCCTTAAGAGGTAAAGTTGGCAGAACAAGTCCTGAAATCCATACACAGTACGCCGTGAGGGAAAATTTTCAAAACACCACCTGCAAAGCGGCTGAAAAATGACAAGCTACCTGCTTCGTGGCAAAAATTGATGTTCCACCTGCATCGTGGCTGGGACATCGACACATCACGGCTGGAGAAACAAAGCAAAACACCCGCTTGCGGCTGCTGTTAATGATGCAAACCCCATGTAACGTGGTTCTTCATCATTGTGCGGACGGATTTCACACACATCATCACTGGGCGTCAAAAGTCAATGCAAGCCTGCACGGATCCGAGGTGCCCATCTGGAAATCAAGGCATCACTCTATTGCGGGAGACCGAAGAAAAAAACAACGCATGGTCTCACTTGCAAATGAGAAGTTAACGCATCGCTGACCTTTCTGCCACAAGCTCACCAGTGCGTTTTTTTTTTCGACGCAAATCAGGTACTTTATGTAACAGCAATGTTTCACTTGTTTTTTATGAAGTAAGATACTTAGGCCCTCATTATGACACTGGCAGTAAATCCCACCTACTGCCGTGCCAACATACGGAGCCCGCGGTGGAAATCCACTACGGCTATTATGACCTACACTTAGAAATCTTCCACAATACAGACACCCACACAAGTCCGCCACACGAAAGGTCAGTGATAAACTGGCAATAGCAAAACCCACACCGGTTCGCCAACAGGAATACGACCCACAAATCAACGGGGCAGTCATTCAACCGCAGTAATCCATTGGTGATACACACCGCAGTGCTCAAAATACACACACACTTACAAAACCACACCACATTGGACAATTCGAAGTACACACACCTGACACACACCACACCCACACACTCACACCACTATAAAACACAGACCCACATTACCTACAACCCCTTACAATGACATTTGTGGAAGAAGCAGAGAGACAGAAAAGCTACAACAACACAAGCATCCAGAGGCACACAACACCATCCACGCAGATCACACCACACACCCCAACACATCACCCCACACATCACATAAACCATCACCTCACACATCACCCACACCACATCAAGGCACCCCAGGTTTTCTGAGGAGGAGCTTTGGGTCACGGGGGAGGAAATCATCCGGGTAGAGCCACAGCTATTCGGATCACAGGTACAGCAGACATCCATTGCAAGGAAGATGAAGCTATGGCAGAGAATTGTCTACATGGTAAATGCAGTGGGACAGCATCCAAGAACATGGAATGACATCAGGAAGAGGTGGAACGACCTACGGGGGAAGGTACGTTCCATGGTATCCAGATACCAGGTAGCATACAGAGGACTGGTGGTGGACCCCCACCTCCTCCCCCACAACTAACAACATGGGAGGACCAAGTCTTGGCGATCATGCATCCTGAGGGCCTCACAGGAGTAGCAGGAGAACTGGACTCTGGTAAGTCATAGCTTTACTATTATATCCCCCCACCATACCTGCATGCCGTCACAAACTTCTACCCCAACCCTCACACCCATCACCCCAACACCTCACAGATACCCCACTATCACAACCCAAAAATCCCAAAACCAAGCCCTGCATGTGACAACAATGCATGGCCACCCATCACAGATCTGCATGGACACCCATCACCACAGCATGTCCAGTAGAGACACTCAGCTAGGGCACACAATCACCACTCACACAAGGGCCAAGGCGATAATGTAAGCACGTCAGTAAAGGGAAACACACCCATTGCACAAGATGGCATACACAGATACAATAACTATGCATTTACACCCCAACAGGACCCATACCCAACATCACCGGACAGGAGTTGCCAGCCATATCCAGTCTCCCCACAGAAGAGGCCCACAGTGACGACAGCAGCTTTGCACGCCTGGATCAAGATGACCAGCCCGGCCCATCAGGGACCTCTTGACAATCAGTTCCCCTGCCACAGTCCCAAACCACCACTGAACCTCCCCCCTCAGGAAACCCCACCACAGCACCCACCCAGCGCGCCCATGCCACTGTCCCCAGGACACGTCAATCAGCAGTGTGTCCACCTATACATGGACCCCAGGCAACCCCACTAACCCAGGACGATCGGGGACCTGGGGTCAGTGGCAGTGGGCACACTGTTCAGGGGACAGAGGCACAGGACAACAGGGAAGCTGGGAGTGCAACAGGGGGAGGACAGGCCCAGGGAACCCACTCTCCACGAGGCGTTCTCCAACATCATGGGAGCATACCACCATTCCCAGGAGACCATGGGCATGCTACTGGCCAACTTTCAGGAGACCCAGTGGCTGCAGGAGGAACAGTACCTGGGGATCACAGAGGGCTTGAAGTCCATTAACACCACCCTGGTCACCATTGCAGGGGTGCTGGCAGACATGGCCAACACCATGAGGCAGACAGTGGCATACCACCGGGCCACTGACACCAGCCCGAACGATGAACAGCCCTCCACGTCCGCCGGCGCTAGTGGACAGGAGGTCCTGCCACAGGACCAACAGGCCACCAGCACCTACCCCCTGCAGAAGGAGAACCACCCCACACACGGTCCCTGGGATCCAGGCACAAGACAGAGAACATTGTCAAGACCCCACCAGGAAATAAGACTCTCCTGATTATCACTCTTCTGTCCCACTATGTCACCCTGACCACCTTGAACTGACATTGCTCCACTTCCTATGACCCATTGGACAATGCACCTATGATACAAAGAGACTGGACTCTAACATGGATATTCCTCCACCATCAACCCAGCCCATTGCACATCCCCATCCACTTATTAGCACTTAAATAAACACCCTTGAAAACAATCTGGAGTCAGTCTGTACTTTCACAAACTTATTATTACAACCTCTTTGACAAATAGCATTGTCAATGTTCATTTGCACATACCAAAGTATGACAGTTGTTGGGCAGCAGTAAACATAGCAGAAGTCAGATTGTGGTACCAAGATCTGTGAAAAGGAAAGCCATAGTGAACTGTCAGGGTCCATGCACAGAGGTAAAAGCCAGACTTCAACAATGTCCCACAGTAGTCTGATATGAGATAAGCAGTGCCAGTCTCTTACCTGTGTGTCACTGGAAGTACTGCATGATGATGTTGTTTCTGTTGTCAATATCTTCTTCTTCTGCCTTCTCTTCCTCACTGTCCACAGGCTCTACAGCTGCCACAAGACCAACATCAGGCCCATCCTCCTGCAGAAAAGGCACCTGGCGCGCAAAGCCAGGCAGTGCAAAATACAGCA
The DNA here is from genome assembly GCF_031143425.1 of Pleurodeles waltl. Taxonomy (NCBI): domain Eukaryota; kingdom Metazoa; phylum Chordata; class Amphibia; order Caudata; family Salamandridae; genus Pleurodeles; species Pleurodeles waltl. Next base: position 745,270,444 of record NC_090437.1, read on the forward strand.
TGCCACGATGATCTGGCACACCTTCTTCGGTGAGTAGTATAGGGAGCCACCTGTTAGATGGAGGTACCAGAATCTGGCCTTCAGGAGGCCGTAAGTCCACTCAATAATCCTCCTAGTTCACCCATGTGCCTCATTGTAGCGTTCCTCTGCCCTTGTCCTGGCATTCCTCACTGGGGTCAGTAGCCATGAGTGGTTCAGGTAACCAGAGTCACCTGCAAATGTCGAGGGATATCTGTTAGGCACACACAAACCCTTCGGGACTACCCCATGCCCAGACACCTATTCATACTGTGTGGGGACCTTAGCCTCACCTATTAGCCACACATGGTATCTCTGGATGTGGCCCATCACATAAGGGATGCTGCTATTCCTCAAAATGTAAGAGTCATGCACAGAGCCAGACATGAGAGATGTACAGGTCTGCCAAACACACCATCTGCAAATTCATGGATGAGTAGCTTTTACGATTTCTGTACACCTGTTTATTCCTGCAGGGGGGGACAAATGTCACATGTGTACCATCAATGGCACCAATGATGTTGGGGATATGTCCCAGGGCACAGAAGTCACCTTTCACTGTGGGCAAATCCTCTACCTGGGGGAAAACGATGTAGCTGTGCATGTGTTTTAGCAGGGCAAATAACACTCTGGGCAGCACGTTAGAGAACATTGGCTGTGACATCCCTGATGCCATGGCCACTGTTGTTTGAAAGAAACCACTGGCCGGGAAATGGAGCACTGACAGGACCTGCACTGGGGGGGATACCTGTGGGATGGCGGATAACTGACATCAGGTCTGGCTCCAATTGGGCACACAGTTCTCGGATTGTGGCACGATCAAGTCTGTAGGTGATAATGATGTGTCTGGCTTCCATTGTCGACAGGTCCACCAGGGGTCTGTACACCGGAGGATGATGCCATCTCATCATCTGCCCCAGCGGATGTGCCCTATGGAGGAGAATGGTGAGCACAAGGGTTTTTGCACTAATGTGATTTAATCGGTGTGTGGCGTTTTCTAGCTTTTCACTCACTTGATACCTGACTTTCAACAGGAGAGGACCCATACTGCAAGTGCTGCTGTGACCTCAGACTGGAAGCGACAATGGCTCGAGTGTCTGGGGAAAGGGCCCCTGCCTTCACTTCGGAGGAGTTGGAGAGACTAGTGGATGGGGTCCTCCCCCAGTACACGCTACTTTATGGTCCTCTTGACAAACAGGTGAGTGAACTGTGAGCATGATGCATTGGACATGAATGTATGGAGTGGTGTGGATGGAAGATACATGTTGGCGGGGCTGAGGCCTGCATGTGAGGATGGTGAGTGTATGTGTGTCAGGGCAAGAGTGGGAACTGGTGGCCAATGAGTATGACGAACCGGACGGTGGACTAATTTCCTTTCTTACTTTACCTTTCCTCTACATCAGCGCCCACCAGAAGAAGGGTATTGGGCATGTCATCGCCAAGGAAGTGCAGACCCTGGGGGTCTATCATAGACGGAGCACCCACTGCCGCTAGAGATGGGAGGACCTGCGCTGCTGGAGCAAGAAGACGATGGAGGCCCAGCTGGGGATGGCCGCCCAACATGGAAGGGGCACCCGTCACACCATGACCCCCCTGATGTTCTGAATCCTGGCGGTGGCATATCTGGAGTTGGATGGGTGCTTGAGGGCATCACAGCCGCCACAAGGGGGTGAGTACAGTCTCATGCTTCACAAAGTGTCTGGGTGGGGGATGTGGGCTGTGGGCTCACATAGGCCAGGGGGAACATGCTAGGGTAGGTCCATTGTTAGGCAGGCTCTGTGGCATTCCAACCCTAATAGTGATAGTGGCCATCTACAAACAGTCAGGATCCTGTGGGTTCCCTGTGTGCAGCAAATGGGGTTAGGCATAGTCCCCCATGGGCAGGTGATTTTCAAACGAACTGTTAGTGCATGGCCTAGTGCATAGGGCTGCTCCCTGTGTGTGGTGTCTGCCAACGGTAGTGGTGTTGCTGGCATTGACCATGTGTCTCCACTGTCTTTCCCCCACTTTTTGTTTTGTCACCCTGTCCTTGTGTGCATTAGCATCATATGGCGGAGGAGCACAGGCACCAGAGCAGGAGGGAGCTGCAACTCACATGGCCCAGGAGGGTGAATGTACAGAGTCTGAAGGCACCAGTGGGACAGAGGGTGAGGGGAGCTCCACGACGGGGACAGGAGGGGACACCAGCGACTCCTCCACTTCTGTGCCCACCGCAACAACAGATACAGCCGCCACCCCCCCTACCTTCACCGCCCTCCCAGCAGCCCCATCAACACACAAAAGTGGCTCAGGAAAACATAAGCACCACACATCCCATAGGTACTCACACAAGCACCATACTCATGCAGACACACCAACATCCACTGCCTCCACTGTGTCCCCCTCCTCCACATCCTCCACCTCCCTCCCAGTCTCGTCTCCACTCACACCTGTATGCACTACATCCTCAGCCACTACCTCCATCACCAGCATGCCCATCACCACACACCACTCATGTGCAATCACCACCCTCACTACCATTCACACATCCCCTGTGTCCTCTCCCAGTGTGTCTGTGAGCCCTCCTCCCAAAGTACACAAACGCCGGCAGACACCCACTCAACAGCCATCCACCTCAAAACAGCCTCCAACCCATGCACCTTCACCCAAACTCAGCAGACGTACACCTCCTACAACCACTACCTCTTCCTCCACTCCCAAACCCCCTCCATCATCCCATCCCAGTGTGTCTAAAAAACTTTTCCTGGCTAACATTGACCTCTTCCCTACACCTCCTCCCCCCGTTCTTCCCCTAGGGCCAGGTTGTCTAGAGCCCTGACCAGCACCTCAGCCACCAAATCCTCGTCCAGTGTGGTACCTGCAGGTCCAGGAGGATCGACGGAGGTACCCATCAGGGCTGCCAGTGTGCCACCTACTGAAGCCAAGGACCACCCTATTCCACCACCTGCCAAGGTAAAGAAGGGGCCAGCATGCAGAAGAGAAACCCGCACCACCCACCCAGTAAGGCCTCATCCAGAACCAAACAGGACAGTGCCAAGATCTCAGCAACGACTTCCAAGGTGGGGAAGGGACACAAGAGCAAAGAGAAGTCACCTCAGGGCACGGAGCATCCGGGTGAGGGGCTGGTGAACCCCCTTTCGCAAGACAGGCCAGTAACCTGTACCGCGGTGAGCACCGCCGCAACGCCCGCCACCAGCACCACCATCTGCACCGCCACCTTCTCCGCCACCTGCATGGCAGCTGACACAACTACAGTCTCCAGCATCATCCCCAGTGGGCAGCCTTCCAAGGCTGCAGGAGACGGCCTGGTGACTCCCTGCACAAGTGCAGACACCTGCACCACTAGCAGCATCTCTGCCGCAGACACCGCCGCAGCCACCGCCACCTGCCCGCGACGTGCCAAGCCAGTGCCACAACTACAGTCACCAGCATCATCCCCATTGGGCAGCCTTCTGAGGCTGCAGGAGACGGCTTGGTGACTCCCTCCACAAGTGCAGACACCTACACCACTGGCAGCATCTCCGCCGCAGCCACCGCAGCAGCCACGCCACCGCCGCAGCCACCACCACCTGCCCCATGACGTGGCCAGCCAGTGCCACTACAGCGGACATCAGCATCATCCCCAGTGGGCAGCCGTCCAACAATGCAGAGATGTCCTGGACCCTGCACACACTGCATGAGGCACCACCACCAGCACTGGCACTACAAGCAGTTTGCAGCCTAAGTCGTTCGCAAGGAGGAGTGTGGCTCAGCCTCCATGGAGTATCATGCAACCTTCACCGGAAAATCTCGTGGCTCAGACACCCAAGTGAGGGAATGGGAACTGCCACACCCCAGGTGCAGCATCACTGAGCACCAAGCCCCCTCCAGAACCAGTGGAGAAAAGCATCCGCTAACACAGTCTTTGGCAGGATGAAGCACTCTGGGCACCAAGCCCCCTCCAGAACCAGTGGAGAAAAGCATCCACTAACACATTCCTTGGCAGGATAAAGCACTCTGGGCACCAAGCCCCATCCAGAACCAGTGGAGAAAAGCATCCACTAACACAGTCCTTGGCAGGATGAAACACTCTGGGTCTAAGCCCCCTCCAGAACCAGTGGAGAAAAGCATCCACTAACACAATCCTTGGCAGGATGAAGCACTCTGGGCACAAAGCCCCCTCCAGAACCAGTGGAGAAAAGCATCCACTAACACAGTCCTTGGCAGGATGAAGCACTCTGGGCACAAAGCCCCCTTCAGAACCAGTGGAGATAGGCATCCACTTGAGAGCACTCCCCAGGACCAAGCAGTGGGCAAAGCACCCACTTGAGAGACTTGAGAGACTGTGGCTTTGCACTCCCCAGGACCAAACAGTGGGCATGGAGCCCACTCGAGGAGCAGTGGTGTCGTACCATCATCCGGGTGAGGAGCCCCCCGCCCCTACCCCCTGAGGTGCCTGTATGCCCCTGCAGTGTTCTCTCTGTTTTGAGGCAGGTGTCATGTGTGGGCTTTCCCCATGCTTTTTGGGACCACTGGTCCACGGACATTTAATGGGACAGTGTACGACTTGTGTACTTGCTGTAAATATTTGTATATACTGATGATTTAAATTTATCTTGGGCCATCTGATAGTTCCATTATTACACTCGTTAAACTAATTTCATTTAGTCCTTGCGTTCTTCCAAGGGGTGACAGGGTGTATCTGTGATGTTATTGGATATGCATGTGTGTTGTTGTGGGTGGGGAGTGGGGGTTGGGGGTTTGCATGCGTGTGTCACTCTCTTTTCCCTCCTCCCCTCCCCTGTGTGCTAGGTGCAGTACTCACCGTCGTCGACGCCGCCGTCTTTGATGTTCCTGGTAGATGAGGAGGTAAACCATCATGGGAAAGACCTGTAACTCGGGCTCCATGGCGTCCTGGTTCCTCGTTGGGTGTCGAGAGGTGAGTGGTGTCCCTTCCAAGTACTGTTTCCACTGTGCTTTTGATGGCGTTGGTACCGCCCCGGAAAAGCTGGTGGATTGGTGCCTTGTAATAGTGTAGGCGGTATATTGACTTCTGCCTGTCTGTTGGTGGTTACGGCTGCGGTGTTTGTTTCCACCGCTGTGGCGGTCGGAGTGTTAAAGTGGCTGTCTGTGTTGGCGGTTTCCACCATGGTCGTGATTCAAAAAATTTTCCGCCGGCCTGTTGGCGGTATTACCGCCGCTTTATCACCGACCGCCAGGGTTGTAATGAGGGCCTTATTCTTTTGAAAATTAATATCTTGACTTGTGTATGTTAGAATTGTGTTGTTTTGGTCTTGTTTGTTTTAGATATGTATTGCTTATTTTTCTAAACTGGAGTGGTGTCCATTTTGTAGTGTGTCAATATATTACTGTGTGTGTTGGAACAAATACTTTGCACATTGCTTCTGGGTTAGGCCTTCCTGCTTATGCCTAGCTACCAAGGGGGTGAGTGGGGTTTAACCATGTGTGTTCCTCCTTTGCTCTGACTAGAGTGAGGTTCCCTGCTTGGACAGGGGGTAATCAAAGACTCAATGCCCAACAATCATTATTGAACAATTGTATTTGCTTCAAATTGTAGCTATTTTCCCTAAGAATCAGTGATGTAACAAACTCCACTGTAGTGCGGAGGAGCCTATGAGCTCCAGGGCCCCCCTCAGCACAGCACCCTGGCCTGAGAGCCCTTGAATGAGTCCAGAGGAGCGGCCCTCGTGTACTTTGAGGGGGGATTCAAGTCTCGCTATGTCACTCCTAAGGTTCACATAAACTTTCAACACAATTATATTTACAAGAAAGTGGCGTAACATAGATGATCTGTCACTTTTCTTGAGTCCCTACGGGCACCTAACGATACCATATTGGCGCTGTATTTATGTATTTTTGATGCTATTGTGGTGCTTTGCCACACTAGCGGCAAAGCACAGGGAGGCCCATTCAATGTAATGGGTACCTCATTTGAATGCCTGCTCAGATCAGGCGTTAAAAATGATGGAAAAAAATGGTGCAGTGAAATGTTGTAAATTTCACTGTGCCATTTTTTCTGGCCCCCCTGCGCCAGAATTCCCCCTTGCATTTATTATGCCTGATGCAGGCATAATGTGGAGCAAGGGGCTGCAAAGTAGCACTATTTAGGAATTGCGCCACTTTGTAAATATGTGCAGAAGAAAAGCCACCTTAGAACTGCCTTAGCATAAAAAAAATAAGGCTATGGCAATGCTAAGGTCGTACGAGGGGCTTGCAAATATGACCCCAACTGTTTGTATGGCAAAAATGCATTTGTATATTAAACAAGACTGCACCTAATCACAATTGGTTTTAATTAGCTCAGAGCCATTGCAATCTTTGCTGAAATTAGCATTAGAAGGCCAACAAAGGTATGACCTTAACTTGTTTACTTTACATTCTTACTAATTTGCACAAATCAATCAAAAGTCAGTTTATCTCCAGATAACCAGGTTTCCTGGAAGCAGATTTAGGCCCTCATTACAAGTTTGACTGTCTTATGGCAAGACCGCCGTCGTTGCGGCTCCCACTAGACTACCAGTGTTGGTGGTATCCCACCCGCCGTATTAAGAGCCCACAATGAAGACTGCCAGAAAACAGCCACAAATCAGACACCGCCAGGACACTGGCTGGCAACAAAGATGCGGTTCTACCACCAGCAACTCCACAATGACAAAATTCTGCCCACCATATTAAGATCCGCAAATCAGCACAGAGATCTTTCCATGGCGGAAAACCAGGGAAAACCTTTGGAGGACTGACGCAGATACTTCTGTCAGAATACAACACCACATTGAACAGCTCAAAGAGCCCACACCTGACACACATCAGACACACCGACGCACAGTGTTAGACCTGACAGCCTTAGGGTGGTCACCCCTAACTTTTTGCCTGTCTCCCTCCATTTTTTGGACACTGTTTTTGCTGGTTTTAGGACTCTGCACACTTTACCACTGCTAACCAGTGCTAAAGTGCATATGCCTTCTCCCTTAAACATGATTACATTGGATCATAGCCAATTGGCTTATTTAATTTACTTATAAGTCCCTAGTAAAGTGCACTATCTATGCCCAGGGCCTGGAGATTAAATGCTACTACTGGGCCTGCAGCACTGCTTGTGCCACCCACTTAAGTAGCCCCTCAACCATGTCTTAGGCCTGCCGTTGCAAGGCCTGTGTGTGCAGTTTCACTGCCAATTCGACTTGGCATTTAAAAGTACTTGCCAAGCCTAAAACTCCCCTTTTTCTACATATGTCACCCCTAAGGTAGGCCCTAGGTAATCCATTGGCAGGGGGTGCTGTGTAGACAAAAGGCAGGACATGTACCTGTGTAGTTTACATGTCCTGGTAGCGTAAAACTCCTAAATTCATTTTGCACTGCTGTGAGGCCTGCTCTTTTCACAGGCTAACGTTAGGGCTACCCTCATATACTGTTTGAGTGGTAGATGCTGATCTGAAAGGAGTAGGAAAGTCAGATTTAGTATGACCAGAATGGTAATACAAAATCCGGCTGACTGGTGAAGTTGGAATTAATATTACTATTTTAGACATGCTACTTTTAGAAAGTGAGCATTTCTCTGCACTTAAATCCTTCTGTGCCTTACAATCCACGTCTGGCTAAGTTCAGTTGACAGCTCCCTTGTGCATTCACTCAGATAAACCCCAAACACAGGATGCTCAGCCACTCTTGCATGCATCTGCATATTGAATGGGTCTTCTTGGGCTGGGGGGATGGAGGGCCTGACACTTACATGTTAAAGGACAGTAGCCTGCCCTCACACAAAGGACTGCCACACCCCCTACTGGGACCCTGGCATACAGGATTGAACTGAAAGGGGACCTTATGCACTTCGAAGCCACTCTTTGAATTCTCCCCCACTTCAAAGGCACATTTGGGTATTTAAACAGGGCCTCTGCCCCTACTAACTCAGACACTTTCTGGAGAAGAAACCCTGAACTAGAACCTGCAAACTGCCAAGAAGAACTGCCTGGCTGCCCAAAGGACTCGAATACAAACAAAGAAGGGCTAATATGTCGGGAGTGTTTAGAGAAAAGTTGGTCCTGTGTACGGTACTCCCATCATAATACCAAAAAAACAAAAGTACACAGTTCCAGCCAATAGACTAGTACAAATGTATACAGTAAGTAGTAGAGTCTCTATTACTTACTGTATACAATTACTACATTTGTACTAGTCTATTGGCTGGAACTGTGTACTTTTGTTTTTTTGCCCAAAGGACTCACCTGACTGCTTTCTTAGGAGGACTACTGCCTTGCTGTTGCCCTGCTGCCTTGCTGCTCCCTGGCTGTGCTGAGAAGTGCTCTCCAAGGGCTTGGATAGCTTGCCTCCTGTTCCTTGAAGTCTCAGGACCAAAAAGACATCATTCCTGCAAGAAGAACTCCCTGTGCTGCAGAAATCAATGCACAGCCTGCAGAGAACGACACACAGCCTGCATCGTGGTAAGAAAATCACCACAGGCCAAACCAGAACGACGAAGCCCAACTTCGCAAGGAGAACATCGACCAACCAGTGACCCCATTTCTAACACACAGCACTATATAACACACTCCCACACAACCCACAAGCTTTTGCGACTAAAACTACAGAACGAAAGAGGAGAGCAGCCAGATCCACAAACCTAGCACCTACAGTTAAGAGGCACATATACACCACACACTCACCACACAACTGCACCACCTACCTCATATACACATCACAACTACACAGAAACACCACAACCTACCAGCACTCATAACCAAATACCCCCACCCCACCAAGCACCCTACACACACAACACCCACTCCCACCCACAACACAATCACCATCTCCGGGCAAAAGCACCTACGCTTCACTGATGAGGAGTTGAGGGTCATGGTCAAAGAAATCCTCAGGGTAGAGTAAAAATTCTTTGGAGCACAGGTACAGCAAACCTCCATTGCCAGGAAAATGGAGTTATAGCAGAGAATAGTCGACAGGGTCAACTCTGTGGGCACCCATCCACGCACAAGGGAGAACATCAGAAAGAGGTCGAACGACCTACAGGGGAAGGTGCGTTCCATGGCATCCAGGCAGAGGTGGTGGTATTGAAGACTGGTTGTGGCCCCCCCACCTCTTCCCTCAGAGTGAACATCGTGGTAAGAGAATGTCTTGGCTATCCTGCCTCCTGAGGGCCTGACTGGAATACCCAGAGGACTGGACTCTGGTGAGTAATTAACACTCCCCTGGCACTAATTTGTCCTGTCCAGCATGTTTCCCCACCACCCACACACTCCCCAATTCACTTCTTCTCCCATCACACCTCCCACCCAGTCTCCTAATGCCCCTTTCCCGCATGCCACACCACCATCCACCCCCAATGGACACACAGACTCCCTTCCAAGTGCACGGATAGCTCTGCCAAGTACAATCACTATGACTCCCACAATGCACTAGCCATCCTCATCTAAACCTGCAATGTGCATGTTACATTACATCACATCCCTTGCATGTATGACTGTTGTACTAGTTACAACAACTGCATGCTTTGACTGAGGACCACCACATGGCAATGACATCAATGCAATGGCACTACACAACACCAAACATGCCCAAATACAGACACAGCACTGTCACCAATCCCAAGGGACACTAATCAAGGCCTATTACCCTGATATGGACTAATCCTGGCCTTGAAAGTAAGAAGGTATACTCCATGCACAACAGGCACAAACAGGACATTTCATTCCCATATACGCTCCTCCTATATCGACACAATGCTGCAATGTACAGCTTTTCCCACTCACATATACCAAGCCAGAATTCCCACCAGCTAACAGGGCAAACCTGTCATGTGAACCATCACACAGGAACAGAACCCGCCCACCAAGCTAAAGTTACCAACCCTGAGTCACAACAACCCCAAGGAGCATGGTACACATGTCACAATCGACTATCCACATACAGTGTTAGCTGTGCTGCTCCTGCAAATGCCATTGCGGAAATCAAGTCAAGCCACTGTATGCATCAGACTAACATACAACCATATATATCTCCAACATTTAACCCTTTCTCACTCCATTCACAAGTTCGCCTGCCACAGCCACCACGGAGAGGTTACCAAAGACTACAAGCCCTCCTCAGGATGAAGGCCCTAATGAGGACACCGCCACTGGGTGTCTGGAGAATGACAACCTACCTGGCCCATCTGACCCCTGGTCAGTGTACCTCTCCCTGGCTCACCCTGCCCACATCAAAGCCCCTAGCATGTGCCAACAACAACTCAGCCAACCATTCTTCCCCAAATCGGTGCCCCAAGGACGTTTCAATTAATAGTGTGCCCCACAGTACAGGGAGCTGAGTCCACCCCTCACACCCAGGACAATGAAGGACCAGGTGAAACTGGGAGTTGGCACACTGTGCCAGGGGCACAGGCACATGGGAACAGGGGACATGGGATGGAACATGTGAGGCAGAGGATGGGTCAGCAAAGGGAAGACTCTGACTAGGAAGCCATTCACAAGTTCTGGAAGCATATAAACTATCCCAGGAGAGGATGGGCCAGATCATATCCATGTTGGGGTAAAACAAGAGGCTGCAAGGGAATACCACCAGGAGGCCATGCAGCAGTGGCCTCCATTGCAGGGGTGCTCAGGGACATCAACACCACCATGTGTGCTTCCTCCAGCCACCAGCAGGCCCCTTCCACTAGCCCCATCACACCGGGCCTTTACCCTTTGTAGCAGCTAGTGGAATAGAAACCCTACCAGGGGAACCACAGGCCTCAGGCACCCCTCCCTCTGTAGCTGAATAACCCCCTGCAAACATGGACGTACACCCAGACATCCTGCTGGAGCAGATACCAAGACCAAACCCACTGCCAGGAAGTGATCCTCTCCTGATTACTCTCGTTTGTGTACCACCGAGACACCCTGTTGACTGTTCATTGGCATTACTCCATTTTCCTATGGCCTATGGACCTGTGCTACCTACAGCTGTGCCACCTACTCTGAGGACTTCATCTACCATGACCCCACTCATTACCTGTTTGCCACTCTATTTACAATAAAGACTATGGATCACAGCTACTGCACATGTGTTTTTATTTGTACAGATACACTTGTATGTTTACCTAATTATCAATGTTGGTTGGGCCACAATCCATCAGGCAGTGAAATGAACTGCAGAGGGAGGCATCCTCTGGAGCAGGGACAGCAGAATAGATATGTGCCAGGGCGGATGTAAGGGAGCCAATTGTCTTGCCACACACCAGAGTAAATCCACTTATCCCATCTTCAAAAAGACCATGACAGAGTCAACCATGAGGTTAGTAGGCGGTGTGCTACACAAACCAAATATGTAGTCCATAGTTGACGTGCCCAGTGTAGTAGGCAACTAAACAGGGCACAACAGATAACACTTCTTCATCGCCAGTCGCTGCACATACATCATAAAACACTGTAGATGGCACCTCTCATGTGTAAAACACCATTAAGTGAACAGTAATCTAAAGATACTGTAAATGAATGGCTCAAGCAATAGATAGGAGTGACATAGATGAACAGAGCACAGTCAGTCACTGGAATGACATGAGTACAGGAGAATGCAAGACACATAGCAAAAAACAGGCATGTCCATACAAGATGTGAATCTTTCTACCTGCTTAGAGTAGAAATTTTAGAGATGATACATTGCATCTCAGCACTTTATATGCAGTCAATCACCTCCCACAACACACACATAGGGGTAGGAACACATTACACCACGACTGATATTCCAAGTCAGGAGGACCATTGATACCAAAATATTTTGAAACACTAGACATGCAAATGCATGGACAACATACCTGTATGTTACTGGAAGTACTGATTGATGAGCTCAGCCCTTGAGTCAGCTGTACCTTCCTCATCTGCCTCCTCATCACTTTCAATGTCTGCATCACCAGCCACTGGTCCAGCTGCCTCCTCCTCGCAGCAAGTAAGGGTATCTAACATCTCAGAGCTAGATTATGGAGCATGCAGCAGGAAACTATGATCTGGCATGCCTCTTGGGGGGCGTAGAGCAGAGTACCTCCAGAGGCGTGCAGCACCTGAACTTGGCCTTCAAGGGTCCAAATGTCCTTTCTATTACATGCCTCGTCCTGCTGTGGACCTCATTGAAACTGAGTTCCCCTTCAGTGGCAGGGTACCTCATTGGAGTTAACAGCCAGGAAAGGTTAGGATAGCCAGAGTCACCTATGTGCACAGAGATGGGACCTGTTTCAGGTTAGGTACAGCCACAGGGAACACTGTGATCACAGGTGCCATAATAGAGACACATATCCAAATGCATACATACCACTGAGCCAAGCCCTCTCCCTCTGTAGACGTGCCATTGTGTGTGGGACATTGTTGTTCCTCAGATTGTAGGAGTCATGAACAAATCCAGGAAACTTGGATGTCACTTGGGAGATATACTGGTCTGCAAACTCACCACCTGAACATTGATGGAGTCGTCATTTTTCTGGTTCCTATACACCTGTTCATTGGCACTGGGAGGGACCAAGGCTATATGGGTGCCATCTATGGCCCCTATCACATAAGGAATGTGTCCCAAATCATAGAAGTCTGCCTTCACATAGGCCAAATCCCCTCTTTGGGGGAACCTAATGTAGCTGTCCAGGTGTTTGACAAAAGCACACAGTACATCCTCCAACACAAAACTGAACATGGGCTGTGACATCCCTGCTGCCAAGCCCACTGTAATTTGAAAGAATCCTGTAGCAAGGAAGTGTAACACCGACAGAACTTGAACTGTGGGAGGGATGGCATAGGGATTACGTATGGCAGGCAATAGATCTGGCTCCAACTGCGTACATAAATCCATGATGGTCTTAGGTTTCAGACGATAGGTCTTTCTCATATGTCTCTCCTCCAGGGTTACAAGGTCCACTAGCGGGCAGTACACTGGTACATGTCTAAATCTCATCATGACAGGGTATTTAGGATGGAGAGGAAAAATTGTACAATGTGATATGCACACCGCACATGTTAGCAAAACATATCTAAATAGCATACACCTAACACTGTATACATGCCACACACTGCTGACACATACTATTTTGGGATGCTGAAGCGGCCTGGACTCTACCCTTGATGCACATTGCTGCCAATGAACAATAGTTTCTGACTTACATCACATGTGTCATGTTCCATAAGTGGAACATTGACCTGTCCTGCACGGAGCATGTATGTAGTCATGACATAAGGCAATACGGTAACTGCACCAATCAGGCGATGAGTATCTGGACATGCTGGTCATTAAACAAGCAGCCACATGAGGTCATTGTGAACTGGGCCCTACTGCGTATTCTGCCTGAAAAAGGTGCATGGCGCAGTTATTAAACTGCATCAAGGCATGATATGTGCATAAAATGTCAGCCGCCTCTACTGCAGCACTGGACTGGTGGATGTGACCTAAGGCCATTGGCGTATGTACCTGCGCATGGCAGTAGGCCTATGTGGGACTGAGGCCAAGAGCGATCACCGCCAGCTGTGATGGTGCTGTACACGGTGGCCGTGACCGCCATTTTCTGCCTCCTTGCTTACTTGACTCCTGACACTGTAGCAAGCAAGACCTCCACGAGCTGAGCTTCTGTGAATTGTCTCTGGAGAAGTTGGTCGAAGGGGTCCTACACCTGTATGAATAGCTGTATGGGGCACCAGAGAAACAGGTGAGCCCAATGCCCAATGCCTTAGTCATGTGTGATTGGTGTGTGTGTGATGGTGAATGGAGTACGTGTACTGATCAGAGAGTACATGCATGAAGGGGGCATGGAGTTTAGGCGTGTGAACCATGAGGTGGGCATGTGTGGGCATTTGATGGGTCTGCTGTAATTAGTCCACTGCTGTTGGTAATTAGTCCACTGCTGTTGGTAATTAGTCCACTGCTGTTGGTATTATGCACATGACTTTCTCCTTCTGTCTGAGTCACCCATGCAGGTCAATGCCCATCAGAAGAAGGGGTTCTGGCATGTCATCGCCAAGCAACTGTGGACCCTGGGGGTCCATAGCCGGTGGAGCACCCATTGTCACAAGTGGTGGGAGGACCTGCCATCTGTGTAGGCAACCTGTATTTGTGACTGTGTGGCTCTCCTTTCATCACTGGGACTATGTAAATCATGTACTGTTTCTGATATAGACAGATTGTGGGGCTGGCATCACAGTTCCACCACAGAACTGGCCTTCATGGGACAGGAGTGCTGGCCTGAGAACTGACTGGCCCATAAATGTGATCTGCTGACTGTAGGGTATGTGCAATCTGGGATACTGATACATGTTGAATTGAAGAGGCCTGATAGCACAGATGTTGTATTCCTAGCAGCAATACTTGTGGGGATGTGGCCTTCCATACCATGGGTTGGTACTGATGGTAGTAAGTACCATAGGAGATCCCTGATGTGTCACCATGGTGTGTATACGGCATCTATTACAAAGCCCCAAGCTTGTACTATGCTGAATTGCTGACTGACTGCCTACATCACGTCGACACGGATAGATGGTGCAACATCAATGGCCTTTGACTCTTATAGCTTTGCTTGGTTATTGGGCTGTGCAGGCTTAGGAGGGCATGGTTGGCATCATGGGGATGAGTCTAGTAGTGCTGTCCTACTTTTGCTGTTGGTGAGGGTTGACAGACAGGTGTGAGTAGGAGTGACTTGTAATGGCATGATGTCGGTAATGTGTCTTTGCAAATGAGATTGCCTAGCCATGATATGTATTGTGACAGATATACATTTTTAGCTGTGTCAATGGGTGGTGTATGTTAACCATTTTGCCCCCTATCTCTCTCTCTCTCGATCTCTCATCGTCTGCATCAGCATTGTCTGGCGAAGGAGCAGGGGTAAAGGCGAGTGCGGAAGCAGCAGCCTACGGGACCCAGGAAGGTGGCACCACTGAGGGGCCCAGTGGGACGGAGGGCGAGAGGAGAACCACAGGGGAGAGTAGATCCAACACATCATCTTCGGAATACCTGTCCAGTGGACAAGCCCTGGCAACGGTGGACCCATCTTGGATCACCCCAGCACCATCATTATCTGCCACCCCCTCACTGCCCTCCCTGTGGCTCCCCACCCAGTTGCCTGTGCCTGCTCACATAGGAGGGTGGGCATCACCTTAGCCGCAGGCACCTCTGCCCCTGCCCCAGTCAGACCTCCTGCCCTCGGTGAGGAGGCTATTGACCTCCTGAGATCCCTCACTGTTGGGCAGTCAACCATTTTGAATGCCATACAGGGTGTCGAGAGCCATTTGCAGCAAATAAATGCATACCTGGAGGACTTTCATTCTGGTGTGGCAGCCCAACAGAGAGCATTTCAGGCTCTGGCCTCAGCACTGATGGCAGCCATTGTCCCTGTGTCTAGCCTCCCTCCTCCAATTTCCACTCCCCCGCCGCAACTGGGGCAAAGTCACCAAAGAACAACTTCTCAGCACCCTCTCCCAGAACCCACCAAATGAGCCCACCGACCCAGACACCGCGGCCTGTAACTTCAGACAATGGATCAACAACTGCGCCAACATCCTCGCCCCACTGAAGAAACCCCCCAGCAACCCCGCCAGCAAGAAAGCCTCCTGGTTCACCGACGAACTCCAGGCCTCCAAACTCGCCTGCAGGAAACTGGAAAAGAAATGGCTCCAAGAACGCACACCCGACAATCACGCAGTCCTCAAAGACGCAACCCGCCGACACCACAGCCTCATCAGGACCACCAAGAGGTCCTCCTTCAAAGACCGCCTAGACAACAACGCACACGACAGCAAAGAGCTCTTCCGCATCATGAAGGAACTATCCACCCCCAGCACCAACGTCAACGACATCCCACCCTCCCAGGAACTTTGCGACTCCCTCGCCGCCTTCTTCCACAGCAAGATCGCCGACATCCACAGCAGCTTCAACACCCCGACCGCACCCACCTCCGTCACCACCTCGTACCCTAGCATCACCAACCCCATCACCGCCTGGTCCAACGTCGACGACGACGCAACACGCAAAATCATGAACTCCATCCACTCCGGATCACCGACTGCCCCCTGCCCCCACCACATCTTCAACAAAGCCGACTCTATCATCGAGCCCCAACTCTGCAAGATCATCAACACCTCCTTCGAAACAGGCACCTTTCCAGATAGCTGGAAGCACGCAGACATCAACGCCCTCCTCAAGAAACTAAAAGCCGACCCCAAGGACCTCAAGAACTTCCGCTCCATCTCCCTTTCTCCCCTACCCAGCTAAAGTCGCAGAAAAGATAGTCAACCTTCAACTGACACGCCACATCGAAGACAACAATGTCCTCGACCTCTCACAAACCGAATTTAGACGCAACTTGGGATTCACCCTCGACTCCGCACTCTCCATGGACAGACAAGTCAGCGCCATCACCTCCCCCTGCTACAACACCCTCCGCACCCTCTGCAGGATCTACAAGTGGATGCCGACCAACACCAGGAAGACAGTGAACCATGCCCTCGTCAGCAGCAGACTGGACTACGGCAACGCACTCTATGCAGGAATCCCAGAAAAACACCTACAGCGACTCCAACGCACCCAAAACGCCTCAGCCCGACTCATCACCAACGCACCTCGCCACAACCACATCACCCCTCACCTCAAAGGACTCCACTGGCTCCCCGTCACCAAAAAGGTCACCTTCAAGCTCCTTACCCACGCACACAAAGCACTCCACAACGCCGGCCCCTCCTACCTCAACGACAGACTCAACTTCTACACCGTGACCCGCCAACTGCGATCCGCGAGCCTCGCCCTCGCCACCGTCCCCCGCATCCAACGAACCTCCTCCGGCGGCAGATCCTTCACCTACCTCGCCGCCAAGACCTGGAACATGCTCCCTACCTACCTCTGACAGACTCAAGACCTACTCGCCTTCAGAAGACTCCTCAAGACCTGGCTGTTCGAGCAGTAGTAGTTCCCCCCCCTCAGCGCCTTGGAACCCTAACGGGTAAGTAGCGTGCTCTATAAATATCTGTGATTGATTGATTGATTGATTGACTACCCAGACCCAATCTCCTCTACCTCAGCCTATCCCAAGCACACCATCAGACCAGAATGCACACACATCAACACACAAAAGTGGCTCAGGAAAACATAAGCACCACACATCCCATAGGTACTCACACAAGCACCATACTCATGCAGACACACCAACATCCACTGCCTCCACTGTGTCCCCCTCCTCCACGTCCTCCACCTCCCTCCCAGTCTCGTCTCCACTCACACCTGTATGCACTACATCCTCAGCCACTACCTCCATCAACAGCACGCCCATCACCACACACCACTCATATGCAATCACCACCCCCACTACCATTCACACATTCCCTGTGTCCTCTCCCAGTGTGTCTGTGAGCCCTCCTCCCAAAGTACACAAACGCCGGCAAACACCCACTCAACAGCCATCCACCTCACAACAGCCTCCAACCCATGCACCTTCACCCAAACTCAGTAGACGTACACCTCCTACAACCACTACCTCTTCCTCCACTCCCAAACCCCCTCCATCATCCCGTCCCAGTGTGTCCCAAAAACTTTTCCTGGCTAACATTGACCTCTTCCCTACACCTCCTCCCCCCGCTCTTCCCCTAGGGCCAGGTTGTCTAGAGCCCTGACCAGCACCTCAGCCACCAAATCCTCGTCAGGTGTGGTACCTGCAGGTCCAGGAGGATCGACGGGGATACCCATCAGGGCTGCCAGTGTGCCACCTACTGAAGCCAAGGACCACCCTATTCCACCACTTGCCAAGGTAAAGAAGGGGCCAGCATGCAGAAGAGAAAAGCCGCACCACCCACCCAGTAAGGCCTCATCCAGAACCAAAGAGGACAGTGCCAAGGTCTCAGCAACGACTTCCAAGGTGGGGAAGGGACACAAGAGCAAAGAGAACTCACCTCAGGACACAGAGCATCCGGGTGAGGGGCTGGTGTCCCCCCTTTCGCAAGACAGGCCAGTAACCTGTACCGCGGTGAGCACCGCCTCAACGCCCGCCACCTATACCACCATCTGCACCGCCACCTTCACCGCCACCTTCTCCGCCCCCTTCTCCGCCACCTGCATGGCAGCTGACACAACTACAGTCACCAGCATCATCCTCAATGGGCAGCCTTCTAAGGCTGCAGGAGACGGCCTGGTGTCTCCCTCCACAAGTGCAGACACCTGCACCACCAGCAGCATCTCCACCACAGACACCGTAGCAGCCACCGTCACCTGCCCACGACGTGCCAAGCCAGTGCCACAACTACAGTCACCAGCTTCAACCCCAGTGGGCAGCCTTCCGAGGCTGCAGGAGACAGCTTGGTGTCTCCCTCCACAAGTGCAGACACCTACACCACCGGCAGCATCACCGCTGCAGCCACCGCCGCAGCCACCGCCACAGCCACCTCCGCAGCCACCGCCACAGCCACCACCACCTGCCCCATGACGTGGCCAGCCAGTGCCACTACAGCGGACATCAGCATCATCCCCAGTGGGCAGCCGTCCAACGATGCAGGAGACGTCCTAGACCCTGCACACACTACATGAGGCACCACCACCAGCACCGGCACTACCAGCAGTTTGCAGCCTAAGTCTTCGCAAGGAGGAGTGTGGCTCTGCCTCCATGGAGTATCATGCTACCTTTACCGGAAAATCTCATGGCTCAGACACCCAGGTGAGGGAATGGGAACTGCCACACCTCAGGTGCAGCATCACTGGGCACTAAGCCCCCTCCAGAACCAGTGGAAAAAAGCATCCACTAACACAGTCCTTGACAGGATGAAGCACTCTGGGCACCAAGCCCCCTCCAGAACCAGTGGAGAAAAGCATCCACTAACACAGTCCTTGGCAGGATGAAGCACTCTGGTCACCAAGCCCCATCCAGAACCAGTGGAGAAAAGCATCCACTAACACAGTCCTTGGCAGAATGAAACACTCTCGGGCTAAGCCCCCTCCAGAACCAGTGAAGAAAAGCATCCACTAACACAATCCTTGGCAGGATGAAGCACTCTGGGCACAAAGCCCCCTCCAGAACTAGTGGAGAAAAGCATCCACTAAAACAGTCCTTGGCAGGATGAAGCACTCTGGGCTCAAAGTCCCCTTCAAAAGCAGTGGAGAAAGGCATCCACTTGAGAAACTGTGGCTTTGCACTCCCCAGGACCAAGCAGTGGGCAGTGCACCCACTTGAGAGACTTGAGTGACTGTGGCTTTGCACTCCCCAGGACCAAACAGTGGGCATGGAGCCCCCTTCAGGAGCAGTGGCGTCGTACCATCATCCGGCTGAGGAGCCCCCCCTCTCCTACCCCCTGAGGTGCCTGTTTTATTTCGACCTGATGCCCCTGCAGTGTTCTCTCAGTTTTGAGGCAGGTGTCATGTGTGGGCTTCGCCCATGCTTTTTGGGACCACTCGTCCACGGACATTTAATGGGACAGTGTACGACTTGTGTACTTGCTGTATGTATTTGTATATAATGATGATTTAAAGTTATCTTGGGCTATCTGATAGTTCCATTATTACACTCGTTAAACTCATTTCATTTGGTCCTTGCGTTCTTCCAAGGGGTGACAAGGTGTATCTGTGATGTTATTGGATGTGTGTGTGTGTTGTTGTGGGTGGGGAGTGGGTGGTGGGGGTGTTGCATGCGTGTGTCACTCTCTTTTCCCTCCTCCCCTCCCCTGTGTGCTAGGTGCAGTACTCCCCGTCGTCGACACCACCGTCTTTGATGTTCCTGGTAGATGAGGAGGTAAACCATCATGGGCAGGAGCTGTAACTCGGGCTCCATGGCGTCCTGGTTCCTCGTTGGGTGTCTAGAGGTGAGTGGTGTCCCTTCCAAGTACTGTTTCTGCTGTCTGTTGGCGGTTACGGCCGCAGTGTTTGTTTCTACCGCTGTGGCGGTCGGAGTGTTAAAGTGGCTGTCTGTGTTGGCGGTTTCCGCCATAGTCGTGATTCCATTTTTTTTCCGCCGGCCTGTTGGCGGTATTACCGCATCTTTATCACCGACCGCCAGGGTTGTAATGAGGGCCTTATTCTTTTGAAAATTCATATCTTGACTTGTGTATGTTAGAATTGTGTTGTTTTGGTCTTGTTTGATTAAGATATGTATTGCTTATTTTTCTAAACTGGAGTGGTGTCCATTTTGTAGTGTGTCACTATATTACTGTGTGTGTTGGAACAAATACTTTACACATTGCTTCTGGGTTAGGCCTTCCTGCTTGTGCCAAGCTACCAAGGGGGTGAGTGGGGTTTAACCATGTGTGTTCCTCCTTATCCCTGACTAGAGTGATGGTCCCTGCTTGGACAGGGGGTAATCAAAGACTCAATGCCCAACAATCATTATTGAACAATTGTATTTGTGTCAAATTGTAGTTATTTTCCCTAAGAATCAGTGGTGTAACAAACTCCACTGTAGGGCTGAGGAGCCTATGAGCTCCAGGGCCCCCCTCAGCACAGCATCCTGGCCTGAGAGCCCTTAAATGAGTCCGGAGGAGGGCCCCTCTGTGTACTTTGCGAGGGGGATTCAAGTCTCGCTATGTCACTCCTAAGGTTCACATAAACTTTCAACACAATTATATTTACAAGAAAGTGGCGTAACATAGATGATCTGTCACTTTTCTTGAGACTCCCCACGGGCACCTAACGATACCATAGTGGCGCTGTATTTATGTATTTTTGATGCTATTGTGGTGCTTTGCCACACTAGCGGCAAAGCACAGGGAGGCCCATTCAATGTAATGGGTACCTCATTTGAATGCCTGCTCAGATCAGGCGTTACAAATGATGGAAAAAAATGGTGCAGTGAAATGTTGTTAATTTCACTGTGCCATTTTTTCTGGCCCCCCTGCGCCAGAATTCCCCCTTGCATTCATTATGCCTGACGCAGGCATAATGTGGAGCAAGGGGCTGCAAAGTAGCACTAAGTAGGAATTGCGCCACTTTGTAAATATGGTGCTGCAGAAAAGCCACCTTAGAACCGCCTTAGCATAAAAAAAATAAGGCTATGGCAATGCTAAGGTCGTACGAGGGGCTTGCAAATATGACCCCTACTGTTTGTATGGCAAAAATGCATTTGTATATTAAACAAGACTGCACCTAATCACAATTGGTTTTAATTAGCTCAGAGCCATTGCAATCTTTGTTGAAATTAGCATTAGAAGGCCAACAAAGGTATGACCTTAACTTGTTTACTTTACATCCTTACTAATTTGCACAAATCAATCAAAAGTCAGTTTATCTCCAGATAACCAAGTTTACTGGAAGCAGATTTAGGCCCTCATTACAAGTTTGGCCGTCTTATGGCAAGACCGCCGTCGTTGCGGCTGCCACAAGACTGCCAGTGTCGGCGGTATCCCACCCGCCGTATTAAGAGCCCACAATGAAGACTGCCAGAAAAACGCCACAAATCAGACACCGCCAGGACACTGGCTGGCAACAAAGATGCGGTTCTACCACCAGCACCTCCACAAAGACAAAATTCTGCCCACCATATTACTATCCGCAAATCAGCACAGCGATCCTTCCATAGCGGAAAACCAGGGAAAACCATTGGCGGACTGACGCAGATACTCCTGTCAGAATACAACACCACATTGAACAGCTCAAAGACACCACACCTGACACACATCAGACACACCCACGCACAGTGTTAGACCTGACAGCCTTAGGGTGGTCACCCCTAACTTTTTGCCTGTCTCCCTCCATTTTTTGGACACTGTTTTTGCTGGTTTTAGCACACTTTACCACTGCTAACCAATGCTAAAGTGCATATGCCTTCTCCCTTAAACATGATTACATTGGATCATAGCCAATTGGCTTATTTAATTTACTTACAAGTCTCTAGTAAAGTGCACTATCTATGCCCAGGGCCTGTAGATTAAATGCTACTAGTGGGCCTGCAGCATTGCTTGTGTCACCCACTTAAGTAGCCCCTTAACCATGTCTTAGGCCTGCCATTGCAAGGCCTGTGTGTGCAGTTTCACTGCCAATTCGACTTGGCATTTAAAAGTACTTGCCAAGCCTAAAACTCCCCTTTTTCTACATATGTCACCCCTAAGGTAGGCCCTAGGTAATTCATAGGGCAAGGGGTGGTGTGCAGACAAAAGGCAGGACATGTACCTGTGTAGTTTACATGTCCTGGTATTGTAAAACTCCTAAATTCATTTTGCACTGCTGTGAGGCCTGCTCCTTTCACAGGCGAACGTTAGGGCTACCCTCACATACTGTTAGAGTGATAGAAGCTGATCTGAAAGGAGTAGGAAAGTCAGATTTAGTATGACCAGAATGGTAATACAAAATCCCGCTGACTGGTGAAGTTGGATTTAATATTACTATTTTAGACAGGCTACTTTTAGAAAGTGAGCATTTCTCTGCACTTAGATCCTTCTGTGCATTACAATCCATGTCTGGCTAAGTTCAGTTGAAAGCTCCCTTGTGCATTCACTCAGACAAACCCCAAACACAGGATGCTCAGCCACTCTTGCATGCATCTGCATATTGAATGGGTCTTCTTGGGCTGGGAGGATGGAGAGCCTGACACTTACATGTTAAAGGACAGTAGCCTGCCCTCTTACAAAGGACTGCCACACCCCCTACTGGGACCCTGGCAGACAGGATTGAACTGAAAGGGGACCTTGTGCACTTCTAAGCCACTCTTTGAATTCTCCCCCACTTCAAAGGCACATTTGGGTATTTAAACAGGGCCTCTGCCCCTACCAACTCAGACACTTTCTGGAGAAGAAACCCTGAACCAGAACCAGAACCTGCAAACTGCCAAGAAGAACTGCCTGGCTGCCCAAAGGACTCGAATACAAACAAAGAAGGGCTAATATGTCGGGAGTGTTTAGAGAAATGTTGGTCCTGTGTACGGTACTCCCATCATAATACCAAAAAACCAAAAGTACACAGTTCGAGCCAATAGACTAGTACAAATGTATACAGTAAGTAATAGAGTCTCTATTACTTACTGTATACATTTACTACATTTGTACTAGTCTATTGGATGGACCTGTGTACTTTAGTTTTTTTGCCCAAATGACTCATCTGACTGCTTTCTTAGAAGGACTGCTGCCTTGCTGTTGCCCTGCTGCCTTGCTGCTCTCTGGCTGTGCTGAGAAGTGCTCTCCAAGGGCTTGGATAGACCTTGCCTCCTGTTCCTTGAAGTCTCAGGACCAAAAAGACATAATTCCTGCAAGAACAAGTCCCTGTGCTGCAGAAATCAATGCACAGCCTGCAGAAAATGACACACAGCCTGCATCGTGGTAAGAAAATCACCACACGACGAACCAGAACGACGAAGCCCAACTTCGCAAACAGAACATCAACGCAGTGCCCGCATAGCCACCAGAAATTTGACAGACGTCCCACTGGAATGACGCAAAGCCAAGCCGGAACAATCTAGCCCGACTTCCTGAGAGGAATCGACACAGTGCCTGCCATGCGGTAGAAATTTCCACGCAACGCCCACCGGATCGACGCAGCCACTGTGACTTCGTCCTGCAAGCACCGGATTTCAAATCATCATTCCAGGGGCGTCTGAAAATCCTGCAACCAAAGAGGATCCAAGTCAGCGCACCGGAAATCAATGCAAAGCCCTCCCTGCATGAAAAATAAACAATGTATCGCTGTGTGCGGCCCGAGCATTTCCGTCCACTGGCCCAGCAGAAAAGTCACATCAACATTGCAGCTGGCTCATAATGGAGCCGGCGGCGATTTGCAGCGGGTGCAGCAGCCATGGTCAAAATACACTGGCGGTACACCGCCAGCCTGTTGGTGGTGTTACCACCAGTGTACCGACGATCACCAGGGTCGTAATGAGGCACTTTATATCATTTTTACAGTGATATTTCAGCATATTGCATCTTAATAGTTTTGACCTGCATCTTACCAGATGAATATTATATATTCTTCTAAACACTCTTTGGTGTATTTTTGTGGTGTTCTACTGTGTTACTGCATGATTTATCGCACAAATACTTTACACATTGCCTTCTAAGTTAAGCCTGACTGCTCAGTGCCAAGCTACCAGAGGGTGGGCACAGGATAATTTGGATTGTGTGTGACCTACTCTGACTAGAGTGAGGGTCCTTGCTTGGACAGAGGGTAACCTGACTGCCAACCAGTGACCCCATTTCTAACACACAGCACTATATAACACACTCCCACACAACCCACAAGCTTTTGCGACTAAAACTACAGAACGAAAGAGGAGAGCAGCCAGATCCACAAACCTAGCACCTACAGTTAAGAGGCACATATGTACCACACACTCACCACACAACTGTACCACCTACATCATATACATATCACAACTACACACAAACACCACAACCTACCAGCACTCATAACCAAATACCCCCACCCCACCAAGCACCCTACACACACAACACCCACTCCCACCCACAACACAATCACCATCTCCGGGCAAAAGCACCTACGCTTCACTGATGAGGAGTTGAGGGTCATGGTCAAAGAAATTCTCAGGGTAGAGTCAAAATTCTTTGGAGCACAGGTACAGCAAACCTCCATTGCCAGGAAAATGGAGTAATAGCAGAGAATAGTCGACAGGGACAACTCTGTGGGCACCTATCCACGGACAAGGGAGAACATCAGAAAGAGGTCGAACGACCTACAGGGGAAGGTGCGTTCCATGGCATCCAGGCACCAGCTGGTGGTACTGAAGACTGATGGTGGGCCCCCCACCTGTTCCCCCAGAGTGCACATCGTGGGAAGAGGATGTCTTGTCTATCCTGCATCCTGAGGGTCTGACTGGAATACCCAGAGGACTGGACTCTGGTGAGTAATTAACACTCCCCTGGCACTAATTCGTCCTGTCCAGCATGCTTCCCCACCACCCACACACTCCCCATTTCACTTCTTCTCCCATCACACCTCCCACCCAGTCTCCTAATGCCCCTTTCCTGCATGCCACACCACCATCCACCCCCAATGGACACACAGACTCCCTTCCAAGAGCACGGATAGCTCTGCCAAGTACAATCACTATGATTCCCACAATGCACTAGCCCATCCTCATCTAATCCTGCAATGTGCATGTTACATTACATCACATCCCTTGCATGTATGACTGTTGCACTAGCTACAAAAACTGCATGCTTTGACTGAGGACCACCACATGGCAATGACAGCAATGCAATGGCACTACACAATGCCAAACATGCCCAAATACAGACACAGCACTGTCACCAATCCCAAGGGCCACTAATCGAGGACCACTACCCTGATATGGACTAATCCTGGCCTTGAAAGTAAGAAGGTATACTCCATGCACAACAGGCACAGACAGGACAAACAACCTTTCATTCCCATATGCGCTCCTCCCACATCGACACCATGCTGCAATGTACAGCTTTTCCCACTCACATATACCAAGCCAGAATGCCCACCAGCTAACAGGGCAAACCTGTCATGTGAACCATCACACAGGAACAGAACCGGCCCACCAAGCTAAAGTGACCAACCCTGAGTCACAACAACCCCAAGGAGCATGGTACACATGTCACACTCGACTATCCACATACAGTGTTAGCTGTGCTGCTCCTGCAAATGACATTGCTGGAAATCAAGTCAAGCCACTGTATGCATCAGACTAACATACAACCATACATATCTCCAACATTTAACCCTTTCTCACTCCATTCACAGGTTCGCCTGACACAGCCACCACAGAGAGGTTACCAAAGACTTCCAGCCCTCCTTAGGATGAAGGCCCTAATGAGGACAATGCCACTGGATGTCTGGAGAATGACAACCTACCTGGCCCATCTGACCCCTGGTCAGTGTACCTCTCCCTGCCTCACCCTGCCCACATCAAAGCCCCCAGCCTGTGCCAACAACAACTCAGCCAACCATTTTTCCCCAAATCAGTGCCCCAAGGACGTTTCAATCAATAGTGTGCCCCACAGAACAGGGACTTGAGTCCACCCCTCACACCCAGGACAATGAAGGACCAGGTGAAACTGAGAGTGGGCACACTGTGCCAGGGGCACAGGCACATGGGGACAGGGGACATGGGATGGAACCTGTGGGGCAGAGGATGGGTCAGCCAAGGGAGGACTCTGACTAGGAAGCCATTTACAAGTTCTGGAAGCATATCAACTATCCCAGGAGAGGATGGGCCAGATCATATCCATGTTGGGGTTAAACGAAGGCTGCAAGGGAATACCACCAGGAGGCCATGCAGCAGTGGCAGCCCCTCAATGCCACTATGGCCTTCATTGCAGGGGTGCTCAGGGACATCAACACCACCATGTGTGCTTCCTCCAGCCACCAGCAGGCCCCTTCCACTAGCCCCATCACACCGGGGCCTTTACCCTTTGTGGCAGCTAGTGGAATAGAAACCCTACCAGGGGAACCACAGGCCTCAGGCCCCCCTCCCTCTGTAGCTGAATAACCCCCTGCAAACATGGACATCCACCCAGACATCCTGCTGGAGCAGATACCAAGACCAAACCCACTGCCAGGAAGTGATCCTCTCCTGATTACTCTCCTTTGTGTACCACCAAGACGCCCTGTTGACTGTTCATTGGCATTACTCAATTTTCCTATGGCCCATGGACCTGTGCTACCTACAGCTGTGCCACCTACTCTGAGGTCTTCATCTACCATGACCCCACTCATTATCTGTTTGCCACTATATTTACAATAAACACTATGGATCACAGCTACTGCATATGTGTTTTTATTTGTACAGATACAATTGTATGTTTACCTAATTATCAATGTTGGTTGGGCCACAATACATCAGGCAGTGAAATGGAATGCAGAGGGAGGCATCTTCTGGAGCAGGGACAGCAGAATAGATATGTGCCAGGGCGGATGTAAGGGAGCCAATAGTCTTGCCACAGACCAGAGTAAATCCACTTAGCCCATCTTCAAAATGACCATGACAGAGCCAACCATCAGGTTAGTAGGCGATGTGCTACACAAACCACATATGTAGTCCATAGTTGACGTGCCCAGTGTAGTAGGCAACTAAACAGGGCACAACAGATAACACTTCTTCATCGCCAGTCGCTGGACATATATCATAAAACACTGTAGATGGCACCTCTCATGTGTAAAATACCATTCAGTGAACAGTAATCTAAAGATACTGTAAATGAATGGCTCAAGCAATAGATAGGAGTGACATAGATGAACAGAGCACAGTCAGTCACTGGAATGACATGAGTACAGGAGAATGCAAGACACATAGCAAAAAACAGGCATGTCCATACGAGATGTGAATATATCTACCTGCATAGAGTCGAAATTTTAGAGATGATACATTGCACATTATATGTAGTCAGTCATCTCCCACAACACACACATAGGGGTAGGAACGCATTACACCACGACTGATATTCCAAGTCAGGAGGACCATTGATACCAAAATATTTTGAAACACTAGACATGCAAACGCATGGACAACATACCTGTATGTTACTGGAAGTACTGATTGATAAGCTCAGCCCTTGAGTCAGCTGTACCTTCCTCATCTGCCTCCTCATCACTTTCCATGTCTACATCACCAGCCACTGGTCCAGCTGCCTCCTCCTCTTCAGCTAGTAAGGGTATCTAACGTCTCAGTGCTAGATTATGGAGCATGCAGCAGGAAACTATGATCTGGCATACCTCTTGGGGGGTGTAGAGCAGAGTACCTCCAGAGGCGTGCAGCACCTGAACCTGGCCTTCAAGGGTCCAAATATCTTTTCTATTACATGCCTCGTCCTGCTGTGGACCTCATTGAAACTGAGTTCCCCTTCAGTGGCAGGGTATCTCATTGGAGTTAACAGACAGGGAAGTTTAGGATAGCCAGAGTCACCTGTGTGCACAGAGATGGGACCTGTTTCAGGATAGGTACATCCACAGGGAACATTGTGATCACAGGTGCCATAATAGAGACACATATAAAAATGCATACATACCACTGAGCCAAGCCCTCTCCCTCTGTAGACGTGCCATTGTGTGTGGGACATTGTTGTTCCTCAGAATGTAGGAGTCATGAACAAATCCAGGAAACTTGGATGTCACTTGGGAGATATACTGGTCTGCAAACTCACCACCTGAACATTGATGGAGTGGTCATTTTTCCAGTTCCTATACACCTGTTCATTGGCACTGGGAGGGACCAAGGCTATATGGGTGCCATCTATGGCCCCTATCACATGAGGAATGTGTCCCAAATCATAGAAGTCTGCCTTCACATAGGCCAAATCCCCTCTTTGGGGGAACCTAATGTAGCTGTCCAGGTGTTTGACAAAAGCACACAGTACATCCTTCAACACAAAACTGAACATGGGCTGTGCCATCCCTGCTGCCAAGCCCACTGTAATTTGAAAGAATCCTGTAGCAAGGAAGTGTAACACCAACAGAACATGAACTGTGGGAGGGATGGCGTAGAGATTACATATGGCAGGCAATAGATCTGGCTCCAACAGGGTACATAAATCCATGATGGTCTTAGGTTTCAGA
Source organism: Pleurodeles waltl (assembly GCF_031143425.1). Classification (NCBI taxonomy): domain Eukaryota; kingdom Metazoa; phylum Chordata; class Amphibia; order Caudata; family Salamandridae; genus Pleurodeles; species Pleurodeles waltl. Next base: position 745,298,902 of record NC_090437.1, read on the forward strand.
TGATAGCTCTGTATTATATGTCTCTCCTCCAGGGTTACAAGGTCCACTAGCGGGCAGTACACTGGTGCATGTCTAAATCTCATCATGACAGGGTATTTAGGATGGAGAGGAAAAATTGTATAATGTGATATGCACACCGCACGTGTTAGCAAAACATATCTAAATAGCATACACCTAACACTGTATACATGCCACACACTGCTGACACATACTATTTTGGTGCACATTGCTGCCCCTGAACAATAGTTTCTGACTTACATCACATGTGTCATGTACCATAAGTGGAACATCGACCTGTCCTGCACAGAGCACGTATGTAGTCATGACATAAGGCAATACGTTAACTGCACCAATCAGGCGATGAGTATCTGGACATGCTGGTCATTAAACAACCAGCCACATGAGGTCATTGTGAACTGGGCCCTACTGCGTATTCTGCTCGAAAAAGGTGCATGGCGCAGTTATTAAACTGCATCAAGGCATGATATGTGCATAAAATGTCAGCCGCCTCTACTGCAGCACTGGACTGGTGGATGTGACCTAAGGCCATTGGTGTATGGGGCACCAGAGAAACAGGTGAGTCCAATGCCCAATGCTTTAGTCATGTGTGATTGGGGTGTGTGTGATGGTGAATGGCATACGTGTACTGATCAGAGAGCACATGCATGAAGGGGGCATGGAGTTTAGGCGTGTGAACCATGAGGTGGGCTTGTGTGGGCATTTGATGGTTCTGCTGTAATTAGTCCACTGCTGTTGGTATGATGCCAGTGCACATGACTTTCTCCTTCTGTCTGTGTCACCCATGCAGGTCAATGCCCATCAGAAGAAAGGGTTCTGGCATGTCATCGCCAAGCAAGTGTGGACCCTGGGGGTCCATAGCCGGTGGAGCACCCATTGTCACAAGTGGTGGGAGGACCTGAGGTGCCTGACCTGGAAGACCATGGAGGCCCAGATGGGGATGTCCTCCCAATGAGGGAGGGGTGCCAATTGGACCCTGACCCACCTAATGGTCTGAATTTTGGCAGTGGCCTACCCTGACCTGGATGGGCGTTTTAAGGCAGCACAGCAGTCACAAGGGGTTGAGTAATGACTGGATACTTGGACTTGTCTAACCGTAATTGGGTTATGGGTGCCTCAATGCTGCCAAAGTGCCATTGTAGTTAATGCCACATGTGCATCAACGTATGGGATTTGGCAATAGGCAGCCTGGCAGAGTATTATATGTAGATGTATACCCATGCTTTACTGTCAGTGGATCTGCATCTCCCTGTTCCATACCTCTCCATATCTGTGAAGTGGAAATGCACTAATCACATAGGCACATGTGAGTGTCAGTAGCACCTTAAGCATTGTGAAGCAGCAGCTACAGCCATCTGCATTAGTGGCTCTGAGGTGTCAGTCCACTGCCATCTGTGTAGGCAACCTGTATATGTGACTGTGTGACTCTACTTTCATCACTGGCACTATGTAAATCATGTACTGTTTCTGATATAGACAGATTGTGGGGCTGGCATCACAGTTCCACCACAGAACTGGCCTTCATGGGACAGGAGTGCTGGCCTGAGTACTGACTGGCCCATAAATGTGATCTGCTGACTGTGGGGTATGTGCAATCTGGGATACTGATACATGTTGAATTGAAGAGGCCTGATAGCACAGATGTTGTATTCCTAGCAGCAATACTTGTGGGGATGTGGCCTTCCATACCATGGGTTGGTACTGATGGTAGTAAGTACCATAGGAGATCCCTGATGTGTCACCATGGTGTGTATATGGCATCTATTACAAAGCCCCAAGCTTGTGCTATGCTGAATTGCTGACTGACTGCCTACATCATGTCGACACCGTTAGATGGTGCCACATCATATGGCCTTTGACTCTTACAGCTTTGCTTGGTTATTGGGCTGTGCCAGCTTAGGAGGGCATGGTTGGCATCATGGGGATGAGTCTAGTAGTGCTGTCCTACTTTTGCTGTCGGTGAGGGTTGACAGACAGGTGTGAGTAGTAGTGACTTGTAATGACATGATGTCGGTAATGTGTCTTTGCAAATGAGATTGCCTAGCCATGATATGTATTGTGACAGATGTATATTCTTAGCTGTGTCAATGGGTGGTGTATGTTAACCATTTTGCCCCCATTCTCTCTCTCTCTCATCGCCTGCATCATCATTGTCTGGCGAAGGAGCAGGGGTAAAGGTGAGTGCGGAAGCAGCAGCCCACGGGACCCAGGAAGGTGGCACCACTGAGGGACCCAGTGGGACGGAGGGCGAGAGGAGTACCACAGGGGAGAGTAGATCCAACACATCGTCTTCGGAAAACCTGTCCAGTGGACAAGCCCTGGCGACAGTGGACCCATCTTGGATCACCCCAGCACCATCATTGTCTGCCACCCCCTCACTGCCCTCCCTGTGGCTCCCCACCCAGTTGCCTGTGCCCGCTTACCTAGGTGGGTGGGCATCACCTTAGCCGCAGGCACCTCTGCCCCTGCCCCAGTCAGCCCTGCTGCCCTCGGTGAGGAGGCTATTGACCCCCTGATGTCCATCTCTGGGGTCAGTCGACCATCGTGAATGCCACCCACGGACTGGCAGCTCAAGTCCTACAGAGCAATGCGTTCCTGGAAGGCATATACGGTGCCCTGGCTGGCCTTCAGAGATCCTTTGGGGCTCTAGCCTCCTCACTGACAGCAGCCAGTGTCCCTTTGTCTTCTGTCCCCCCTCCACCTACCTCTTCCCAAACCCTTCTCCTCACACCTATCCAGAGCACACATTTACACAGGCATGCTTCCACTTCAACAGACATGGTTGGAACTGACAAACACCACAAGACCCACCATCAGCATGCATGCAGACAACACCCACCTGCAGACAACACTCCCTGCACAGACTACTCCACCACCCCCTCCTTCACACACACTACGCCTGACACTCCTGCAGCCAGCACATCATCATTTGCAGATCCAGCCACCAGTCCCATCATTCCCACAGTCACTGCAATATCAGACCTTCAGACATTGACCCAGTCACCACATCTGCACTCACCACAACAACTGACACCCCCACATGCAGCACATGTACCATAACTGTAGCCACCACCCCGACAGACAGTCACCCATCCAGGATGTCATCTCCCAGCACCTCTTCCCCCCTCCTCCCAAGACACCTAAATGCCCGCACTCACCCACCCAACAGACACCCAGCACACACAAGCATTCCACGCACGCACCTGAACCCAAGACACCCTCAAAGACACATCTTACAACCATTCTCACTCCCTCCACTCCCAAATACTTTTACCATGACCGCCCCAGTGTGCCAAAGAAACATTTCCTGTATTAATTTTCCCTGTTACCTACCCCTCTCCCATCCTGTGAGACCCTGGAACACACTGTGTCCTTCCCCAAGTTCAGCCCTTCCACCTCAAAGTACTCCCCTGCCACCCCTGGTAGTGCCCATGCCCCTGCCAAAAATTCAACCCCCTCAATGCCAAGGACCCCTCTCCCAAGCCCAGACCCAAGGACACCCTGCCCGTGCCCAAACTCCAACCCAAACCCAAGGACCTCCTTCCCAAGCCCAAACCCCCCCTCCAATCCCTCCTCGCCACTGAGGTGCCTGTCTGCCCCCTTGATGCCCCTACCCTGTGGAGGTCAGTTTGCAGCCAGGAGTCAAGTTGTGGCACAGTGAGCTGCCTTATGTTCTTTTGGCACCTCAAACATTGGACTGGCCTATGGGCTATTTTGTACATAGTTGATAATTTTATTATTTTAATATTTAATACATCTGGGCCAACAATATGTTGACATCCATCGAACACTACATGTCCTACCTTTCTTTCTCCATGTCGGATTTGTGTTTGTTTTCCATAGTTTGTGTGTGTGACATGTGTGTGTGTTGGTGTGCGTGTTGTTTTTCATGCCTGCATGTGTGTGTTAGGCCCTGCCATCAGCCCTCCTGTGATGGGTATGTATTGTGTGTGGGATATGATTGTATAGTTACATGCATGTGTGTAGCTATATTGTGTATTGTTCGTGGTGTGATGTGGTGTGTGCCATTGTGTTGTTGTGTGTGCATTTGTGTGTGTGGTGAGGGCTATGTCATATGCATTGTGTGGGCATGGTGTGACATATGGTACGTTGTATGGGTGTGTGATGGTGTTGATTGGTTGTGAGTTGTCATTCTGTGTTGTTGTCAGTATGTGTTGTCATGTGTAGGTGTGCAGTGCATTAGCTTCCCAACGTGTTTGTGTAGTTGCGGTTGTGATGTTGTTGTGTGACTCAGTGGTGTTGTGTTTGTGTGTGTTAGCCGGTGGCAGTGATGTGTGTGTGCGGGGTGGTATGTTGTTGCCACGTGTGTGTTGGTCGTGGTATGTGTTTTTTTGGTATGCCTGTGTGTGGTTTGTATGTGCGTGTGTGTATGTAGCTGTGAGTGTGTGTTGCCATGGGAGTGTGGTTGCGTGTGTGTGTGTGGCCCTTGCTGGCCGTCCCGGCTGTGTGTGCTGTGTGTGCCTTTGTTCTAATGGCTTTCCCTCCAGCGTGTGCTAGGTGGGTGTACTTACGGTTGTTGTCTTTGTTGTTGTCGAGTTGTAGTGTGAGCAGGAGCAGTGGGAGGACTTCGAGTTCTGGTTCCCTGGCGGCTTCAAATGTGTCTGTGTTCCTGAAGGTGAGTGTCTCCTTTTATACAGTTGATTTCCTCCAAGGTTTTGGTTGCTGTGCGACCACTGCGGTAACCCTAGCAGTGTGCAGGCTCGTAATGTGTCCGGTGGAAACATAGTCCCCACCGGTCTGAAGGTGCGTACTGCCATCCGTGAAGGCTTAACTGCACTGGCAGTACTGGCAGTGTATTGGCTATGAACTGTTGCCAAGGCTGCCATGGTCATAATTTGGCAGTCTTCACTGCCGGGTCGCCGGCGGTACGAACGCCACCACCAACATGGCAGTCCGGGTACCACCAAGCTCATAATGAGGGCCTTAGTGTATTCCCAGTCAGAAAACTTGTAATATCAACTGCATCTAATAGCTTTTTTTTTTAACACATGTACCTTCGCAGGGGCCACCCCCAGGTTACATGGGGGCCTGATTCCCTGATCCACATCACTCATGATAGACAGCTCCTCATCTTATGAGAAACTTAGACAGGCAAAATGATTTTTGTTAGAGCAGTGCTTCCCAAACTTTTGACCCCCACTTTATCTGTATTGGAACCGAGGCCCCCCTCACTGAATCATTATTGGAATCCGGGGACCCCTTCAATGAGTCATTACTGAAAGCTCGATAATATCTGTTAATATTATTACATTTTCTAAGCAGTCACGGACCCCCTGAGGAGGCTTCAAGGACCCCAAGGGGTCACCAGACCACAGGATGGGGAACCACTGTGTTAGAGTATTCCTTACCTTCCCTCCTATTATTATTGCCGTGAATTGTCAACATTAGATTTCATCTATTAAAACCCACCGACTGTTTTGTCCAGCCCATTCTCATTTTCTAATTCCCACCTTATTGATTTACCACTCAAACTAGCATGGTTATTTAGAAAAATATTCTCATAGGGTTGCTCAACTTCTTCCATATATACAATGCTTAAACCAAACCTATTTAAATTGTTCTCCGTGTCCAGGATCAGATTTGCCACTAACTAGGAGCAAAACTCTGCCTTAGTAACTTCTCTAACATTCTTGCATTAGAGCAAATACTGCCTAATATTAAACATTTTTGGAGCGTAAGCAACAGATTACATCTGTGCAAGGGGTTACATTTTTTACCCCCTTCCTCCTCTTACTATATCAAAATATAAATACAGATTTTAGCCTTCATTGATATGTAAGTAGAAGATGTGTTCCCTTTACTTTCTTAGATAACTTTTATTGCATGATTTCTGTAAATAAGTAATTCCTTGCTCTCCACCTACATCTTGCTTTCTGGATTTTGCCCAAGTTTTTCTTGGTCCCGGGGCTAGATTTTCTGGCTTTGTGTCTACAGTAACAATGATATTTTTTAAGGCAAGAAATCTAGGAATGTTAATGTTAATAGGGTATGTGAATGTTTAATAAGCTAGATTTGGACTACATTACCCACAATCCTGTATAATAAACGCTTTGAAATGCAGATATGTATTTAAAAACAATGTCATATCAACTTCATTTGACTCAAGATATTGTTCAGGTGTTACGTCAAAATTAGCGTACTTAATTATTTGTTACCTCTAATTGTTAAAGTTAAAGATAAGCACCAGTTTAAAAATTAGTATATATCGAATTTGAGAAAATACTAAACAAATAACCTTGGGTATCTGATGCAGGGATGGAAATATCAATAGTAGATACTCCACAGGTGGATTTAATCATCTCTTCCATTGGGAGGAGAGGTGGTTCCTTACTCTTTCCTCCATTAGTAGTTGCAGCCTCCTTCTACTTGGTAAGGGAGCGCAGTTCATACAAACTCTTGCATATTTCTTCCACTGATCTTTTTGTCACTCCAACAGCATTACTTCTGCCCTGAATCCTCATTCATGTTTGTGTGTTTGTGTACATCCCCCTACCTAAAATATCAGTCAGCTCTGGGGAATGGGGAGGTGGGGCACACACCATCAGCACTAATTGATTTCATCGGCCCTGGTAGATGGGGTCCCTGGCACCTATAAGAAGCTCGAAGAGAATGGGCAACTGTCCCCTCCCCAGAATAAATAATTGTGCTACCTCCCTGACTCTGACCCACCCTGGGAACTTAGTTGTAAAATGGGAAGAGCCCACTCTTTTTTTAGCTGGGGCCACAGATACTCCACCAATGTGCAGACCCTTTTTTAAAACAAAATATGTTTTTTGGTCCCTTTGGAACACCCACACTGGGCATTGGGAAAAAGGGTATACCCACCCCGACACCCACATTACCAAAATTGTTGGGAGCTGCAGGGGAGCCCAAACATCTCTGTGGCCCCGGCCAACTCTCTAGCCTTCTTCTAAACTGGGTGCTGGTGAGAGCCAGTTTTCTTTTTTTGCAAAAATTGGTGTCCCAGACCCCACCCTGAGCACACACATTGCCAAAATCATTGGGGGCCCCAAGGTGAGCACACCAAGGCCCATTTGGCAACTGCCGGCTCCCCAGCCAATAGTGTTGCAGGAGATGGCCTTTCCTTAAAAAATGGGTGTGCAACTGAGACACGCACAAGTTGTTATCCGTTGGGCACAGTGGGAGAGCCTTATGCCCCCCACAGCACCAGCCAGCTCCCCGACCAGCACCAATAGTGGTGCTGGTGGGAGCCGTGTCACTTACTTTGCTCCCACCCAGGTGGGAGCAGCATTTTCCACTGCTCCCGCTCAGACAGGAGCAAAGTCATGCTGTCTGCCTGGGAGAGTGTGGACAGGGTATGCTCCCAGTCTCCTGGGTTGTTAGAAATGGGGTATCTAGTTGGCAGTCACTTTACATCCTGTCCAAGTAGAAACTATAATTCTAGTCAGGGTAAGGGAGTCACACACCTAAGATAACCCGTGCTCACCCCCTTGTTAGCTTGGCTCAAGCAGTCAGGCTTACCTCAGGGGCAATGTGTAAAGTGTTTGAACACACACAGTAACACAGTGAAAACACCACAAAAGTACTCCACACCAGTTTAGAAAAATAACCAGTATTTATCTGAGTAAAACAAGACCAAAATGGTAAAAGTCCAATATACACAAGAAAAGATTTACATTTTTAAAGTTAAAAGTCTTAATACATACCAATCAATGGATGCGTTGTTTTAGCACAAAGTACCTGCTATGCATCAAACATAAAGCCGCAGGAGAGGTGATGCATCAGAAAAGCAAGCGATGTATCGATTTTTTACTCTCAAGTGAGGTCTTCCCTGCCAGGTAGGTGGTGCGTAGATTTTTTCCCCGCAGGACAACGATGCATCGATTTCTGTCCATGCAGCCTTGGTTCCTTGCTCTGATGTTAAAGATTTGATGCCCAGGGATGATGCATGGAAAATCCACACGCATGGCAATGAGGGATCCGTGCTGAAGCAGGCCATATGTTGGCTTCACCGGCGGTGCATCGATTTTTCAGCCCTGGTGCAGGCGCTGCATCACTTTTTCTGCTGCAATATCCACAGTGCGTGGATTTTTCTTAAGATCACCAGCATCCACTTCCAAGGGGAGAGGGACTGTATTTGACACCACTTGACAAGTCAGGCAGAAGAGCCCAGCTACTGGAAGATGAAGTCTTTAATGTCCGTAAAGACTTCACAACAGGAGGCAAGATCAGTTCAAACCCTTGGAGAACCTTGGAAAGCTTGATGTGGGAAGCAAAATCCAGTCCTTTCACTCCCAGGGTAGAAGTATCAGCAACAGGTCAGCACAGCAAAGCAACAGTCAGAGTGGCAGGTCCTCATCAAGCATCCAGCTCTTCACAATGGCAGAATAGCCTCAGTCCAGAAGTGGTCTGAAGTTGTGGGGTCAGCAGTCCAATCGTTTTACTCATTTCTGCCTCTGAAGTAAGCAAACTTCAAAGGAACGTCTTTGGAGTGCACAAGACCCACATTCCTCTCCTTGTCCTAGGCCGGGAGAAACTCCAGGGGGTTGGAGACTGGTTTGTGTAAGGACAGTCACAGCCCTAGTCAGGTGCAAGTGTCAGCTACCCCTTTCACTCTAGCCAAGGAAGAGCCATCAGGATATGTTGGACACACCTCAGCTCTCTTTGTGTGACTGTCTACAGTGAATTCACAAATAGCACAACCACCAGCCTGAAGAAGAGGTGTATTTCACAGCCAGGCAGAGGTATAGAATGGTTAAGAGAGAAAAAGCCTACTTTCTAAAAGTGGCATTTTCAAACATACAATCCAAAAGCAAACTTCATTTAAAGATGTATTTTCAAATTGTGAGTTCAGAGATTGCAAACTCCACATCTGTATCTGCTCCCAATAGGAAACTGCACTTAAAAGATATTTCAAGGCAATCCCCATGTTACCCTATGGGAGAGCTAGGTCTTGCAATAGTGAAAACCCAATTTAGCAGTATTTCACTATCAGGACATGTATAACACACCAGTACATGCCCTACCTCTTAAATACACTGCACCCTGCCCGTGGGGCTGCCTTGGACCTATCTTAGGGGTGACCTACACATAGTAAAAGGGAAGGTTTGGGCCTGGCAAGTGGGTCCACTTGCCAGGTCGAACTGGCAATACAAAACTGCACACACAGACACTGCAGTGGCAGGTCTGAGACATGTTTACAGGGCTACTCAGGTGGGTGGCACAATCAGTGCTGCAGGCCCACTAGTAGCATTTGATTTACAGGCCTTGGGCACCTCTAGCGCACTTTACTAGGGACTTGCTAGTAAATCAAATACACAAATCATGGATAAACCAATTACCAATCCAATTTAGACAGAGAGCACTTGCACTTTAGCACTGGCAGCAGTGGTAAAGTGCCAAGAGTTCTAAAACCAGCAAAAACAGATCAGGAAAATAGGAGGAATGAGGCAAAAAAGTCAGGAGAAACCCTTAAAAGAGGGCCATTACTAACATGGGCAGCAAACAGCAGTGTCCACCGTTCACTGGTTTGATCTGTCCTCGTGGGAATGGTCCCCCAGGCTTATCTCTGCTTGTGGAGAGGGGCCTGACACCCTCTCCGTTGTAAAAAAGCGCTGTCTCCATGACTGGGGTCGGTGGTGCTGGTGTGGTTCAGGAAGGGGGGGGCTGCATAGCTGCTTTGCCTGAAATTGAAAATGGCCCTAGGGATGGGGTCCACTGGGCCTGGTCGAGGCTTGAAGAGGGGGGAGTGTGATTTCTGTGATTTAGGGGGTCATTTTGACCCTGGTGGTACGAGACCGCCAGGGCTAAAATGACGGAAGCAACCCCAACAGGCTGGGGGATTACGACCGCGGCGGGATTACGAGTCCCCGACCGCCAGCCTTTTCTGGAGCCTGACAGGGCCCCATGCGGCTTTTCACTGTCTGCTATGCAGACAGGGAAAAGTGCGACGGGTGCAACTGCACCCGTCGCACGCCCGCAACACCGCCGGCTCCATTTGGAGCCGGCTCCCATGTTGCGGCCCAAATCCCCGCTGGGCCGGCGGGCGGAAACTCGGTCTCCGCCTGCCGGCCCAGCGGGGATGTCAAAATGGGCACCGCGGGAGTGCAGTTTTAAAAAAGTGAGTGAGCTGATTAGTCAAAAGGGACTGTTTATCCCATCAGACTCTTCGGTAGTGGCTGTAAACTCCATGGAAATGTGGCTGCAATTTTAAGGACTTAGGGGACTAGGCTCCTGTGTCCTGAATATTAGAAAAAAAAGGTACAAAGTAGCAAGGTATGGGTATCATATCCTCCTGACCCTTCTGAGGGGTTACTCAAAGCGACCCCCTCCAAGCCAAAATAAAAATAAAATTATGTTTTCATAATTTCACAGGTCCAGCGATACTCCAGTCAGACCCAGCATGGTCCTCCCATATGGTCCTGAGGGTGTAGCATGGGGTACTGCTGGATCGTGTAAGCATTCAAAAGTGAAACTTGCATTTTCCCATGGTACCTTAAATTGCTGTTTGTGTGATGAAACCACAGGAGTACCACATTAGTGTGAAAACAAAACTTACAAAATTTAACCTGTGGGTTGGGTGTCTGCTGGTGGGGGTGCTGAACCATGGGTGGCAGGTCAGCAACAGGGGGTTGGACACCTGTGGGTGGTTTGGCACAGGCTCTGTGGCAAACCTCCCAATGCCCCACTCACAGGGGGTTGAGTGCTAGGCCTGGCTGCAGGTGCCAGGAACCATTAGAGATGATGAGCTTCTCTGCAACATAAGTGGGGGCTGAGGGCTGTGATGGCTTTCAGTCTATGCCATCTCTATTATTTGTAGTTCCTTAAAGCACAACACAGTCATGTTGGGTCTCCGTTTTTCCTTGTGAGTTTCAATTGATCACTGTTTATTGGTTTTGGTCCTATGATATCTGAAGCATGGTAGGTATGCACTTTTAGATCTGTATTTTTGTGTGTCGGTTCTAGCTGTAAAACTTGTACAGAGGCATGGGTGCTTGACCCACCAAGTGTAGGGGGGAGTGTTTGAAACATTTTAGCACTCCATCCATCATCCTTTTGTTTTGCTAAAGCTGTCCTAAGTGGGGAGGGTATGCCCAGACATGGGTCACATGCTCACTGTGCCCTGGATTCAAACTAGCCTGGCTGATGAAGGGTGATACCCTGAAACCGGTCCCAGGATGATTGTTTCTGGTCCAGGCAAGACCTGGCCTGGCAATTCGGGCTGGGCTGTTCCCATTGGGATCAGGGTCAAGACTGATTTGCATATGGCTGGGTCCAAACTTGGGTGGCATGGTAAGCAAAAGAACGATGGATTAAACCCAGATCTGTGAAAAGTTTCAGCACTCTGTCCATCATTGTTTTGTGTTGCTAACGTTGCCCGAAGTGGGGAGGGTATGCCCAGGTTTGGGTCCCGTGCTCACTGTACCACTAGATTCAAGCTAGCCTGGCTGTTGAAGGGTGATACCCTGAAACCGGTCCCAGGATGCTTGTTTCCGGGCCAGGGAGGAACTGGCCTGGCAGTTTGGGCTTGACTGTTCACATTGGGAACAGGGTCAGGACTGATTCGCATATGGCTGGGTCCAAACTGGGGTGGCATGGTGAGCAAAATAAGTGATTGATTAAACCCAGATCTGTGACTACAAGTGTAGCAGTACTCAGTGACTTGTCTTTTTTTGTAAGATAGCAACCCTTTCACTTTGTCAGAGCCAGACAGTACCTTATGGTGACTGCTTCTGAGGATAGATTTGTCTTTGTTTCCTGTTGCTGGCGATCAGAATACTTGATCTTCACCTCTCCTGCCTCACTCCGGTGCAGGAGATGAGTGAGTGGTCTGGGCCTCCATGAGCAAGGAGCAGGCAATGCTTGGACTGGTCTTGCAACGCAGAAAGCAGGAGACTCTGGTCAGTCATCACCCGGCCAGCTCACAGATATTACTCAAATAGTGACCAGCAAACCCACAGTGTAAATTGTCTTTACTTGAATAGTGAAATGATGTGCTTACATGGTATGCCTGATAAAGGGTCAGATTTACTAAAAAGTGGTGCAGCGCTGGGTTGCGCCAAACTTTTGCAGCACTGCATCACTTTAGAAATGCAGGGATGCACCGTATTTACTAAAATATGCAGCAACCCTGTGTTTTCCCATGCGCCAGCGCTTAAGTTACCTGCCGGTGCCAATGCAGGCATCCTTGCACCATAGTGCAAGGGTGTTTGCATTGAGGGGATTCATTGTTTATGTGCAGGAAGGTGTCCCTTCCTGCTCATAAACAATCTCCAATGGTGGGTTTGTAATTCTATGTGTGCTGCATAATGCAGCACACATAGAAGTACCAAATTGTCATTTTAGAATGATTGTTTATGTGGAGGAAGGTACCCCTTCCTGCACATTAACAATCATTCATGACCTTTTGCTTTTTCTATGTGTGCTGCAGAATGCATGTGTGCTGCACAATGCAGCACACGTGGAAAAAGCAAAAACGAGAAGAAATACAAGTTTTCCTCCTCATTGCGCCATGCTAATATCACCCTTGGGGTGGGGTTAGCTTTTGGTGCTGCCACGGATTTACTCCTACTTGTAAATTTGGGGCTGCATCTAAAGCAATTGCTGTTGCAGTGGAATGCCCACAGCAACAGCCGTTGCACGCCCCTCTGATGCAGAAAACTGCATCAGCGTGGCCAGTATTTACAAGGTGGCATTATGCCTCGCGCCGCCTTGTAAATGTGACGGACTGAACAGCTCTACTGGAGCATCAATTTGCTCTAGGGCCTTGTAAATCTGGCCCATTATGTATAGCAGCAGGCACTGCAGTAGTCGCGTAGTAGCACTTAAGAAAAGATGACTGAAGTCATATACGTTTCTAATTCTGTGCCTTTATTGAAAGGTTCGCTCATCCCTCTGACACTATCCTGCCTCCAATTACCCTTTCATTGTCTGGCCACTTCTTGTTCTTCCTCATCCGAGAAAGTGATCAATGTCCATTAAGGCTGGGTGCCTTCCAATCCCCAATCCCTTTAACAAGCCATCGCTTCTTATCTAAAGAGCTAGATGTCTGCCATTCCATGAAATCCTTTCATCTGCCAGGGCACCTATTTCTGTAAAGACTTGTGAGAGTGTTAAGTAGGGTTTGAGTAGTAAGGCTGAAACCTGCTGATGAGATGCATATAAGGGTGAGCTCCAGCATCATCATTGACTCATACCTGAGCATAAACAACCAAAACATAACCTTTAGAGAAAACAAACAGCATGTGTTAATTACTTAGTGGCAGCGAAAGGCGCACAACATTCCTACATAAATGCTTACATGAATATGTGTACTGTGCACATACTTAAATGCATAAGCATTTTTTTTAGCAAAACGTACACCTCCGAATTGATCATTTCCTGTAGATTCTACAAATTATCCCTTCAGACCACTGCATTTCATTCAAATGTTCAAGTGGGCTCAGCACTTATATAAAATGGAGGCACTGCAATAACTTTCAAAAACTGAGAGCTGCGCAACAATAAGTGATATATTTTCAGGGGCAGTGGGAATGGTGACGTGTTTTCACCTACTAAGATGCATTGGGGTTTCTGACCCACGGGCATTTGGGTGACAATTGTCCTGCCTGCTGAGGTACCTGTACTTGTTTAAGGTACTGCGTTTTCTGCATGTGTCTTGACTAATTTATTTTTACCAATGGTCCTGGTAAAGGGTGCAGTATGTAGCATAAATAAATTACATGTTTGTGTGCGTGTGTGCAAGTATGTTTACATGGTAAAAGGGAGGTGTGACGCCAGGCAGCACACGCTGTAGAGCCGGCCCTTACCGACAGGCACCCTACTTTCTGAATGTTGTGAACTCCAGCATCTTCAAGCATTTTATTTCATGTTTTTTTTTTTCTTTTCAGATTCGATTTAAAATGAAGCCTATGTCATAAATTGCAGCACCATTAAACTTCGAATTGTACATTTCTTCAGTCTCTAACCTGCTGGATTATTTAAAGTGATGAATCGTTTACCTGTCACCAAGCTCCCCACAGGGGCTGCCTTTTTGTGCTTCCAACACGTTTCACATTTTTATTTGAATGAGGTCCAGCTATCAAATGTGGCTGCATTTGGTTATCTGGCAGCATGTCTGCAGCTGAGACATATAAATGGTTTTAAATAAACACATTTCACTTGATTTTGACGTGTGGGCCTAGCAATAAAAATAGAATAAAGCAGCCACAAGTGTATTGTGATCCATGTTACCTGTGAAGTTGAGAAATGTGTTTTTCTAACTTCAAAGTACCTTATAAAATGAGTGGGCCCTTAACTCACTTTTTGGCTTTGTATAAAAGTGGATGGTTTAATATATTTTCTTTTATATAAATGGAGTCTGAAATGTCTATGTTCTATAAATACTCTTGATATATGAAGTGAATTTTTAATTTTATTAGGCAACTTCATTGCAAACTGAGCTGAGAGGTGGAATTATATTTTCTTTCATGCATCGCTCAGTAGCCTCTGCCAATGTCTCAAATGAGACAAAAACAAGTGCTCATAACAATAATTGCTACAATGCACGCATCCTCGCTCATCAGTCGTTTTCACGAGATCCGACAAGTGGCTTTTCTAAAATATTTATTTCAACGAGATTATGACAGAATTCCACTTAGCCTTTTAAAAATTAAAAACGTGGCAGGGGTCTCTTAGTTTTCTTAAGAAAATTTAATATGAGGTCACCAATACATAAATGAAATCAACAGTAGCAGCAAAGCGTACATCACAGAAAGAGCAATTCAAGGGATAAATTTATGTCAGGAGCACCTTTCCCAGGGGTGTAAAGCACCCCCCCTGCAGCTCCGATCCCATGAGGCGCAGGGGACCTCGAACTCTTTTGGGGCCCCATTCAGACCAAGACCAATCAATTCCTGTGACATATAGGAGACTTAGTGACCTCTCTAGATATTCTGCCCCATCCTTTTGTGTTACGCCGTTGGCTCCTCCCAGTAGCGGCCTGCAGGTTTAAACTACGGTGGGGCACCATGGCATCAAACTCACCATATTTGTGCCCGCCCTTCCTCGGTGCACTTCTCCTGCACGTCCACAAGCAGGAGTGAAAAGGCTTCCTTCATGCTCAGAGGAATGGGATTCCAATCAATCCTGGACCTGCTCTCATGCTGTTTTCACCAAGAGAGCAGCTCCTCGATTGGTGGGAGCAGGCTAACCCATCCCTCATTTTGAAGCAGGGGGCCTGTGCCAGCAATTCCCCAGCTCTTTGACAGCCCTGGGATTGCTAGGTTTACAATGCACCTGTCAGGCTGGCAGTATCTAGACAGCCAGCTGTAGCTAGACAGCCAGCCAACCTGACATGCGCACTGAAAGGGGCAGCAGTCATCCTGCAGTTGTGGGATGCAGCCCCGCCCATTTCCTCAGGATCACGCTGTGCACAGCGTGAGGGCAAAATAAAATGACATTATCATGCCATTTTATTTATTTGTGTTTGCCTGCTTTGCTCACAGCAGGCAGGGTGACACTCCTCAGCTCTTTAGGAGGAACTGTCCCTGGGTCTTCCTACTTCCCAGTGGATGAAATGTTACTGAGTTCCTTGTGAGCAACCATTCACCACGGCCGGATGCATTATTAAATTTAAACAATCATGAAGAATTGCAAACGTTAGCATATGCAGAATGTGGACAGTTTATAGAACAGGGGCCCTATTTACAAGTGGTTTGCGCCACTAGTGCATTACTTTTTTGATGCACCAATGGGGCAGGTTGCAGGCCCATATCTGCAAGACCGCATAAATTCATTTTGCGTGGCCCTACATGGCCTTAGAAATATGGAGTAAGCCAAAGCAGTTAAAATTGCAGAGTCGCCTTACTTTGCATCAAAGAGGTGTTTCATGTGTGTTGCTGTGGGTGTTCCCATGCAACACACATGGATTTTGATACATTCTCAGATTTACAAGGATTTGCAAAGCTGAGACTGCACAAAAAAAGCTAATGCCTCCCCAAGTGAGGCGTAAGTGAGAATTAACAAGGAGAAATACCTTTCTTTCTCCTCGTATTTACCTTTTTCTGTGTGTGCTGTATTCTCCTCTCATGATTATTTTTGTGCAGGAAGATGTCCCTTCCTGTTCAAAAACAATCATCCCTGCATTGTTGCGCCAGATCCTTTATGTACTGCGTTAAATTTACTAATCCCATATTGCATAGACAGAGAACGGCTACAATTTCAAAGAAAACATTGGCAAAGCTAATAGTTCACAAATATAGAATTCTGAGCTAATGGCTCTGCCAATGCTTGTTTCCCAATTTTGCAACTAAGCACCCAGATAGATACAGGAATACAGTGCAGCCCCGCACTAGCGCCAGTATGCTTCCTTTGGAACAGCTGTATTGCGCGGTATACATTTTTCATTCATTCAGCGTCTATAGAGAGACACACAGTCGAGTGATTCTAAAAATGTATAGGGGTAATCAGTTGGGACACACAGATCAAACTGATTTTATATACAAAGAAGTAACACTTGACCAAGATGCAAATCTCATAAAATGCCCAGCACATTATTATGAACATTGTAGCATTCTTTCCTGGCAATACCCATTCTGTATACATCTTTAGGCACATTGATGCCCATGACAGATTTCCCAATGGCGAGATAGAAGATGCATATTCAATAACTCATTTGCACCCACACTTACTTGAAAAAAATCACAAGGTATGCCTATGGAGACACACCTAACTACTGTCACCTTAAGCAAATAAGAGATATTCTATAAGCACACAGCAATGAATACTCCATGCGCCCATGGCACACTGCGTGAGAAAGAAACTATACAACCCATGCCATTTTTTTGTTCAAACATTTTTTTGCTATTTTTATATGTATAGACAAATAACAAAAAAAGAAAAAAATACACAACAGAAATAATCAGAGGACAAAATGAGAAAAAGGAGTATAAACACAATTGTTTTATGTGACATTTTCAATACACTAACATCCCAATAATATTGAATAGATTGTAACATGTACATACATATATGCAATCAGACTTATTATAATTCTAAAACCTGCCTGTTATAGCTGTATTCCGTGAGCCCAGTGCATTGAATCAAAATATATTGAAATCCTTTAAAATACAATGCTGAGGATATATTATTATCAATTATTAATTGATTAATTATTATCATTATTATTAAAAAATGTTGTCATAGTACATTAGAAAAGAAGAGTTGTGCATTAGGAGCCTGAGGATTGTCAAAAGCAATACGAATAGCAGTAATACTGGAGATAATGGTCGGGGAATACTAGGGACATTCATCAAGGGATCTTATAGCACAGATTTAACAAGGAGGTCGTCAAAGGTTCCTCTAAGGATGTGAGTTGGTTGCTCCTGAAGGTTTCACTTTTGAATGAAGGAAACCAGTTTCTTCCTCTTTGGTCTATCATTGATAAAACCTTTCCAGTGTTAGAGAGTAATCTTATCTGTATTACTAACTGTAATAATAGCTAAAAAATGAAGATTTAGAAGCCAGATTTTACTAGACAGCTAACTTCTTCAAAACACGCTCCCTCACACTTCCTGGGATAAGGTAATTTCCAAGCCAAGAGGGGTAAACCCTTTTTAGACTCATTGAGACCTTACCTCAGTGCTTGGTAACAAGTTGCATGATTGCATTGGCTTTACCAGGCTCGCTATAGTTCATGCCCATGTATGCATCCCACACTTTTGTTTTCTCTCTTTCTGTCACCTCAGTACATTCATTACTTCCTTGCATAGTATTGCCCTCTTGGTTGTCGGTCTGCTAACCCCTGTTTCTTGTGGAGTCTTACCTGTGTATCTAGCAGCATGCGGGGCCTTTGCTGGATTCCTAGCAGGCTCTGTGCTCCTCATTGCATAATCCACTGCTGGAACTGGTAAGCCTTGTTTAAGTTGTTATCTGTATGCTACATCCAGCTGGCATCTATTCCTTCGACCACGTGTTTTACAGCTAGTCAGATCCACTCAAGATTGATACTATCAAGGCAGAGTGGTGGCATCCCTTGCAACAGATGAATTATCTGAGTGTGCGCTCCAGTCATGGATTTGTATCCTACCACCTTGCTCTGTATCTTCCTTGCTTTGTCTGTCTGGTGTTATTAATCACTCTGTTCTCAAGTACAGTGACTAAGGACTGCAGGGGCTTCCAGCAGGTTCACAACTCCAAACCCTGACACTGGGTCACAGATCTCCAGTACCCACCCTGCACCCTAACTGATCACTCCCCACTTTGAGTGGAGTGGAACCGCACTTAGACTTTCCTACCTGAGATCATCCGGGATGCAGTTGTTAGAACAGAAAGCACTCTACCATTGCATAATTCTTTGAAATTAATTTTGGCTCAGTTGCCCGGTCCTCTACAGTCTAAGGAACATTTCAAGCTTATATCATTAGATTGTCTCTTACAAATGCAGCAGGGGTTCTTATGTCTACAAGCACAAGACTTACCAAGCTAAACATACTATGTCCATACTAGTAAAGTCATATGAAAAGAAACGACTCCTATTAACACACCTGGAAATAAATAGTATAATGTTGACAAAGTGGATATAGGACTTCAATATTTAAATAAACATGCCAAAGCACATAGATAGGAAAAGAGGAGAGACACTGTAGAACATTTGCTTGGATGCTGACACAATCTAAAACACCATTATGCCATTAGCATTAGGAGGAGGTGAATTTTTATGCAGAAATAAAGCCATCCTAGAGGAAATTGTTAACTATTACTTCGCTAACTCTAGTGAAAGACAGAAGACATGAAGTGGGCAAAGGAGAACAGGTGCAAATTCTGACAGCTGTACATAAATCCAACTCCCAAGCAAGAAAGTCTCCTGCCCAAAGTGATTTTCTCACTAGCGAACAGGAGTCTAGAATGTGTCACAGCGATCAAGAGGGACCGCCCATGGAACAACCAGACACAAACATTGTAATGTTTGTACCAGACTACAATCCAAAGGGAATTATGATACTCTTAACAGGGGTAACATCTTGCGGCTAGTTGTTTTGATCACCAATTTGGAAACTATAGGGACGACTGACCTAGTTTTAATAGAATTCACTGCGACCGGAAATCCCATGAAGAAAGAAGCAACATAGACCACCTGGAAGTCAACTAACATAGCGCAGAAAGTATTAAATAAATGTCTTGCCTTCTGGCAGCGGGGAATAAGGCTGAGGCCCTTTCACAATCCATGTTACCCCCTTCAGTTACTAACTACTGACTTACCTAGTGAACCTCTTCCTCCAACTGATAACACTTACTTCAGTACTGAAGGGCACCTTGTAGAATCCTCCCCCCTCCAAGATCTTTAATAAAGAAACAGAGAGGCATTTACAACAACAGACGCAGGATCACAGATTGAGATTGGAGGTGGCTCTTGTGTACAATAAATTGCAAACCGTGCAAGCGGTGACAGAACATGACAAACCGAACGATAAACAGGGAACCACACAAACCTGTACGATTCTGCTCATGCAAACTCATTGGGCTTTCAAGAAGAACATCTAATTTAGAATTTCTGTCCTCTCTGCAAACCTTTGACATCATCCCCTTGCAGGAGACATGGCTTGTAGAACCAGTTTATATACAGTTCATAAACTATTTTGTGCCAGCCAGTGAAGAAGTCAAATTTGGCCACTCAAGGGGAGTCCTAACCGTTTACACTTCTGCAACAATCATAGACTCATGCAGAACATTACACATAAAATTGCTGGCAATAAACATGGTCCAAATTATAATCAGTTGCGGACAAGCCAAGACTCAGGCCACATTCATTAATGTCTACATACATCCTATAGGCAGGCAAAACACATCCAGATTGTTAGTGGAAGAGATCTTAAGGCTCCAGCAAGAGGAACAAATCACAGAATTTGTAATTTCAGGGGACTTCAATCTCCACCTCTTAGGGTCCTCCGCTGGAGATTAATGTTAATCAACGCAGTATCTACTCTTGGACTGTTAGACCTGACATCCTTGCCGTGGTCTCCCCTAACTTTATGCCTCTACTTCCAGGCTGTTGCTGTGTGCTGGGCTCTGTTTTTGCAGTTTTTGTCACTCTGCGCTCTTTACCACTGCTGACCATTGCTAAAGTGCAGGTCCTCCCTGTGTGAAATTGTATGTGTTTTTCCATAATTGGCATATTTGATTTACTAGTAAGTCCCTCGTAAATTGCACTGGAGGTGCCCAGGGCCTGTAAATCAAATGCTACTAGTGGGCCTGCAACACAGATTTTGCCTTCCACATGAGCAGCCCTGTAAACAGGGCTCAGACCAGCCACTGCAGTGTCTGTATGTGCAGTTTTTAAACTGCCAATTAGACCTCCAAACCTTCCTTTTTTTGTACATGTAAGGCACCCCTAAAATAGGCCCTAGCTAGCCCCGTGGGCAGGATGCAGTGTCTGTTAAAAGTGGGACATGTACTGATGTGTTTTACATGTTTTAACAGTGAAATACTGCCAAATTCAGTTTTCACTGTTGCAAGGCCTATCTCCCTCATAGGTTAACATGAGGGCTGCCTTTAAATATCTCTGAAGTGCAGTTTCCCTTTGAGAGCAGATAGAGATGCGGAGTTTCGGGTCTCTGAACTCACAATTTAAAAATACATCTTGTGGTAAAGTTGGCTTCTAGAATGTTAGTTTGGAAATGCCACTTTTAGAAAGTAGGCAATTTCTTGATTTAACCATTCTGTGACTCTGCCTGTTTGTGGATTCCCTCACTGGGTCAGACTGACAGGTGGGCTGTTTGTGCATCTCCTCTAGACAATGACACAAAAGGAGCTGGGATGTAGCCTGCATATCCTGATACATCTGGGCTAGAGTGGAGGAAAGAGTGGTCACTTACACCTGAAAGGGCTGTGCCTGCCCTCACAAAATACAGTCTCCAACCCCCTGGTGTGTTTCTGGGGCCAAGCCTGGGCAAAGCAGGATCTTGTGGACAACAGAGTCTTTCCTTTCGAATGTGGCAACTTCAAAGGCAAAAAGGGGTATAAGTAGTGGACACAAAACCCCAGACTTTAGATTTCTTCAAGATTTGCTTCTGGTACCAAGATGAACCTTTGCCAGGGTGCAGAGCTGAAGAGCTGAGGAGAAGTGCTGCCCCTGCCTGTGACTGTGCTTTGTTGGGCTTGGTGCAGTTGCTGCTTCTGCTGTGAGAGGGGACAAAGACTGAACTTTGTGGTATATTCCTGCTTGAGAAGAATCTCCAAGGGCTTGGACTGAACTTGTTCCCTGTTCTGAAGTCTCAGGGCCATCAAAGACTCCCTCTGCCAGCACCTGGACTCTCTGCTGAGACTCCTACCCTGTCAAGTGGTGTCTAATCCAGTCCCTGGGCCCTTGAAAGGAGAAGATGGTGGAAAATCAAGGAGATCCAAGGAAACCGACTTCGAAAGACTCCGGTCTGACACCGCTGCCAAATCCTGTGATGCTGCTGTGCAACCGAAGCTGTGGTCCTCCCTGGTGCATGACGACCCCGCAGGCACGATGGTGCTGCAGCCTCACTGAAGTCTGCAACTCCGTGGAAGTCACTGCACCACATCGTGACCGCCGGATACCGACTCCTCTGGAAGTGCACAGATACAGCATTTCGCACCGATGCAGCCTTACCTTTACTGCTCCACAGCCAGGACCCGATGCCTCTTTGTGACTCCTTCACTCTGCAGCGCCGGAACCAACGCCACCTCGGATCCAGCGACGCTGTGATCCCAGACTCTGTGCTGGCTTGTTTTCTGATTTGCACAAGGTACTTTACCTGGGTGTCCGTGTAACTCCATGACTGGCGCCATTTGCGTCGGATTGTTGGGATCGACTCCGTCACGATCCCATGATATCACCTAATCAAAGCATTTGTGTTTCTAAGCGCTATATTGAAGTTTAATCTTTAGAAATTCATAACTTTGCCTCTGTATATTGGATTTTCGTCATTTTGGTATTGTTTTGCTCAAACAAATATTGCCTATTGTTCTAACCTGTTTTTGAGTCATTTTGTAGAATTTCTACTGTATTACTGTGTGTATTGGTACAATTACTTTACACAATGTCTCTGGGTTAAGTCTCTACGCTCGTGCCAAGATACCAAGGGGATGATTGAGGTTAACTGGGTGTGTTTCTCCTTTGCCCTGACTAGAGCAAGGGTCCTTGCTTGGACAGGGGGTAACCTGACTGCCAACCAAAGTCCTCATTTCTAACAGGGACATGCCCACACAGGGCGAAAATGGAAATGGTAAACTGAGTAAAATTGTAATGCAGATTCTGGGCTACTTGGAGTACTTAAGTATGCTTGCATTAAATGGGTGCTTTGCTGGAAACAAACCGCCAGAAGCCACATACCACTCAAACTCAGCCAGCTCCACAATAGATTTCACTTTTGTCACTTTGTCATTAATATCCTATAAATTCTAATTTCAAATAGATGGCATGAGGGACAGTGGCAATCTCCCACAGGAGGTGACCTTTCAGGTAGCTAGCAGAGCACTCAATTAGTCTATGGAAGCACCTGGGTTGATATACACCATCAACAACAAAAATATTTTTCTCTGGCCATTAGTGGTCTGTCAGATTTTGAAAAAGTGATGCTATAACAACACCTTATAATCTATAATAATGCCCTACTTACTTGGGAGTGTTTCACAAAGGTGCTGGCTGAAAACTTTGCTACTCCAGTGTAGGAAAGTACCATTTTGTCTGGCATGTTACCCCCATTTTTACATGTATGCCAGTTTGGCTTTGCCTGTCTCACTGGGATCCTGCTAGCCATGACCCCAGTGCTCATAGTTTGTGGGCTGAATGTGTATACCTGTGTAGTGACTAACTGTGTCACTGAGGCTCTGCTAATCAGAACCTCAGTGCTTATGCTCTCTCTGCCTTTAAATTTGTCACTATAGGCTAGTGACCACTTTTACCAATTTCAATTGGCACACTGGAACACCCTTATAATTCCCTAGTATATGGTACCTAGGTTTCCAGGGTATTGGGGTCCCAGGGGATCCCTATGGGCTGCAGCATTTCTTTTGCCACCCATAGGGAGCTCAGACAAACCCTCACACAGGACTGCGACACTCAGAAAATTCATGCAGCACGCTCATAGGTAACACACTATCCCTAAGAAAACCTGTTTATCACCATGTAAAGTAATGGAATAGATATTTCAAATATCAAGAATGGTGTGCAACCACACCGAGGCCCCTGCTGCATAGAGAGCCCTATAGGCGAAGCAAAGCCCTGGAATTAAACAGAAATAGGTGGTGCACCGCGAGTTGTAAATAAACAGTCCAATCCTTCAGTAGTAGGGACGAGTCAGATCATCCGTTAGTAAATTT
Organism: Pleurodeles waltl; assembly: GCF_031143425.1. Classification (NCBI taxonomy): domain Eukaryota; kingdom Metazoa; phylum Chordata; class Amphibia; order Caudata; family Salamandridae; genus Pleurodeles; species Pleurodeles waltl. Next base: position 745,322,227 of record NC_090437.1, read on the forward strand.
TAATTCCACACTATTGTCGTATTCATGTCGCAGCACATAATGCAAACATAAGAAAGCCAACGCGTTTCGCCCATCAACTAAAGTGGGCTTCTTCAGGGCTGCAATACAATATAGAACAGAAACATATGTCATATAGGAAAGGTAGTCATTTTGTATAACCAATCATGATAATACGCTATGTACCAGCACCATGAAAGTCACCATTAGTAACTCAGTGCGATGTGCTAGACGTGCATAAAGAAGTACATGCGTGGTGCCATATCTGTGACAAAGAAAATAAGTGGAAAAAAGCAATCCGAACCATTGTAGGGTTTAATCAAAGAAAGCATGACTAGAAAAAGTATGGATAAATCAATGCTTAATAGGTAGGGAGGCAACAGTCTTAGCCAAGTACCAATCTATTCTCAGAATCCCGAGTAGCATGAGTAAAGAGATGATAAAATAAGGTATAATATAAGTGTTGCAGGCTGAGATATACGTGGGGAAAAGATAATCAGCACCATCACCGTAAGTGAAGGGCAAATCCAAAAAGTCGTACCAAAATGATATCCAGTCAATCTTAGAAATCAGTAGTAGTCGGTGAAGAGAAAAAGACCTAATGGAAAAACGAACACAATGAGAATGATATGTGTTGAAAAGATATTAATTTAAAAAGATATCTATATATATACTCGGCACGTGGTAAATTAACCGTACAAAAATAAAAAAGAAACCCCTAAATCATACAGCCATAGCATAACGACGAGCGCAAAAATAAAATAGAAAAAAGGCAGTCTTACCAAATTTTAATTCCACACTATTGTCGTATTCATGTCGCAGCACATAATGCAAACGTAAGAAAGCCAAAAATATATATATATGTTTATAGTGAACGGTGCAAGTATATCGAGATCCACCCCAAGTAACGGAGTCAAAATGCTCGTTGTAGAACGGTCAATAAGTCCTGCAAAAAAAAGGGGGGGAAAGGACCTGAAGTAAAAACCCCATAATACGGGGGAAACACGACAAAAGTAAAAAGAAGGACCGTAGGAAAAACTCACCCGTAAACGTGTAGACACGACGTTGGAGTGTTGAAGCATAATAATACGGTCCGAGCGACCGTTGCGTCCTATAACGGTAGCGCCAGTAGGGCAGGGAAAACACCGATCCCGGTTTCTAATAAAGCAAGAAACTTCCCGCGGACGTAGCGTTTGAAAAATAAATGAAAAAGCCGGAAGTCGAGGAAAAGGGAAAAATAGAAGACGGAAACTAAGAATTGGCAGCCATTTTGGGTGTATTCGGGTCATAAAATAAAACAAAAGGAGAAGTGAATGAGCAACAAATAAGAAAACAAAAAATGGACAACGCAGTGGCGGCCATCTTGCATGTGTCGAGTATAATAACATAAATGCACAAAAGTGCCAGAACACGATACCTAAAGAGTAGAAATACAGGAAAAAAGGAAAAACATATAGAAGTATATGAAAAAATAGACTAATATGGGAGGCATAACAAAGAAAAGGGGTGACTAAAGATTGGCAAACGAAAAGTGATGATATATAACTATATGAGAGAAGAAGAAAGAAAAGTAAACTAAAATAAAATTGTGTCTCAAGGTAAGAAATGGTATAGAAAAAGACCAACTAGATATCATCAGGCACCAAAGCAATGTAAACTATAAGGCCAGACGTGACACCGTGGTGGATAGAATCAAGAAAAAGGCAGGACCTCAAGGTCCAACTTGTGAAAAGAGGACATTCGAGATAATCTGGTGGTAAGTAGCCATGTCAATGCCGCGGCCCTATTTCACAGATAATATAAATGTCCATATTGAATAAATTAATGTGTTAAAGTCACAATCGAGAATCAAAATAAGAACATCATAACAGAAGTCACATTTTTAATGACAATACGATAATTTACCTAATATAGTTCAGTATTATGGTCCCAATGTCAAATTATAAGTTTCCTTACACGGGACTGTCACTGCAGCCTGAGTGATATAACGAACACGTTATTTCACAGCCATTTTCACTGCACTTAAGTAACTTATAAGTCACCTATATGTATAACCTTCACTTGCTGAAGGTTAGGTGCAAGGTTACTAAGTGTGAGGGCAACCTTACACTAGCAAAGGTGCCCCCACATAGTTCAGGGCCATTTCCCTGGACTTTGTCAGTGCAGGGACACCATTACACACATGCACTACATATAGCTCAATACCCATGTATAGCTTCACAATGGTAACTCCGAATATGGCCACGTAACAAGATCATGGAATTGTCCCCCATTCCAAATCTGGTATTGGGGTGCCAATCCTATGCACCCCTGAGGCTCCACTATGGACCCCGGGTACTGCCAAACCATCTCTCTGGGGTTTTCTCTGCAGCTACCGCTGCTGCCACCCCACAGACAGGGTTCTGCCCTCCTTCTTCGACACATTTAGTGTTTTCTTACACTCCCACCGGCCCTCTACACACTTCACTAGCCTAGGGGTCCATTCGTGGTTCGCATTCCACTGTCTTAGTGTATGGTTTGTGTTGCCCCTAGACCTATTGCATCCTATTGTATTCTACAGTGTTTGCACTACTTTCTGACTGTTTTACGTACCGGATTTTGGTTTGTGTGTATATTTTGTGTATTTTACTTACCTCCTAAGGGAGTATATCCTCTGAGATATTTTTGGCACATTGCCACTAAAATAAAGTACCTCTATCAGCCTAAGCTGCTAGAACACTACTAATCTACTAATAAGGGATAACTGGACCTGGCACAAGGTGTAAGTACCATTAGTTCCCACTATAAGCCAGGCCAGCCTTCTACATCCAGTAAGGACTAAGGACCAAGCATGAAGCAACAGACAAGAGGGGCCTATCTCATTGGAACAAAAAAAAAAGAAAAAGTAAAGACTACAAAAAGGTCTGTAAATATAGCAATAAGAGCCCTTCATCAAAGCCCTGGTGATGCCCAGTTACAACTAACGTTGCGGAAACATAGAGCCAAACCAACAAAAAAAAAATGGATATTAAAAAGGCAGCAGGATGAAGCATTATGGGCTAAATTACTGAGCGACGTAAAGAACAGCGACAATGTGTGCTTTTTCAAAACAACAAACAAGCTGTAACACCCTAGCCATGAAGGGATCAGGTTTCATGTGTTATAGAAAACTTGGTAACATTCTTGACTGATCATTTTAACTTCCACTCGCCGTGTAACCAGTCTCTTGATGAAACAGCCCTCAGAGGGAGTAAGTCAAGGGCAGCTGACTCATCATCCACCTTGCCACAGCTAACAGAAACTCAGCCTAATAATATATCTTTGCCAAATGCTGGGGCAATCAGATGTCAAATATCAAAGGGAAGGTGCGAAGGGGACCCTGGTCCAAATGGCATTTCCCCAGCCCTGTTCAAGCATAACACAGCCTGCTTGGCAAAGAATCTCATATCTATTTTCAATCAAATTCACATTGAAGGAACCATGCCAGCGTAATGGAGGGGGTCCATATTGTCTCCTATTCTCAAGGGTGGATGATACACCATCTGCCAAAAACTACCTCCTAGTAGCACTCATTGACAATGAAGCAAAATACTTCTCAGGCATCCTATTGGAGGAGTTAACAATGTGTGCCTCAGAGAATGCCATCATCCCTTTGAATCAGACAGATTTTTTTTTAACAAATTCATACTACAACCAACACAATGGCTCTATCACTCCTGATTGATGATGTAAAAAGAATTAGGCTGCCACTGCACATTTGCTTTCTTGATTATAAGTCAGCCTTCGACCATGTCAACCAAGGGAAATTATGGTGCAATCTGGAAACTTGGAAGATCCTAAAAGCACTCCTGAACCTACTTATAATGCTACATTCCTGGCTGACTTTACACCAACACTGAATGTTAGTGACTCACACCCCCCCAAGTTAGGTGGCGTGGAACTCTCCAGCTTTCTGTATGGAGATGACTTGGTTTTAATAAGCCGCACCCAGGTGGGGCTGCAGTGCTCACTTAACATCATGCCAGAATATTCCAGAGAAAATGGCCTAGTTATTAAACTAGAAAAGACTATAAACTATGGTAATTAACAATACAAGGAGAAGGGCACCGAGCTGGTGTCTGGATGGAAAGCGGCTTGACTTAGTAGAAGAATACTAAAAAAGGAATTATACGGCCCAACTATGACGCCTCTTCTATTCTTTGAACAGTTCAAGCTCCTGCCTACGACAGCTAATGGAAGCAAAGTTATGAGAGGCAGGAATGCTAATAGCCTGAACATTGTGTCTAGAAACTACAATATGATTTTAACATTCCCAGGTACACCTCAATGGCCCAAATAATGCTGGATTTCGGCCTTCAGGGTCAAACTCTAGCAAGGCATGGAGTTTTATTAACTCCTGGAACAGAGTCAGGAAGGCAGCTCCTAACACCTTGAAAGTCCATTTATGGAAAGAGTTACAGAACAAGGGCTCTTGTGCTGCTAGACTATATCTCAAGGAGTTGCTAAGCGTAACCGGGTTAAGTAAACTCTGGGAGACCCTTACTAACCAGCTGAGCTTTAAAAATGTGGTGAACAGAACTATCAAAATGCTCTTCTAGAGGACAAGGCCATTTAGCTAAAATGGTTCATACCTGGCTTGTGTTGAATAACTACAGATTGACCACTCCTTAACCTTACCTTTACACTGGCTATAGTAACATCATAAAAGAAAGGTTCTTGAAATACTGTTTTGGTCTTCTCCTATGGCAGCTGCCTCCCACCTCAGTGGCAGCGGAATGCAGGCTCAGGTAGCTGTCGATTGTGTAATGATGGTATAGAGGACCTGCCACATTTGTAATGCAGGTAAAAAGAACTTACAATTGATCGGAGACTATTCGTAAAGGCAGCCTTTAATCGGTTAGGAATCCACACTTAAAGGTAGGTTGTACTGGCCTGTTTCACACCAACAGACCTGCAGCTGAAATGTCGTCTATTGAAGTTTCTTAAAAAGGTGTGAGAGAAATTGGCAGCAATAGTACACAGATGGGGCTGGCTGATTCTTCTTGAATCTTTCATGAATCTTTCGTTTTACTGTGCCAGTCCTGCACACTTTAACATTTTATAACTCAAGTTACTCCCCAAGTAAGAGACAAAGGGGACACCCTAATTAAGAGGCATAAGGAAGAGGTACTTTTTTAATCAACTGTTGCTGTTAGTGCCGAGGTTTGCGTGATCCTGGCATTTGATCAATAAAACGCTTGTAAGGAATTTAGCCTTGTAGTGTAACCATTTTTAATATAGCCTTTGCGCATTTGCTTGAAGCATTAGGCCTCTGTGCACTTTGTTCTAGATGCATTTTATTCAGCCTCGTACTGTTATTTATCAATAACCAGTTTCACGGTCTTGTTTTATTTTCTTCTATCACACTGTTTAGCTTACTTCAGCACCGGAGTTCTCAAACAATACATTCTTGCTCGCCCTGTGCTTCAGTCAAGGATACAGTCTGGTACATTGCCGATAGACGTGGTAGGAGTTTAGTCTTTAGGGTTCGTAGAAAGTACACATTCTTACGTAGGGACGTTTCTTAGAACACCAGCGTGTTAGTTATAAAAACACTTCCTAGTCCTAGTACACATAAGAGGGAGATTCCGACCAGGGAACCACAACTAGACGCTGACTGCCCTGTTGCAGATGCTGATCCAGATCACAGGCCTTTGCTCAGGTATGAGGGTTGATGTCCTCCCGGGGAATCTGAAAGGCAAGCTTAGAGCTTAACATGCTGTGCTCAAAATAGAACTTAGAAGAGAGAACGTAATTTGGTAACACTATGATAGTGTTATTTCTAAGTTTCACTCTCCCAGTTACTATTTCAATCCTACTGTGTTGTATGGTTCTGGTTATTGCGGCTCACGCCTTGTTATAAAAAATGCAGTCGTTTTATTAAATCAATCTGTAAAACTTAAGCTGCCTCTGTCATTTGTATATGAGACCACACTTGGTATGAGAGAACTGGTTGGGATCTGAGTGACCACGACTTCCCTGAGAAGCTCTAAGATGTCATGCGCTCGGCTGCCCAATCATCTCTTCCCTTCGGGAGAGATGAGGCACTGCTAGTTAGCCGGAACAAAACCGGGTTGAGGGTGACAAGGGTCCTTCTCCGTGGGTTAGACTTAGTCCCCCACACTGAGAACGACCCTGCTACCCAAAAATCCAGTAGTCTCATTAGGATAATGAGAGCCTACGCGACATGGCGCCCAACGTAGGGCTTGGCTCTAATATTCGGGTCCACCAGTCTCTCTCGGTCTCATATATTATAATGATCCCTCAGTTCCTTTAACGGAGACATCCGTGGCACTGAGGACTTCCACCACCGCAATATAGGTAATCCTAGATATAGCGGATGGTTGTTCAAGCTTGAACCTTAAAGGGAAAGACCCCGTTTTTGGTGTGCCTTCTCTGAACCAACGCTGTTTTTTATTTAATGGCGAATCCCCAGGTAATACAAATACCTCTTAATATGAGACAACCGCTCACAGCGCATTTGCTTGCATATGGTCTTATGAGCCAGGGGGGGTCTAGTCACATTTGTGGTGGCTGCCCATGCAGCCTATAGAGCAGAACTTTTTTACTCTTGGGTCACATTTCCAGCAGTTGATGGAAATACAAATGCATTTCATACATATACGATAGCAAACCCGCCTGGCCAAAACAGGGTGTACGCATATTTAGAGATACCTCTATCTTATCAAGAACATAATAATTGGCTTCATGGCGCCCTACCCCATACAATATTACCAGTAAGGTTAGGTCCACTGAGTAATGATGGTCCGACTTGGCCTTTATTGGCCACATATACACCACATCCTGCAGTTGCAAATATGCCGGTGGCTGAATTTGTCGTTGATATACAGACTTAGCGGCTATATATAGACGCTTAGTACAATTTGTAATGCAGACACTAAACACAAACCTAGCGCGTGCTGCCCCAGCTCAACAGCATGCAGTAGCTCCAGGTATAAACCTGGCGACTGTACACTCTATCATGGGTAAGGTACCAGCCAAACGGGAAGAGACTCCATTTTGGCTGGCGCAAAAAATTAATACGCTGGAGGCGGTATTTCCCCATACGGGACCTCAGGATAAACATAGGATATTAACAATGTGTTTACCATTTGGAATGGTTCCCACAGTGGAACATTGTAATACATGGGGCACGGTGTTTGCCGCGCTCTACACAATGGCACACGGTACACCAACATTGGCAAACCTACCGGAAGTGCTTAAACAGATTCAGGATGAATATGGGGCTGCCCCGGCCTTAGATTTGGGAATGCAACTGATGGGCAATTTTGCCACGGTTTCGTCAATAATACTAAGTAATCTTAAAGGGGAGGCAGTTGCATTAGCGGTGCGCATATGCCTCTGTGACGTCCCGCAACTAGATCAGGAGCGGGAACTGCCCAAAATAAAAGCGGAAACATATTCCAGTATCGGTCGAGATAGCCTAGGGGCTAGACCACAGAAACCACAGTTTCAAGGAAAAATTAGTAAGGATAATACTAAACAGCAACCTGAGGGTAATAAGAAGTGCTGGGAAAAGAAACAACAGACACCTAAAAAAGAAAGGGGAGAATCTCCGAGAGCGGAGACCCTGCAGACTAGGTATAATCTCAGAAATAGAGATAGCTTGAAAACGCCTGATAGATATCAATACACGCCAATCTTGTTCCTTTCAGGACTCATTGGAAAAGAGAAATGAGAGAGGTGGGCGGTCAGAGCGGAGAACAGAGTATGTGAAACCAAGACAGGAATCACAACGCTCTTCAGAGGTTTCTGTCAAGAAGGAAGAGAAACCGATACAACAAAAAGAACAGTTTAAAAAGAAAAAGGTGGCAGCAGTCTCTATTAGACATGCCACACAGGAAGAGAGTTCTCTTGAAGAACATAGGGGCATATTTATACTCCGTTTGCGCCGAATTTTCATCGTTTTTTTCGACGCAAATTCGGCGCAAAACTAACGCCATATTTATACTTTGGCGTTAGACGCGTCTAGCGCCAAAGTATGAGGAAAGAGCGTCATTTTTTTGCGTGAACGCCTTCCTTGCGTTAATGAGATGCAAGGTAGGCGTTCCCGTCTAAAAAAATTACTGCGACGCAAATGCGTCGTATTTATACTCCCGGGCAAAAATCACGCCCGGGAGTAGGCGGGGCAAAAAACCCCGCATTTGCGCCGGATTTTAGCGCCTGGGTCAGGGCAGGCGTTAAGGGACCTGTGGGCTCAAAATGAGCCCACAGCTGCCCTCCCATGCCCCCAGGGACCCCCCCTGCCACCCTTGCCCACCCCAGGAGGACACCCAAGGATGGAGGGACCCATCCCAGGGACATTCAGGTAAGTTCAGGTAAGTATAATTTTGTAATTTTTTCATTTTTTTTTTTGGCATAGGGGGGCCTGATTTGTGCCCCCCTACATGCCTCAATGCCCAATGACCATGCCCAGGGGACATAAGTCCCCTGGGCATGGCCATTGGGCAAGGGGGCATGACTCCTGTCTTTACTAAGACAGGAGTCATGTAAATGGCGTCTGGGCGTCGTTAAAAATGGCGCAAATCGGGTGGAGGCGATTTTTTGGCGTCAACCTGACTTGCACCATTTTAAGACGCCCTAACGCCATTTTCCCCAATGCCGGCGCTGCCTGGTGTACGTGTTTTTCTTCCACGCACACCAGGCAGCGCCGGTCTGTTAGCGCCGGCTAACGCCATTCAATAAATACGGCGCCCGCATGGTGCTTCAGAATGGCGTTAGCCGGCGCAAAACTTTTTGACGCTAAACTGCGTTAGCGCAGTTTAGCGTCAAAAAGTATAAATACGGGCCAAAACGTGGGCACTAGCACTGGAGGTGAAAGCAACTGATGACTTCATACAAGTTGAAACAGCAGTTATGCGTGTCTCTGATCCCAATAGGGTATATACAGTGACTTTACAATTGGAAGGAGACATTGAACGCACTATAAACGCAATCTTTTGGGATTGTGTAGTCAAGATATATGACATTTTGCTGGCTGAACAGGATTGGCCGCCTGACTTTGTTCGCACATGCCCAGTGGGGGAGGAGGTTATTAAACCTTCGTTCTCACCACTTGTTCCAGCGGAATCATATAGCATCAAATGGGCTCTAGCACAAGTACCTGCCTTATATAGAAATCACATAGGGTGGCATAGGGGTTCTCCATATCATGTAATTCCGATTAAAGGCGAACCTCAGCCACAACCGCAATATCCAATAAAACATGAAGCAAGGGCACAGGTGAAAGAAATACTTAAACAATTGGAGTACCAGGGAGTAATTGAACCCTGTGTCTCACCAATGAATAATCCCTTATTCCCTGTAGCTAAACTGAACCATTCATATAGAATAGTCTTAGACTACAGACATTTGAACGGACATACCCGTACATATGCTATACAAAATTCACATAGCGCGGCACTAATGAACAACATTGTGTGGAAAAAGTAAAAAACAACTTTAGAATGGTTTCTTCTGCCAGAATATAGCACCCGAAAGTAAGGACCTTACAAGTTTTAGTGCATTAGGCTCCCAGAAAAAATTCTGTAGTTTGCCTCAGGGGTATAAGAATAGCCCAGGACTGTTTGCGGCTTGTGTGACTGAAATATTGCACGAGTTGGACCCTGAAGCATTGTCATATGTAGATGATATATATCTCACAGATGACGACTTACTACAACATTTAAGACGAGTAGCCCGCATTGTTGTACGGTTTGCCAAAATTGGCTACAAATTTTACTTCAAAAAGTCAAAAATTGCCTTCCTCAGCGTCATATTCCTGGGATATGAGCTGTCAAACGAAGGTAAGAGCCTAGCGCCACAATATTTAAAGAAATGTGCACAATTGCAACCTCCTAATGCGATTAAGAAACTACAATCATTGTTGGGATTTCTAAATTTTGGCAGAACACACATTCCTGATTATGCTACACGCATAAAACCATTATACAAATTAATATGTCCTGATTTTTCAAGCAAATTTTGGACGATTGAGCATACACATACTCTTCGAGAGTTGCAAGCAGATCTTCTAGCTGCAAAACATCTACATACACGGGACAATAAGACACATTTGGTCATCTGGGTAATAGCTGGGGCCATTGGGTTTACGTATGTCACATTTAATGAAGGTGAGACAGTCCCGATTGGATACAAGTCCCACTTGTATTCGGCTGCTGAACAACGATTCACACCAACAGAGAAAATTCTCACTGCTGTACAGATGGCTGTTATTAAAGAACGACCTCTTGCCCAGGGTAAACGCATTATAGTCGTTTCCCAATTCCAGCCCTAGAGGCTGTTACAAAAGCGAGTGTTCCTAATGCAAAAGCACTACACCCGCGATGGATACAATGGGCTACGTCTTTAACAGCCACTGATGTCGATTACATTTTTGACCCAAAGTTACAGACTCAGAAATTTCTGAAATATGAAAGTGAATATCCAGTTCCCGCTGACACGTTGCCTATTGATCACTATCAAGTAGTCATGTACACCGATGGCTCTGCGCAACCGGTGGTGGGGACAAAACACCAATATTCAGCTGCATGTGCAGTAGTGAGCGGACATATGGAGGGGGAGAAGTTCTGCCCCCAACATACTTATACACAAACATTAGGGGACTGTACGGCACAGTTGCCTGAGCTGAAAGCTCTGTTGATGGCACTAGTACATATGGATCTGACACAGTTTACAATAATTGTTTGTGATTCATATTACTGTGTCCAGTCTTTTAATTAATACCTACATTACTGGCAATTAAATGGGTTCAGAGATTCAAAGGGCAACACCATAAACCACAGACTACTGTGGGGGAAGGTAGCAGACCTGAAGGAGACGCTACCTAAGGTCCATGTTGTACATACTCTTGGACACCAGCGCGTTGGAATGCACGTTGCTGGGAATACTTTGGCTGATGAAGCCGCAAAGTCAGCAGTGGCAGTTGCCACTGTGGCCGCAGTTACTCATTTGAGTTCCAAACCAGACACAGAGATTTTGGCTGCCATAAAAGCTGCAGTTGATGGCACGCCTTATCCTAAAGGATTTCCTAATAAATATCAATACTTGATGGGAAGTATGCTGAATGCTGAGGTTAAAATCCCAGGCATAGGCGTACGCGAGATCCCCAATAAAATTGTAAGACCTCAATTGATTAATGCAGCGCATGAGGGGGTGGCATCTGCACATGCTGGCATGGCCGCCACAATTTCACTATTACAGGCCCGTTACTGGTGGCCTGGTCTCTATAAGGAGACGAAGCAGTATGTCCTTTGTTGTGACATCTGTCAACAAATTAAAGTTTCAACGGCTAAGCGCCCACCGCAGACGCCCCTCTTAATATCAAACAGACCATTACAATGTGTGTACTTGGATCATTGTGGTCCACTGACACTAGACAGTGCATACAAATATATCCTGGTGGCTGTAGATTCTTGCTCCAGATTTGTGTGGGTATGGCCACAACGCTCGGCTGATGCTCAAACTGTTATTAAAGATTTGCATGTCTTTGTCGGTACATATGCAGTTGCGGCGTTCCATTCGGACCAGGGCCCTGCTTTTGCCTCAAGGGCATTTAGGGACACCATGGCTTCATTGGGGGTCCAGCTCCAGCTCTCGTCTCCATTTCATCCCGAGGGAAATTCTGTCGTGGATCGTTTGAATCACGATTTAAAGCAATCCTTAACGGCTAGAGTCTTAGGCACGGGTCGTAGTTGGCTAACCCACCTGTATGGAGTACAGAGAGCACTGAATAACTTGCCTAGAAGGTCCCTGGGGGTCGTACTTCATATAAGTGCCTGTTCGGAACACGAATGTTTGTTCCGGATCTAGATGGTCCTGGTGTGGAAGCGGCAAAACGCCTTTTGACATAAATGATCGTGTCACTGTTTTGCAGGAATTACAACAGTTCCGTCAAAGATAACTCTTCTAAGAGTGCTGCCACCACAGGAATTAAGGATGTGCCAGTAACGCCTACTGGTTGGATTCCCAGAGTTGGGGATCTTGTGTGTGAAAAGTCACAGTGAAAAAATAATTTGGCCCTTCTTATCGAGCACCAGTCCCTGTGTTGGGGATACACAGAACAAGAATTGTTATTTTACCACCGTTGCCAGGTGCCAAAGAAAATCGCTTTGTCTCCATCGACAATGTCAAGTTACAACATGTGGCAGATTCTGCAAAGCAGACCAAGAGGTACGTCCAGTAGTTCCCGAATCCCTCTCACTACTGGGGAAGATGTTCCGCTCCAAGTGATTTACACCAACACTGTTGCCTCTCCGAGCTTGGGGAGGGTGGAAGATAATCTTGCGATAGTTCCACTGACAACGAATAATTTGGAAACATTTGATCGAGTCACAATGACTGCTGATGTTGCGGGTGGTGTTATCTGCAGTGTACCACCGCGAGAAACACCTACTCCTCCATTCAATACGGCGGCACCTTTTGCAAGAACTGCCTCTGGGTACTTTGCCAACAACGACGATGGTCTTTCGACTCAGTTGCCTCTTCAACACCTGACCCAAGTCCACGTAAGCTGATTTATTGGCTTAAAGATACGTATTTTGTTTTTCCTTGGAACTATCTGTGGCTCTTACTGACTATGATAGCATTTTTTCTGTGGATAGGGTTTGTCGTCACCTTTTTTCTGATAATACATGGTCATTTTCTTCCTGAGAGATCAGCGGTTGAACAGGTGGAGGAGGTGTTGAAGCCACATTTTTCATCACATAATGTTCGAAGAGACTTGTCCTTTGTGAACATTTCTGCAGTACCAATTCCTGATGGGATTGTGTGGGATAAAGTGATGTTTGATATATACGGTCCCACTGAGATAATTCAAATACCGTACGTTCCAAAGTTATCCATGAATGATATTGTAATACCAGGCATTGCATCTGATGACTGGGACGTGAAGACAGTTGATACCATGATGACTGAGTTGCAATATTATACTGTCTATGAGAATGAAGATATTTACCAGTTTAAAGACAATTATGGTGGCATGTTTTGTTATAATTATTATGGGCACCACTTTATACATAAAGCCAGTAGTCCAAAGACAATATTTGACTACACGCAATGGGAGCATTGCCCGACTCCCCCGCGAGGGAGTTCTAAAACATATTCTGACAAATTTGCGCATTTTTCTGGGCATCATCAAATGAATGTTAAGTCATATTATTTTAAGTTAACTCTGTATAAAGATAAGCAAATGTTGTTGACTAATACGAAATTCATATACTCAGATTCTTTTGTTTCCCAACTGTCAATTGAAGGCTATGAATATTGGTCAAAAAATGTTGATTTGAAAAGTGTTTGAGGAACGAAACATTGGCAGACACAGGGTAGAGAAACATTGTTTAGAGCATGTCTCATTCCTGTCCAGATGATTTTTTTAAATGAAACTGTGCAACAGACTAGCTGTTTGGGCTTAGCAACGATTAGAGAATTGAATATGCCTGGTATACCTGTCCCTACCAAAATGAAGGATTGGCAGAAATATATCAATGCCACCTTTAGTGAACTTTCAGACTGGGTCCAGAATGGTACATTTAACACTTCATTGTCACGTCCGGGCGGGTGGTTATTGTGGCCCATAGACAGCAATGGGTGTCATCAACGTTTTGTCACCTCCTCGGTGGGTTTCAGGACGAGTAGGGCAGACCTTCGCTACATATCACCTGAACATGCTGAAATTATTACTACATATAGCGTGGGAAAATTGTGTCAACAATGGTTAAAGTCATCTACGCTAGATGCAGTTAAGACACATCTCACTCTCCTGTCTAACAGCACTGACTTGCAAGATTTTTTGTCAGGCACGAAGACACCACGTAGGAAATGTTTTTTGTACGAAGTGCACAATGAAATATGGAAACTTTCCCAACAAGAGGCTGCGGCCCGATTAAGGCAGATAGATCAGGAAAATTTGAAAAAGACATTATCTGTTGTAGATAATGGAATTCACACCTTGTCCGACCAAATATATACCCGCCACTAAATTAAGGGAGGTAGCAGATATCTGGCCTCACATTGCTACTTCCAAGGTGAATTTCCACAAGTTAAGTAGACTAAAGGCTCTATTGTTCCAAAAGCATGTGGCCCTTACATCTGCACGCGAGACCTACGCACTTCAGGTGGCAAGGTCATCAGCAGAAATACAGTCCCTGTTAAATACCAACTTTCTGAGCCACTTTGGTGAACTCGTGGGACGTATATTTGATGCGTCCAGCACATTTTTTTAAAGCCGTGGGTGTTGGTTTTGTTCACACCTTCTCTTCCATATTTGGTTTAATACCTTCGGCTATTCATTCAATTTTCGGAAGCATTTTTGGGGGATTTCCGATCACTTTGGCTTTATTAGCTGGCATTTTGCTGTTGCTGTGGTTTTTCCGCAATGGCTGTCCCGCCGCAACAAGGACAAATGTGGGCGCTCCCATCAGCGCAGCTGTGTCGTGAACGCATGATGCAGCACTTCAGAGCAACACTCCTGGGACATTTGGAGTGTGACTGGTCTCTGTCATTCAGACCGGTTTTGGATTGTGTGCAGCCCGTGTTTCGGTGCAGTTGATGCTCTTTTGAACATGCACTAGACATCTGTCTCTCACAGCAACGCCCCCCAGTGGTTGATGCTGATCTGTTGATGTTCCCGATGAGGGCTCATTCCCAGACATGTGTGCTGCGGCTGCGTTTGCTTCATGAGGCTGATTACGAGAAACCCTTCCAGGAGGAAGTTAATATTAACTCGTTCACAAGCCCTACAAGGGATGCCGCCTTGGATGATTCTGAGGCTTTGGAACACACCTGCTCCTTAATAGTTTTTGGCGTGGATTTTCCGGTCTTGTCCTCTGCAGAAGTGGAGAGCCTCCTGCTTTCAATTACCACCGTTTGAATTGGATTTGATCTAAATTGACACTGTTACATGAATTTGGCTCTTAGCCGCATGCTTATTTTTAAATTTGGGATTATTGTGCTTTGGTGTCCTCTTGAATTGTTGAAATTATATAACGTTTAGTTATAGTAGTTTTTTTTTTAACATAGGGCATATTTTTTAAACTTCGATTAGAACCACTTTCTACCGACAAGGGGAGGGTGTAGTGTAGGCATTTTGAATATTTTGAATATAGCCTTTGCGCATTTGCTTGAAGCATTAGGCCTCTTTGCACTTTGTTCTAGATGCATTTTATTCAGCCTCGTACTGTTATTTTTCAATAACCAGTTTCATGGTCTTGTTTTATTTTCTTCTATCACACTGTTTAGCTTACTTCAGCACCGGAGTTCTCAAACAATCCATTCTTGCTCGCTCTGTGCTTCAGTCAAGGATACAGTCTGGTGCATTGCCGATAGACGTGGTAGGAGTTTAGTCTTTAGGGTTCATAGAAAGTACACATTCTTACGTAGGGACGTTTCTTAGAACACCGGTGTGTTAGTTATAAAAACACTTCCTAGTCCTAGTACACGTAAGAGGGAGATTCCGACCAGGGAACCACAACTAGACGCTGACTGCCCTGTTGCAGATGCTGATCCAGATCACAGGCCTTTGCTCAGCTATGAGGATTGATGTCCTCCCGGGAAATCTGAAAGGCAGGCTTAGAGCTTAACATGCTGTGCTCAAAATAGAACTTAGAAGAGGGAACGTAATTTGGTAACACTATAATAGCGTTATTTCTAAGTTTCAATCTCATGGTTCTGGTTATTGCGGCTCAAGCCTTGTCATCTAAAATGCAGTCATTTTATTAAATGAATCTGTAAAACTTAAACTGCCTCTGTCATTTGTATATGAGACCACACTTGGTATGAGAGAACTGGTTGGGATCTGAGTGACCACGACTTCCCTGAGAAGCTATAAGATGTCATGCGCTCGGCTGCCCAATCATCCCTTCCCTTTGGGAGAGATGAGGCACTGCTAGTTAGCCGGAACAAAACCGGGTTGAGGGTGACAAGGGTCCTTCTCCGTGGGTTAGACTTAGTCCCCCACACTGAGAATGACCCTGCTACCCAAAGATCCAGTAGTCTCATTAGGATAATGAGAGCCTACTCGACAGTCTCAGTGTGTGTGTTTTAATATTCATTTTTGCCCATTATATATGAATCAATAGCTGTTATATCTACCTGACTATCACTATTGGCATTTATTTTGAACTTTTTGCAAATCTCTAGTACAATCTTCGAAACACAAGCACTTCACTTGAATGCAAAAGCAAAGACTTTACGTTTTTTCAGTTATTGCAAATCTCTCTCCCCTATTTTCTGCGCCCTTGCACAGTCCCCTATCCAGTTTTCTGGAACGGAATTTTTACAGTAATGGTGATCGAAAATTTCAGCTTTTCTGCAATTGCGCCACAATAACATATGGAATTTTCACTAGTTATGTCATTTTATATGTTTTAACGGATTGCAATGGTTTTAATTAACTATTCAATAATAAATAAACTTGAAACAATCAAGTTGGTATGTGAGAATTAAAATGTTATAAATCTAAACAGTATCAACTGTATCTACTAGTTAATTTTTTTATATCAATCATATTTCATGTTTTTAGTTTTAATATTTTAATGATGAGCAATTATTTATTAATGTGTTATTTGGGTTTTACCACTGATCCAATCTATTATATGGCATGTTTTAACTACTGAACATATTATCATGGGAAGGAACAAAGTCATTGTAATCCATCGACCTATGTGTATCTCTTGGCTTCTTGGAGAACTTCCTTATCCACACGTGGAATACTTATACTTCGCAGACTGAGGTCTTAATAGACCAGCTTATAATGTATTTAACTAACCACTACAACCGTTTTGTTTCTTTTTTTTCTTCTGCATGTTGTTTTGATACTTAGTTTCCTTTTTAGGGGCGAGCGCAAAGTGCTCCGTCCCCTGCAGTAATCTCTCTTTGGGCTTCTAACGACACACATGTCACGTCAGTCACTTTCATTGGTTCGAGGCTTGCCTTTTAAAATCCGCTTGCTTTCATTGGTGAAAGGCATGCATACGTCATGCTTTTTCCGGTGTTTAGCCCACCTACACAGCACCGGTAAACTACAGAAAACATACGAGGCTCTGTGTTTTCAGCATGGTTTCCGGACTACTTTATCCTTTATTTTCCACGCAGCGCGATCATGCTGGGGTTTACATAGCTCAATCGCGCTCTGTTTTTCTGTTTTCAATTTCAGCGCGATCGCACTGCATTTTACATAGCGCAACTATGCTTTGTTTTTTTCTTTTAATTTGTGTGGCAAGAAACATCTGGTTAGGAGTTTACAACACTAATAGCTCTAACTCGATCAAATGTGAGACCCGTTACTTTGCAAATGCGTGTTTATCTTTCCCACTCCTACTCTTGCCATTTGTATTAATCAAAAAGAGGTTCAAAACAATTTTGATGTTGTTTTGTATGGTATTGTATTCTTACTGAGATTTTAAAAATGTTTTAAATGTACTTTTATGATTAGAGCTCTCCGAAATAAAGTTGATAATGAGATGTTAACTACTACATGAGCACGAACACACTTAAACAAAAGAGCACTGGAATGGGTAGATGGAGAATTTAGAGACAATTGGTGTAGGAAAGATTACGACTGCCATTAACAGCTATGTTAATGGAAAGGCACCTGGTTCAGATGGGTTGATTGTCAAGTTCTACAACAAATTTAAAGAAGAACTCTTCCCTTCCCTACGAGATGTACTTAATGATTCATTATATGCCGGTACTCTAACACCCACCGCAAGAGACACATACTACCACCCACTACAAAAGACAATGAGAGAGATAATAAATGATATTAGTCGTGTCTAACCCTCTCCCTAGTTAATACGATCCTGGCCTGCTTGATGGCGAACAGGAAGACACTGTTTATGGGTCCATTGTTTTCTGCCAGTTAGGATGTATACTTTGCATATTCTTAGGAATATTTTTGCCCTCCCACATCAGAGAAGATCATAGACTGAAGCAATCTCTGTGTTTACAGATGGTGTGAGTTTTAATCAATTGGATTGGACATTCTTTGTGGAGCTACTACATAGAGTGAGTCTTGAGCCTATGTGCTTGTGATCCTGTAATATTTTAATTTCAGAGTTACTCTTTGTTAACAGATATACAGTATGTCAGGCATGTCCCCTATCCGCAATCTTATTTGCCAGCCTCCTGTCCGCTACCTTATTTGCCATGGGCACTAAGCCACTAACTTCCTGGCTTTGAGAGACACATTCTGAGAGAAGCCCGTTCTTCCCGACTAGGATACTATTGGCGTATATATTTGCAGATTAAGTCCTGTTTGTCTTCAAGCAGCGGGGGTTCAATTTAGAACATGTTGCCAGAGTAATAATCACATCTGGAGCTTTCTCCAGAATCAAGATAAACTAGGGTGAATGACAGATGTTCCCATTTACCCCAACTATTTCACATCCATTAATAGACTATGGGGGTCATTACAACCCTGGTGGACGGTGTTAAAGCGGCGGTAAGACCGCCAAGAGGCTGGCGGTCATTTTTTTTGTATTATGACCATGGCGCTTACAGCCATGGTCATCCGCCGCTTCACCGTTCCGCCCGCTAGGGCGGAGACGACCGCTGGGCTGGAGACCTGGGTCTCCAGCCCGGCGGCTGTCACAATACCGCCGCCGGTATTTCGACCCGGCTTACCGCCGTGGATTTCCAGCGGTAGGAACCGCCATGAAATCCATGGCGATAAGCCCTATCAGTGCCAGGGAATTCCTTCCCTGGCACTGATAGGGGTCTCACCCACCCCCCACCCCCATCCTGATTCCCTCCCCTACAGCCCCCACCACCCCTGCCATCCCCCAAAGGTGGCAGGGTCCCCCTCCCCACCCCGACCCCCATTATCACATAACTCACACACACACGACACACGCAGGCACCACCAACACACATACACGCACACACACCAACATACATGTCTACATCCACACACTCAGTCAGACATGCACACCCGTATACAGACATACACGCACACATCCATACAGACATACATACAGACATACACGCACTCATTCCCAACACACGCAACACACCCGCAAGCATACACGCACTCACACCCCCCTCTACATACAAAGACGCACACCCCCATGCACCCACACAACACCTCCCCACCCCCCTTCCCTAACAGACGATCGACTTACCTTGTCCGTCGATCCTCCGGGAGGGGACGGGAGCCATGGGGGCTGCTCCGCCGACACCACACCGCCAACAGAACATCGCCGCGCCGAATCACAGGACGTGATTCGGTGGGCGGTGTTCTGTTGGCGTGGCGGTGGAGGTGGAGCAACCTCCACTTCCCCGCCGCCGGCCAGTATGGCTGTTGGCGGCTCTCCGTCATAAAAGGGGCAGAGAGCAGCCAACAGTCATAATATGCCGAGCGGCAAACCGCCATTACTGGCGGTCTTACGCACGGCGGTCCCTCAGCGGTCTTGTTAAAAGACCGCCGAGGTCGTATTTAGGGCCTATGTACTTTGCTGGACTTAGTCAAATACCAGGGAATCTATGTAAACAGATGTAGAGAGGGGGTACTTCTAAATTATGATAGTCCTTCAACAGACAAGCTTGCTTCGCAGGATTGGATCAAGATGCCTCTGTCCGTGGATGGCAGGATAGCACTAAACAAGATCTGATATTACCCAGGTTTTGGAATCTATTTACCAACATACCAATCCTATTAAGCAAAGCTTTTTTTGCTCGGTTGAACTCACAGCTCTCCTTACTTAGCTGTTGTGTTGGCCAACCCAGACTGCGATTTCAGATAATAACAGTACACTTCGATTTGCTAAGGGGAGTGGGGGTGTTAACGTCCCTGCATTGGAGAAATATATTTATGCAACACAAGGTTAGTTGGCTATTTCCAGGTTCCTTCAGGAGGGCTAGATACCCCATATACTAACTGAAAAAATCAGATGGAGATAGGCTCCTTTTCAACTATACTGATGCACCGATATACTACCAAAACCAGCCACTCTTATGCGAACAGCGAACAGTCCACTGTACACAATGGGTGATATGGACTTTGGGACGGACACCAGAACACATGCACCTATATTCACTGGCCGTGGCCATGAGAAACAACCCATTATTGACCCCAAAACTAAAGAAGTCTGCGATAGATAGCACAACTTGGGGAGGGAGGCAGAGCTGACACACATGGGGCATTTGTTCTGCAATAGAACATTTATTTCATTAGAGCAGTTCGGGCGGGGGCACACAAGAGCGTTAGACACGCTAGCATAATACAGGCTTCGCCAAACAATATAAGTGAGTTTTGACTACATACTTTCCCCCTGAGCCTCTGGGCTTTGCTTCCTTTATTTAGTCAAATGACACACACATCAACCCTGGAATATGATGTATATGAAGACTCCTTGCTGTACTGTTGTAAGCAGCCAACGTTACTGCTAAATAGTTCAAATTCGTAAAGGAAATGTACTATATATACTCTGAAGTCCCTTCATAATTTTATCCCAGAGAGCAGCCCAGCCTGTATGAGATGCAGTGGCAGCTACTACTCAGCTGGGGTGATGCGGCAAGGGGGTATAAAAAAAATAAAATAAAAAAAAAACATTTACCTTTTCCATCAGAGTTTCTCCTTCATCCTCTTCTCTTCTCTGACTCTTGGAAGCACACAGGCTCTGAGACTCCCCGAAGCCAATCACGATGCTGCTGTCACCAGCACGACACCAGCATCATGATTTGTGTGAGCAGCCCGGTTCGGCACTCAGACAGGGAGTGGGAGCCTAGGCACTTCCTCCACCTGGCCGTGCAATACAGCCGGGTTGGGAAATGCTAAGAGCGCATGACCATTTGGCCAGCCCAACACAGCCGGCCAAACAGTCATGAGCACTTATGGTGCATTCCAATCACCCTCCAACCCTCCTACTGCGCAGACCAGCCCTGCCCCGCTGTGCCCTAATCTGGCTCTGAGGAAAAATGAAATGGTAATAACTTTGCGTTATTAGCATTTTTATTTTTCCCTTTTCTTCACTGCACAAAGCAGTGAGGCAATGCTCCCCCGCCTTGGCGAGGAGCCACCACTGATGAGATGTGCATATTCCTTTGACACCTTTTTCCTTTACCTTTACAGTGCTTTATCATAGAAGTGCAGTAGAGGGCGACAGCGGACACGCTAGCAAAGACTACCGTGAGGCCAATTGAAATATTACCAATACCAATGCTTCTGGGTTATGTAGCTAATATCTTGAAATCTGTTAGAACACTTCACTGCAGTATTGCTACTTTTGACAAATGCTAGGCAGCTATGGTGTGGGTGAGAGGCTCAGCCAAAAGTAAGGGCTGGCTCAATTAGGAAACTACGTATAATGTTGCTGATTTAACCTATACTCACCTTCAACTCAGTAGTGCTCGCCCAAAAGAAATTTGCAAATCTTTGCCCTATTTCTTGACCATTCAAGGAACGAGCACTGATCAGAGGCAATAACGAACAGCTGTTACATTGTAATCTGAGACTGATAATTGCAAAATGGAGGCAGAGAGGATGTAGTCTGTTCAAATACCAGGAGATGACCTTACTGCATTACTTTACACTGCAGCGTCGTACAAGGTTATTCATTAAAAAAATTTAGACGGGCGATGAATCCTTTACATGAAACGGAGTTGAATTGTTATGCTGTAGCATAAAAAGGTATCGCTATTTATGTCCAAATTTTGTCAAAACTGAAAAATGCAAAACTAATATTTTAAAAAGAAGAGTTATTTTAGCTGTGACAATTAATAATCTTGCCTCCTTTGCACACACAAATGTGAAAGCTTTACTGTACAACCCTGTGATCTAATGCAACACGATTACTATCTGAACCTTACTGCAGTGCAGTGTCACAGTTGATGCTCATTTAAAGGAAGCTTTGTAGACTACAGATTTAGAAAACATTGTTGCCTTCTTATTGAGGGATACAAAAAAGTGATGGGCGGGATGTATCAAATAATCTTGGTATCTAGTAATTATTCGGGCCGCATCCCAGTCCATCATTTTGTTGAGAACCATGAACTCCGACAGTACCCGGACAATGAGTCTTACGCCTAATGTGGCATCTGATGTCAGATATGTAAGTGTGTACTGCTAAGCCAATCAAATCCTTAATACAGCTACACTGTAGCGTTGCTTACAAAAGTGTTTGTATTACACTGTTAAGTTGTACCCTCCATATCTTAAAATATTTTGGGCCAGATTTAAGAAGACCCTGGCGCAGGCATAATGTGGCGCAAGGGTTTACAAAGTGACACAATGCATGCATTGCCCCACTTTGCAAATATGGCGCAGTGTTTTTTGCTAACCTAACACCACATTAGTGTAAAAAAATAGATGCTAATGTGGTGCATGGTGGCACTAGGGTCTTCTTAAATCTGGTCCAAAATATTTTAAGATATGGAGGGTACAAGATATGGAGGGTACAACTTAACAGTGTATACAGGCATAATGTATGCAAGGGGGCGATCCGGCATTAGGAGGCCCAAAAAAATGGTGAAGTGGAATCAATGAAATTCTACTGCGTCATTTCTATCATCATTTTTAACGCCTGCCCAAGGCTGGGAGAAGATGCACTTCCCAACCAGGTCTTGTTTGAGACTTGCTCTTGCGTACTATGCCTCTCTCTGCTTTTCCACATGCTGGCTCACACCCCTGTGCCCCCTGCACTTAGTAGCACAGAATGGGTAATAAGAGGGTGCCCCCCCTTGGTGTTTGATTGCCGACTCCAATTTCGCTGCCTGCAGGTGCTGATCACACCTAATATTAAATAAAAATAAATATAGTAAAAAACACAGCAATAAGGTGAAAACACAACATAAGAGAACCCCCACACCAAATTATAAAACTAGAGACAAAATTAATAAAGTCTTTGACACCAAAATGACTAAAATCCAATGAGTAGAACCAGAAATATGCAATTTTAAAGGTTTTGTCGAGCCATTGACAAGGAGCTGCGATGAGAGGTACAGCATTGGGATGCATCGCTCAGCAGTGAGTCGGTGGCCATTGACAAAGAGCTGTGATGCAAAGTCATGCTTTGTTGCAGGGGAAGCTGGTGGGGCTTGCAAAGGCTTGTGTTGTTATGCATGGGTGTCAAGGATAAGCTATATTGTGCTGGGCTGATGTTGGTGTTGGGCAGCATCAGCATCGAGAAAGTCTCCAGTGCTTAAGAGGACATGCAATTAGATACATCAGTATCAGGGGCAAGCTGTGTAGCGCTGGGCTGGAGTTGATGGTGAGCTATGATGCACTGCATCAAGATGCAGGCATGTGTGTTAGAAGCCTGTTATGTCCCTGTGGCTAGGAAAAGGGTCCAGCCAACTGGCCCTTGGACATTTACAGGAGTTATGGGTTCTGGGCTGGCTGAACTCGACAGGGCAGCCTAGAGCAGAAGAAGAGTCCTGGTGAAAGAACAGCAGGCCTTAGTAGCAAAGCAGTCCTTGGTCAGCAGTGCAGTTGTTGATCAGCAAGCAGGTCAACAGGGCAGTCCTTCCTGGCATGGATATTAGGTCCAGAAGTGAACTTAAGTGTTGAGTCTTAGGGTCCACTATTTATACCTTGTGCCAGCTTTGAAGTAGGAGAAGGTTCTGGAGGTTTCTACCCCCAGAGGTGTTAAGAATATCCTAGCTCCCTGCCCTGGCCCCTGATTGTCTGGGGGCACAAAAACCAAGTGTGAAACCCTTTGTGGATGTGCTGATACAGAGGCTTTGTGATGTGCAATTGTGGTAGTCAGAGATGGGCCAGCCTGCCAACACCTATTCCCCCATTGTCTCACTGTCAAGGAGAAATTCCAAAAGACCCACTCCTAGCTATACCTAGTCATGTGACCCAGGATACAGGCTACAGGCACCAAATGGTTGGGACAAGAAAAAAGGCCAACTTTCACAAAGTGGCATTTTCAGAAATGTGACTTAAAATCTAACTTTACCTTTACAGAGGGTTTTAAATTACAATTCTTTAAACACCAAATTTGAAATTCCTACCTGTGCCCAATTGAACATTATCACTTAGTAATGTAATAAGGTAACCCAATGCTATCCTACAGGAGAGGCAGGCCTTGCAGTAGTGCAAAACACATTTAAGAGTTTTTCAGTACCAGGAAATGTAAGTGTTAAGACATTACCAGTACATGTCCAACGTTAAAAATACAGTGCACCCTGCACTGTGTGCTGTTTACAACCCACCCTGGGGGGTTAATTATATTTATTAACAAATAATATTTAGGCCTGGAAACAGGTTTATTTTGGCAGGTCAAAATGTCAGTTTAAAACTGCACACACAGGCTGCGATGGTAGGCATGAGACATGTTTGAAAGGCTACTTCAGTGAGTGGCACAATAATTGCTGCAGGCCCACTAGTAGCATTTAATTTACAAGCTCTGATAACATGTAGTGCCACTTCACTCTGGACTTAGAAATATATTATATGTGCTGATTGGGTGTAAGCCAATTCTACCATGTTTAAAGGAGATAGCATGTGCACTTTATCACTGGATAGCAGTAGCAAAGTGTTCAGAGCCCTAAAAGACAACACAAATGGTTCAGAAAACAGGAGAGTGAAAGCAGAAGGTTTGGGGATGACCCTGCTGAGAGGGCAAAATCCAACGATAACTTTATATTGTTCTTATGAATTTACATCAGGATAAAAAGTTCCACCCGTGCAAAGTAGGGGCTGGAAAAACATGGAGTTGGATCACACAGAGATGGGTCAAATGTCCAAGCTCTATGAACACTATTAATTTGGCATGAACCGATTACAAGCTGAGAAATGCTACTGCATAAGAAAGGTGAACAGTTCTCATCATTATTCACCTCTGACTCTGACCTCTGACTCAAAGGACTCAAAAGTATTTAGAATGTGCCAATAGATATCATCCTTAGTGTGCTGAGTCTGTAAATTCAACGTTATTCCCTATTTAGTAACGTGCCTTTGGAATTTGAGGTTTTAGTGATATCCAGGGTTTGTCCTTAGTCACCCAATGGAGGTCATTTTCCTTACAATGCAGCATCTAAATAATGATTTGCGTGCCTAGTGGCGTATCTTCTGCATTATATATTGTTTCATTGTTCAGTTATGCGGACCTTTCCTGTTTTCATTGTCATTCCAATGTTTCTGAAGCCATGTGATTAAATAAATTATGTTTTCTGAATTGCAATTGGCTATGCTAATATAGCATCCACGGTGATGTGAGACCTAGGATTTACCAACATTTTGCGCTTGGTTTGCATCACAAAAGTGACGCAAACCACCAAAAACGTTTTTTTTAACTTACTTTCCAGTGCAAGATTTGTTTTGCGCTGGAAAGTAGCCTAAAAGTAACACAAATCAGCACGAAGCACTGTTTTGTCTTACATAGCACCAAGGAGGCATTACATGGGTGGTACTTAGGAGTCCCCATGCAGCCACCCATGTTTTTATGCAAAACCCTATCTACTAAAAATAGTAGACAGGGTTTTTCTCCAAAAGTTAATGCCATTGAAAGGAGGCATTAAAAGTAAAATGTTTTTATTTCTCCTTTTTTCTGACTAGATTAAATCCAAGCATAGTATTTTGAACTAGAAGGGAACCCTTCCAATACAAAATCAATGCTATGCTCACTCACACACCTTTGCACTATGGCGCAAAAGTGTGTGTGCGTAGCTAGACAGCAAAATTCTGCCCTGGCACTAAGGAGGGTGGAGCAGAGTGCCATATCTGTAGATATGGTGCTCTCCTGCTCTGTCCATGTCACACAATGCAGTGTAGCATTTTTGGCTGCTGAACTGTGTTGTCTGACAGTTTTGTAAATAGGGCTCTAGCTTGATGGATTTAGTTAGTCATGTAAACCAGCAACCACTACAGGGGTGATTTACTAACATTCTGCACTGGCTTTGCGTCATAACAATGTGCAATTTGTTTCTTCATGATTACTTTTCCAGCGCAAAACTGTACTGGTAATTAACTAAAAGTAAAGCAAAGCAGAGCAAAGCACTGCTTTGCATTACTTAGCTTCAAGGCGGCATTACATGGCCATTCCCATGCAACTACCCACCCTTTTTGATGCAAAACCATAGCTACCAAAAATGTGAGACAGGGTTTAGTGTCAAAAAGTAACACTTGTTTAAACCCGGCATTAAAAGGAGAAATGCTGTCATTTCCCCTTTCTTTTCTTACTTTGCATGTGTGCTGCACTGTGCAGCACATATACAAAGAGGGAAAAGTTGTAAATGTTGTCTGGGAATAGTATTTTGTACTGAAAGAAAACTATTCCAGTAAAAAACGTATGCTAGATACTCACACACACTCTTGCACTATGGTGCAAAGCTGTGTGCGTGACGTACAGCAGTTGAATTCAGCTCTGGCGCTAGGGAGAGGGGAGGAGAGAGCCATATCTCAGATCACACAGTGCAGCATTTTTAACTGCTGTACTGCCTTGCCTGGCGGTTTAGTAAATCTGCCCCTTCAAGTGACACAAAAATAATGGCATTTCATGGGCAGAAGGCTTCACTGATTAAAATTAGAGGAAGGTTTTGCAGCTCTCTCTAGGAGAACTAGCATGTGGCATTAGTTTGCACTTTCTTAAAGGAAAACATGGGTTTCTGTAAATTCAGATTGTTAGTGCATATTATCTGCCTGTGTTTATTATTGTTTTCTCAGTTATGCTCACTAGGACACGCTAAACAAATGCAATACTGAATGAAACCTTTCCTAAAAGTCAGTAGTTGGTTACAAGAACAAATATGTGTATTCTTTGCAAGCCACTCACCTGAATTCCAGGTGTTCTGATGGGGTTCTGATGGGGAGATGATAATTCCCCAATCCCAGTAAAGACTAATGTGATGGCAAAGAAGAGTACATTGCCCTCTCACAAATCCTCAAGGGGAAGGGCGTCTGGGATAAGTAAAAGAGAAAATACCAGCTTCGGCTTTGTAAACTGCAGAATTGGAATACTGGACCCTGGACTGCGTGTTGTGTTGGGCGTCGGGACTTCTGATTTCTCTAAACACTGGGTTCTTGGTTCTTTAGGATTCTGGCCTGCAAAATAATTACTTCATTAATAGATTGAACATGCCTCAACTATTGTACATTGCATAGTGTCAGAAATTGTTGACACAGTGTTCCTATGTTTCTATAGGGCTGAACAAGTCTCTTTTTACAATAATTTCAGAGTCTCTAAAGCAATGTCCAAACTCAAAAAAAATCAACTTGACTGAAGGGCTTCTTTGTGCTCAGGCGCAATCTCTTGCCAATGACAGTTCTGATAAACTAGCTCTATTTCAAATCTCCTAATTCTCAAGGGAGCACTTGTTACAAGAAATTCATCTTTCCTTAATGTCTCTTTAGTGGTATCTTGGATTCCCAACCAAACGATAAATCACGCTAGTTATTATTGTCATAAATTATTTACAAGAGAGAGCGCTGTTTTGTTTCATTTAAGCAACTAATCTTTCTTTACCTTGAAATTAAGTTACTTGCTTCAAAATTTCAGAAGAACCCAAACTGGGTTTTTCACCTTTCTTATTTTCTCTCTTTTACAGGAAATACGGGCTCGTCAGCAGAAGATAGAAGAGGAGAGCTGGAACTCCGCAGGAAGCAGACCGGAAGGTGAGGATCACCAGGACTTAACTGGAGGCTGTTCATAGGATGAGAACTGCTGGAACTCAACTGGAAGCTGGTCCGAGATGGAGGAACACTGGAACTAGACTGGAGGCAGGCTTGAGAACAAGGAACTTGACTTGTACTGGAACTCGACTGGAGGTAGGCTGGAGGACAAGGAGCTTGACTTGACTGGAAGCAGGTGAGCAGAGCAATAGGTATGAAGCCAAGCAAGGCCTCAGGCTCACAAGCGTCCTTAAATAATGAAATGTGCACATGTGCCTTTTGGCAGTTGATTGCTTGTTAAGGAAATGAGCATTTATCCTCCTGATTGTGGCACATGTTCAATACAGATCACATTGTGAAGAGCACATGTTTTGGCAGTTACAGTTGGAGCAGGTGAAAAGGCAGTTGGTTGCTTGTTAAGGAAATTAACAATTAGCCTCCTGATTGTGGCACATGTTCAATATAGAACACATTGTGAAGAGCACATGTTTTGGCAGTTACAGATAGAGCAGGTGGAATATAATGTGCATAAACAACAAGAACTGGTTATAATAAATGAGACATTTAACAGGCATTGGTTATTGCAAACTTGATATTCAATGATGTAATGTGTTGTGTAGCCATTTTAGCTATGGTTTTATACATGTTATTTTAGCATACTAGGCCTGTCGCTGTGCACTTTAACCTAGATATATTTTCTTTGGGTTTGTTTCATTATTTTCACGTTAGCCACTTTTGCGGTCTTGTTTTATTTTTTCTATCTTAACTCTCCTTCGCCTAGGTCAGCACTGCATTCTTAAACAAGACATTTCTTTCACTCTGTGCTTTTCACAAGGCTGCAGTAATATAGTTTGTCGGCAAAAGTGGTACACTTTGTCTCCAATGTTCACAGAAACATACACACTCTTACGTGGGGATCGTTTCTTTGAACATCAGTTGTTTTATTAGAGAAACACTACTTTGATCCATGTACGTTAGAGGGAGATTCCAGCCCGATGGCCGTGACTGTATGCTGATTGCTGATTGCTTCGCTACAGCTGCATATGTGAGACTAATGTAAATGAGAGAAACGGATGAGATCTGAGTGACCACGATTCCCCTGGGGAGTCATTTATGTCATGCGCCCAGTCATTCCAAGTCTTGGGTGGAGATGAGGCGCTGCTAGTTTGCTGGAACAAACTTGGTTTAGGCTGATAGGTGTCACATGGTGCGGGATCAGACTCAGTCCCCCGCAGTACAAGTGATTCTGCCCCCCCAGTAATCTCATTAGGATCATGAGAACCTACACAACAATGAATATACCCAAATAAGTCTGAATGTTGCAAGCAACAACATCTTACTGTAATCAAGCTCTTGGATGTGCTAGTGTACCCCCAACAATGTACTGGTAAATTGGTCCAGAGTTCCAGAAAAAGCACAACGGCCCAGTTTAGAGTGTTTAGATCAGGGCACCACTAAGAGACTGGCTGTAGAAGATCAATGCTTGATGGATTTCTGTACAATGGATCAAAGTGGTGAAAGGTCTGAAACAAGTGACAAACTGCATTATAAACAATTTGCTTTAACAAACAGTGCAGTTCACCAAGGTCCATTAAGGCTAGTAAATTATGTGGCCTCTGAAAGTGCAGCCTCACTGCAGCATTTTGAATGTGCTGCAACCAAGTCAATAAATCAGAATCGAATCCACAAGAAAATATAGTTATATTAAATAAGGTGACTCAAGATTGTTGCCTTTACTAACAAGGGTTGAGTTTTAGGAGATATAGCTGGAATAAGTGTAGCAGAACCAGCAGTGAGGCAGCTTAGGTGGGGGTCCCACTGCACCTGATAAGCTGGTGAACTGGGTCCACATAAACATTAATTAGTTGTTTATGGACCTCTTATATCTGCAGGTCAGCGGACATAATGCATATAAATAGCACTGCTAGAAAATACCACGAGAGAGGGTTGTGAGCTTTCAACTGGAATAAACAGAGAAGGAAACACATCATGAAAAAAGAAAAAATAGCAGGAAAAGCAGAGAGAAGAACACATTGGAAAACAATGAGCATGACAGGAAAAAAAGAATGAGACAAAAAAGATGGGTAGATACGAAGGGAATAAAAGAACTGCAGGAAAAAGGAAGAGTGACAGAAAGGAAGGAAACCTGAAAGGAAACATGAAAGAAAGGTGAAAGGGAGGATGAAACGGGGAAAGATTGACTGGATGGAAGAGTGAACGGATTATCTGATGAAAGTGTTAATGAGTGGAAAGTTGGAAAAATGCACAGATGAAGAAAAGTGAATGGATGGATGGTTAAAAACATATGGATACATGAACATATTGATGGGTGGGTGGATGAAAAGATGGATGGGTGGATGTATAGGGCAATGAGTGAGTATATGAATGAATGAGGACCTTGATTTATAAAGCGTGCAGCTACATCTGGGAGTGTCCCAGTGCTAGTGGAAAAGTAAGAGAGAAGGACAATGAAGTTGCATTAAGAAGTGAAATGCCAGGTCTTCAGCTGTTTTTTTATAAGAACATTCTTTGACTACTTGACAAAACTCAGCCAGCTAGCTATTCCAGGCTTGAAGGCATAGGAGGGAAAAGGATCCAACTTGCACGCTTTACCCTAGGAACTTTGTCAAAGTGACCAGAGGATGACCACAGAGTTCTAAGGGAAAGTGGAATTGAATCCTAGAGGACAGGTACATTGTGCCAGACTGGTGAAGAACCCTACAGATGAATGTTAAGGTTTTTGGACAAAGTAATTTTTTTGACAGGTTACTCATCTAAATAAACAGAGAACCAGGCGAGTTGCTGCATTACGGACAGTCTGAACTTCCTGCAGCAGGTATTGAGGAATTCCTGCATGAAGGGCATTGGTGTAATCCTACCTGGTAGGGAAAGAAATTGTAAGAACAACAGCTGTGGTAATTTGGGTTTGAACGGTCAGCTGTTTGTCAATCTTAATGCCCAAGTTCTTTACAACTTTGACTTAGGCATTTGGTGGAGGAGTATCATCCGGCCGGTTAATTTGTAGGTTCAAAGTGAAATTATGACCAAGGAAGGAAATCTCAGTCCCATCTGGGTTACATTTGAGTTGGTTAGGATCCATCCACTGAAAGACCACAGATAGGCAAGGTTTGATAGCCTCTTGATCCAATGTCTCATCTTTCCTAAATGAGAAGAGAAGGTGAGTGTCATCGGCATAGGAAACTATCTTGGCCCCAAAGGACTCAACCAGAATAGCCAAAGGAGTCATGTAGATGTTAAACATCATAGGACTAAGGTCCGATCCCTGGGGCATTCCCACTGAGACACTACTCTTACTAGAGGAGAACAGAGGCATCCAGACCTCTTGGGTCCGTCCTGTAGGAAGTATAGTAACCAATTTTGTACTGTACCCCTAAAGCTAATCTCACAGAAGCAGGCAAGCAGCCTGGAATGAGGAACTATGTCAAAAGCTGCTGAAAGATATAACAAGTCCGGGACTGCTTATCCTCTATAAGAAATTCCCAGACCAGTAATTGAAATGTCCTTTATCCATCTTAGGTCCAAGCAAGCCAGGGTCAGGAAGGCATTTTTTGACATTGCTGCCATCCATACAGCTGTCAGCAGCCAGGTCACAAAAAGTTCCAGGACTGAATATGACATTCCCAGAATGTGTTTGTGACTTCATATACTGGTGGGTCCTAGTCCTGAGTAGGGCATTCTGTTATTTCATAATGACTCATGCATTTTCGAAATAATTTCTCAGAGTCCAATCAGCCTATACGTTTGATGGACATTCATTTAAAGTTCTTCAGCAAATGTTTCCTGGAAGCCCTCCAATCGTGGCTTGAAGAGGAATCTCTCTTATCTTCAGTACAAATGAATTTCATAAAGAAACCACCTGAGTGGTAAAATGTAATTCCTTACAAACTAAGGGGCATATTTACAGGAATGGTGGCACAGGGCAGCACAGCAAGTTACCTTATTTATGAATTGCATTCCTGTCCTTTCCCCATGCGCTGGCACTGTTTTGTTAGCCTAGCGCCAACACAGGCACCTTTGCGCCATGGTGCAAGGGTGCCTCCTTTGCATGCAGGATTGTTTTTGTGCAGGAAGGATACCTTCCTCCACAGAAACAATTCATGGTGGCATTTTCCTCTTTCTATGTGTGCTGCACAATGCAGCACACACAGAAAGAGGCAAAACAAGGAGAAATAAATATATGTCTCCTCGTTATGCCTTCCTTGGGGACGCGTAAGATTTTGATGTAATCCCAGGTTTACAGGTCCTTGTAAATCTTGGAATGCATCAAAACCCGTGGGAGGTGTGTGGAAAAACCCACTGCAGTGCCCATGGAATGCCTCCCTGATGCAGAGTAAGGCAACGCAGCAACTTGCACTGTCTTGCCTTATTCTGTGTCTATGAGGCCATGAAAAGGCACACAAAGTGGCTTTGCGTGGCATCAGAGATATGGTGCTTCATTCTGCGCCATTGGACCATCAAAAAAAATGATGTTCCGGTGGAGCACGTGGCTCATAAATATGCCCCTAAATCTTGTCAGATATTGGAATTTCTGATATAAGAGGACATCAGGTCAGACTGCACTATTGTGACTATATGTATGTACTTGTCCTAATTGTACCCAGGCTTAGAGATAAGTAGACACTTGATCGAATGACCTAATATTTTCACAGTTCTTAGAAAGATAAGGTCAGACACCATCTGTGCCAATGGTGGCTCCATAAACTAGAATGGCAAGGTCCATTCAATAAGATGGAACCAGAGACTATTTAAAATGGAGTCAGACTTTAGGACTTTATGTCATAATGACATGCACTATCTGGGCCAAAGGTAAACAAGCTGGT
This sequence comes from Pleurodeles waltl, assembly GCF_031143425.1. Classification (NCBI taxonomy): domain Eukaryota; kingdom Metazoa; phylum Chordata; class Amphibia; order Caudata; family Salamandridae; genus Pleurodeles; species Pleurodeles waltl. Next base: position 745,354,654 of record NC_090437.1, read on the forward strand.
CAGGCTTACTCAAATGGAGGTATAGCTAAAAATAAAGCCTGTCATGTATGTATTAAGAACCAAAAACTAAAAGAAAGAAGTCTAAAAGCAAGTGATTAAAATATATAAAATAAGAGAATTATGAAGGGAAATATTCATAAGATGTATGGAATTCCTAGAATAATTTCTAAACTAAATAGTCACTAAATTATCACTGTATGTGTTTTTGATTGACCTTGCTATCTCCCTCTTAGATAGCTCGGTGAAGATATTAGGCCGAGTGATTCTAAACAAGTTAGAAAATTGAGCAATGGAGACTAACTGTTTGTCAAAGGTGCAGTATGGGTTCCGCCCAGGGTTGGGTACAGTCGAACAAACTCTTAACTTGACCCTGATAGTACAGAAATATACAAAGGCTAAAAAAGGCCGTGTACATCTAGCTTTTATGTATCTGTCCTGTGCTTTTGACACAGTTAACAGAGTGGAATTATGGACTGTCATGCTAAATATGGGAGTGGACAAATATATAATTGTCCTACTTAGCAGGCTTCATGCTTGCACCACAGCACAAGTCCGTTTCTCCCATGAGGGAGATTTAACGGATAGATTTAGCTCCCTGAAAGGGGTAAGACAGGGATGTGTGTTGGCCCCTTTTCTCTTCCTCCTCTACATAAATGGGCTGGAAAACTGTTAATGTGTAACAGGGAAGGACTTGCCACTCATTAACAATTCCTCTATCCCTGTTCTCCTTTATGGGGATGACGCTGTACTCATTTCAAAGATAGCAAACGGTCTTCAAATCTTATTAAATGCTTTTAACACGTTTATGGGAAACCTCAGTGTTAAAACTAACAGAACAAAGTCATTCGTCATGAAGAAATGCTCAAAGTTAACCAAAAGCTAAATATTTGTTATGGAAGGTGTAGAAATACATAAGGTTTTAAATTTTACCTATTTGGGGATTCCCATTGATGTAGATTTTAACTGGAAATTTTAGTAAGTGTTCGTGTAATGCAATTTCAAAGAGCCGTTGATGCTCTTTTTAGATTCTCTAAAAAGCTGGGGCATAAACCAGTTAAAGAGATGTTGACTATTTTTTAAAGTAAATGCTCTTCAATTGCAACATTTGGAGCAGGAGCTTGGGGCCACGTGGACTGTCTACTTCAGGTAGTTGAGAACAAGTTTTTAAGAAGGTTATTAGCAGTCCCACAATCTACCTCCGTAAAGTTTTGACATAAAGAAGTAGGCTTGAGGGACGTATCTGATTACATAAAACTCCAACCAGTATTGCTATGGTTAAAAATTTGGACAAATCCTGAAGTCCATCTGTCCAGACTAGTGATCCAGGACTATCTTTCATTGTCACGATCGAAGAACATACCTTGGCTCAGATATGTACACTCAACTTTATCTCATCTTGGGGCAGGGGAATATTTTCTGCCCCGAATTCTTTAGTGGGACGGGACATTAATTGGTTTAAGAAGATATACTGGTATTCAATAGATGATCTAAAATCAAATATGGCCATAGATAGATATCAGGAGAGGTTGTTGCCACAGCAACTACACTCTATATTATATTTGGACATCATTACCTCGAAGGACATAGATTTTTACTTACCAGGCTGCGCCTGAAGACCATACATTATCTAGTGGCATTTTCCACCTGTGGTACTTGGTTTAAGAAACTTCTGTCATGCCCCTGTGATGGCAAAACACCCCAAAGCACTTTGCATTTTGTCCTTTTTTGTACTTTTTATATGGCACCTAGAAGAAGGTTTTTACGTCCAATTTTTTTATCCAAGGACATTAGATCTAGCTATCTTGCTTTTACCTATCTATATAATTTGGTAAATGAAAAAATAATACATGCTATGTTAGATTATATATATGCTGCCCTTGGTATCGAAATTCTTATTAATATTGCTATTTATTGTACATTTGAGAATTTTTGTATGTATATTTTTGATGTCTTTTATGGTTTATCTATTGAACCGAATAAAGTATTTTGACTGACTGACCTTACTTATCAGACATTTTCAATATACATTTACAGAACAAACGCATATGCCACAAACATGCATTTGATGAAATAGCAATTTTTCACTTGTTACATGTTCATTAACACGTCTTCAAACTGAAATGAAAAATGGATATCTGCGGGGGAATACACAATCCTTACAATGGACAGAATAGAGGAGTTCGAACGGAGGCTATACTATATTGGAGTATTAGTGAGGGGACTTAGTACCCATCTCAAGTATTACTTACAACCCTTGTCAAGGTAAACCCTCAAAGTGACTAAACTAGCCTGAGTTCAACCCCCTGGCAGCTATGGCACAGAGCAGACAGGCTTAACAGAAAGGCAATGTGTAAAGAATATATGCAGTACCAAATTAGTACTAAAGACAAAACACATCACAAGAAAAATCTCAAACCAAGATAGAAAAAAGAATATTTCAATAAATAAAATGATGTCAAAATGATGACAATTTTAAATTTGAAAATAGCACCAAAGAATATTGAACATCGACCTCCATTATTTGGTTGCGCTTGACCTTTACCTAGGTGCAAGTTAAGGCTGACGAGGATGGATGTGGTTCAGATAAGGAAGCTAGGTCCGACCCAGTGGGATGTTTTACTTCAGATTTACTGTCTAAAATGGAAGCCAGAAATCCTCAGTGGGGTAAGGTAGTAAGCTGTGACTGAAGAGAGCTGCATGTCATCGTATAACCACTTGCCAAGGTCTTGGTAAAGCAGTTTCATTTTGGCAGGAAAGATTAGAGTGAGAGAAATTTGGATTTCACTCCAAGAAAGGTCTCTTGTCGGCTGCCTTGTGAAAATTTGTACCTTTGGACTTAGTAACTTTTTTGGAGCTCTATTCTTCTAACAGGGTAAGGCTGCAGTCTATAGAGGAAGAGGGCTCTCCGAGGCTGGACACCTTCTCCACGAGGTCTAGCTGAATCTGATTTGCTGCTGAAGAAAAGCTATGAGTGGGAGCAACCTGAATCTTTAGTCCAGTGGCAACACACCTTTGGTTGATTGGCTTGGCAGGTTTGTCCTGGTTCTCCAGAGGTCTTTGGAGACAACTAAATTCTAAAACCCATGTTTCAGGCTTAGTTAGGTGTGGTACACTTTTACAGCAGCTATGGTTCCAGGATCATGGGGATAACCCTAGGTCAAGACTCACTCTAGCAGCAGGGTCCAGGCTGGTCCAGTATGGAATCGTCAGCTGGAAAGTTTCAGGAAAGACCTCTTGTAGCTTGTGTTGTCCCTGTAGCTTGACCAGGAGGTCACCAATATGAATGAATGAATGTCATCTGTATAGTGCACATCTGTTTCTCAAGAAGTGCCCCAGTACGGAAGGCCCTTGAAGTCCACTTCTTTGTCCTGGCTACAAGAGGGAGAGCAGATCCAGTCTTCTAGACTCTTCACCAGTCACAGACAAGAGGACTAGTACTCTTCCATTTTTCAGAGGTCAGGAAAGGTTTCTCATGAGGGTACTGTGGGTGCTACATTTATAGCTGGCACCAGTCTATGGGTGGGGGTGACTCCTGTCCCCTCCCTAGCCAATAAGGTAAATGTTCCAAGGGGCACTACTACCCACATTTTCAGCACTTCCTGTGTGCTCTGCTGTAAGCAATCCCACAGTAGTGCTCTCTACCTAAAGCCAAGATTACAGAAGCTTTCTCTCCATGTACCCTGCTCCTGAGGTGTAGTAAAGGATATGACTAATTCCTTCTCTGTGATCACTCTAAACCAGTTTTGGGGCAAACCCTTCCACTGAAATCGGTACCTGGCTGACTGGGGGAGCAAATAAAGACCCTGACCAGGTGCTGACTAATATTTATCTGTGACAGGGTAGGCCTCTTTAAAGATATTCAAGTTCCTGGGCACAACCCAGATGGCCAGTGTGTTAGTGGAACAGAACATATCTCCACACCAAAGGCCCTTGTCCCAGCTCTACGAGTAAGTTTACTTCTTACCAAGGGGGCTATTCAGCCGCCAAGTGGCAGATGAAGCTCATTCAAATGGGCCTCTAGAGGCTCCAGGCAGGGAAAGTGTATTTTTTTTTAAAGTATCTTGTCCAAACTATTTCAAACAAATCCAACGTCACCTGTGAATTAGACTTATAATAACTATTTTGAAAAGTCCAAAAAAGGTATTTGTAGGTATTACCTAGCCAGAGATAACATTATTACATTTGTTAGTTTATCCCAATGCTTTCCCATGGAGCTTACAACGCTACTACTGAAAAAATAGCTTTTGAGGGCTTTTAGCATTAAGGACATGTTTAGCATTTGCCTTTTACATATTGTTCTATTAAATTCCATGTAGCGTGCCTTATTGGCAGTAAGACCAACATTGGGGTGATATTATTATTATTTGAAAGGAAGATCTAGGCCTGTCAAAAGTGGTTATTTTGACAGGTAAAATGTGCAGTTTAAAATTGCACGGGCAAGCTGCCGAAGATGGTGGTCATTTTTAGGCTATCACTGTTGTGGCTAGCATAATGGGTGCTGCAATCCACTTGTGACATTTAACTTACAATCTCTAGCTATACATTTATAGAAGGAGTTATTACAGGTTTGCCTAGGAACCACTACAGCAACACAACAAGCCAATTTAGCCCACATCTCTATTAAGGAAATAGTGCATTAGTGTCCCAATGTTTATGTTACAGAAAGTCACACTGCACAGAACAGTAGCTGGGTGGGTAGATGCTGGATATACTACATGAGCACTTCTGGGGTATTGTCTTGGAGGAGAGAGCTCAACAGGATGCAAACAAATTAGAGAGTCCGGAAGTCACTTCTACGGGCAAGAAAGGGGCTCAATGAGAGGCTGCCCAGCCAAAAAGCTCAAGGGAATTGGAAAAATCTCAATAAAGAAAAATGGAACAAAACATGGATAACTTTCTGTGACAGACTCCTTCAATACTTGATGCATGTGCTGCACTTTATAGAAATAAGACAGCATTTGAAAGCAGCAAGAATGAATAATTTGCCATTGAAAGTGACAGTCAAAGGTTGCTGTGAAGCAGCGAATAAGATATATAGCCCCCTGTGGAAGCAAGGTCAATCACTTGAGCATTTCATCTTAACCTGTCCACGATATGACAAGGTACAAAGAAAAAGCTGCAAGTGTGCCCTGATTAGTGGCATACATAAGGCAGACAAACTAATGTTTTTTCTGTTAAAGGTCCATAACACAATGAGAACTCTGAAGGTGGCCTCCCACCTGAAGGATGCCATAAAATAGAAAACAAGGAGTCAAATGCCTTTGTGTTTTTTAATATGCAATTTATGTGGATGACCCTGTGTGGACAGTTTATGTTTTACAGTGTGGCTTCCCGTACAAGAAGCTTTTCATGTCTGGTTTTAAATGGTACGTGTTTTAAAAATAGTTTTTATATGCACCTTTTAATACATTTTATGTTATTAGTGTCATCTGTCTCTTTTCATAAAGAGGATAAATAAGATGAATGAGTAAATAACATGTGGTGTGCATTAGGATATGGCTGGGCTTTCTAACTTTGGCATGGGTGTCACCATACAAATAATTGGCAGAACATAGGCCTCTCAACCCCATTGAAATATTTCAACAATAGGAAACATTTATAATGGTACCAGAAATATGCACTGATTCTAACTTTTATTGTCAACATGGCATTACTGCAGAAGTAAACAACAGATGTTTTGCTGTAAAGTATTCTTTCTATTTTAAAAAGGCAGATTAGCAACTACAAAAAAACAACAACAAAGACACATGGCTCTCTAAGTCTCTAGGCAAAAGTCATAGCATCAGGAGGGCTTGGGAATCTTTTCCAGGGCCAAGCTTTCCAGAATGCAGCAGACCTAGGGTCGTCAATTCTAAAGTAAAAGGGCTTCCAGATGCAGCGCGGTTTGCTCAGCTAGTTCGAAACACTACCCCCAAGTAATATGTAGCAAGGCTTAGTGGTTTCAGCAACGGCTGTGGCTTGTGATGAGCATGAGCTGAGCTGAAATTCAGCTGACTGCCCTAGGTCACTGCTGACAAAACATCAGTAACTGTGAACAAGGCACACACAATACAGGATTAACAAGAGCCAAGGAAACAAACGGGGCACAGATGGAAAAGAACTGGAAAAGGAACTAAGGCAATTGATGAAGTACAGGTGAAAACTGATGGATAAGGAAGCAGCCAATGCAATTAATGGCTTGCTGCCAGGCAAGGTCTATCAGTTCATGGAGGTCTTAAATAAGGCTCAACCACTAATGACCCAAACTCAGTAAGTGATTGAAAGGTAAACCTACATTTAGTGGTCTAGTGTTCTGAATCTCCATAGTTTCCATTTGCCTCCTTTACACCTTCTCCAACTCCTGAAAAAGTGTGGTCCCCCTGGTCTGGTAGTGTATTTCAACCACCAGAAGGGTTATTTCAGAGACCTCTGGCCGCTGAAAGGATGAGGGACCATCTGTAGCTTTGTATAGCCAGATGTTCCTCAATCGAAAATGGAGCTTTGGGGACCTGTCCTCTTGCCTCCAGATCCAGTTAGGCTCCTGCCCAGTGGTTTTCCAGCAAAAGCAACCCATGGCCCTCAAGGCAGACAGCTCTCCCTGCAGGTCAGAGGCATACTGGCCACTTGCAGGTGAGTTGTGAGTCAGGCAGGAGTCAGTGGGACTTCCTCCATGGTTGCCCACCACAACATCAATCCACAAAAGTCCAAGGCACTCCTCCTCCTTCAGGGTTTCCAGTAAGTCCACCTCCTACTATCCTTCAGAGGGAGTAGGGAAACCAGTCCCACTAGCCCAGGAGACATAGTACACAGAGGCAAGAACAATACATTCTGAGTGGATCCCTATACTCATACAGGGGATTGTCACCAAGCTGGTTTCAGGAAAGTGCCTGCTCCCAGAAGAGGCCAGGGCACTGGACTCAGATGATAATCCACAAATTTCCCCATAGAGATGTTTTAATAGGTGGTACAGTTGAAACAACCCCCAGAAAAGTCCAGCAAGGAAAGAGGGGTTAGAAATTTAGGGAAAGTGAGAGAGCAAGAGTACACCACAGTTAATGGGAAATACCACTGTAGGCCCCTTTTGCATGTACGAGCAGAAGGTGTTGTAGAAGGACGTTTCAAGGTTGGGGCGACCAGACCCTGTAAGAACAGATAGCACAAAGATGATTAAAACATAGGCAACAAACATTGAAGTCTGGATAGAGAAGGAAAGGCCACACAGAATCACTTGGTACTTCTGATGAACTAGTGGTAATGAGGCCAGAAGGCCCAAAATGTGCCGTAGAAACCAGAATCACCTCGTTAATATTAAGTCAATAGGCCAGCTGCACATCGGCCAAGTATAGCAAGGAACATCAGGTAAAAATAGTGATAAGGTAGTAACACAATAAGTTATATGGAACACACAAACAGTGGAAGGAACAAAGCAATGAAAAGGAGAGACACAATGAGGCGAAGAACTGAGAGAGAGCGGGGGCATACAACTAGTGGAAAGTTACCAGATGCCATACTGGTAGTTTGCAGCCATATTACAGGAAGCAGCATGTACTGTAGCGATCTACCAGCCATGACCTGGAACTGCTTATACTTGATTCTTGATGTCTTTGTGTGGGACATCTACCAAGAGCATCAATGCCCAATGCAGAGATGCCACATCAACCCTCCATTCCTAATTGAAATTTCCTGGGAGCAGTTCACAAACTACCCCCACACCCAACTCCAAACCCCACCAGCACAGCATCCTGTTATTTCTTAAGTAGGCAGAGTCAAACGATGATCAGAAAGAACTCTTGTCTGAACCTGGCTCCTAATTGACACTGCAAACTGTTTTTTCCCTTCAAGACTTCCAAGGGAATCCCTGGTGCCAAAGTCCTTGCTAGTCCCCTTTTCTCCTTGTAAGTAAGACAAGCCCTGGTTTGACAAAGAGTGGCAGCTAATCATCCTTGGCAGTTTCATCCCACACCCCCTGTCTCCACCCAGGCGAAGGTTAATCTTTACGAATACAGCTATTGTCCAGGGAGAAGCTTGAAACTTCTATCTGTAATTAATATGTCTGAGGAGGGTAGCTAAAAACGTGATTCTCAATACAGCTGCATATCAGTCAAAATCAATATTTTGTATGCATTTGGGACCCAGGGAAACATAGGAAAAGTCATGTCAAAGGCTGTCTATGTTGAGCCAATCAAAAAATCTATAGTTTAGAATATTTTCACCCAAGTGAGTGTAAATGAAGTTAAGCATTACATACTAGTGGCCTATTCACAAAGGTAAACATAGATGTGTGCTCTAAACTTAGAGCAAAAGTCTAAGTTTATGACTTTGGGAATTCACAAAGGGCTTTTACTAGTACTATCTTCAGGTCCACACTCGGGCTGCCAGCATTGGGCATTCTTTAATATATTTTATGCTTTAATTCATGATCACAAAGGAGTAGCTACATTATGTTTCACATAATTGGAATAGTAATGATAAATCCTCTTTACTGGCAAAGTTGGATTTAACATTACCATTTTTGAAATGCCACTTTTAGAAAGTAAACATTTCTCTGCTCTCACTGTGTGCCTTGCACATCTGTGGTGGGTGACAGTTACACTTTGTGCATTCCCTCTAGACAGCCACAAACAGAGAAAGGTTAAATGTGTCTAAGCACTCACCTGCATTCGGATGGCCCTTCCTAGGCAGGAAGGGTTGAGGGGAGATGACACTTACTCTTGAATAGGGAGTGTCTGTCCACACACAAAAGCTGATTACCCCCTACTGGTAGTGTGGAGTCAGGGCTAGAAGAAAATGGACTCTCTGTACTTCAAAGACTCTTCTTTGAAGTCATCCCCACTTCAAAGGCACATTTGAGTATGGGGACTGGGACCCTGACCCCAATAAATCAGTACACTACTGAACCTGGGAAGAACTCTGCCAGGAGTAAGGACTGCTGTGCTACAAGGAGTGTCCCACTACTGCACTGCTTTCTAAGAAGGACAGCTCTCTGTCTTAATGAGCCACCCTGCTGCTTGCTGATCTTTGCCCTGCTGAGAATGGACCGGATACTGTCATCTGGGCCAGAGTGACTCCAATGGCTTGCTGGCTCCACCTTCTTCTCCTGAACATCTAAGATTGCCTGAAACTCTTCTCCTGCTGCTGGACTCTGCCATCTGTGAGTCCTACCTTAGCCTGAGGTGTCAATCCAATCCTGTGCCTTAGAAGTGGGTTTTGCAGCTGTTTCTCAGCAAGAATTAACTCATCTGAGCTGCTGCACTACTCAGAACTGAAGCAGCGCTCTATGACACATTGCCTTTTTGACAATGACATGGGACCCAACTGGGAGGTTCGACAAGGACGCAGTGCTGACCCATGGACATCATTATGCGGCTCAGTGATGACGCATTGCACACATCTCACTGGAGTTCGATGCCAACGCGGGAGCCGACTGAGATTCTTGACCCCAACGCATTGCATTTGCATGTCGACAATTGCTCCATTCAAGGTACTTTCTCAGTGGGCTCTATGTGACCCCTGTAACCAGCTGGCCCTACATCACTCCTGCTGATTGGACTTTTGCCTTTTTAGTTTTTGTTTACTCAGATAAATATTGATTATTCTTCTAAACCTATTGTGGTGTTTTCATTGTGTTGCCATGTGTGTGTGTTGCACAAATACTTTTCATGTCCTCTTTAGATAAGTCTAACTGCTATGTGCCAAACTACCAGAGAGTGAGCACAGGTTATCTCTGTGTATCCAGTTTAACCTGATTAGAAGTGGTGGTTCCTGCTTGTGCAGGGTGCATACTCTGACAACCAGAAACTGCAGTCCTAACAAGATTACATTAAAATGTAATACAGAATTGCTTGTAATCGTTTTTTCAGTTAAATATATTTTTTTATTTTCCCTTATATTTTAACATAGGGAGACTGTGCAGTGCCCTCAATATTTAAAATCTCAACATTTCTGCACTGTAGATGTTTTGAAGTCAATGTCAATATTATGTACAAACAATATTCTGGGGTTGATATCCAAAAATCATTCTAAAATACTAATGTGATTTCTATTTCATTGTATCATTCTGTTACCCAAAATATCTGCAATAGAGCATGGATTTGCTGTGCTTTTGAGTCATTTAAGAGTAGCTCAAAATCGGGGAATACCTTTAAATGATTTATAGGGAGTTATGAATTTAAAGATTATTTTATGTCTGTCACTTTATTTCCTGCATGGAGCTCTTGGTGCTCAAAGCAGGAGTATTGAATATCTAAAGATTTCTGCAACTGGAAACTACACAGACAGATCTTAGAAATTATCTAGTCATGCTTCCTCGACTGTAGTCATCAAATGTTTTGTGTCTCTGCTTGATACACAATTTCAAGAATTGACCGTTGATGCTTAGGATTACCCCCCCATATTTTTTTGCAATATCCCTGAGGAGTATCTTACAGCTGCCAAACAGAAGGAAAGATGGTACCACAGTTGGCAATCTCTTTCTGCAACAGCAGGAGAAGGACTTCAACACCAAGAACTACAGAAACATTTGCTATCATCAGACATAATCATTTTCTGGGAATTTATTTAGATAATTTCATGAAAAATTTAACGAGATTAATTGTCTTCGATGTACATCCAAATATAGCTATTGGAAATCATATAATCATTCATGATCTCATGTTTAAAAACATTGCACCGGATAAACCACACTACACACAAGTCTGTTATTCACAACTAAAGAAACTTTATTCAGCTGACATCATCACACTCATTCAAATAAAAGAGCAAGAGGCAAATGATTCATCTCAGTCTGCACTGCATCTCTACAGCAAGTACCCCCTGGCAGATAATTCAGCACCTACAACTACAAATACAATCTAAGAAAGACCATCATCAGAAGCAACTGTCTATTGAAGTATTTAAAACCACTATCACAGCACCTCAATCATTAATCAGATGAAACCATATACATCATACAATTCAAATAGCATTTATCAGAGAGACTGAACACACACTGCTGCCATAAGGTGCACATTTCTATGTTTTTTTATTTTTTATTTGTAACCATATTTCCAATTTAACCTTTGTTTTTTTTAGTGATGTTTTATTTTCCTATATACCACACATAACAGTTTCCTGCACTTATCCTTGAGTAGCCAGCATGCACTCTGCATGGCCTCTGGCCAGGCCTCACTTACAAGCTATCACTTGTGGCCAACACCCAACTGTGGCTGTTGGCTAGGAGGAGCAGTACTGCAATTTATACATTTCTTCTTTCATTTTTTTACATGATTCACACATTCTGTGCTGGATTCATGAATCCTGAACTCTTCCTGGGGCCTTGGCTGCTTATCTTTTCCAGCGTTGCTTGGGCAAAGGGACAGTAAAAAGTCAGGGTGAATTATGGCTGTGAGTCCCTGATTTTGCTTTCACTCACATCCATCATGCCAACACAGAAAGACTTCCCATAAAAAAACACTTTGCAATTTAAACTCTCACAACCAAGAATTCTCTCATGGTATAGTGTACTTACAGACCGGTAATGCTCCTCAGCACCTCATCATGCTTATGAAGTCACAAGCAAATCCCAAATGAACTTGTGCTCAGCCTTCTGGTAGCTTGGCATGGAACAGTCAGGCTTAACTGTACAGACAGTAATACATTGAAAACGCAGAACAAGAAAAATCCCACACCAATGTAGAAACATAGAGGAGAGTTTAATAAATGAAACAAAAACCAAATGACAAAAATCCAATAATTAGAACCTGAGATATGCAAGATTCTAGTGCAAATGGTGCCAATGGAGTGCAGGATGGATGCAAGGACCAGGTTAGCCTTGCTAACAGAGTTACCTTCATAATCTGGTTTATTGAGTTCCTTTCACGGTGCAAGGGGCCACAAGGAGCACATAGAGCATTATGGATAGTAATTGATGTAGTACAAAGAGTACCCTGGACATCACAGAAGGTTGTTGCTGCAATGTGAAGTTCCTGTTGGTGCCGAGGACAGTTCATGTCGGAACTTCACATTGGCGACCACCGTGAGCTGTCAGTGCTGTGGTGCGAAGTGCAGACCTCATGCTGCTGGGTGTCTTTGGTGGTCACCGTAATGCAAAGAGCTTTAAGACCTTTAAGCTGGCAGGTGGGATGGGCAGCAAGAGCTTGTCATGAACGGGCCTGTTTGTGAAGAACATAAAACCTTGAGGAGAGCTCAACTGAGGCCACACCTAGGATCCAGGACCTGAGGAGCACCATTTGGGTGTCAGGGACTCACTACAGCAGAGGCCAGTAGGGCTTCAGCAGGTGCAGCTACAGGTCCATGCAGCAGGTCAGCTGGGCAGTGACAGGTAGCCTCTGGGGTTTGTTATGTTCCTCTAGCTCAGTACAGGATGACAGATTTCTGCCCCTTGGAGTCACTTCAATCTGGGATGAAAGGAGCAGATCCAATATTACATCTCAGCACAGCTGCAGAGTAGCAGGAAACAAGGGTAGCATTCCTTCTAGCAGCAAACAAGCACAAACACCCTTCTTCTGCAGGTTTCCACAGGTACAGAGGTGAACTGAAGGATTGGTGTCTGAGATCCAATATTTATGCCTAGGGTTTATTTGAAGTGAGAGAAACTACTAGAGGATTCCCTTTGAAGTGCTCAGGTTTCATGCCTCCCCTGACCTGGCTCTTGACTAAATACAGGGTGTATGCAATCCTTTTTGTGAAGGCAGGGCACAGCCTATTCAGATGTAAGTGGTGCTGTGCCTAACTCCACCATCCCACCCTGTCAGTCATGGGCTTCCAGGCATATCTAAGCTCTATATTGTGTGGCTGTCTGGCAGGAATACACAAAGACCAACTTGTAGGTGGCTGGCCTGGCTTAGAGTGGGTACCTGATGGTACTTAAACCTTGTGCCAGGTCCAGTTATCCCTTATTAGTAGATTAGTAGTGTTCTAGCAGCTTAGGCTGGTAGATGTAGCTATACGAGAGCAGCTTAGGCTGAACTAGGAGACACGCAAAGCTCCTACTATACACTTAAATCATATAGCACTATATCATAAGAATCACAATACTCAGAGTTACTGAAAATAAAAGTACTTTATTTCAGTGACAATCTGCCAAAAATATCTCAGAGGATATACTCCCTTAGGAGGAAGGTAAAATGCACAAAATATACACACAAACCAAAATCAGGTAATTAAACAGTTAGAAAAGTAGTGCAAACACTGTAGAATACAATAGGATGCAATAGGCCTAGGGGCAACCCAAACTGTATACTAAGAAAGTGGAAGGCGAACCACTTAGGGACCCCAGGCCTAGTGTAGTGTGTAGAGGGTCACTGGGAGTGTAAGAAAATGCTAAGGGTGTCCAAGATACCCCACCCCAAGACCCTGAGAAGTAGGAGTAATGTTACCCTACTTCCCCAGAAACACACTAAAGTCATGATAGGAGATTCTGCAAAGACAACAACTGGCTGCAAAGCACTGAAGACGGATTCCTGGACCTGAGGACCTGTAAAGGAAGGGGACCAAGTCCAATAGTCACAAAGGTGTCCAGGGGGGGCAGGAGCCCGCTAAACCCTGTATGAAAGTGCAAAATGGCTGCCTCTGGGTGGAAGAAGGTGAAGATTCTGCAACAACGGAAGATGCCAGGAACCTTTCCTTTGCACAGAAGATGTCCCACGGCATGCTGGAGGATGCAGAGTTGTTTCCACGCAGAAAGACCGCAAACAAGCCTTGCTAGCTGTAAAGGTCAGGGTTAAAGAAAATGGGTGCTGCCGGGGCCCAGGAAGGACCAGGAGGTCGCCCCTTGGAAGAGGAGACTTGGGGGGGTGCTCAGCACCACAGAGAGCCCATGCAGAAGAAGGCAACACCCACAGAAGCACTTGAACAGGCATTCAAGAAATCTGAGCATGGTGGTCATCTCAACACTACAAAGGAGGGTCCCACAAAGCCGGTGGTCAACTCAGCGAGTTCAGCAATGCAGGACGGAGTGCTGGGGACCTGGGCTATGCTGTGCATGAAGGATTCCTTGCAAAAGAGAACAGAAGCCCTAGCAGCTGCAGTTCACGCAGTACAAAGGATTACTGTCTGGTGTGGGGAGGCAAGGACTTACCTCCACCAAATTTGGACAGAAGAACCTCTGGACTGTCGGGTTCAATTTGATCAAGCTCCTGTGTTCCAGGGACCACGCTTGTCAAGATGAGAGGGGACCCAGAGGACCGGTGATGCAGAAGTTTGGTGCCTGCATTAGCAGGGGGAAGATTCCGTCGACCCACTGGAGATTTCTTCTTGGCTTCCAGTGCAGGGTGAAGGCAGACAGCCCTCAGAGCATGCACCACCAGGAAACAGTTGAGAAAGCCGGCAGGATTAGGTGCTACAATGTTGCCGGTAGTCATCTTGCTATTTTATTGTGGTTTTGCAGGCATCCCGGAGCAGTCAGCGTTCCATCCTTGGCAGAAGTTGTAGAGAGAGATACAGAGGAACTCTGGTGAGCTCTTGCATTCGTTATTTGAAGAGAAACCCACAGGAGAGACCCTAAATAGCCCTCAGAGGAGGATTGGCCACCTAACCAGGTAAGCACTTATCACGAGGGGTATCTGATGTCACCTGATGGCACTGGCCACTCAGAGGCCTCCAATGTGCCCTCACACCTCTGCATTCAAGATGGCAGATGTCTGGGGCACACTGGAGGAGCTCTGGGCACCACAGCTGGGGTGGTGATGGACAGGGGAGTTGTCACTCCCATTCCTTTGTCCAGTTTCGCACCAGAGCAGGAGCTGGGGTATCCCTGAACCGGTGTAGACTGTCTTATGCAAGGAGGGCACCATCTGTGCCCTTCAAAGCATTTCAAGAGGCTGGAGGGGTTACTCCTCCCCAGCCCTTAACACCTATTTCCAAAGGAAGAGGGTGTAACACCCTCTCTCAGAGGAAATCCTTTGTTCTGCCTTCCTGGGACTGGGCTGCCCAGACCCCAGGAGGGCAGAAGCCTGTCTGTGGGTTGGCAGCAGTGGTATCTGCAGTGAAAACCCCAGAGAGCTAGTTTGGCAGTACCCAGGGTCCATGCTGGAGCCCCGGGGATGCATGGGATTGGCACCCCAATACCAGATTTGGCATGGGAGGACAATTCCATGATCTTAGACATGTTACATGGCCATATTCGGAGTTACCATTGTGAAGCTACATATAGGCATTGACCTATATGTAGTGCACGCGTGTAATGTTGTCCCTGCACTCACAAAGTCTGGGGAAATTGCCCTGAACAATGTGGGGGCACCTTGGCTAGTGCCAGGGTGCCCTCACACTTAGTAACTTTGCACCTAACCTTCACTAAGTGAGGGTTAGACATGTAGGTGACTTAGAAGTTACTTAAGTGCAGTGTAAAATGGCTGTGAAATAACGTGGACGTTATTTCACTCAGGCTGTGGTGGCAGTCCTGTGTAAGAATTGTCTGAGCTCCCTATGGGTGGCAAAAGAAATGCTGCAGCCCATTTACCTAGGTACCATATACTAGGGAATTATAAGTGTGTTCCAGTGTGCCAATCAGAATTGGTGAAAATGGTCACTAGCCTGCAGTGACAATTTTAAAAGCAGAGAGAGCATAAGCACTGAGGTTCTGGTTAGCAGAGCCTCAGTGACACAGTTAGGCACCACACAGGGAACACATTCAGGCCACAAACTATGAGCACTGGGGCCCTGGCTAGCAGGGTCTCAGTGAGACATATAAAACACACTGACAAATAGGGTTTCCACTATGAGCACTGGGGCCCTGGATAGCAGGATCCCAATGAGACAGTAAAAACACCCTAACATATACTCATAAACAGGCCAAGAGTGGGGGTAACAAGGCTAGAAAGAGGCTTCCTTCCTACACACTGCAATCACACCCAGTCATGTGCTAGGGCAGGAAAATGCCAACTTTCTAAAAGTGGCATTTTCAAAATCTATAGGAAAAGCAGGTCCTATCACGATGAAAAACGAACTCAAGAGTTTTTGACTACCAGCACATATGTATAATTACATGTCCTTCTTTTTATATACATTGTACCTGCACTGTGGACTGTTTAGGCCCCACCAGGGGGGTGACATATGTATCAAAAAGGCTATTTTGATCTGGGCAAAAGGTTAATTTTGCCTGGTCTAAATGGCAGTTTTTAACGACACACATATGCTACAATGGCAGACCTGAAACAGATTTGCAAGGCTTCTTAAGAGGCTGGCACAACAAGTGATACATATGAGGACACAATACTTAACAAGCATTTGCAATGCAACGGGTCTCGCATTTGCTCATGTTAGAGCTGATCGCGTTGTAAACTCCTAACCCGACTTTTCACCTATCGGGCAAAAGTGCATTTATGTACATAACCCGAAAAAGTGAAATTAACTATGTAAAGCGCTCGACTTCTGCCAAGCGAGATCGCGCTCCTAAATTAGAGAAAAAGAAGTCCACGAGCCCGATGGAAAACAGCGAGCCTCGCATGTTTTCTGTACTTGGTTGCTGCACTCGAGGAGGGCTAGCCACCGGAAAAGGCATGACGTATGCGTGCCTTCGACTAATGAAAGCAAGCAGAATTTATTAGGCAAGACCACGAACCAATCAAAAACACTGACGTGACGTCGACAGGGCTCCAAGCCCTTTTCTAAACACGAAAGCGTCTCGCTGCGATACGCATGCGCGAGCGCATGCAACGCAGGCTCAACCCTAAAAATCGCACTATTTGCTTGTTATATAAATGAACACTGAAATGTGTAAACCGTTAACAGTGAAAGGGAAGTGCAAACAGTAGAGAAAATACTCTAGAACAGAGGTCTTCAAACTGGGGAGGGGGGCCTCAAGTGATCTCAGGCGGGGGCGCCAGGCTCTGGCGAAAATAAACATTTTACAGATAACAGGGCTTTGTTTTGAGCAGAAGCATGTTATTGCATTATTAAAAAGGTAACAGTACTTAAATGCAATGTTTAAATAGGTCTAGACATATTTAAACATTGCAATCTTTATAAAATAATTGAGAAGAATTCTGAAGGGGGGCCCAAGGATTTTTATTTTTCAACTTGGGGGGGCGCAGTATTAAACAGTTTGTAGACCACTGCTCTAGAATCAGGTAAAAAAGCCAATATTTGTGATGAAACACTAGCCCATTAATGTTACACACAGAGTAGAGAGATATCTTGAAAAAAAGGTTCCCGTTGCATAATAAATCACCAGGGAAATAGAAAATCCTATATTCTTTAAGTGACACAGAGCCAATTGTATTTCCTTTATAGTGCCCCACTGGTTGTATACCGTGTAATTTTAGCCCCTGGGAAGTACTGTTGATGCATTTTGGACCCATAAGCTTCTAGAATTTCCACAGAACGGAGATCTGGTGAATAATGTTTCTGGGGGAAAGGAATTAAGAATGGGAATGTTCATTGTGGGAACATATTTTTTAGAGTTGTCGAGGCTCGGTGAAAAACTAGGTGCAACAAAAAAAACAAGTGTTCCACACATCAATTTAAAGGGAAAAGTCACAGATTGTTCTTTTGATCAATGAACATGTCATGAAGTAAGAGTAAAAAAAATAACAGAGCTTAGAGCAAGCTTTGAGAAGGACAGAAAAAACTCTCACCAAAGTGGAGAAGTGCCACATTGCCTTGGTATTGCTGAAATCACAGTGCTGATTGGGCAGTCTTAGCTCCATAATTGTGTGTGTAATTGCTTTTTTGCAAGTCCTGTCAGGTAAGCTCTGCATATTGGCTCTAAATTCAAGGGACAGGAGTGGTTCAGCCACACATGACCTCTTTCAGGGCCACTGCGTGAAATCGGAGTGTGGTTCGAACACGGAGTCCCCGGAACAGGTAGGCATGTACATTAAACACATGTTCTTGACCTTGATTTGAATGAATGGCACTGCAAAGTGAATCTTTCGTGTATCAACTGGAATCTGATGGGCAATGTAATTACAGGCTGGTCTTGTACCCTTCTCTCTAAATGGATGCCTGGTTTACCTGAATATATCACAGATGGGAAAAGGGGATGGAGATGCTGTCCCTGGAGTTGGATCACTTTGTTAATGCATATACATGATACGCTAAGAATCTATATACTATGCATATCCATAACTTGTTTTTGAAAGGATGACTGCACCTAGGTTCCTTGTAAAGTGCAGTGACGACATGCATTGGCCAGGACCTGATGATTGATTTAGTCCCTTGTCTGTCTCTCATGTCCATTGGTCTCAATATACCAGTTTCATTAGACCTGGTGCAAGATTGTGAAAATATCAAGGGTCTGGCAAGGGGGTGTTAGTTGATAAAGGCAGCAGCGGTTTCTTCTCGAGGGTGGGGGAGCATTTCCCCCACCCATTGAGAGTGTCACAGAAAAACATAGAATGGCAATGAAAAGATTTCATTGCCATTTTTATTTTTTCTGGCTTTGAGAAAGTGACTTTTTTACTATGGTTAGTCCCCCACCTTTTGCCTGGTATTTGATGTCGTTTTAAAGTTGTTAATGACCAGGGCCCCTGCTAACCAAGTTCCCTGGGCCTGCTCTCTTTCCCAGAACTATTATGATGTATTAGCACAATTGGCACCACATTTTGCTGCCATTATAAGTCCCTAGTAAATGGTACTTAGGTACTCAGGGCATAAGTTACTAAGGGTAGACCCCTGAGGGTATCAGCACAGATTGTACCACCCTCAGGGACCATACATCCAAGTGCATCCAGCACTGCCATTGCAGGCTGAATGTCCTGGTGCAATCCTAAAGATGCAAAACTGACATGGCACACAACCTATGTGACCTGTCCACTACACACTGCATGCAATATAGGTAAGTCACCCCTCTGGCAGGCCTTTGAGCTCTAAGGCAGGGTGCACTATACTGCATGTGTGGGCATAGATGCACAAACAATATGCCCCTACTGTGTCCTTGCCAAACGTGGGACATAGTAAGTGAACAGAGCAGCCATTTTAAATGCACATGCTTGACACTGGTCAGTGCAAGTTTCACAGCTACATGACGGCCACTCTTAACCCTGGGATATTTGATAGCAAACAACTCAGATCAACAAATCCAAACGGGTACCAGTGCTGAATTTATTGCAAAAGGTACCCAGGGGCCACCTTAGAAGTGACCCCCGCAAAACCTAACTAACCCTGGCATGGTTGCTGGGTGGTCACAACCAACCTGCCACCACCAGACAAGATTCTGGAACCCTGGTGTGAAAGCCTTTGCTCTCTGGGTTCAGAAAGCAAAGCCCTTCCTGGGCAGAGGTATTCCACCTCCACACCCAGGAATGTACATAGCCCTGCCTGCGAGCTTCAAAGGGCTTGCCACCCTTGAAACTGACCCTCAGCTCCGCTGCTAGAACCACATGGCCATCTCCACTGCAAAACCCCAGCAATGGTGAGAAAATGCAGAAATGACAGGTGGAGTGCCATCCCCCAATCTGCGCCACCCCTAAGGTGTTGTATGCGAGGCAACCCCTCCATTTAATTTTCCTCCATCTTGCATGGTAGGAAAATAGCCAATCAGAGATAGGGAAGTGAACCCTACCCACAGGAAGTGGTCACACATTAGGGGTAGCCATCCTAAGGTAGATGACACATTTGTCACTACTAGGAACACCCCCAAAATGCCCACTAAATGCAGTGTTTAGTGGGCACCCCAGCCGAGGAGATCAGATTCTGAGGACACAAGAAGGCCAGCAACAAAGAAGACCCAATGCTCGAGAACAGACATCCTGCTGCACAAAGAAAAAAGTGCCAAACCCTGCAACCTACGCCCAAGCCTCGACAATCGCCACTGAGGGGTTGACTGGACAATTGATGGACTTTACAAAACCCCAGAGGACCTTCATTCTTATAAAATTTGTCAGTGACCTCCCTCCAGAGTGAAGGTATCACCCCTTTCAACACAGAAACAAAGACCAGTGATGTCCAGTTCACTAACCGGCCACTGATCAAAGGACTGAACACACCAACCAACCAAATTCCAGTCAGCAGGCCCAAAGGACAAACTCTGTAAGTGTACCACATTTGGTGGTACTACAACCTCCAGTGGCTGAACCCTGCAATATCCAGGGGTACTGGACCACCAACATCCGACACCCAGAAGAAAAGTCCACTACGGCCTTTCCGAGGACCAGAAGCGAGCCCCCGTAAAGGGACTTCAAGACACAAAAGAACCACCACCCTGAGTGGCCGTGATGACCTGCAATCCATCCTCAAACTGACCTGACTCCTGGTTCCGAGGGCAACTTTGCACACAGCTCTTGGCTCACCTATCTGCTCTGCACCCGGCCTCCTTGGCCCCTGCACTGGAGAACCAGCTGTGCTTTAAGGGTCACCTACGCCTTGCGACCTCTACATTCCACGGGGATCCACTAGACTTCCCTTGAAGTCCGCCTGTGCAGTGCTTTTCAAAATGGTCCCCTGCAGTGGTTCTGTACCAGCTCCAATGACTTTCAGCAGCTGCTCCCACCGGACCCTTGAGCCGTCTGAACTACTCCACCTGATTCACAGGACATCTCAATGACCTCGACCTAAAAACGAAAGGAGACATTGGTTAACGAATTGCCTGATTTTTATATGCATTTTTAAAATTTTCTCCCATTGATTCCTATTGTGCATAATTACGCACAGACACAAGACATTTTCTAAACTCTGAAAAATCACAACATAAAAAGTACTTATCCAATTTTGATGATCTTAGTCTAAAACATTTTATAAAAATCTGAAGTATTTCTGTAAATTGGTTTTGAGTTATCTTTTGAGTGTGTGTCCACATCTATTGATACTGTGAGTATAACAAATAATTAGCACTTCTCCAAGACTGGCCTAACTGTTCGACCAAGCTACCATAACAATTAAAGCATTAGATGGTCTAGTTTTTACCTCTGTAAACCAAGATGGTGTTGCTTGGACTCTCTGCACTGCACACATAATGTTTGTACACTATATAGAGAGCCAGGCTCCTACACTGGTGCAGCACGCACCAGCCCAGAGACATGCTGGGCATGTCCTCTGCTGCTGACTGCAGAGGACTGGAGCAGTTCCTTGACTGGATGCTCCAAAGTGTGGATGTCACTTTGGCTGGCTGTTTTGCGCCGGCCAATGTGACATGCATACTTTGAAGCTCTCCACTCAACTGTCTTAAGACAGCTGGGTAAAGACTAAGCACAGGCCTCTAGGGCCTGAAGGAGAATCCAGCTAGGTTCCTCCATCCAATCCAGGCACTGCTCTCATTTTGGTTAGCAGCATGAGAGCAACATCTGGATTGGTTAGGGGAGCTTTTCCTCTATCGGAGAGCAGAAGAACACGGAGAAGGACGCTCAGCCCGTGGGTAAATGCCTTTTTTTTAAAATGTGTAATGCATGTTGTGTAATGCATGTGTGTATAATGGATGTGAGTATAGTGGCTGTGTTTATCTTATAGTTAGTGTTATTTGAGCTTTTTGAGGGAGGGGTGGTTTACTTTGCGGTTTTGGAGGAAGGGGGTGTTTTATTGTTTTTGCTTTTTTCGAAGTGGTAGCAGACTTCACTCACCTTACCACTTTCAAAGGGTTCATGCTGTGTCTGGAAACAGGTGCTGTGTAGTCAACCAGGCAGCCAGGGGATCATTTGTCATAAATAGAATGCAGTCCATAGGAGAATCCAGTCTGAAAGATCAATCCAAGCAATATATCTTCTGCCCATAATGGCAGGTCAGGGGTAAAGAATTTCAATCAAAATCATATTAAAAATGACAATAAGAGCATGTGGGAGGAAAATTACACTAACTCAACATAAACTGAAGGCTGTGTGCAGGAGCAGGAGTCCTGTAGGGGTGGTCGTGGTCACTGTTGAATTGTTTGTGGTGTGTAATGGTTTTAAGTCTCACCTCTGACTGATAAAATAACGTGTGAGCTTCTGGAAAGGTGTTTCTAGATGGGATTGCGGTTAGTGCATGTAACCCAACCAGACACCATATTCAGGGTCAGATAGAAAGAAAGTAGGCCACAACATTCAGGGGTGGCTCCTCTGCTAAGGCGGAGGAGCGTTGCCCCACTGGTTTTTCAAAAAGGAAAAATACAATGATAATAATATACATTATCATTTTGTTTTTCCATGTAGTGCGGTGCGGGGCTGGGCTGGAGGGAGAGGGGCCGGAGAGAAGGCTATTTGCACACAACACGGCCAGCCAAAAAGACATGTGCACTTTGCATGTTCTCTACCTGGCTGTATAGCACAGCCGGGTAGAGAACATGCCCAGGCTCCCATTCCCAGTCTGAGTGGCGAAGGAGGCCACTCAAACCAATCATGACGCTCTTGTCAGTAGCGTAAGTGATTGGCTGGGAGCCTCTGCAGCCGGACAGAGGACAGAGGAGAGACGAACATGACTCCCCTCAAAGGCAAGTGTTTTGGTTTTTTTAATTTATTTTTTAAACACCCACTCTCATCCCCCCTGTCCCGCCCCACCACCACCGTTCAGTGGCAGCCACCACTGACAACATTACGGCTTAAAGCTGCAGGACAAATGCCGTGCAGCGTGGGCTATCAGTGGAAGGGTTGTATCATATGTTTTAGAGTTCTGAAATATCTCTGAGTCCACCTTTGAGTTGAACTTCAGAATAAGAACGGATTCTGTTAAACAGTATGCATTCCAAACTGCCAGCCCATGGATCTTTGACTAAAAAGTCAATTACAGTCTGTTTCAATTAATTCTCAGTATAAGAGTTCTCCAGGAAGCGTTTGACCAGATGGACTGCTGTTTTCATTTTCTTTATTTTTGCTGCCCAATCTGTTTTCAAACTTCTTCATTAGTTTTACCAATGTACAATTTTTTGCAAGGACAAAGTACAATGTTACAGTCTGACAAGTTGAAAAGTTATGATGTACATGCTTGATATTGTTACTAGAAAATTCAGTACCCTACATTTTCTATTGACAGACAGCACATTCTCCCCATCAGTGATGTCCTTGGATAAATTGCAGTTTCCAAATTTATCTCAAAATGTTTTAGGTGACAGAGTATGGTTTGATGCATGTTAAATTGGGAATATGGGGCCAGATGTAGCAACAAACCAAATTGCGAGTTGCAATTTGCGAGTCCATCCGACTCGCAAATTGCAATTCGCAATTTGGTATGCAGTACGGTGTCTCAGACACCGACTGCGACTCGCTATGGGGTCGCAATGAGGTGGGTCGCAAATTTGCGGCCCCATAGCGAGTATAGGCACTCGCAAACATGGAGGCCTGCTGTCGTCAGCAGACCTCCATGTTCATGACTGTTTTTAATAAAAGCAGTTTTTTTTTTTTGGACCACTCCCTGCCCTGAAAAAATATTTTTGGGTCCAGTCACAAACTGGAAGGGGTCCCATGGGGACCCCTTCCAATTTGCGAGTGGGTTACCATCCACTTGAAGTGGATGGTAACTGCGATGCCATTTGCGATCGCGTACGCGGTCGCAAATGGTATTTCATCCCACTGCGAGTCGCAAATAGGAAGGGAACACCCCTTCCTATTTGCGAGTCGGAAATGCATTTTGCGAGTCGGTTCCGACTCGCAAAATGCATTTCTGCATAGGAAACCGCGTTTTGCGACTCGCAAACGGCAAATTTTGCCGTTTGCGAGTCGCTAACAGTTTCCTACATCTGGCCCATAGTTGCTTCTCCAGTTGGCACACCAGTGTGAACAGCACTTGTCAGTTTTGATTATTAATTCTTTTATATTACCTGGTGCTCCTGCTATATTTGGTAACTCTGATGATCTGGGAGGTTTCTTTTTTGGTCCTTTTTTCAGGGATCCAACTTTTGGTTGGAATTCTTATTTTCTTCTTTAGACAACGTCTGGCTTTTAGTTTGTCTGTTAACAATACAACATGTTGAAAACAGTTTGCTCTGATGGTGCGATTACAACAAATGGTTAAGAATTGCTCATAAAGGCTGGGTTGTGTCTAGGCAGCCAACATGGCAAATGCACTCTCCTAGTGCTCTGGCCCGGCTGTACCATCATCCTCACTAATGTTGGAGGGCATCACCCCTATACACTACTACACTGTTAGTGATACAGAGGTCCCCAGGGAAAATGTAGAGTGTCTGACAGGTGAGGCGAGAGCCACAGAGGTGCAGCGCCCCCCCATAGTGAAGATCAATGGCTAGCACCATTATAGGGGGTGTGTCCAGCTGCCCCTCAGCTCCTAACACAGAGGAGAGAACTCACCATGATGGGACCACTGTCCTCTTCACCCTATTCCTCCCCCCCTCTGTGGAAATGAGATGTAAGGCAGGGAGCTGGCCGAAGAAGCAGCACCACCGTTGGTTGACCCTGATCTGCTGCACAGCCCAGTGAGGGCTAGGAAAAATCTGCACAGCTGCACTTGCCACCCCCTAGGTTCACAGGGTGAGGGAGGCCACGCTGACCACTAGCGACAAGAAGAGATGACGTGACAAAGGAGTGGCCACATTGGCGGCACAGAGGCTACCTTTGTTCATATCCTCCTTGTCTCCCCCCCACAGTTAAGAGTAGAGGACAGGCAAGGGGATTGAGGACGAGGCCCTGACCCAATAAGGGGATAGCAGGATCAGGGGTGACTGAGCCACAGTGCCGCTGCGGGAAGCACACAGCAAGTTACACTGCCCCAGTGAAGGCAAGGAGAAGAACCACATAGACACACGTGCTCCCAGGGAGAAGTTGCATGGGCTCTACCCCAACTGGTGCTGCTAGGGCAGCCAGAAGACAACAAGGGGGTGGACTATGGAGAGCTGAGGGGAACCGAGGACTTGAAAGTGGCTCACAACCTTGATGCCATCACCTGTTATGCCATAAGCTGCCTCTTGGGATGTCCGGGGTGAGGCAGGCCAACACCCTGTTGTGATACGAGAACAACATCTCCACCCTCTGCATACATTCCTCTAGATGCACATCATGGAATGTCCAGAGGCCCTGGACCTACTCAAATATTGCTCAGAACAGCAGACTTCACAACGCCAGGTGTCTGCCTACCAGAGGCATGTTGAAGGGAAAAGGCATGCCCAGGTCCTCACAGGGTAAGGTAGACCACTTTGCACAGCCAGGAAGCCCCATTGACAGAACCCTCACTACGCTCCGAACTACTCCAAGGCATATAGGACTCAGGGATAGTGCTGGAGGCCTGGAAAGAGGTGATCAGATACGAGGTCACCCTACTGTGGCAGGACTTTGGCACAGTGGACCAAACGATGGAGGTAGAAATGTAAATAGCCTAGGCGGAAGATGGCCTCCAAGCTCTCTGGAAGGACTTTACTAGACTCAGAGATGGCTCTGAATTTGGACAGGATGGCTGAGGACCCAGATGGTCCCGCTGTAATAATCTGCTTCTTGTGGGGGTACCAGAGGTGGTGGATTGGACCAGACCACAGACTTTCTTTGTTGCCTGGTTCAGATCCTGGGTGCCAACACAAGACCTATCGACATGCTTCATAATTGAAAGAGCACACAGGGCAATCGCACAAAAGCCTTCCTAAGGAGCACCTCCCTGCCCCAATGATTTACTGACTACTTAACTACATAGACAGGGATGTCATCCTTCAAGACGCTCACCACCTACAATCAGGAACCCTCCAATTAAATAGGGTCATGATTTTTCCAGAATACTCAAGAGTCCAACAACAACACAAATCATTTGCAGTGGTTAAGGCCATGGCACATACTTGCTCCTATTTCCAGCCCAGCTCAGATCCATCGAGCAAGGCAAGACACACCTATTAAACATGGTGGAAGTTGCATAGGCTTGGATTGAAGAACAACCAGCACTCACCTGTCCCAGGAACCACCAAGGGAAGACAGGAGGGGATAACTGCAGAATGCCTTTCCATAAGCAATGGTGAAGGAGGAGGTGAGAGCACCTTCAGTGCATGGATGTGTCCTGCAAAGTGGCACTTGACTCCTCAGCCTCGGCGGGCCGGACTTCTGAAAACCAGCACAGAAGAGGGATGGCAAACTTCCCATAATGGGCACAGGTCTCCCCTACGCAAGCTCAGTGAACAGAACAGAACCTATTTTGAACCCAGCCAGAAACTGGAACATGAGCCAAGACCATAAATAGGAGACAAGAGGACCGTGAACTGCAATGGGATGGTAGGCCCCTCCCATACTGTTAGGTAATGAGTAACTAACAAGAAAGAAGGGCATGAAACACGCTCAGAGCAGGGGGTAAAATGATAAACCTGTACTCTCCTATCAGCCCCCCTGTGCTTTGCTGGACAACGTAACAAGTTTTGGTGCTAATGCAGCAAAGCGCCCCAAAAGTCCCAAACATTTTGATGCTATTGTGGTATTGTGAAGCATGGTGCACCATATTGTAAATACGGTGCACCCATGGTGCAATTAGGGGGGTGCTGAGAGACGCAAGAAAAGTGGTGCATGAATGCTGATGCACCAGTTTCTTATAAATATGTCCCTAAGTTTGCTCACTGTACCGCAGCAGACACTGATGCCACATCATATTTAGGACTTATTGTCACAGCCCTCTTCTAAGGGCTACACCACTCTGCTCCCTGATCTGGAACATGAGTGGCCTCCTCAACAAAGTAAAATGGAGGGCCATCCTATGCTCGGCTAAACTGATAGGGGTTGACATCCTCCTCCTTCAGGAGATGCACCATGAGGGCAACCATTGCAGATACCTCCTCCGACACTGCTTCAAGACAGCATGTCACTCGGGCTTCCACTGTGGATCATGAGACATACCATCCTAATCCAGGCCAGATTTTTAGTTGAGGTGAACTGGATATAACACAATGCACAGGGTCACTTCCTTGGGGCGGTGGGCACCCTGTGGGGATCGCCTCTCGTTTTATGCTTGGTGTATGCCCCTCCACCCCTTTGACAAATATTCCTCACACAACTCAGTGCAATTCTCCTTTCAGCTTCTCAGGGCCTGACAATATTTGGGAGCAATTTTAATGGGCTGAAGGACCCAACACTTGATCGAATGGGTCCACAACCTTCCTCCCTACTCACCTTCCACCTATAAGCCTCATTCACTGGCACTCTGCGACTCAAAGACTTATGAAGATTTTACCACTAAAAGGATGATGGCCACATATTCCTTTCTGGAGTGCATGGCACCATGTCCTGACTAGATTATTTCTTAGTGTTCACAGCACATATGCCCTTCATCATATCCATACAGAGCTATACCTATGGTCTCTTCGACCATGCCCCCCTGGAACTAGAACATGATATGGTGGCCCCCAGATACTCCCAAATGGTGCTTCAGTGACTAGTGGTTGATGCAACAAGCATTTCTTGAGTCTGTACAAGAGGGATCGACTAGTTTTTTTAGTCCAATGAAGGGGCAGTGAACTCTGAAGCAACACTATGGGGAACTTTATGGAGGTGACACAAGGGACGGTGCTGTCCACCCTTGCATACTGATGCCAGGTGAAACAGCAGAAGACAGTAAACCTTAACTGGGTGACACAGCAGGCAGAACACACATTTATCAGAGCTGACCTCAGATGAGGCCCTAACTATGCTCCAGAGTGCCAGTTTAGCAATGAGACAGCTTCAAACCAAGCAGCCAAGGAGATT
This sequence comes from Pleurodeles waltl, assembly GCF_031143425.1. NCBI lineage: Eukaryota > Metazoa > Chordata > Amphibia > Caudata > Salamandridae > Pleurodeles > Pleurodeles waltl. The sequence continues at coordinate 745,382,133 of NC_090437.1, forward strand.
ATGGCAGACGTCTCACTGCCACCTCTATGTACATGGCAAAAAATAATGGTTAGGTCAAACACAGCCACATAACACTCATCAACAATGAGAGCACACCACAGACATCCCCTGAAGATATTATGAGAACCTTTGCGAACTACTCTGGCTCACTATATGCCCACACTCACACAGCACCCACACACTAGATCGACAAATACCCTTCTACCATAGACATGCGCTAAATCTCACTGACACTATGGCCCTCATTACAACACTGGTGGTCGGTGATAAAGTGGTGGTAATACCGCCAACGGGCCAGTGGTAATTAATGCCAAATTATGACCATGGCGGAAAGAGCTCAGATAGACAGCCACTTTACCACACCGACCGCCAGTGCAGAAAAAACAGCCACCACGGCGGTAGCCGTCTACAGCCAGGCGGAAATCAATGTTCCACCCACCGTATTATGAGACAGGAAACCACCACCTTTTCCAGGGCGGTACCAACAACATCAAAAGCCTGGCAGAAACAGACCTCAGAAGGGAATGGACTCACCTTGGGAGACATAGGGAACAGCCACGCCACCATGAAGCCCGAGCTGCAGATCTTCCCAATGATCGAACACCAACGACAGCGAAGACGACCATGGTGAGTACAGCTGCCTAGCACACAGGGGAAGGGGGAGGAAAAAGAGAGTGACACACACATGCACAACACACACCCCCACCCCCAACACCATACACACAATCAGATGCACAAGAAAACATTTTCACCCCGTACCTCCCAGGAATAATGCCAGGACAACACCAATCGATGAAAGTGAGTATAATAATATAAATACATCAAAATACGTACATCAAATCTAAATGTATATACATATGTACAAATCAAGAGGCACAGCCCAGTCCCTTAACATGCATGGGCCCCAGGGCTGCATCACAAAGTCTAAGGCCCCACTTGTCTCCTGCAACAACACAGAGAGAACACTGCAGGGGCATTAGTTCGAAAATAGGCAGGTACCTCAGGGGAGCAGGGGGGCACCTCAACTGGCAGATGGAACAAGACAAGTGGTTCTGGAGGGGGCAAAATGCCCACTGCCTGGTCCTGGGGAGCGCAAGGCCACAGTCTCTCAAGTGGGTGACTTGCCCACTGGTTCTGGAGAGGGCAACATGCACTGTGATCATCCTGGGGAGGATGGGGTGAGTGGGTACCATACCCACTGGTTCTGGAGGGGGCATTGTGCCCTGTGATCTTCATCCTGGGGAGGATGAGGTGAGTGGGTGCCATATCCACTGGTTCTAGAGGTGACATCGTGCCCTGTGATCTTCATCCTGGGGAGGATGGGGTGAGTGGGTGCCATACCCACTGGTTCTGGAGGGGACATCATGCCCTGTGCTTCTGATCCTGGGGAGTGCAAGGTCACAGTCTCTCAGCTGGGTGTCATACCCACAGGATATGCAAGGGGCAGGCCGCACAAGAGCCCATGGGGGCAGGTCTAATGAATGTCCGCAGGCATTGATGGCTGCTCAGTGGTGGCAGTGGTGCTGCTGCTGGTGGTTGCGGTAGTGGGTGGAAGCTCCAGCCCATCCCCTGAAGCCTCGGACGACTGCTCAATGGTGGCAGTGGTGCTGCTGGTGACGCTGGTGGTGGTTGTGGGGGGAAGCTCCAGCCCCTGCAGCCTTGGACGGCTTCCCACTGCTGGTGGTGGTGCTGCGGGTGATGCTGGTGGTGGTTGTGGGGGGAAGCTCCAGCCCATCCATCCCCTGCAGCCTCCGACGGCTGCCCACTGCTGGTGGTGGTGCTGCTGGTGATACTGGTGGTGGTTGTGGGTGGAAGCTCCAGGCCATCCCCTGCAGCCTCGGACGGCTGCCCACTGCTGGTGGCGGTGCTGCTGGTGGATGGCTGCACAACCATGGTTGGTGGTGGAGGCTCTCACTGAGGCCCTGCACCAGGCCCCTTCTCCTTCCTGCCTGCTGGTGCAGGCCCCTTGCCCTTCCTGGCAGCAGCTGGGGATGGCTCCTTGCTCTTCAGGGCAGCAGCTGGTGCAGGCCCCTTACCCTTTCTGGCAGCAGCTGGGTGTGGTTTCTTGCCCTGCCTGGCAGCAGCTGGGGAAGTCTCCTTGCCCTTCCTGGCAGCAGCTAGGGATGTCTCCTAGCCCTTCCTGCCAGCAGTTGGGGATGGCTCCTTGCCCTTCCTGGCAGCACTTGGGGCAGGCACCCTTTCTGTAAGATTGGCTGGTGGCCTGGATCTTTTACCACCTCAAGTTGCTGGGCCCATGGACTGGGTGGCTACGGTGCTTGCCTGGGTTTTACACACCATGGCCAGACGTGAAGGAAGGGGGGAGGGAAGGGGAATGGAAGAGGTCATTGGTGGACAGGAAAAGCTTATTAGGGACATTGGGCAGGAAGAGGGAGAAGGTTTGGGAGTGGAGGAAGAGGGAGTGGTTGTGGGAGGTGTCTGTCTGCTGTATTTTGGTGCAGGTGCGTGGGCTAGAGGCTGTTGTGAGGTGGATGGCTGTTGGGTGTCAAAGCTTGCATTTGTGTACCTTGTGAGGGGGGGAACACACACAGTGGGAGAGGACACAGGGGACGAGTGCATGGCTGTTAGCGTGGTGTCTGCCAGTGAGGTGTGTGTTCTGCTAGGTGTGCTGGTGATGGCGGTAATGGCTGAGGATGTAGTGCATGCAGGTGTGAGTGGAGATGCAACTGTGAGGGAGGTGGAGGAGTCGGAGGGAGGGAGACAGTGGAGGCAGTGGATGTTGGTATGTCTGCATCTGGATGGTGTTTGTGTGAGTGCCTGTGGGATAAAGTGCAATGTTTGTGTTTTCCTGAACCACTCTTGTGTGTTGTCTTGTGTGCATGCTGGTCTGCCTGTGTGCTTGGGATAGGATGGGGTTGAGGGGAATGGGATTGGGTAGAGGACGTTGGAAGTGAGAGGGTGGAAACAGGGACAATGGCTGCAATCAGAGAGGAGGCCAGAGCCTGGATTGATCTCTGTTGGGCTGAATGCCCTCCAGAAATGCATTGGTTTGTTGCATCTGGGCTGCCAGCCCCTGGATAGCATTCACAATGGTTGACTGCCCAACAGAGATGTATCTCAGGAGGTCAATAGCCTCCTCACTCAGGGCAGCAGGGCTAACTGGGGCAGGGTCTGAGGTACCTGGGGCAAAGGAGATTCCCACCCTCCTGGGTGAGCAGGCACAAGAAACTTGCTGAGGGGCTGCTGGGAGGGCGGTGCTGGTGCGGGGTGGAGGCTGTAGCTGGGGTGGTCACAGAGGTGTCTGCAACCACCAGGGAACTTCCATCGGAGGAGGTATCTGTGTCTGATCTGTCCCCTCCAGTCTCTGCCGTGGTGCTCCCCTTGTCCTGCTTCCCACTGGTGCCCTCAGCGTCGGTGGACTCAGCCTCCTGGGTCCTGTGTGATGCAGCTCCCTCCGTTGCCGGTGCCTCTGCTCATCCGCCAGATGATGCTAATGCACATAAGAACAGGATGTCAAAATAAAAAGGGGGGGAAGAGACAAAGGAAACACTTGGTCAATGGCTGCACCAACACCACCGTTAGCGTACACAGCAACCTCACACGCAGGGAACAGCCCTACGCACTATGCAGTGCACTACCAGCAACAATGCTAGTCACCAGGGCATTGGGAGGGACAAATACTGCCAACTGCAGCATACCTGGGACCCACACAGCCCTGCCCAGCAGTGGATGCCCAATAGCTAGTTAGGAGGAATATCACTTCTGAACCCTGCCCAACATGGGACATACTCTAAGATGTCAGGCCTGGCCTAGGGGCACCCACAGACACACATCCCCCACCCAGATACCCCCCTACCATGTGTAGGTTGTAATGACGGGCACTGTACTCACTACCTTTTGGCTTCTGTGATGCCCTCAAGCGACCATCCAGCTCCGGATAGGCCACAGCCAGTATGTGGGCCATCAGGGGGGCCAGAGTTAGACGGGCACCCCTTCTTCGTTAGGAAGCCATACCCAGCTGGGCCTCCACCGTCTTCCGTGCCCAGCGTCTCAGGTCCTCCCACTGTTTCTGACACTGGGTCATCCGCCTGCCGTAGACCCCCAGGGTCCACACGTCCTTGGCGATGGCATGCCATATACCCTTCTTTTGATGGCCGCTGACCTGCAGAGAAAATACACACAGGGAAAGGTGTAACTCAGACCGTACTGCCTGTTACACTCATGGCCCATGGCCTGGGACACCAGCTGCACGTCACCCAGGGGACATGCACCAACCCACACCTTACACGAGGCCTTCACACACACCACTCCATGCATTAATGCCCCATGCATTGTGCTCACAGTGTAGTCACCTGTTGGTCTGGAGGCCCATACAGCAGTCCGTTCTGGGGTAGGATCCCATCCACCAGTCGCTTCAACTCCGCTGAGGTGAAGGCAGCGGCCCTTTCCCCAGTCACACGAGCCATGGTAGGTTCCAGACACAGGTCACAGCAGCACATGCATTGTAGGTCCTCTCATGTTGAAGGTTAGGTAGCAAGTGAGGGAACAGATAGAAAATGGTGGTGACATCCGCAGCGGTGCATACCATCACCATTGGCTACTGTACCCCATAGGGGCTAATAATATCCATGAGGCATCGCACAGCGGTTCACGACCACCTACAGCAACGGCACACAACATCAGTGGAATTACCTCCCTTCCACCTGTCTATCCACACAGGACAGGCAGACACCATTTTTGGGGGGGAAAGACCCTGGATTTCAACTGTGTGACAGTTCACAATTGTACAATCTGGACAAATGCAACAATTACTTTTCAAAATAACATCATGCATTGTACTGTTGTGGCTCCAATGTACAGTTCATGAAGGCCTCCTCAGTTTTCGGCCCCCTAGATTGCAACCACTGCGGATGAATAGGAGATGGAGACATACCACCGTGTACAGATCCTTGGTAGACTTGGCAACAATGGAGGACAGGCACATTATCCTCACCTACAGACTTGACAGGGCCACAATCACGGAGCTGTGTGCCCAACTGGAGCCTGACCTGATATCTGATATCCATCACCCCACTGGGATCCCCCGTCTCGTGCAAGTCCTATCAGTGCTCCATTTCCTGGCAACTGGTTCTTTCCAAGTGACAGTGGGCTTGGCAGCAGGAATGTCACAGCCAATGTTCTCAAAAGTGCTGACCAGAGTGTTGTCTGCCCTGATTAAACACATGTGCATCTACATAGTTTTCCCCAGGTGGAGGATTAGGCCACAGTGAAGGCTGACTTCTATGCAATGGGACATATCCCCAAAATAATTGGGGTGATTGATGGAACACATATTGCATTTGTCCCCCCCGGCCAAAATGAACAGGTCTACATAAATCGATAACGTTTTCATTCAATTAATATCCAGATGGTGTGCCTGGCAGGCCAGTACATCTCCCACGTCAATGCGAAATATCCTGGGTCTGTGCATGATGCCTTTATCCTGGGGAATAACAGCATCCCAAATGTGATGGCCCAACTACAGAGGCACCATATGTGGCTAATAGGTGAGCCCTGGTTCCCACCCAGTGGATGTTTGTGTATTGGTATGATGCGGGCCATAAGGGATAGTGTGTGGCTAAATGTTGTCCCTCAATATTTTCAGGTGACTGTGGTTACCCCAACCTATCATGGCTCCGACCCCTGTGAGGAATCCCAGGACAAGGGCAGAGGAACGTTACAAAGATGCACATGGATGAACCATAAGAATAATTGAAAGGACCTTTGGCCTCCTGAAGGCCAGGTTTCAGTGCCTCCATCTAACAGGTGGATTCCTGTGCTACTCACCCAAGAAGGTCTGCCAGATAATCGTAGCATGCTGCATGTTGCATAACCTTGCCTTGAGACACCATGTGCCTTTTCTGAAGATGGAGGAGGCTGGAGATGGCTGTGTGTCAGCAGTGGACCCTGTTGACAGTGAAGATGAAAAGGCAGAGGATGAGGATGAGGACAACAGAACTGCAGTGATTCGCCAATATTTCCAATGACACACAGGTAAGACAGTGTGACTTCAAATTTCATTGTAATTTTATTGTTAGAGATTGTCACTGGCAGGCTGTGATTTCCCACTTCTATGCCCACTCACTGAACCATTTGGTAACTCTTTTTGCAGATATTGGTGCCCAACTATCGCTCCTAGTGTGTTCTCTGCAGCCAACTACATGTCTATCCTATGTGAACATTACTGTACAGTTGAATTGCAATGTTTGTACCTTATTAAACTAATACATACTTAAATCGTTTGACATACTCCATACTAGTATTTTTTTTCAAATGGTGTTTATTGCAGTGCTATGACGAAAAGGGGAAGTGCAATGGGCTGGAGTGATGATGGAGGAAAGTCCAGGGTATAGTTCCAGTCTATTTGTAGCACAGGTGCATTGTCCGGGGGGGAATAAGAAGGGGAGCAATGGCAGACTAGGGTGGTGTTAAGGGCCTGCAAGTCCTCCCTAATCCACTGGAACTGTCCCTCATGCAGCCGCCTGTTCTCCTGCACGTTGGCCAGGGTCTAGCCCAGCTTATCCTGGGACTGTTGGTATGCTCCCTGGATCTCAGTGAGTGCCTCATGGAGAGTCGGTTCCCTGGGCCTGTCCTCCCTGTGGTGCACAGCAGTCCTCACAGCTTCCCTGTTGTCCTGTGTCTCTGTCCCCTGAGCTGTGTGCCCACTGCCACTGACCCCAGGTCCCTGATTGTCTTGGGTATGTGGGTTGCCCTGGGGTCCCTATAGTGGTGGACACACTGCTGATTGACGTGTCCTGGGGACAGAGATGTGGCTACGCTGGGTGGGTGCTCTAGTGGCGTTTCCAGATGGGGAGGCTCTGTGGCGGTGTGTGACTGTGCCTGGGTAACTGACTTTCCCGAGGTCCCTGATGGGCCAGGTTGGTCATCCAGATCCAGGCGAGCCGAGTCGCTGTCATCACTGTGGGCCTCTTCTGTAGGGGAACTGGCTAGTGCTGGCACCTCCTCTCCGGTGACGTTGGTTGGGATACCTGTGGGGATGTAAATGAAGTGTTATTGTTTCTGTGTGACATTTTGTGCATGGGTGGGTTGCCCTCTTAGGTTATGTTTGCCCTGGCAGCTTTAACTTGTGTGAGTTGGTATGTGGTAGGCTAGCTGTTTCTCTCCATTGTGCATGCTTTAGTGATAGGTGTCCATGCAGGTCTGTGAGTGGTGTCCATGCATTGGTGGTGCATGCAGGGCTTGGCAATGGGATGGGTGAGATGTGATGGTGGGGTGTGTGGGTAGTGGTGGAGGGATGGGAGTGAGGGTGGGGGTATATGATGGCATGCAGGTAGGGCGGTGATCGTAGTAAAGAGTTGACTCACCAGAGTCCAGTCCTCCTGCTACTCCTGCCAGGCCCTCAGGATGCATGATTGCCAAGACTTGCTCCTCCCATGTTGTTAGTTGTGGGGTAGGAGGTAGGGGTCCGCAGCCAATCCTCTGTACAGCTAGTTGGTGTCTTGCTGCAGTGGAACGCACCTTCCCCCTTAAGTCGTCCCACCTCTTACTGATGTCGTCCCTTGTTCTGGAGATCTGTCCCACAGCGTTGACCCTGTCCACGATCCTCCGCCGTAGCTCCATCTTCCTAGCAATGGATATCTGCTGCACTTGTGCTCCAAATAGCTGTGGCTCTACCCGGAAGATTTCCTCCATCATGACCCTCTGGGTGTGTAGGGTGATGTGTTGGTTTGTGGTTTGTGAGGTGCGGGGTGGTATATAGGTGATGGTGGTATGTGGCTCTGGTTGTGTGAGTGTTCTTGCTGTCTCTCTCTTGTGGCAATTATTTGTATTCGTAAAGGGATGTGGTTAATGTGGGTGAGTGTTTTATAGTGATGTGGGTGTGTGGGTGTGGTGTGTGTATGGGTATCAGGTGTGTGTATTTTGAATTGTCCAATCTGGTGCTGTTTTGTTTGAGTGTGTGTATTTTGAGCGTGGCTTACCACCGTTGAATGTCTGCACTGGTGATTCGTGTGTCATAATGTGGTGGGCGTTGTTCTGTTGGCATAACAGTGTGGGATTTGATACCGCCAGTTTATCACTGACTTTTGGCGTGGCAGAATTGTGTCTGTGGCTGAATAGTGACAGATTGGTGTGTGTGTCATAATATGGTGAACGGATATCCATAGCGGTGGCAGTATGTTGGTGGCAGTCAGCATGGTGGTCAGTGGGATTCACCACCAATGTCATAATGAGGGCCAATGTGTTACCCTCAATTGCTCAATCACAGCTGAGGAGATAGCAACAGCCATCTCTCTTCTGAGGGGGAAAAGCTCAGGCCCAAATGGCATGCCAGTCAAATTCTTCCATTGTGAGGTTGACATCTATACCCTTCCCTTGCTAAAGCTATACAGAGAAGTGGTGCAAGTGTGACACTTCCATTCAACCTAGAGGAATCCATGTTAGTGCCCTTCCACAAAGCAGACCTCCCTCACTTTTGCTCTTCATACAGACACATTTAACTCTTCAACTGCAAAACCAAAATATTAGCAAAGATATTGGCACTGCACCTTAACCAGGTCCTCCCCAACCTAGTGCACATGGATCAAAGGGACTTTATGCTCATGCCATCATCACACCATACCATACACCAACTACACAATGCTCTGGCAAATTACTACTTGTTACATTGCCCTCTGGCTGTAATCTGCATAGATTTCTAGAAAGCCTTTGATTGTGTATTATAGGACTACCTGCTCGTGGTCATGCAGTACACAGGGCTTGGCCCATGCTTCAGGTCCTATGTTCGACTCCTTTACACCAAATCTCAGGCTCAAGTCAGGACCAAGGGAGCCGCATCACAACTGTTTGCTCTACTGAGGGGAACATGCCAGGGTTGCCAAAACTCACCCCTCCTATCCCCCCTGGAACCTCTGGCCCAGGCTCTTCAGACTGGCTCACACATGACGGGGTTCCATTGCTCCAACATAGGTGAAGACCGGATATCGCTATACATGACAACCACCTGATCTACTTCGGGCCCCATACCTCAGGACCAGTTCTGATGAATACCCTGGACATATTTGGATGCTGCTCCCTCAGGATCAACTTGGGGAAAACAAAATTATACCCCATTTGGCACTGAGAACCCACAAAGGGGTGGGTCAGGGAAAGGGGTGGTCCACGGCTAAGGGGCTGCACCCCTCTGAAATTCCTGCACATCAACATTAAAAAATATTAAATAGATTCATTTGTTTAGAAATAGGATCGTAAGACTAAACAAATCAATATATTTAACTCTGGGTTGTCTGTCCCAGGCTGCCAGCCTCTCCTCGCTTTGAAGTAGGAGACAGAAGCCAGTCAGTAAATCAACTTTTCTGCACTGTGACGCACGACGTAGGGCTTAACTTTCTAAAGCCCTTCATTTCCACTGTGGTCTATGGTGGTATCCACTCTAGGCCAGTAACGCTTTTATCATCATGGTTTTGTGATTTGGAGTCTTCATTCCTGTGTGAGGGCAGGCATTTGTCATTCACAGGCATTGATCCCACTATTTCCCATTCATCTCACAGTAGGAGTAAATGCAATCACGTCTGGTTTAGAGCCTTGTCCTTGGTAATGGTGAGTGTTAAAATGCTAATCCTTAGTTAATTATATTGTGCTGAGACCCTTTGTCATCTTCACCTCCCCAATTTGACACCACAGGCCCTGACTGCTGATAGCTGGCCCTTTCAGAAGTGGAGCTGCTGTATTTGTTACTCCGCTAAATTGTTCTAAAAGATGAGCAGGGTTCTGATTTCCCTTGCAAAGTTTCTCCACATATCCGAGTTAAGCTCAAAGTGAGAAATATGCGCTTACAGTAAAGACAGTTATCTGCTGTATGGGTTAAAATTGACCCTATCTTCATGCCCTTAACATTAATGCCAAAAATATGGATTGATTTGCACACAATGAATGTTAAAAATGTTAAGGTAATGTGTGTCAGTGATCTAATTTCCCTCCTTTTTCATGTTTTACTTAATGTTGCATACGCCAAGAGAGTTAGCTGTTTTATCATGCTCTGTTTCTGTATTTCTTTGAGTGCATTTTATTACTCTTGCATAGTGCATACTTTGACTTGTGCCAAGTGTCTATGAGGGGCTTTGATTGAGAGCAGTGGTGCTGAGGCTGAAGGCAAAGCAAAGAGCCCCTCAGTTGCGTTGCCGCCTGTGCAGAGCACACAGAACAATAGTCATGTATTCCAGCTAAAAGTGCTCAAATGTGTATGAGTGCAGTGTATGTGTGAGATGGTAAAATGAGGGAGATGCGAGGAAGTGCATTCAGGCGACAGTGAAAAGAGGGTGCTGAAGAGGAAAGAGAGGAGATTAAAAACGTGCAGTTGGATGAGATGTGCAGAGAAAAAGGGCATACATATCTAACATAAAGCACACATAACTGAAGGCCATATTACTTCCACAGGCCTCAACAATATTTAATTCATAGTCCCACAATTTCAGAAATGAAACATTTCCAATGTTAAATATTTATAAAAAATAATTGTTGTTATTCATTTATTTTAAACAGATAACAACCACTGACAAAGCCACTTTGACTGATAAGTTTTAGAGGTATGTCAGTTGTTGTGTTATATTTTTGGATGCAATAACATCTCAGACAGAAACCAAAATACAGGCTGGGAGGCACACTAAGGAAATCACAGAAATGTATTTTACATGTCCCTTTTAGAGATCCCCCTCTTTTTTCATCCCACTTAAAGACCTGTCTGCACATATTTCTCTATGAGTGATTGCAGCTAGCAGCTGTGGGTGCTTCCCGATGATGGTTAGAACATTTGTTTCCAAGGTTGATGCCACATGCAGTGCAAGACACTGCACAACCACACACTTTAGAGGATCTGAAGTTGTCACGCTGTACAATTTGCACATTAAAATAACTGTTGAACTTAGTATTGCTGTAAGATATGACGCAGTTTTACTATGTTTAATATTTCAAGTCTATACACTCCTTTAAACCTTGCTTTCTCATTAAATTCATTTGCTTTCAAACATACTATTTTTCCATTTTTTCAATTCTTTCTTGGGAGGAGGACCCACCCTGGACCTTACATTTGTCCATTAGGCTTGCTCACTTCACTTGCTACAATAAAGTCGTAACCAACTTTTACTCTCTACCACTTTCAAATGTCACCAGCAACCACTGGTCAGAAAGGCAAGACTAGCAATTGCAACTATTGTCTTCTGATATCTAGGGGTACAAATTTGGGCCTCAAGATCCCAGACAAAGGCAGGCAGCCTTACATCCCTAATAATGACCACACGGGGTGAACCTAGCTATATAGGCCCTACTGTTGCTCTCATTGATGGGCTCGATTGTGCTGCTCAAAATGATGATCCTCCCGAAATTGCTATATACAATCCAAAACTATCCATACTGTATCCCAAAGGCAACTATAGTGCTATTTCAATAGGTTCTAAAAACCTTTGCCTTTACCTAGGGTGGTGAACCACAACGGGTAGCGTTTAACAAACGCTGTGAATCCACCTTTGAGGGAGGACTGGGGATGGTTCACTTATTTTCCTGTTACGAGGCCTCACACTTGCTCATACTAAACAACTGGATATTTGATGCACAGGACAAGCCACCATACAGCATTGACTACTAGCACATGGTATGGGCACCAAACCCCCACTGCACTACATATACAGAGAACAGTGTTGGTACAGGCACCTCCACTGATGAAAGTGACAGTAAGAATTTGGAGGCCTGCTCTAAATTACATGGGCTGGGGGAGAAACTGGCATGTGAAACCCTTCTATGGCATGGTACACAACTACCAGAGGTCACGTCCCTACAAGGATTTCTCAGGTGGGACGCCCTTGACATTACCACCTTGGCTCATGTAGTACATGGCACCAACATCAAACCTTACACAGACCTCCAAGAGTAATTAGGCCTCAAGGCACTCAGTACTGCAGTTACCTACAGCTCCACCATGCCCTCATCCCATTCATGGACTCCCCCAGAGTTAGAGGCAAAAATATCTTTTTTGGACTCCCCCCCAGAGCCGAATATCCATACTTTACAAGTCTCTAGTGCTCAACGCACCTGACTCCTTTCGGCGACTACTGGAATAATGGAAAACTGTTCCTCTGGCCATTTTGTACAGAGGTGGGAGACACACTATGAGCTGTTCTAGGACTAGGGCTGGACAAGATTTTTAATTCCACCAGCGGAATTGGAGGAATCCATTCATTCTGTGTTACTTTTGTAACTAGATATTACTAATAAATTAATCAGAATGGTTTGGTTTTTAAACAGGGCTGGAAGAGGGAGCAGACCCTCTATGTTTAAAAATCACTACAGATTAAACTTTAATCTGCAGTGAATTTTAAACATAGAGGGACAGTGCCTTTTCTGGCCCTGTTTAAAAATCACTGTGATTGCACTGGTGTGCATTCCCCTTGACATCCCTATGTAATCAGAATATATAAGGTTTATATACTCTGAGTATGTAAGGGTGCTGAGGGGTGTGCACAGACGTGCGTACCCCAGGCTGCCCTTACATACTCTCTAGTGAAAACTTTGCATCACAAAACAAAGAAAACATGTTTTTCAATAACAAATATACAGAATACTAAATGGATCCTGGCTAGTCTAGTAGACAACATTATTATGTATAGTAGTATACAATATATGCAATTACACAGTAGTGATAACCATTGTTATGAGTAGGATGTTCTTCCACAATAAATCATATGTAACCTGTTTTTGGTTAGGTTATAAAACTGGTGCATATGACACATCTGCATAAAAATTCAATTCAAATTATGTAAATTCCAAAGTATTGGTGTACCAAGCTTCCTGCAAGTCTGTCTTGGGTGTAGGGAGTCAGATTGTACACATTTATGTGTTTTCAGTACTATTTCCAAAGGAAGCTTTTCTCTCTAGTGCAGGAAAAAGCTCTGACCAGAATAACAATAAGCTTGGTATGAAACTAGTAACTTCCTTAGATGGTTGTTTTGCTATTTTTAGTGTAAATTCATTGAGTAGCTTCTGAGAAGTTAACGTTAAAAAAAGAGGTTTTCAAGTCTGTAGATATTGACTAGTGATCCATGTATCCAGATCCTTGAATGCTTTAATCTACTGGGGATAATACACTTGAAAAAACACACATTTCAGCATAAGGAGAGCATTTGCCTGTTGCCCAACATGGGATATGTGTATCCTTAGGCTATATAAGAATATGAGCAATATGACTGGCCTGCAATAACTGAAAGTTTCTGTTTCAGAAGCTGTTACAGAATACATTGCCAGGCACCAAAGCCTGTACCCTGAAATAAAGTGGTAGAGCAGGGATAAGAAAGCTGGGCAAACCTCTCCTGACTCTACAGAACATGTGGGATTCCAAACAGACAAATAATCACCCCGATTGTACAAAAAATCTTTATTTCTTGGAGGATTCACACATCCAAATTTGTGTATTATGATCTGCAGATTTCTGAGTGGATGCAAAAATGTTAATGGAACATTGATATACCTTTCTTTGCAAGTCTTGAAAAAACAAAACAATTATTCATAGTGGAACTATACATGGCAAACACCAGGCACAGTGAGCACTGAGAATAATAGGGATGAGGTCATAAGAAACAGTGGTAGGGTTGGTGACTTATTGAGGATCAGGCACAGGTTTAAGCAATATGTGAGGCACAGTGACTGAAACCCTTCTGCATACCACTAAATATCATGTTCCACAGGTGTTTTTTCTTCAAGGCATGTGTTGCCTATGTCTAGGCATTGCACTCAAACCTCCCCTGTGAACTGAATTTATAGAAGGCAAAAATTCATTGAAATAATGTTAATAATGGTAAGGCATTTTAATTCACACATAAATCCTTACTGTACATTTAAAAAATGTCTCAGAAATGCTCTTGAAAATAATAACAACAATCCCTGATATTCACCTGTTATGTTTATCTACACAAACCATAACTCATGCCAAAGTCATAAAAAGAATACATCACTCCCCAATGCTTACAGCACCGCAGTATTCATATCAATATATAACAGATTTTTTTTTAAAACTAACAGCATTAAATACAAATCCACACAAAGTAACTTGAGGAAAGGTACATGTTCTACGGGACAAGTTTCATGTGGCCCATGTAGAGCCCACCATGGCCCATAAGAGTGAAGGAACCCATGCTAAATGGAACTCTGCAGCAAATTCAGCTACAGAACATTGGTGCAACACCTTTAAGATAGTTAATGTAGATATTTAGTGGCAATACAAGCAAAATTTAAATAAGAAAAGCTACCTGACATTTTCCCTTCCAAGTTTTCTTACAATCTCACTAAAGACAACGCTCCTATGGTTTTTACACCTTGTATAGGGATTAGCACATTCCTAATGAGCGAGCAAGATTAAATTTAGTCAGGGCAGGTCATGAAGAAATAACTTTAACTCATTCTGGCATCAGTGTGTCAATGCTACAGCAACAAATCTGGAGGTGGCATCACTGCTACTGCATCAATGCTATATCAACAATATTTGTAGCCATATTAAACAAAGCTTACCAAAATATGTGCAGCACTGAAACATTTGTCAACAAATATATAATGTAATTGCTGTAAGATCATCACCCATTCTACTTACCATCTTGGACAAACCGTTCGGGTAATTTTCCCTGACCGGATCAGTTTATTATCAGATTTCCCATCTGCCTTATTCCGATCTCCATAGGATATCATTAGACTGTAATAAGGTGGATAGGATATCTGTCATGTTTGTGACAGAGTATTCCCCCCGCCAAGATCTGAATCAGGCCCTTAATCACTAGTATTAGGTACAAGATTTTTATGGCATATGGCACAGAGAGCACTAAATGGCATGTCTAGAAGAGTGTTAGGTAGCCACACTTCATACGAGTTACTTATTGGAAAACCAATGTGTATGTCTAAACCTGTCCCTCCTGCAAAGTTGGAAGAGCCAAAAAGCAACCTACTTGACCCTCTTTCATGGTTGGATTCATTACAGAATATTCATGAAATTAGAACAAAATTGTCCAACATGAAGAACTCTGACTCTGCCACCGATAATAACGTTGCTGACAGGATGTTCTCCCAAATTAAGAGAACTAATTCAGGGAGAGATCACTGACATACATGTTTTAGGACCATCTCACAGACCACCAATTCCAGGTTTTGTGTAGAGAGAACTTGCACAGTAATCTTGTCACCACTTCCTGGTTGATGAAAAATATGAAAGTGTTGATCAGTTAATCAAAAAGCATTATTTCGCCAAACCTAATTAGAAGACGTCCATCAATACTATTGTGCTTCTGGCTTAGACTCATGCATCCTCTCCCTACTCTGGAAGAACTATCCCAAGAATATTATAGCCAGATTGGAATCATTTACCTCCTTACAGGAATTGGTAAGACTAGTGTCTCCAGCTTTACACCATGTGCCAACTATATCAAATGATGACTCAAAAGATGCAATGGAAGTAATAGCTTCAACAAGTGAAACTGAAGATGAAAATGACTCAGTTTTTGAAACAAAAAAGCTAATCACCCCTCCAGTTAATTGATGCTTCAAGTGGCTTCTTGTTTGTTGCTTCATTTGGGACAAATACCTTTTTCCCCATGGCCATCCATTGGATTTGAAACTAGTAACCTGTCCTTTCTAAATTGGATTATAACATTAATTGTAATTTTACTCTTGGTATTTGGGAACTACCTTTTTGGTGAAATGAGATTGGCTCCTGTGGTTCTGATATTGCACCAACATTCTTCATCTCATAGAGCAAATAGGGATTTCCATGCTTTGAATATCACTGTGCATCCTCTGCTGAACAGTGTTATTTGGGAGAGGGGTCCTATTCAAAATATGGGTCTAACAGAAAGTGTTGAAATTCCATACATGTTTAAACCCTCCATGTATTGCATCATTATTCCTGGTCCTTTCTCATGTTTTCGGGACATAAATTCTGCTAAACAGGCTTGAGGACACATGCTTCACCAGACAATAAGTAAGAATATCACCAAGAGATGTTTTTCATCATTATTGACACTTTTACATCAATTGCTTTAACAGCCCAAATTAAATATATAATTCTACAAGTGGGAGCTATAAATAGCCTTAAAAATTTCCAGAAAAGGTTTTCTAGTCAATAGTGATGGCTTGTCAGATCCATCTGCATTTTATTTTTTGCGGGGGCCAGGGGAGCTAAAAAAGATCTTGATTACAAATCACAGGTTTATGTATTCTACTCAACTTATTAAATAATTTTCAGAATAAAGTTGTGCATATTGGAAAGAAAATAGTAATGAAAAAAGTTTGTGGGTACTACATGTTGATAAATTATGATCACTGAAACCTTGTTTAAAGCATGCATTATTCACATAGAAATTATGGTGGTGGTTACAACCCTGGCGGACGGTGTTAAATCAGCGGTAAGACCGCCAACAAGCCGGCGGGGAACAAAATGGAATCATGACGGTGGCGGAAACCGCCAATAAAGACAGCCACTTTAACACTCCGACGCCACAGCGGTACAAACAAACAGTGCAGCGGGAGACAATGTACCGCCCACAGTATCACAACCTACCAATCCGCCACCTTTTCTGGGGCAGATTCACTGCGAACAAAAACACGGCGGAAACAGGACTTCGAAGGGAAAACACTCACCTCTACACACTCCACGAGGAACCAGGACGTCATGGAACCAGAGCTTCACATATTTCCAGCCTTGATCTTCTTGCTCCTCTACCAGGAGCACGAACGCCGGCGGCGAAGACCACGGTGAGTACTGCACCTATGATACGGGGGGAGGGAAAAAACACAGACACTCACACGCAACACCCCCACCCCCACCCTCACCCACGACAACACACACACTAATACAGCATGATACATCACAGTTACACCCCTTAGCCCCCCCGGAAGAATGCAAAGACAAAAGAAAATGAGTGTAACCATTGTAATCTATTAAAATCCAGTACGCAAAAATATATATACACTATAAACAAATATATACAACAATAATACAAGTCCAGGTATTGCTCCATTTAAGTCCGTGGAACACTGGGCCCACCCTGCATGGGTGGGGCCCACACAAGGTACCCGAACATGACGGAGAGAACACTGCAGGGGCGTCAGATAGAAATAAAACATGCACCTCAGGGGGAGGGGAATGGGGGGGGCACCTCAGCCGGTTGAGTGCATGACGCCAAATCCACGAGGGGGCCACATGCCCACTGTTCAATCCTGGGGAGTGCAAAGCCACAGTCTCTCAAGTCTCTCCAGTGGATGAGTTGCCCACTTCTTTATCCTGGGGAGTGCAAAGCCACAGTCTCACAAGTCTCTACAGTGGGTGGTTTGCCCACTGTTCATTCCTGGGAGTGCAAAGCCACAGTCTCACGAGTCTCTACAGTGGGTGGTTTGCCCACTGTTCAATCCTGGGAAGTGCAAAGCCACAGTCTCTCAAGTCTTTACAGTGAGTGGTTTGCCCACTGTTCATTCCTGGGAAGTGCAAAGCCATAGTCTCACAAGTCTCTACAGTGGGTGGTTTGCCCACTTTTCAATCCTGGAGTGTGCGAAGCCACAGTCTCTTAAGTCTCTACAGTGGGTCGTTTGCCCACTGTTCATTCCTGGGGAGTGCAAAGCCACAGTCTCACAAGTCTCTACAGTGGGTGGTTTGCCCACTGTTCATTCCTGGGAGTGCAAAGCCACAGTCTCACGAGTCTCTACAGTGGGTGGTTTGCCCACTGTTCAATCCTGGGAAGTGCAAAGCCACAGTCTCTCAAGTCTTTACAGTGAGTGGTTTGCCCACTGTTCATTCCTGGGGAGTGCAAAGCCATAGTCTCACAAGTCTCTACATTGGGTGGTTTGCCCACTTTTCAGTCCTGGGGAGTGCGAAGCCACAGTCTCTTGAGTCTCTACAGTGGGTTGTTTGCCCACTGTTCATTCCTGGGGAGTGCAAAGCCACAGTCTCACAAGTCTCTACAGTGGGTGGTTTGACCACTGTTCAATCCTGGGGAGTGCAGAGCCACAGTCTCTCAAGTGGATAACAGTCTCCACTGGTTCTGGAGGGGGCCTTGTGACCAGAGTGCTTCATCCTGCCAAGGACAGAGGTAGTGGATGTGATACTCCACTGGTTCTGGAGGGGGCCTTGTGCCCAGAGTGCTTCATCCTGCCAAGGACAGAGGTAGTGGATGCTTTTCTCCACTGGTTCTGGAGGGGGCTTTGTGCCCAGAGTGCTTCATCCTGCCAAGGACAGAGGTAGTGGATGCTTTTCTCCACTGGTTCTGGAGGGGGCCTTGTGCCCAGAGTGCTTCATCCTGCTCTTGGCGGACTCAGTAGTGTCAGTGCTCTTGGCTCTCATGGGCCAGCGGTGCTTGTGGCGGTGGTGTCTTTGGCTGCGGTGCTTGTGGCGGTGGTGTCTTTGGCAGCGGTGCTTGTGGCGGCGGTGTCTTTGGCAGCGGTGTTTGTGGCAGCGGTGCTTGTGGCGGCGGTGTCCTGTTCAGCGGTGCTTGTGGCGGTGGTGTCCTTGGCAGCGGTGCTTGTGGCGGCGGTGTCCTGTTCAGTGGTGCTTGTGGCGGCGGTGTCCTGTTCAGCGGTGCTTGTGGTGGCGGTGTCTTTGGCAGCGACTCAGCTGCTGGTGGTCCTGTCTGGGCCAGCGGGGCTGGTGCTGGCGGTCCTGTCTGGGCCTGCGGGGCTGCTGCTGGCGGTCCTGTCTGGGCCAGCGGGGCTGCTGCTGGTGGTCGCCTCCGGGCCAGCGGGGCTGGTGCTGGCGGTCCTGTCCGGGCATGTGGGGCTGGTGCTGGCGGTCCTGTCTGGGCCAGCGGGGCTGGTGCTGGCGTTTGCCTCCTGGCCAGCGGGGCTGGTGCTGGCGGTCCTGTCTGGGCCTGTGGGGCTGGTGCTGGCAGTCCTGTCTGGGCCAGCGGGGCTGGTGCTGGTGGTCCTGTCTGGGCCTGCGGGGCTGCTGCTGGCTGGATCCTGGGCAGCAGGGCTGGTGCTGGCGGTCGCCTCCTGGCCAGCGGGGCTTGTGCTGGCGGTCCTGTCTGGGCCTGCGGGACTGGTGCTGGCAGTCCTGTCTGGGTCAGCGGGGCTGGTGCTGGCGGTCCTGTCTGGGCCTGAGGGGCTGCTGCTGGCCAGATCTTGGGCAGCAGGGCTGGTGCTGGCGGTCGCCTCATGGCCAGCGGGGCTGGTGCTGGCAGTCCTGTCTGGGCCTGCGGGGCTGCTGCTGGCGGTCCTGTCTGGGCCTGCGAGGCTGGTGCTGGCGGTCCTGTCTGGGCCAGCGGGGCTGCTGCTGGCCGGATCCTGGGCAGCGGGGCTGATGGCGGTCTTCTCTGCCGTGCTGCTCTTCCCAGACTTGCCTGGTGTCTTGTGCCCCTTCCCCACCTTGGAAGGTGTTGCAGCTGACTCCACACTCCCACCTGTACCCCTGTGAGCGGCTTTGGTGGCTGTTGTCTTCCCCCTCTCCCCCCAGGCACTGGCCAACTTTTGATGCTTGACAGGTGGGGGACAGTCCGTGCTGTGGCTCGTTGCCACACTGCCTGCCCTGCTGCCTGGTGCACTCCAGAATCCGGTAACTACTGGCACCACTGGTCCTGCCGCTGTTGTGGCTGAGGTGCTAGGTTAGGACCTGGAGAGTTGGGACCTAGGAGACTGACGGGGTAGCGGAGGTGAGAGGTCAAGGGTGGCCTGGAAAAGTTTCTTAGGAACACTGGGACGGGTACCTGGAGGGGGTTTGGGAGTGGAGGAAGAGGTTGTGGTTGTGGGAGGTGTCCGTTTGGTGACTTTGGGTGAAGGTGCATGCACTGGAGGCTGTCATGAGGTGGATGGCTGTTGGGTGGGTGTGTGGCTGCGTTTGTGTACCTTGGGAGGTGGCGTCACAGACACACTGGGAGAGGACAGAGGGGATGTGTGAATGGTAGTGGGGGTGGTGAGTGCACGTGAGCGGGGTGTGGTGGTGGGTGTGCTGGTGATGGAAGTAGTGGCTGTTGATGTAGTGCATGCAGGTGTGAATGGAGACAAGACTGGGAGGGAGGAGGGAGATGAGGAGGAGGGGGACACAGTGGAGGCAGTGGATGTTGCTATGTCTGCATGTGTGCGATGCTTGCGTGAGTGCCTGTGGGATGTGTGGTGCTTATGTTTGCCTGAGCTTCCTTTGTGTGTTGAGGTGTGTGCATGCTGGTCTGATGGTGTGCTTGGGATAAGCTGAGGTACAGGGGATTGGGTCTGGGTGGAGGAAGTTGGAGGGGGGAGGCTAGAGACAGGGACAATGGCTGCCATCAGTGCTGAGGCCAGAGTCTGAAAAGCTCGCTGAAGGGATGCCTGACCAGAATGAATGCCCTCCAGGAATGCATTGGTTTGTTGCAACTGCCTCTCTACACCCTGGATGGCATTCAAAATGGTAGTCTGCCCACAGTGAGGACCCTGAGGAGGTCAATGGCCTCCTCACTGAGGGCAGCAGGGGTGACTGGGGCAGGGCCTGATGTGCCTGGGGCGAAGGAGATGCCCACCCTCCTGGGTTGTGGTTCTAAAAATTCTGGACCCATGTAATTTACTTTGCCACAGCAGTACGATTTTAGTATCAAAAGACCGATAATGACTAGTACACTAAGCATGAGCATTTTCGCTCAATTCCAGCAGCGTTTTCACCTCGAAATCGCCATTTTCGTCCTCCACTCGTGGCTCCCATTTTATACATGGCAGCCATTTTTAAAAGTTGCCCTCACATAGGCTTATAATACAGTCAGATTTGATTCCAAGGACACGTACACCTTGATTGACTTTTCTCTGACCTGGGCAAGCTGGAACCATTGCCTCAGGCCAAACCTGTTTGGTCAGTCCCTCTCCCAGTGGCCGAATCAGATAGCATCAAGGCACACCATGCCATAAAACCCTTATTATCGCTCACACACCCTGCCTAATCTTGCTCACACCTGCACCTGCTCTTTTCTTCTTCTTACTTTACGAGGGGGAGGTGCCCGTTTTTATTGGGGGTCCACACTTATCTGATGTAAAATACTAGGCCTTGCCGGGTAATTTATTATGGGTTGGATGACATGAAATATGAGGTTTCATCATGACACTGTTTTTTCCTTTGTAGTGAAAACATGTGAATGACCAACCAAAATGTCAAGAATGTTTGCCTGAAGCTTAAAAAACTTTATATAAGGAAACCTGACTTTGCATTGAAACACAGTCTCCTGAGAACATACAAACCATGCTGTTGTACTTCTAGGACGCTTGTTACTTGGCTGCAGCCAATAAATTCGATCTTTGACTTCACCTAGAAGACTCTGAGTTTCTGTAGTCTGAATCAGGAAAGTACCCGAGGTCTTTGGGTGTACCCTGGCAACGTGGGGCGATACCAGCGGTACCGGTCCAAGCCTGAGGTCCGTGGGGAGCTTCGTGTGAAAATTCTGGAGGAAGGCCGCCACTTCATCGACCCCTGCATGTCGACGTGGTCCGAAAGTCTTTGCTGCGAGGTTCCCCGCTTCCCGACGGCTACGAAGGACTGCTGCCCTGGCTATCGCCCTGATTTGGACACTTGATGTTTGGTAGAGCGAAACGATAAGACGAGTCTTCTGGTGACGTCATCGATATTTTCAGTTAAGTATAAGTGGAGCGTCTCCCAGTCCTTAGTTGGACACTTGGTTTGGTCCTTAGTTGGACATTTGGTTTGGTATCCCTTCGGGATCACTTTGATTTGGAACTTGCAAGTACCAAAGCCGAAGGACTCGTGTATTCACGAGACTATCGTAAACGATAATCCTTTGAAGTTTGAAGCTAGACTAGTGAGCGAAGATGCCTGGTCTTAGCAGACTTGGAAATTTGTTTTGTCTTGGTTGTAAAAGGGACTCCCGGTTGGAGGACTCATGTCCGGTTCCTCCGATTGGAACTCCAACCTATGAACTATATGTGAAGCACGGAGTAGGCCCCATCACGTTTAATAAAGTATGGGTCCGCTATTCTTGGAAATAATTGAGAAAAGTTTTCTTTTCTCTTGTAAATATGACTTACAACTAGGATCTGCAAACGGTTCTGTAAGTAAATTGCGACAGCGCTATTCATGAAAAATGGCTAAAGCGCGCTGTATTGTGTGTCCTGAGTGTTTTCTGTTTATATCTGAAATGAGCTCAATGTGTGTTTGTGGGTCTTCTTGATGTTTTCAGTTTGTTAAGTAAAATGTTAGTTATTTAATATTAAGAAGAAACTTAGAAAAAATCCAGAAATGAACCATGTGATGTGCTAACATAGCTATATGTTGCTCTTTAATTTATAGAATGAGCAATTGTGAACATATACAAAACTGCCGTTAAATGCTTAATAAATTAGAAAACACATTCAATAGATATAAATAGGGCCCCAAAAAAAAAAAACGAAATTATCTATTTTTGCAAAAAAATAAATAAATTTACAGCATTTTTCTTAGATGCATTGTATTAGATGTTCAAAGGCAAACTTTTCAGCTGCAGTATATTTGATAGGAATGTTCAATTCAGCCAGCACTTTCCCAGTTAAACACGGGTGGAATTTTGCATAACCTTCCTTTTAAATGAAAGTGGCTCAAAAATGTGACGCATTTCAAGTTAGGCTTATGCGCTTAGGCTTGTGAGTTAATGTATCCCAAATAATAGGCAAGGGATGCAGCTTGCTTTTATATGTGGAATTATCACCAAAAAAAAGAATAATTGGGTTCTTATTTTTTTTAAAAAAGAAAATTATTAATTATGGAAAAATTATTTAAAAAATAAGTGCCTTTCAAAATCGTTTTTTAATATTTATAAAGCTTAATACCTATACTATGACCTCCTAGCATTAAAATTTAATTTAAGTTATGTTGCACCGCTAAAATGACATTTGTATGTGCAATTTTCCCTTGGCGCAGGAGCAAACAAGCTCATTTCTATAAAGTATAAGTTAATATTTTCAATGGCTGACTCATGGATTGTGTAATAGACATTCTGGTAATGCATATTATGCAAGAAAATTGTAGGATATTGATTTTTTAATGCCTAAAATATCAAAGTCGATTTTGGGCAAAAGCACTGTTTAAACTGCATTTTCTTTCATTCAGAGTACTTTTTAAAGTGTCTCAGGCTTCAGTAAATGCATACATTTAGGTTTGATATATATTTGCAGGTTGTGCCTTCTTATGATTCAATGAGTCAATGTGCCAGTACAAAGGCTTGTTTTAATATCAAGGTTGAAGGTTCTAACTTCAGCAGGGGCTACTGAGACGTTCATTCATTCCAGGTTGATGAAATATGTACCATTGCATGGGATTGCAACAAGCATTTATTCTAACAACTGGTATGTGTGTTATTAAGGTTTGTGAATTATTCACAGTAAATGTAGTTTAATAATCTGGAAATAGAGATAAATTTTTTTAGCGCCTAAAAAGGAAAAAAACATTTTTTTTAAATAGAGTGAATTATTGCAGGTTAGAAGGAAAATAGGAAGGCCTACTGTCTTTGACAGATTCAGAGTGGCAGAAGCTAGGAGAGCTACAGAGGCTGGCTCAAGTCACGCTGCTGAGATGCTATCTTTAGTTTTCCCATAAACAATGGAGGAGGCTGTCATGTTGACACTTGTGACCTTTTAAATTAGGGCCTTGTCTCTGTGAAATGCAGAATGACCCTA
Source organism: Pleurodeles waltl (assembly GCF_031143425.1). NCBI lineage: Eukaryota > Metazoa > Chordata > Amphibia > Caudata > Salamandridae > Pleurodeles > Pleurodeles waltl. The sequence continues at coordinate 745,405,725 of NC_090437.1, forward strand.
CGGGCCTCTAAAAGTGGGATTTCTGGTTTCTCCAGAAGAACATCAATACAATTAAAGAACTTAATTCCAAAGGGAAAATATAAAAAAAAGGGGTTTCTTCGAAAGTCCCAACATCATGTTAAATGCTCTGCAGAACTGATACATTTGTGTCTCCGCTCTAAAAAAAATAAAATGATGCCTGCTAGTTGCTTTTATTTGACAGAAATCAAAGTGTTGCATTAAGTCTTAGACAGAAAATAAGATGCAGCCCTTTTCTAAAATTTTGAAGGCTACATGCCTTAATGAGAACGATTTACCAATTAAGACTTATTTTTCACAGTGGAAATTGTAGGTGCCAAATTAATATGGAGTGTCAGTGTACCAATTTTTACTTTTAGAAAGGTAAAACTAAGGTGGCTTGATGTTGCGAAGTAACTGACAAGAGGGTAACAGTTAAGTAATGGAAATTTATTTTCATGTATTTGGTCCTATCATGAATTGTTCTTGCTGGTCCTGTATGTTAGAAGAGAAACAGTAAAGTTATATTTGACAGCAGATTTCCATTGCCTGGTGATCTACTGTCAAAAGGAGGGTAAGGATTTTAAACCTGAAAAATTAAACAGGCCCAAATATTGAGTTTTGGGCTGCAGGTTTACAGTGCATAAAGTACATGACATGGTGTTGTGTGTCACCGCTTATTCACACATGCTATTGTTTTGTCTATGCTTTTTGTGCTTGATACACAGCAAGTATATCTGATGGCTTGACGTTTTGTGCGTTTTTATTATTTTTTATTTGTTTTTTGCATGTTTGTTGCTGCTTTTGATACTATTACAAGCTCCCCTGTGTTGTGAGGGGATGGTCATGACGATGCCCATTGCTACGCAACAGTTGGTTGAACTTGTTCTGGTTACTAAATTCCACAGAAAATGATATTTCATGCTGTGAACATAAAAGACAACACTTCACCAGTGCATGTCTATTTGGCTATAATGGTATTGAAGGAAAATAAAAAGAGATATACAGGATCAAAGTGTGTCACCTGCAGTTAGTCACGTTACTGCCCCTTCCCTTAAAGGAACAGGCAGCCCTACATTTATGTAGCCTTGATTGGACCTAAGGATGAAATTATAGATCTGTGACTCAAGGTGGCCTAATTTCTATATTACATTAGTTAATGATGTTCTGTTTCCTAAGTAGCATATGGCTTTTGTTCCTTAAAAGAAAACCAGGTTTTCATTTTTTCCTGAAGAAGGAACTGAAACATTAGCTAGGAGTACCGTATATGGTGTAGTCGCCAACGGTAGAGTTAAAATTTGTGTAACTTTGGCCTTTGTGTATCACCCGTACTCTCGGTGTTGTGTCACATGCCTGACTATCACCCAAATAAATGTTTTTGTTCTTCCTATAGATTTTTTCTTTTGTTACTTCCACTGACCAATGTTGCATCATGCTTAGTTATTGAGATTTTAGCTATGTCCTAGTCCCATTTCTCCTTTTCGAATTCCTTTCACCAGTCAGCCCTTTTATTATTATTGATGTATTGTTCAGATTCACATTTCCAGACTGCAGTGATGTACCAGGGACCCCCATGTTATGTATAATTCCCTTTGGTATGACCAGACTGGTTTTCAAGAATTTGCCTTAGGCCTGCTTCAATGTTTTCCAGCCTGACTGTCAGGGTAGCGATAGACTGGTTAACTGACTCAATATTATAGTAAGACAAGTTTTCCATTTCAATAGGAGATATCTTATGTTTACCTTTTTGAACATGACGAATTTTCAATGTCTATTTTAATTTGGTTTTCGGTTCCCTTCTGTTCCTGCTACTTTAATTTTTGGTGGGATCAGATGTGTCCTAATCATGCAAATATCAGGACCCTCTAGTTCTTGTCTTTTTGTTTGCACATTTGACTATTAGCCTGTGTATTGCATAGTGCACCTGATGCACAGTTTTTAAAGGAAGGTTTCTAAATGTCCCTGATAATCGGTATCATGTGATTTCTCTATTGAGATGTTCTAAGGTAAGGAGGAACACCTAGACTTAATCATTGAGGAAAATATGTGTTTAACCCATTAGACAATGCCACTGTGTGAGGAAACCCGTTCAGATAGAATTCTCATGTAGCTATAGATGGCAGAGAATAATGGAGAGAACCCAATTAAAGATGCTAGAGACCCTGTTTTGCCCTTCTGCCTTTGTCTTTGTATTTTATGTCCATGGTGTATGGCTACTCCTTTGAAGATTGCAGACCACCTGCTTGCAGTCCCCTTGTTAAAAACCATGAACTGTTTTTGTACTAAATTGAAGGGAACTAACAACTGTGGCACATTTCCTACGTCACTAGATTCTGTGGGTATCAAGTCATAATAACCTGCAGGACATTGATTTAAGCCTAATTCCCATCAGTGACAGCTACAGATGAAAGACGGCCCTACAGTCTCAGCACCCAGAAAGTAGCAAAGCTGGACAGCGATCGCCAGCGCATGGTATCCTACTTGCTCCATCAGACGGCGTTGGACATCACAAAACCAAAGTTTCAGTGTAAAAGAGCTAAAGAGAAGGATTCCTGTTGTTGATAGCAGAGCTGTTTTGAGGTTTCATTTCTCTACCTTTCATGTGCTGGTAACCTCTGACAGTGTGCAATCCCTTGAGCCCCTTGGCCTGAGTTTTGGCCACACACACCCTTTTCTTTGCTCCAACGGAAGAAGGGCAGTGCACCGGAGATTTCAAGTTTGGAAAAAGGCACTATATTGTGGTGCCCATGAAAGAGCAGCTTGAGCGTCCTCTGACACTAAATAATGAGTGTTGGAGTCTGAAAGTGCTGCTGAGCTTGAGCTATTTCCCAATTAATGGTGCTTGGGTCTGCACGAGATGATTTGTGCCCTTGATCAATGAAGAGCACATTGTTTGTAGTGTCTGCCACAGAGGAGAGACACTGGTGCATTGCTTTAAGACATTGAGACTTTCGAGTGAGCTGTGGGTGTTTGCCAGGAGGGCACTCCAACTAAGCAGTACTTTTCTCACGAAGAGGCCTGAATTGAGAGGCCCATGCGAAAGAAAACAACAAAAGAAAATTTGATGGACAATAGAAGCCTGCCAGAGAGGCTTTTTGAACGGACTCTGGGCATAGTTGGTTTCACAAGAGGTTTCCGTGTGATTGTATAGACTAGGTGTTAGGAGACTGATTGTTTTGCTGGCATTGTTTTAAAATACTATTCTGTTTAGTAAAAGCAGAATAAAGTCCATTTTCTGTGGAAAGAGTACCCCCTTTTCACCTTAGAGCATTGATGAGAGTCACCACTGTTCCACCTGAACATACAAAAATTACTGAAATGCAGAGGAGCCCTAAAAATGTTACTAGATAATTTTAGGATTTGCTTTTTGGTTAGGGTTGTGAAAAATTATTATTTCATTTGTAATAGTGGTCACTACTTTCTCCCGTTGTCTATATGTTCTTAATAACGTGTTTTCTAGTGTCTTTTAAACATGACGTTGTCATTTATGGGTGGGATTGTTTTTCTCTACTCAATTGACTTCTGCACCCACTTCCCAACCTATGTCTTTTCCTACTATTGTTTCTTTGCACTCTTTTCACCCTTTTCCTGAACATGAGCAGGTTAGAAGATCAGAATTCGTAAGCAATTCTTTTGTACAGCTTCTGCATCAACACTAGTTAGTAGTGAACATCACTAATTGTTGGGTGTGTGATCTTATGCCACCTACTGCAGATAGAGGTATTCCTTATTTTGTCCTGCCATATGTGGCCTTTTGTGCTACTTCATGTTCAAGGAGACCTGTCCAGAGAGAGTTACCAAGTACTAGAATTTTGCTCCAGCAACATCTCCATGGCCTTATAAACATAGACCTGGACTCAGATTAGCATGAGAATAGGTTTATTGCCTATGTAAGGGCAAAAGGAGGGTTTGTGGTTCTAAAAATTCTGGACCCATGTAATTTACTTTGCCACAGCAGTACGATTTTAGTATCAAAAGACCGATAATGACTAGTACACTAAGCATGAGCATTTTAGCTCAATTCCAGCAGCGTTTTCACCTCGAAATCGCCATTTTCGTCCTGCACTCGTGGCTCCCATTTTATACACGGCAGCCATTTTTAAAAGTTGCCCTCACATAGGCTTATAATACAGTCAGATTTGATTCCAAGGACACGTACACCTTGATTGACTTTTCTCTGACCTGGGCAAGCTGGAACCATTGCCTCAGGCCAAACCTGTTTGGTCAGTCCCTCTCCCAGTGGCCGAATCAGATAGCATCAAGGCACACCATGCCATAAAACCCTTATTATCGCTCACACACCCTGCCTAATCTTGCTCACACCTGCACCTGCTCTTTTCTTCTTCTTACTTTACGAGGGGGAGGTGCCCGTTTTTATTGGGGGTCCACACTTATCTGATGTAAAATACTAGGCCTTGCCGGGTAAATTATTATGGGTTGGATGACATGAAATATGAGGTTTCATCATGACACTGTTTTTTCCTTTGTAGTGAAAACATGTGAATGACCAACCAAAATGTCAAGAATGTTTGCCTGAAGCTTAAAAAACTGTATATACGGAAACCTGACTTTGCATTGAAACACAGTCTCCTGAGAACATACAAACCGTGCTGTTGTACTTCTAGGACGCTTGTTACTTGGCTGCAGCCAATAAATTCGATCTTTGACTTCACCTAGAAGACTCTGAGTTTCTGTGGTCTGAATCAGGAAAGTACCCGAGGTCTTTGGGTGTACCCTGGCACCGCTGGGTTACCGGATCAGTACCGGTTCTGAAAAACCCAGTACCTCAGGGTGAGCGGGCACGGGGCAAAGACTGAGGGGCTGCTGGGAGGGAGGTGCCGGAGGGGGGGTGGCGGCTGTACCTGTAGATGCGGGGGCACAGATGTGGCCACCACCACAAGGTAGCTCTCATCAGAGGACGAGTCCGTATCACTGGTGTTAGCTCCTGTCCCCGCCGTGGAGCTCCCCTCACCCTCCGTCCCACTGGTGGCTTCAGACTCCGTAGTGTCGCCCTCAAGGGCCATGTGGGATGCAGCTCCCTCCTGCTCCGGTGCCACTGCTCCTCCGCCTGATGATGCTAATGCACACATGTACAGGGAGACCACAAAAAGGGGGGGAAACACAAGAAAGGCATGTTCAGTGCATGCATTACCGCTACCGTTGGCAGACACAACAGACACAGAAGCCCCCTGCACTACGCCGCGCACTTGGGGTCCACTATACAATCCCTGGGACATGGCCTACAAGGCTATGGCCGATATCTGCACACATGGATGTCACAGGAGCCTGACTAGGTGTAGTTGGCACTGTACACAGGTGGGGTGGGGTGCCACAGGGTCTGCCTGAAAAAGGGGACTTAACTAGCACACTCACCCTGGCCTATGGAAACACACAGCCCACCTCCCCCACCCAGACACCTCCACTGCGCGCTGAATCAGCAGAATGAGAGTGTACTCACCCCCTTGTTGCTGCTGTGATGCCCTCAAGCGCCCATCCAACTCCGGGTACGCCACCGCCAGGATCCTGAACATCAGGGGGTTCATGGTGCGACGGGCACCCTTCCCACGTTGGGAGGCCATCCCCAGCTGGGCCTCCGCCATCTTCTTGCTCCAGCGGCGAATGTCCTCCCATCTCTTATGGCAGCGGGTGCTCCGTCTGTGATAGACCCCCAGGGTCCAGACGTCCTTGGTGATGGCACACCAAATATCCTTCTTCTGGTGGGTGCTGACCTACATGAATTGTACCGGGGAAAAAGAGAAGTTATTACCAACTGCACCCTCACAGTCATTGGCCCGCATCCCTATCCTTGCCATGTGGCACATGCACTCTCCGTCGTTTCATGCACACATCATTCTCCCCCCCTATCTTTCATCCACACCACTCCACACAGGCATTGCCCATACAGCATGCTCCCAGTGTACTTACCTGTTTGTCTGGAGGACCGTAGAGTAGCGTGTACTGGGGGAGGACCCCATCCACGAGTTTCTCCAACTCCTCCGTGCTGAAGGCAGGGGCCCTTTCCCCAGACTCACGAGCCATTGTCTCTTCCAGACTGAGGTCACTGCAGCACTTCCAGTGTAGGTTCTCTCCTGTCGAAGCTCAGGCATCGAGTGATTGAACAGATAGAAAATGGCGGTCACGTCCACGGCGGTGCGTACCATCACCGCCGGCGTACATCGTCATTGGCTCCTGGGACCCATAGGGTCCAATGTTAACCAATGCAGAATTGCGCCGCGGTCTTCCACCGCCTACCGCAATGGTGTACAACGCCAGCGCAGTTCCCTCACATCCCATTATCCCAATTTACAGGTCAGGCAGCTGCCATTTCAGGGGCCCATATGGCTCTATTTTAACTGCATCACACATACCTAGGTCTTGCCTCAACACTCATAAAGGCAAAATTCAGGTAATGAATGGTTTTCTGAGTAAGGTGTGTTTACGTACCTCTGAGTTGGTTGACTCTGTGTTCGCTGTTGTCCTTCATAGGCACCGTCCACTGGGACATGTGAGGAGATGGCGGCATCTTCCGGTGTACAGACCGCTGGTGGACCTGTCGACAATGGAGGAAAGACATGTGATCATCATCTGCAGGCTTGATCGTGCCACAATCTTGTAACTGTGTGCCCAGTTGGAGCCAGACCTGTTGTCAGCTATCCGCCATCCCACAGGGATCGCCCCTCTAGTGCAGGTCCTGTCAGTACTCCATTTCCTTGCAAGTGGGTCTTTTCAAACTACAGTGGCCATTGCATCAGGAATGTCCCAGCCTATGTTTTCCAACGTGTTGTCCAGAGTGTTGTCTGCCCTGCTGAAACACATGCGCAGCTACATCGTTTTCCCTCAGGTGGAGGATTTGCCTACAGTGAAAGGTGACTTCTATGCCCTGGGACATATCCCCAACATCATAAGTGCCATTGATGGGACACATGTGGCTTTGGTACCCCCCCGCAGGAGTGAACAAGTGTACAGAAACCGGAAGAGTTATCATTCGATGAATGTGCAGATGGTTTGTTTGGCAGACCAGTACATCTCCCATGTTAATGCCAAATTCCCTGGCTCAGTGCATGACGCTTACATCCTGCGGAATAGCAGCATCCCTTATGTGATGGGGCCACTCCAGAGGCACTTTGTGTTGCTATTAGGGGAGCACCTGGAAGCAAGTCAGTGGAAATAGTTGTCTGGGTCTGGAATATCACTACAGGTTAGTGTGTGTCTAATAGTTGTCCCTCGCCATTTTCAGGTGACTATGGTTACCCCAACCTGTCATGGCTACTGACCCCAGTGAGGAATCCCAGGACAAGGGTAGAGGAACGCTACAATTAGGCCCATGGGTGGACTAGGAGGATTATAGAGCGAACCTTCGGCCTCCTGAAGGAAAGGTTCATGTGCCTCCATATGACAGGAGGTTCCCTTTTCTACTCACCAAAGAAGGTGTGCCAGATCATCGTAGCCTGCTGTATGCTTCACAACTTAGCTTCGCGACGACAGGTGCCTTTTCTGCAGGAGGATGGTCCAGATGGAGGTGTTGTGGCAGAGCCTGTGGACAGTGAAGACGAGGAAGCAGAAGAAGAGGACATCGACAACAGGAACTCGGTTTTCCTGCAATACTTCCAAGAAAACAAACCTGCCTACTACATGTACTTTAACACTACTACCTCTCTACTGTCTGTCCTTTTCACCCAGTGTATGGTCACTGAGTTGTCAATTTCCCTTTCGATTTCACAGATGTGGGTCCCACTGTGTGACATCTGCTTTGTTTCCTCATGGACTACAGCTGTGTGACATAGGTATGTTGACATTATATTTGAAAGAGCATTTTGTCACTGTAACTGCTAATACACTTTTTCGAAATCACAGACAGACTCCAGATTGTTTTGTGCTTTAAGGGTGTTTATTTAAGTGCTCAATATTGGATGGTGCTGTAACATGGTGAGGGGTGATGGTGGAGGAATGTCCATGGCAGAGTCCAATCTATTAGTCTCACAGGTGCATTGCCCAAAGGGGCATAGGAAGTGGAGCTGAGTCAGTTTGAGGATGGACAGGGTGACAAAGTTGGACAGAAGGATGACATTCAGGGCGGTCTCATTTCTTGGCGGGGGTCTTGGCATCGTTCTCTGTCTTTGTCCTGGATCTCAGGGACGTTTGCGGGGTGGTTCTCCCTCTGCATGGGGTGGGGTGCTGGTGTGGTGGTCCTGTGGCGGTGCCTCCTGTCCACTAGCGCCGACGGAGGTGGTGGGCAGTTCATCGTCCAAGCTAGTGTCAGGGGCCCCTTGTTGTGCCACAGTGTCCCTCCTGGTGTTGAGGACTTCCTTCAGCACCCCTACGATGGTGCCCAGGGTGGAATTGATGGATCTGAGTTCCTCCCAGAAGCCCAAATACTGTTCCTCCTGCAGCCGCTGGGTCTCCTGAAACTTGGCCAGTACCGTTGCCATCGTCTCCTGGGAATGATGGTATGCTCCCATGATGTTGGAGAGGGCCTCGTGGAGAGTGGGTTCCCATGGCCTGTCCTCCCCCTGTCGCACAGCAGCCCTTCCAGTTCCCCTGTTTCCCTGGGCCTCTGTCCCCTGAACCGTGTGCCCACTACCACTGCCCCCAGGTCCCTGTTGTTGTTGGGTTGGTGGGTTAGCCTGGGTTCCCGGTAGTGGTGGACACACTGCTCATTGACGTGTCCTGGGGACAGAGGTATAGGCCCGCTGGGTGGGTGCTGTGCTGGTGTTTCCAGAGGGGGGAAGCTCCGTGGTGGCCTATGCCTGTGTAAGGGGAACCGACTGTCCCGAGGTCCCAGATGGACCGGGCTGGTCGTCTAGATCCAGTTGGACAGAGCTGCTGTCATCACTGTGGGCCTCTTCTGTTGGTGGTGTGGACATGTGTGGACCCTCCTGTGCGGTGACGTTGGGTAGAGGTCCTGCAGGGGTGTAAAAGCATGATTATTGCATCTGGGTGAACCATGGTGTGCAATGGGTGGGTGACCGTGTACCCCAGTGCTTGCATTCCTGTGTGGGACCTTGTGTGATGATGGTTTAGGGGGGTGTATGGGTATGTGCCGAGACCATGCATTGGTGATGGGTGACCATGCTTTGGGGTTGCATGCAGGGCTTGGTGTTGGGATGGGTGGTTTGTGATATTGGGACATATGTGAGGAGTAGGAGTGATGGGGGTCAGGGCGAGGGTGGGGGTATGTGATGGCATTCAGGTAGGGTGGGGGATGTAATAGTTGAGAATTGACTTACCATAGTCCATTCCTCCAGCTAACCCATTCGAGTCCCTCAGGATGCAGAATCGCCAAAACCTGCTCCTCCCATGTTGTTAGTTGTGGGGAGAAGGTGGGGGTCCGCCGCCAGTCCTCTGAACCTCAAGGTGGTGTCTTGATACCACGGAACGCACCTTCCCCGTAGGTCGTTCCACCTCTTCCTGGTGTCATCTCTATTTCTTGGTTGCTGTCCCACTGCGTTGACCCTGTCCACTATTCTGCGCCATAGCTCCATCTTCCTAGCTATGGAGGTGTGCTGCACCTGTGATCCAAATAGCTGTGGCTCTACCCAGATGATTTCCTCCACCATGACCCTGAGCTCCTCCTCATAGAACCTGGGATGTCTTTGCTGTGCCATGGGGTGGTGTGGGTGATGTTGTGGGGTGGTGTGTGTTGTAATATGTGGGGTGATATTTAGTGGTGTGTTGTGTGGGGTGCGTGGATGTTATGTGGGTGATGGTGTTGTGTGCCTGTGGATGCTTGGTTATAGATTGTAGTGTCTCTCTCTGACCTTCTTTCAGGATTTTTATCATAGGGGTTTGTGGGTGATGTGGGTGTGTGTTTTATATTGTATTGGATGTGTGGGAGTGGTGTGTGTAAGTGTATCAGGTGTGTGTATTTTGAATTGTCCAATGTGGATGTGTTTTGTATGTGTGAGTGTATTATGAGCGCGGCGGTGTGTACCGCCAATGGAATACCGCGGTTGAAAGACCGCCGCGTGGATTCGTGGGTTGTGATAGTGTGGGCATATTCCTGTTGGCGTGACAGTGGAGGTTTTGTTTTTGCCAGTTTATCACTGACCTTTGGTGTGGCAGACTTGTGTGGGTGTCTGAATTTTGGTGGATTCCGAGCTGTGGGTCATAATGGCCGTGGCGGAACTCCGCAGCCACTGCGGTGTGTTGGCGGTCTTCTGCATGTCGGTAAGCAGCTTTTACCACCAATGTTGTAATGACCCCCTATGGTTTTAAACAAGACTGTGCAGCAAAATAACTTACATGAGTGTTGCTTCGCCGAAAGATTTAAAACCACCATCAATTGTGTTAATTCAGTTTGACACATTTTATAAGTGAGATGTGGGAGGAACATTTTAATGATAGTGATTTAAATGAAAATGGTGTAGAATAAAACATGCAAATTACCTTTGTGCAGTTCAAATGGTATAGCCTTTTAATCAATAGATACTGATATATGCATGTACAGTTTGTTGTCCAAGAATGCTGATCGGTTGGCCAGCTGACCAGATCCTAGGCATAATATATGTTCTCCTATGGCTATAGCCAAGTAAAAAGTAGGAAGGTTATGCCCAAGATCGCTATTCCATTCCAGTTATATGTGCTGTAAAAAAACCTTAGTGAACATATGGATTCAAGTGATTCTCTTCTTTGAGCCTCATCTTTACATACTTTAATATATGTTGCTACAAAAGAAGAGCAGAAATACACTAAAGGAGAAGCTGCGGAAAGAGTCAGATAATCTGTTAAAGAAATCATGCAAAATACATTTAAAGTTATTGACAATTGTTTTCAAACACTTTCCAAATGGATATGCATAATCTCAATTATTTTTTCTTCTGCCTTCAGTCTTTTGAAAGACAATTTGAATCTTCTGCAACAATAGCAGTCTCAAAGGTGAGCAATACCATAATAAAATTGAGCATTACAAACTTTAAAATACATAAAGGCCCTCATTGCAACCCTGGCGGGTGCTGTTAAAGCAGCGGTAATACCGCCAACAGGCCGACGGAAAAAAAAATGGAATCACGACTATGGCGGAAACCGGCAACATAGACAGCCACTTTAACACTCCGACCACCACGGTGGTAGAAACAAACACCGCGACGGTAAACGCCAACAGACAGGCGAAGAGAAGGTTCCGCCCACTGTATTACAACACGCCTATCCAACACCTTTTCAGGGGTGGTACCAATGCCATCAAAAGCTCGGCGGAAACAGGACTCAGAACGGAAACCACTCACATTTCGACACTGTACGAATAACCAGGATGCCATGGAGCCCGAGTTGTAGGTCCTGCCGATGCTGGTCTACCTCCTCTTGTATCAGGAGCAGCAAAGATGCCGGCGACGACCACGGTGAGTACTGCACCTAGCACACTGGGGAGGGGGAGGGAAAAGAGAGTGACACACACATGCAACACGCAACACGCCCACCCCCACCCTCACCCACAACACCATACACACAAATACATGCAGCAACATTACATATACACTCCGTCACCCCCTGGAAGAATGCAAGGACAAAAGGAAATGATTGTAATGAGTGTAATCATTGAAATATCAGGCCAACTTCAATTATCAGTATATACAAATATGTACACCAACTACATAAGTCCGGATATTAATGAAATCATTGTCCGTGGATCAGTGTCCCAAAATGTATGGGCGAAGCCCACACAAGATACCTGACTCAAAACGGAGAAAACACTGCAGGGGCATCAGGTGGAAAATAAACAGGCACCTCAGGGGGAGGGAGGGCACCTCAGCAGGATGAACGGACAATGCCACTGCTCCACGAGGGGGCTCCATGCCCACTGATTGGTCCTGGGGAGTGCAAAGCCACAGTCTCACAAGTCTCTCCAGTGGGTGGTTTGCCCACTGCTTTATCCTGGGAAGTGCAAAGCCACAGTTTTTCAAGTCTCTCCAGTGGGTGGTTTGCCCACTGCTTTATCCTGGGGAGTGCAAAGCCACAGTCTCTCAAGTCTCTCCAGTGGGTGGGTTGCCCACTGCTTTATCCTGGGGAGTGCTAAGCCACAGTCTCACAAGTGGATAACAGTCTCCACTGGTTCTGGAGGGGGCTTTTTTGCCCAGAGTGCTTCATCCTGCCAAGGACTGAGGTAGTGGATGTGAATCTCCACTGGTTCTGGAGGGGGCCTTGTGCCCAGAGTGCTTCACATGCAGTGTGGCAGGTCCCATTCCCTCACCTGGGTGTCTGTGCCACGAGATTACCTGGGAACAGGTAGCATGATACTCCATGGAGGTAGAGAGACACTCCACCCTGCTGCAACTTCGCCTGCCATCTGCAGATACAAACAGTGCTGGGAGTCATGCCACATGTACGCTGGGCAGGGTCCAGGACGTCTCCTGCAGCCTCGACATCTGGCCACTGGGGATGATTGCCTTGTCAGCTGTGGTGGCACTGTCTGAGCACGTCCCGGGGCTGGTGGCGGTAGTTGCGGCGGTGTCTGTGGCGGAGGTGCTGGCGGTGGTGCATGTGTCTGCACCTGTTGAGGGACACAGCAGGACGTCTCCTGCAGCCTCGGATGGCTGCCCACTGGGGATGATGCTGGGGACTGTTGCTGAGGCAGCAGACGTGCAGGTGGCGGTGCAGGTCGTGGTGCCTACCGCCGTAGAGGTTAATGTTCTGGTTGACAAAAAGGGTGACTCTGGTCCCTCAGCCGGAGCCTCTGTGCCCTGTCATGACCTGCTCTTCAGCTTGTGTCCCTTCCCCACCTTTGATGTCGCTGCTGGTGCCTTACCAGTGTTCCCTTTTGGCTTGGAGGAGCCCTTGCTTGCTGGTAGGTGCAGCTTCTCCCTCCGGCATGTGGGCACCTACTTCACCTTGGCAGGTGGCAGAATGGCCTGCTCCTTGGCCTCGCTAGGTGGCACACTGGCAGCACTGATGGGTGCCGCCCGCGATGTGACGGGACTTGCTGACACCACTGTGCTGGATGATTTGGTGGCTGAGGTGCTGGGCTGGGACCTGGACACCCTGGCCCTAGGGGAAGGACGGGGGGAGGTGTAGGGAAGAGGTCAAAGTTTGCGAGGAAGACTTTCTTAGACAAATTGGGACGGGAAAATGGAGGTGGTTTGGGTGTGGAGGAAGAGGTAGTGGTTGCAGGAGGTGTACATCTGCTGAATTTGGGTGTTTTGAGGTGGATGGCTGTTGGGTGGGTGTGTGCCTGCGTTTGTGTAGTTTGGGAGGAGGGCTCACAAATACATTGGGAGAGCACACAGGGGATGAGTGAATGGTAGTGGGGGTGGTGATTGCACGTGAGCGGTTTGTGGTGATGGGTGTGCTGGTGATGGAGGTAGTGGATGAAGATGTAGTGCATGCAAGTGTGAGTGGAGACGAAACAGGGAGGGAGGAGGAGGACGTGGAGGAGGGGGACACAGTGGAGGCAGTGGATGTTGGTATGTCTGCATGGGGATGGTGCTTGTGTGAGTGCCTGTGGGATGTGTGGTGCTTATGTTTGCCATGTCCACTCTTGTGTGTTGATGAGTGTGCATGCTGGTCTGATGGTGTGCTTGGGATAGGCTGAGGTAGAGGGGATTGGGTCTGGGTAGAAGAAGTTGGAGAGGGGAGGCTGGACACAGGGACAATGGCTGCCATCAGTGCTGAGGCCAGATCCTGAAATGCTCTCTGTTGGGCCGCCACGCCAGAATGAATGCCCTCCAGGTATGCATTGGTTTGCTGCAAATGCCTCTCGACACCCTGGATGGCATTCAAAATGGTTGATTGCCCAACAGTGAGGGATCTCAGGAGGTCAATAGCCTCTCACTGAGGGCAGCAGGGCTGACTGGGGCAGGGGCTGAGGTGCCTGGGGCGAAGGAGATGCCCACCCTCCTGGGTGAGCGAGCACGGGAAACTCGATGAGGGGCTGTTGGGAGGGCGGTGCTGGTAGGGGGGGTGGCGGCTGTACCTGTTGATTCTGTGGGCACAGAGGTGCCTGCCACCGCAAGGGAGCTCCCATCAGAGGAGGAGTCGCTGTCGTTGGCGTCTGCTCCTGTCGCTGTTGTGTAGCTCCCCTCGCCCTCTGTCCCACTGGTGCCTCTGGACTCCGTTACTTCACCCTCCAGGGCCATGTGGGATGCAGCTCCCTCCTGCTCCGGTGCCACTGCTCCTCTGCCAGATGATGCTAATGCACACAAGGACAGGGTGACAAAACAAAAAGGTGGGGGAGACAGAAGAGACACATGGTCAATGCCTGAAACACCACTACCGTTGGCGGACACAACACACAGGGAGCAGCCCTATGCACTAAGCTATGCTCTGACAGGGCAGGGGAAAAGCACATGCCCATAGTGGACTCTGTCGAGAACCATTTCATGCATAGCTGGAAGCCATAGGAGCCTGAGTAGGTATAGAGGGCAAATACCACCTTTGGGGTTGGACTGGGAATGAGGCAGCAAATCAATGGATCTACCTTTGCGCGTCTGCCCTGGCCTAGGGGAACCCACAGCCCACCTCCCCCACCCAGACACCTTGTCAAGTGCACAGAGTCAGCTGAATGAGAGTGTACCCACCCCCTTGTGGCTGCTGTGATGCCCTCAAGCTCCCATCCAACTCCGGATATGCCACCGCCAGGATCTGGTATATCAGGGGGGTCATGGTACGACGGGCACCCCTTCCGCGTTGGGAGGCCATCCCCAGCTGGGCCTCCACCGTCTTCTTGGTCCAGCGGCGCAGGTCCTCCCATCTTTTCTGGCAGTGGGTGCTCTGTCTATGGTGGACCCCCAGGGTCAGCACTTCCTTGATGATGGCATGCCAAATACCCTTCTTCTGGTGGGGGCTGACCTAGAGGAAAAATGAAATAAAAGTGGATTTTACTCCCCTGTACATTTCTTCTCACACATTGGCCACAAACCTGCCACCCTGGCCCAGAAATACATACACACACCATCCTCACTTGCTGGCCTGTCACCCACACCTGTCTCTTCCATCCACGACACTCTATGCAATCATGTGCCATCCACCATGCACACAGTTTACTCACCTGTTTGTCTGGAGGACCGTACAGTTGCGTGTACTGGGGAGGACCCCATCCACTAGTCTGTCCAACTCCTCCGAAGTGAAGGCAGGGGCCCTTTCCCCAGACACTGTAGCCATTGTTGCTTCCAGACACAGGTCACAGCAGCACTTGCAGTGTAGGTCCTCTCCAGTTGAAGGTCAAGTATCAAGTGAGTGAACAGATAGAAAATGGCGGTCACGTCCACAGCAGTGTGTACCGTCACAGCCAGTGTACATCGTCATTGGCTCCTGGAACCCATAGTGCCCAATGATAACCAATGCTGAATCACGCCACAGTCTTTGACCGCCTACCACAACGGTGTACAACGCCAGCGCAGTTACCTCATTTCCCCTTGTCCCACCTTACAGGTCAGGCAGGCGCCATTTCAGGGGGCAACATGGCAGGCCAACTAACTGCGTCACAACTATTTAGGCCAGGAATACGGACATACAAAGGCACATAGAGAAAATTTTACGTTTGTGCTAAGCAGCCTTGTGAAACCTATGTGGTGTATGACACTCTGCTCACCGGTTGCCTCCATACGCCACATCCGCTGGGCCAGGTGATGAGATGGCGGCATCCTCCGGTGTACAGACCCCTGGTGGACCTATTGACAGTGGAAGACAGACACATAATTCTCACTTACAGACTTGATCGTGCAACAATCCAGGAACTGTGTGCCCAGTTGGAGCCAGACCTGATGTCAGATATCCGCCATCCCACAGGAATACCCCCTCTACTGCAGGTCCTGTTAGTACTCCATTTCCTGGCCAGTGGGTCTTTTCAAACAACAGTAGCCATGGCATCAGGGATGTCACAGCCAATGTTCTCTAACGTGTTGTCCAGAGTGTTATCTGCCCTGGTGAAACACATGCGCAGCTACATTGTTTTCCCTCAGGTGGAGGATCTGCCCACAGTGAAAGGTGACTTTTATGCCCTGGGACATATCCCCAACATCATTGGTGCCATTGATGGGTCACATGTGGCATTGTCCCCCCCGCAGGAATGAACAGGTGTACAGAAACAGCAAAAGCTACCATTCTATTAATGTACAGATGGTGTGTTTGGTAGACCAGTACATCTCCCATGTGAATGCCAAGTATCCTGGCTCTGTGCATGAAGCTTACATTTTGAGGAATAGCAGCATCCCTTATGTGATGGGGCAACTCCAGAGGCACCGTGTGTGGCTAAAAGGTGAGCCTAAAGTCCCCACACAGTTTCCTTTGCTGTCTGGGTATGGGAGATTCCCTAATGTTTGGAGGATGTCCAACAGTTGTCCCTCGATATTTGCAGGTGACTCTGGTTACCCCAACCTGTCATGGCTACTGACCCCAGTGAGGAATCCCAGGACAAGGGCAGAGGAACGCTACAATGAGGCACATTGGCGAACTAGGAGGATAATAGAGTGCACCTTTGGCCTCCTGAAGGCCAGATTCCGGTGCCTCCATCTGACAGGTGGATCCCTATACCACTCACTGAAGAAGGTGTGCCAGATCATCGTGGCCTGCTGTATGTTGCACAACCTTGCTTTGCGACTCCAGGTGCCTTTTCTGCAGGAGGATGGGCCTGATGGTGGTCTTGTGGCAGCTGTAGGGCCTGTGGACAGTGAAGAAGAGGAGGCAGAAGAATAAGATGTAGACAACCAAAACAACATCATCATGCAATACTTCCAGTGAGACACAGGTAAGAGGATGGAACTGCTTCCCACATCTCATACTATTGTAGGACCTAGCATAAATCTGCATTTTTACCTCTGTGTATGGACCCTGACTTGTCACTTTGGCTTTCCATTTCACAGATCTGGGTCCCACTTTGTGCCCTCTGCTATGTTTACTGCTGGCCTACAACTGTGTAACATTGGTATGTGAACAAGTACATTGACATTGCTATATTTCAGAGATGTTGCAATTACACATTTGTGAAAGCACAGACTGACTCCAGATTGTTTTGTGTTTCAAGGGTGTTTATTTCTGTGCTAATGAGTGGGTGGTGTGTGCAATGGGCTGGGGTGATGGTGAAGGAATGTCCATGGTAGAGTCCAGTTTCTTGGTCTAACAGGTGCATTGTCCAATGGGGCATAGGAAGGGGAGCAATGGCAGTTTATGGTGGACAGGGTGACAAAGTGGGACAGAAGGGTAACATTCAGGAGGGTCTTATTTCCTTGCGGGGGTCTTGGCAATGTTCTCTGTCTTGTTCCTGGATCTCAGGGACCGTTTGCAGGGTGATTCTCCTTCTGCAGGGGTTGGGGTGCTGGTGGCCTGTTGGTCCTGTGGCGGTGCCTCCTGTCCACTAGCGCCGGCAGAGGTGGAGGGCTGTTCATCGTTCAGGCTAGTGTCAGGGGCCCGTTTGTGTGCCACTGTGTCCCTAATGGTGTTGACAAGGTCTGCCAGCACCCCTGCAATGGTGACCGGGGTGTTGTTGATGGACTTCAAGTCCTCCCTGATCCCAAGGTAGTGTTCCTCCTGCAGCCGCTGAGTCTCCTGAAACTTGGCCAGTACCGTGCCCATGGTCTCCTGGGAATGGTGGTATGCTCCCATGATGTTGGAGAGTGCCTCGTGGAGTGTCGGTTCCCTGGGCCTGTCCTCCCCCTTTCACACAGCAGTCCTCCCAGCTTCCCTGTTATCCTTTGCCTTTGTCCCCTGAACCGTGTGCCCACTGCCACTGACCCCAGGTACCTGATTTTCTTGGGTTGGTGGGTTTGGCTGGGTTCCCTGTAGTGATGGACACACTGCTGATTGACGTGTCTGGGGGACAGAGGGATGGGCCCGCTGGGTGGGTGCTGTGGTGGTGTTTCCTGAGGGGGGAGGCTCTGTGGTGGCTTGTGACAGTGGCAGGGGAACTGACTGTCCAGAGGTCCCTGATGGGCTGGGCTGGTCATCTTAATCCAGGCGTCCAAAGCTGCTGTCATCACTGTGGGCCTCTTCGGTGGGGGGACTGGATATGTCTGGCAACTCCTGTCCGGTGATGTTGGGTATGGGTCCTGTTGGGGTGTAAATGCATAGTTTTAGTATCTGTGTGTGCCATCTTGTGCATTGGGTGAGGTACCTTCTACTCCTGTGCTTGCATAATTGTGTTTGCCCTTTTGTGATAGTTGGTCTGGGGTCTGTGTGGGTATCTGTACTGGACATGCTTTGGTGATGGTGGTCCATGCATAGGTGTTGCATGCAGAGCCTTGGTATGGGGATGTGTGGGTTGTGATAGTGAGACATATGTGAGATGATGGAGTGATGGGAGTGAGGGTATATGTGGGGGTATGTGATGGCATGCAGGTGGGGTGGGGGATGTAGTAGTAAAGATATGACTTACCAGAGTCCAGTCCTCCTGCTACTCCTGCGAGGCCCTCAGGATGCAGTATTGCCAAGACTTGCTCCTCCCATGTTGTTAGTTGTGGGGGAGGAGGTGGGGGTCCACCGCCAGTCCTCTGTACAGTAATCTGGTGTCTGGATACCACTGAACGCACCTTCCCCCGTAGGTCGTTCCACCTCTTCCTGATGTCATCCTGTGTTCTTGGATGCTGTCCCACTGCGTTGACCCTGTCGATGATTCTCTGCCATAGCTCCATCTTCCTAGCAATGGAGGTGTGCTGCACCTCTGATCCGAAAAGCTGTGCCTCTACCCGGATGATTTCCTCCACCATGACCCTGAGCTCCTCCTCTGAAAACCTGGGGTGTCTTTGAGGTGCCATGATGTGGTGTGGGTGAGGTGTGAGGTGCTGTCTGTTGTGATGTGTGGAGGGATGTGTTGGTGTGTGTTGTTTGAGGTGCGTGGATGTTGTATGAGTGATGGTGTTGTGTGCCTGTGGATGCTAGTGTTGTGTTTCCTAATCTCTCTCTCTGGGCTTTTTACAAAATTGTTTGTTGTAAGGGGTTGTGGGTAATGTGGGTGTGTGTTTTATAGTGTTGTGGGTTTGTGGGTGTGGTGTGTGTATGTGTGTCAGGTGTGTGTATTTTGAATTGTCCAATGTGGTTGTGTTTTGTAAGTGTGTGTGTACCGCCAATGGCTTACCACGGTTGTAAGACCGCCACGTTGATTTGTGGGTCGTGATAGAGTGGGTGTATTCTTGTTGGCGTGACAGTGTAGGTTTTGGCATCGCCAGTTTATCACTGACCTTTGGTGTGGTGGACTTGTGTGGGTGTCTGTATTGTGGCAGCTTCCGAGATGTGGGTCGTAATACCCGTAGCGGAATTCTGCCCCCGCAACGATATGTTGGCGGTCTTCAGCACGGCGGAAAGTGGGATTTACCGCCAAAGTGTCATAACAACTCATAAACAAATAAGCCATGTTCATACCATATAATTCTCCCTCACATAGATAATCTTCAAGAAGGAGACACTGTACAATTTTCTTTCAATAGAAAAGCTAAAGAGCACTCCTTTTTCTGTACCTGAAGATCTATAATATATGTGGCTTCTGCATTGGGTATTTTCCTTTCTAATCACTGCTTTTCATTTTTCTGATTGCTAGAAATACACATTTATGGGGTGGTTTAAAAGTACACACAATATCTGATTACAACATATTTGGAATTTCACTTTGAGTTAATTATTCAAACAAAAGACAAACCTGCATTCATCAGCACACCTGCATGCACCATCCACTAGAACATTCAATCCTTTGTGATTCTACTATTATTCATAGATCCTGTAACCCTTTGAAGTTCAGCTTTGCTTGTAAACTCCTTGTGCATCATCTTTATTCATTCCTTCTGATCAAACATTTATAGAAAAATGTTCACATTTAATTACAACAAATGAATCACGCAGTGGGTTGACTCCAGGCTTTGTACATAAACTGTAAACTTCATACTTGTATAGCACTCTACTCACCCGTTAGGGTCTCAAGGCACTGTACGCATACCGCTGTGGAACCCTTCCTGGCTTTTCCCTGTGAGGTGCCCACTCCTGGGCAACCTACAAGGTGAAGTCAGGCATCCCAGCGCTGTTGGGGCCGTTGTGGAGATTAAGCAAGCTATTGCCTAGAGATGGACCCATGAATTAGATTAGGCACTGATGCAAGAATTATCAGCTCCAACAAAATTGAGCCCAAGACCTGCAGAGGCGGGAATTGAACCCTGGTCCCAGGACAGGTTTCTGCAGCAGGGTCTGCCGCTCTAACCATTGAGCTACACTTCTCCACCTACATGTAGTAGCTGTTTAGAAAACAATACAATTCTTTAGTGTTACATTTTCATCTCCCCAAACAACCTGTTTGAATGCATTCCCTGGCCAATAATAGGTACAATAAAAACATGCTTTCACCCTAGTGACAGAAACACTTGTCCTGCAAACAAATGGGCCAACATCTGAAATTCAGCAGCTGCTTGAGACTATTCCCTACTTATTTTGCTATCTATTGCATGCTAAGAGTTTCATTCACTAAGTTTTGGCATATGGCAGTGCCTCAAACCTTTTTCATGTTCCACTCTGCGTCCAAGGACAGGAATGCACCTTATGTATAAGATACTGTGCATGCCTGTCCATGTCCCCTGTGCTGGTGCACAAATTGATGCCTATTGCCAATGTAGGAAACTTGCACCATGCTGCAAGGGGGCCTGCGATGCAGGGATGATTGTTTATGTGCAGGAGGGGACACCTTCCTGCACATAAACAATCATTAATGGTTGTTAGACCTGACAGCCTTAGGGTGGTCACCCCTAACCTTTGGTCTGCCCCCCTCCACTTTTTGGACACTGTTTTTGCTGGTTTTAGGACTCTGCACACTTTACCACTGCTAACCAGTGCTAAAGTGCATATGCTCTCTCCCTTAAAACATGGTGACATTGGATCATACCCAGTTGACTTATTTAATTTACTTATAAGTCCATAGTAAAGTGCACTATATGTGCCCAGGGCCTGTAGATTAAATGCTACTAGTGGGCCTGCAGCGCCTATTGTGCCCCCACGTAAGCAGCCCCTTCACCATGTCTCAGGCCTGCCATTGCAAGGCCTGTGTGTGCAGGTTGGCTGCCAATTCGGCTTGGCATTTAAAAGTAATTGCCAGGCCTAAAACTCCCCTTTTTCTACATATAAGTCACCCCTAAAGTAGGCCCTAGGTAACCCATAGGGCAGGGTGCTGTTAAGACAAAAGGCAGGACATGTACCTGTGTAGTTTACATGTCCTGGTAGTGTAAAACTCCTAAATGTATTTTACACTGCTGTGAGGCCTGCTACTTTCATAGGCTAACATTAGGGCTACCCTCATATACTGTCTGAGTGGTAGCTTCTGATCTGAAAGGAGTAACAAGGTCATATTTAGTATGGCCAGAATGGTAATGCCAAATCGTACTGACTGGTGAAGTTGGATTTAATATTACTATTTTAGAAATGCCACTTTTAGACAGTAAGCATTTCTCTGCACTTAAATCCTTCTGTGCCTTACAATCCACGTCTGGCTAGGTTTAGTTGACAGCTCCGTTGTGAACCCACTCAGACAAACCCCAAACACAGGATGCTCAGTCACACTTGCATACATCTGCATATTGAATGGGTCTTCCTGGGCTGGGAGGGTGGAGGGCCTGATACTTACATGTCGAAGGACAGTAGCTTGCCCTCACACAAAGGACTTCCACACCCCCTACTGGGACCCTGGCAGACAGGATGGAACTGAAAGGGGACCTTGTGCACTTCTAAGCCACTCTTTGAAGTCTCCCCCACTTCAAAGGCACATTTGGGTATTTAGGCAGGGTATCTGACCCTACTAACTGAGACACTTCCTGGAGAAGAATCCCTGAACCAGAACCTGCAACCTGCCAAGAAGAACTGCCTGGCTGCACAAAGGAGTCACCTAGACTGCTTTTCTGAAAAGGACTGCTGCCTTGCTCTTGCCCTGCTGCCTTGCTGCTCTCGCTGTGCTGAGAAGTGCTTTCCAAGGGCTTGGATAGAGCTTTCCTCCTGTTCCCTGAAGTCTCAGGACCAAAAAGACTTAATTCCTGCAAAATAAGTCCTTGTGCAGCGAAGATCAACGCACAGCCTGCAAGAAACGACGCACAGCCTGCATCGTGGTGTGAAAATCACTGCACGCTGAACTGGACCCGCGCAGCCCAACTTCGCAAGGAGAAGATCGACGAAGCGCCAGTGTTGTGACTGGAAATTCGACTCATGGCCCACTGGATCGACGCAAGGCCAAGCCGGAACAACGCAGCCTGACTTCCTGAAAGGAAACGACGCAGCGCCTGCCATGCGGTAGAGATTTCCTCGCATCGCCCATTGGATCGCCGCAGACCCTGTGACCTTGTCCTGCAAGTGCCGGATTTCAATGCATCGTCCCCGGGGTGTCCGAAAACCTCGCAACCCGAAAAGGATCCAAGTCCGTGCGCCGGAAATTGAAGCAAGGCATTCCCTGCATGGGAAATAAACGGCACATTGTCTGTGTGTGTGTGTGACCAGAGAAATCAACGCACACCTCCCTGTTTTCCACGCATCTCCTCCTTTGCGGTCCCTTGCAGAGAATTTGAACACAAATCAGGTACTTTGTGCTTGTAAGAGACACTTTTTGCTTTTTAAGAGACTAAAGACTCCATATCATTTTTACAGTGATGTGTCAACGTATACTTATTGCATCTTTATCGTTTTGACCTGCATCTTACCAGATAAATATTATATATTTTTCTAAACACTGTGTGGTGTGTTTTTGTAGTGTTCTACTGTGTTATTGCATGATTTATTGCACAAATACTTTACACATTGCCCTCTAAGTTAAGCCTGACTGCTCAGTGCCAAGTTACCAGAGGGTGGGCACAGGCTAATTTGGATTGTGTGTGACTTACCCTGACTAGAGTGAGGGTCCTTGCTTGGACAGGGCAGAACCTGACTGCCAACCGAAGATCCCATCTCTAACAATGGTGTTTTCCACTTTTTATGTGTGCAGCAGAATGCAGCACACATGTAAAGAGGAAAAAACTGAGAGAAATACGTTCTTTTTCTCCCTGTATAACCGCTTTAACGCCATCCCTGAGGTGGCGTAGGACTTTGACGCATTCCCAGACTTGTAAATCTGGGAATGCATCAGCTTCTGTTGGTTTCCATGGGTGTTGCTGGAGGAACACCCACAGCAACACCAATGGAACTCCTTTTCATGCAGTGTTATGCATGAAAGGGGTCCATATTGAGAAGGCCATGAAAAGTCAGGGAAGGTGGCTTTGCGTGGCCTTAAAAGTATGGGCTGCCACACTGCCCCACCAGAACATAAACGAAAATGACACTCCAGTGGGGCAGTGAGTGAGTAGGCCCTTTTAATTGAGGTCCTATATTTGCATGATTTCTATATTCCATGACTCAGACAACAAGCATACTCCATGTTTTTAAAACCATTGAATTTGGCCTATTCACAAGTGTTAAGAGTATTTCTGGATTCCTTCCTTCTTCAGCTATTTGCTTTCAAATCTGTTTGGTAGAATACCAACTACACTTCTTATAATTTGTTGTGCAACTCTTATTTTTCCTAGTGAATAAACAAAACCAGCATAAATGTTACTGTGAATAAAAATGACTCTTACCCAACTGAATGCCAATGTCAAGAAGCAATGGCATTTTACCTTGGAGGAGATCTGTTGGTCAGTTTAAGTGAAACCTAGTCTTTGTCATTTCACAAGTTTCAAACTCCCAAGGTTAAACCTGCATTCTGGTACATGAACTGTTGTAAAATAATTTACTTGGACTTCCCATTGGAACAAACACCAGCAACACTTCTCAACATTTGCTAACTAATTTGACCCCATCAGGGTACTACTATGCACTTCCCAATCACTAAGGATGCAATCTCTCTAAATGTTCTAATGCCATTGTCTATTCCATCACCTGTGCCCACCATAATAAGCATCGAACTACTGACAAGTTCTTCATTCTCAGAGTCCCTCATTCTAGCATAGGTTGATATCTAGATTTCTAGTAAATGTTTTAAAACTGAAATAAAATTTCATTGAACATGATACCTTCATTATTTCAATTATTGTTTTTTAAACAATAAACAATGTTTCACAGAATATGAGTAGGTGAAAGGATGAAGGGGCTTTGGCATTGTTTATTTTAAAATATACAGCAATGTTCAGACATGGTATATAAATTGCATTGAGGCACTGTTTTGTTAGAGTGGACCTTTAATTCAGAGATTGCAAACTGGGGCTCATACAAGGAGATTTTATCTATAAACAATTTCCTTTGCTGACAGCTATGGACAAGGTGCATTGAGGCATTTGACAAGCTTGTCTGTCTGCATGAAAACAATACTGTCACTGTGATGCAGAGTCAGAAATAACAGAGGTCTCCTTATTGAACACTGCTTCAATTGTTTCTAAAAAGGTCTGCAGGTGTGAGCAAGGCCATTAAAAATACTTGTGACATGCCCCTTTTAGTGCTAAGATTAGTTAATTTAACAAAAGGGAAGGGATGGTTTGGGAAATCGATGCAGAGAAATCCTGACTTACAGTTATGTTGTAATATTTTCTATTGTTCTGCCTAGCTAATAATACATATGCCACTATTTTGTTTATTTTCACAGTGACTCCAATTGTACTGTGTGTACTACGATAAGGGTTTGATTTAATAAAAGTAAACTCACATTCCTGTTTGTCTATTTAAGATCAAAAAGAGCCCAGAGCCTACAACAACTATTCCTGTGAGTCTCACAGGACTGATTGCTACCTAATATGAAATTTTCTTATATAGCGCTCAGTGGTTTGCGGGAGGTCGCACTCCAGTCAGTTTTCTATTTAATGTTGATACACTGACTAATGGCCTGATTAAGACTCTGGTGGTCCTAGGACCACCAGACTTGGGGTGGTGGTCTTGCTGCTGCAATCCTGGATATCAGACTGCCAGGGGACCCCAGTCTCCGCTGCGTTGACAGCAGTTGGAGTTGTAACCTGCCAGGGCGGCCTTGAACTCAGCACCGCCTGGCTGATTACAACCCCACTTTCCACCATCCTTTTCATGGTGGGGACCTTGCCATGAAAAGGTTCATGGAAAGCCAGTGCTGGGGGGCACAGGGAGGGCCCCTGCACTGCCCATGCCCCCGTGCCCAGCACTGTCAGAATGCTCACTGTCTGCTTTACAGACAGTGCATATTTCCAGAGTGCTGGTCAGCCCCCTCTGGGCTAAGGTGTAGGACTCGGCTACCTTAAGGGAGCTGATTCCTATATCGTAGCACTGTCCCTGCCAGACTGACCGGCAGGACCGCTCTATTACAATGTTTCCGCCGGTCAGCCCATCTTGGCCTGAAGAAGAAATCCAGAAAAAAGGTATCATACCTAATACAGAGACCAGGAACGGAAAACAGTGCAGAACTTCGAACAAGCCAAATGACAAAGACAGACTAAAAAATAAAGCAGGTGATGAAAACAAATAGCGGCAAAATAGAGACAGCCAAAAAGACGAACAACCCATAGAAAACAATAGAATCATTTGTTTGGATTATTTTCTATACCTATATAAAACATTAAAAATGTTCTAAAAACATTTTTTAGATATAAATTCTAACTATATTTTAAAACATTGCTGTAAAGTAAATACTAAAATGTAATTACTGTTTAAAAATAGGTTACTGGTTGAGGGACTCTGGCAGCAGCCACAATTTCTGTCACGGTGAACTCATGAGCAAGCCCTAAAGTAACCTGTGCTTAACCCTCTGGAAGCTTTGCACAAAGCAGTCAGACCTAACCTAGAAGCAATGTGTAAAGTGTGTATACATTACTACAAACATTAAGAAAGTGAAAAGATAACCCAAGAAAATCCCCTCGCCAATTTAGAAACATAGAAAAATGTAATCAATTATTTGACACTAAAATGTCAAAAATCCAATCTGTAGAGCCAGAGATATGCAGTTTTAAAGTTTTAAGTACAAATAGTGCCTAGAAACACAAACATCAACTGTGGTTATTTGGTTGTGCTGGACCTGAACAAGGTTCAGGTTGACTGCAAATTAGCCCTGCTGAACCCTAAATCCTTAAATCCTGGCTGTAAAGCTATAGAAAGTCCTGCGTCAAGGATGCGCCATGCAGCAGAGGTCCTTTCGTGGAGATGTGTTGCACAGTGGCAATTACGAGGGAATTGTGTTGGTGACGTGAGGTCAATGCATGTAGATGAATCGCACAGTGACAGTTTTGAGGAGCTGCTGTGGCAATGCAAGTTTTGTCCAAGAGGCTGCAGACTGAGATGTGAAGTCCTGCATCTGGAATGTGCTGCAAAGTGGTCCAATGCAGAGCCCTGCAAGTTGATGTGTCGCACTGCATTGGTTCTGCAGGGACCGCAGATGGGCTGGTAGAGCACCTTCAGGCCCACTTCAAGGGTCCAAGACTGGGGTGGCACCACTTGGGGGATCAGGACTCACAACTGGCAGCGTCCAGGTGTTGGGTTCAAGGTAGTTGGTGCCTGTTCAGTCCGTGAGACTCTGATCAGGAGATCAGCCAACTGGCCTTTGGAGTCACTCTGGTGGTCCTGAGTTCAAGGGGAAGGTCCAGTCCTTCACTCAGGCAGCAGGGTAGCAGGGCAACAGAGTAGCAGTCCTTCTTGCAGAGCAGCACAGCAGTACTTCAGAGTCTTCCACAGGTCCAATGATAAACTGAAGAGTTGGGCCTGTGGTTCTAACAATTGTACGTGTTGCCCACTTTAAAGTAGGAGAAAGTTCTGGAGGTTATCACCTCCAGAGATGTTTGGAATTTCCTGCCACCGCCCTGCCTCAGCTTGTCTGGGGTCACAAAAGACTAGTGTCAAAATCCTTTGTGAGTGTGGTCAGTTAGAACTTTGTGGTGTGCAAGTGTGGTAGGTGATAGCTCCTCCTACTAATCATGTCAGAGATGGCCCATCATACCAAGAGCTATCTTTCCCTCATCTCACTGTCTGGGACCAGTATACAAAGACCAACTACCAGTTATACCTAGACATGTGTTCCAGGACACAGGCAGCAGACACCAAATAGTTGGTATGAGAAAATTCTAACTTTCTAGAAGTGGCATTTTCAGAATTGTGACTTAAATATGACTTTACCATTAACTAGGTTTTTAAATTACAAGTCTTGAGGAACTAAACTGCCAACTGCTCCCAATGGAAAGTTATCACTTAGTAAATGTAATACGTTAACCAAATGTTGGAGAGTCAGGCCTTGCAGTAGTGAAAAAAGAAGTTAAGAGTTTTTTATTACTAGGACATGCAAAACTTAAAAGTACATGTCCAACTTTTTAAATACACTGTACTCTGTCCCACTGGCTATTCAGAGCCTACCCTAGGGATGACATATGTATCAAAAAGGAAGGTTTAGGCCCGGCAAAAGGTTTATTTTGCCAGGTCAAAATGGCAGTTT
The DNA here is from genome assembly GCF_031143425.1 of Pleurodeles waltl. Lineage (NCBI taxonomy): Eukaryota > Metazoa > Chordata > Amphibia > Caudata > Salamandridae > Pleurodeles > Pleurodeles waltl. Next base: position 745,433,005 of record NC_090437.1, read on the forward strand.
AAACTGCACACACAGGCTGCAATGGCAGGCATGGGACATGTTTAAAAAGCTATCTAAGTGGGTGGCACAGTCAGTGCTGCAAGCCCGCTAGTAGCATTTTATTTACAGGCACTGGGTATATTTAGTACCACTTTTTTAGGGACTTAGAAGTAAATTACATGTGCCAATTAGGTGTAAGCCAATTTCACCACGAGCACAAACACTGTAGCACCGGTGAGTAGTGGTAAAATGTATTAAGTCCGAAAAGTCCTAAAAGCCAACAAAAAGGGGCTGTGAAAACAGGAGACAGACGGCAAAAACTTTTGGATGTCCCTGTGGAGACTTCCAAGTCCAAAAATGGCAATTCTTTTAAATATATTAAAAATAATAATACATGTAAAAAACAAAATTTGACTTAAAAATGTAATGTAATCTTTAATATAGAAATTGTATATACGTGTGTATAACCAATAACTGTTTCAAACTGATGATTATTTTTTTTTTTAAAGAAAATGTTAACAAATGATTTTGTTGCATTAAACATGTTTGTAAATAAATAAAAAAAATATATGTTTTTCAAAATGTCCATAACATGAGAAACCTTTCTACTTTGCTTTAAGAATATATATATCACACAAATATATATTTCTGAAAATAATAATGTAACAAATAAAACTTACCAATACAGAAATATTTGATTTTGTACACCATATTATAAAAATGATGCTACAAACTAAAATACCATGTGAAATCTGTTTATTTTTGTATAACATTTACTATTACCAATCCATAACTTAGCACGTTGAGGAAACTTTTTAAGTGTGCTATACCCACTTCAAACTTGAAGGCAATATTTACTATTCCTTCTTCGCACTTAGCCATAATGGGGAAAGTGTTGGACTTTGAAGGAGTGAGATTTACTACTACCACTTAAAAAAATTAGCAAGGTAGAAGAGTGTGTTGGATTTTGGAGGGGTCAGATTTATTATTCCCACTCTAAGCGTAGCCACATTGGAAAAATACTACTGAATTACAAATTGAAAGTAAATGTTGAATATATATCCAAGAGATGGTGTTAAGGGAAAATTATCTAACTCTTGGAAGAACTGCTTTAATTTGGAAGAACATCCACAACTGGAGTTTTATAGACCTTACCATCTTACAATTGTTGGAGAAGATGGCACATTCTGACTCTTCCATATTTATTACTTCCGCCAGCAATATGTGGATTTTGTATTACCACCCAGTTCTAAATCATGCCAGAAATGAGCTGAGACCAATGTATTCTGTGAGAAAGCAAGAAGAGACCTCAAAATGGAGGAAAAAGTCTCAAAACATGAGCCCCTCTCTCCATGAGACAAGAAGCAAACCAGAATAATGGTGGGACAACATCTATCCCCGGAAATGGGTGTGAACAGATTTGAAATATGATAACAGTCTTTGAGGCGGACTCCGCCTCATATGCAACTGAAGTGTCATTAGTGAGTCTTAAACTGATACCATTTTTATTTTCAATGACAACTCTGGTATTTATATAGCTCTGAGGTGTCTGTTAACAGAGCTGCAACATGGCCTCAGGTCTCCATGCTCTTTAGCTAATAGCACTGTACACTTTGGGTGTGTGTATGAATGCATTGGTACAGCCACGGGCATTTGTTGTCATACTTTTGTAAAGCCTTAAATCTTGCTCTATAATGTTGATATATCTGTATGTAGTAAAGTGACAGTAATCATAAATAACACAGAATATAGCACCAACTTTTATAAAAAATGAATATCATTTTATAGTTGTGTAAAGCTTCTTGTGGCACTGAACATGTTTTCTAATTTTCATTGCTTTATTAGGCCCAAAAACTAGGGAGTTTAGGTTTTTATCTTGGCATATTTCTGGGCAGTGTAGGCTTACTTTAAACCTTGGCAAGTAAAAGTGGGATTTCAGAAGAATAATTAATCTAGCACTGTGTACATGAACAGTATCCTCTCCTTAAGGACATCTAGCGCTTCAACTAATAGTCTGGAGCCAGGACATGGATGAAAGAGGGACCTGTGCACTTTAGAGAGATCATTTAAGTCACCCCCCACATCAAAGGCACTTTTGGGTATACGTACTGGGTCTCTTACCCCGTGAAATTAGTACACCACTGGATCTCAAAAGAACTCTGCTGGAGTAAAAGCTGCTGTGCTGAAGGATTGCCACTCTGCTGTGCCTTACTGTTCTGAGGAACTGCTGCCTTCCTTTGCTGAGTTGCCCTGCTGCCTGCTGACCTCTGCCCTGCTACAGAACCCAGAGTGACTCCCAGGGCTTGCTGACTTGCTCCCTGTTCGTGAAGTCTCAGTGACATCAAAGACTTCATTGTTTTCCATCCTACTACTGGACCCTGCCATCTGTGAGTTTGGCAGCATAACCTGTAAAAGATCATCACATTACACCCTGAGAGTGGCAACTTCTAGTTGACACCCAAGCGGGACCTGTGAAACAGAGTCCAGTGCTGCTCCCACTCTGCTACTCAGTTCAGGGCTCCAGGACCCATGATCCTGAGTCAGGCTGCAGTGGCATCCGGCTGAGAACCCGGTACGGCTCACCATCACCACCTCCCTTTTGTTGGAGCGTTTCTAGGCAACCAAAACCTCGGAGGACCCAGTGCGCCATACCTGACTCGCCATATTATTTGTTTAGTGGGTTGCCAAGGTGACTAAGTGCAATGCCTACAACTACTAAAGAAGCTTGTGGCCGGTCTCCCTGTGAAGCCGCATTTCTTCCTGACAATGGCACTGTGAGTAGCGAGACCCATCGGGTCTCTGTATCTGTCCTGAGTGACCATGCGGGCAGCTTTGATTTCACTCTTACCAGGCTTGTGCACTAAAAAACAGGTAACTTTTCTATGGCTTGAGGAACACTGCTTCCAACCCTGGCGTTCCTTTAATCAGTAACATAAAGAACTCAATAGAAGCGAAGGTGCTTCTGAATGTGAAGATTACTTCATGCTCTTAATAAGATACTTTACAACTGCCTAACTTAAGAAGTTTTTACTCCATTTTGATTGTTAGACTTTTCATCCTTGGCGTAGTCTCCCTTAATTTTTTGCCTCTGTTTCCCAGGTTGTTGATGTGTGCTGGACTCTGATTTTGCTGTTTTTGGTACTCTGGGCACTTTACTACTGCAAACCAGTGTTAAAGTGCAAGTGCTCCTTTACAAAATGTGTATGTAATTGGTTGATCCATGATTAGCATATTTGATTTATTAGTAAGTCCCTAGTAAAGTGCACTAAAGGTGCTCAGGGCCTGTAAATCAAACGCTACTAGTGGGCCTGCAGCACAGGATGTGCCACCAACATCAATAGCTGTGTAATCATATCTCAGACCTGCCACTGCAGTGTCTGTGTGTGCAGCTTTAACTGTAAATTCGACTTGGCAAATGTACCCACTTGCCAGGCCTAAACCTTCCCTTTTTTTACATGTAAGGCACCCCTAATGTAGGCCCTAGGTAGCACTACGGGCAGGGTGCAGTGTATGGTTAAGGTAGGACATATAGTAATGTGTTTTATATGTCCTGACAGTGAAATACTGCTAAATTCGTTTTTCACTGTTGCAAGGCCTGTCCCTCTCATAGGTTAACATGGGGGCTACCTTTAAATCTGATTAAAGTGTAGATTCCCTTTGGAAGTGGATGGACATGTGAAGTTTGGGGTCTCTAAGCTTATAATTTAAAAATACATTTTTTAGTAAAGTTGATTTTAAGATAGTGTGTTTGAAAATGCCACTTTTAGAAAGTGAGCATTTTCTTGCTTATACTATTTCTGTGACTATGCCTGTTCGTGGATTCCCTGTCTGGGTCAGTTTGACGGTTGGGCTGGTTGCACCTCACACTAGACAATGACACAAAGGGAGCTGGGGTGTAGTCTGCATTTCCTGATGAGCCATCTGTGCTAGGAGGGAGGGGAGGAGTCGTCACTCACACCTGAAAGGGCTGTGCCTGCCCTTACAGAATGCAGTCTCCAACCCCCTGGTGAGTGCCCGGGGCCTAGCCTGGGCAAGGCAGGATTTCACATTCAAGGCCTACTTCAAAGGAGAAATTGGCTATAAGAAGGGCACCCAACACCACAGATTTTAAAACACTTCTGGAAACCAAGAGGAACCTCTGCTTGGAGAAGAGCTGAAGAGCTGAGGAAGAAGAGCTGCCCTGCCTGTGACTGTGCTTTGTGGAGCTATCCTGCAGTTGCTGCTTCTGCCAGAGTAAAAGGGGAAAGACTGGTCTTTGTGTGCCTTCCATCTTGTGAAGATCTCCTAGGGCTTGATTCAGAGCTTGCCTCCTCTTGTTTGAAGTCTCAGGGACAGCAAAGACTTCTCTCTGCCAGCACCAGGAGTCTCTGGAGAGACTCCTACTCTTCCAAGTGGTACCCATCCAGTTCCTGGGACCCTGAAAGGAGAAGCTGGCAGCCTAAGAGGAAGAAATCCACGCACAGAATGCCCTGCGGGGAAAAGATCGACACAACTCCGATCTGCGGCTGAGAAATCAATGCGCCCGTGGTTTTGCGGCTGAAAATTGACGCTCACCTGCAATGCGACCCGAAGATCGGCGCTCGGGCTGGAGAAACAATGCACAGCATCGCTGATGGAGGCTGGTGAGATCGCAACTCACGCTGCGTGGTTTTCAGATCCTTGTGCAGCTGGATTTCCGAGGCAAACACCGCTGGGCGTGTAAAAACAATGCAAGGCCTGCCAGGACCCGAGAGTGCTCACCAGATCGACGCATTGCTCTCCTGATCCTGAAACGACACACCCCGACCCGACGACAGGAGAAACAACACAAGGTCTCGCTCGTGAGTGGAATCGACGCATCACAAGCCCTTTTTGACACACACTCGCCCGGGCGGGGTTATTTTTGACGCACCCAAGGTACATTTTTACGCAAACAGTGTTAGTGTGTTCAAAATTACATGAAGACTCTGCATTTTTAGTGATAACTTGACTTGTGTATTGTGGATTTTTGTCATTTTGTAGTGCTTTCCTTAAGTTACTGTGTGTGTTGGTACAAATACTTTACACCTAGCGCTCTGAAGTTAACCCTTTTGCTCATGCCAAGCTACCAAGGGGGTAAGCCGGGGTTAGCTGAGGGTGATTCTCTTTTACCCTGATGTGAGTGAAGGTCCTTGCTTGGACAGGGTGTAACCTGACTGCCAACCAAAGACCCCATTTCTAACATTGATTTAGAACACAGTATAGACCTAATACACTTTCAGATATAAAGGATACTTCTTGTTGTCCTGATTAACCCAAAGGTAAAATAATCACTCTCGCCTTAAGGTGCTTATAGTATGACAAACTATTTTTTTTTTTAACTAAACTAGTGTGGAGTCTTTTTGTGGTGTATTCATAGTGTTGCTGTGTGTGTGTATTGCACAATTACTTTACACACTGTTCTTAAGTTAAGCCTGATTGTTCTGTGCCAAGTTACCAGAGGCTGAGCACAGGTTCATTTAGGGAGTGCAATTGGCTTACCCTGGCTAGGATTGTGGTCCCAGCTTGGACAGGATGCATACCTCTGCCAACTAATGACCCAATTTTTAACAATGTTTTTTTTAACACATTCCAACTACACTAAATCACACAACATCAGCAATCTTCACACAGCTTCCCAATGAAAACACATTATTATATAATGAGCAGTAAGGGGACTTTAAAAAACCCTACTTAGTAGGACCTTGGATTATTGTGGAGGCGCTTCCTAGTTTTAGTTCATTATGAGTTTTGCAACTTACCCAAGCATCCTAGCTGGTTCAGATGTTTTCTGTTTTGTGTTCTTTTTTAAGTGTAGTGCGGCTGTTCAGCTGCTCTGAGAGTTCTGGCACTCCTTAGCCCTACCCGCTATCCACAGCACCTTCTGTTCCAAAGCCTATTCTTTCTAGTTTCACACATTTGAAATTTTTCCAAGGCTGACAAAGCTTGGTTACCTACGACATCATATGCAGATTTTCAGCCTTTCATTGTGTTTTTTTAATATTCTGTCAGGGTGGCCAGGAGCAATGTAAAATGTAGTTTAACTGGTGCTCTCTATTCGGGAGTTTCTCTCTAAACACCAATAAGTTACTAGGTAGTCCTCTTACAACAGGGGCAGAAGGTGCTGGGTGCCAGTCTTTGCAATCTCCTCCATCATGAACTCAAGTCCACTATCAAGTTTAAACGCTTGCAAGAGTATGAGTTCCCTTGTTCATTATTATTATTATCATTATTACTATTATTATTCTTAGTTTATACAGCTCAAACTTGATTCAAATGTATGGGGTCACTTTACATCAGCACCAGCTACATTGCACAAGGTCACATCCATTTTTTTCAGGCACAAAGAGATTAAGGGTCTGATTTAGATCCTGGCGGCGGGATTATTCTGTCATGTTTCCCTCCGCCATATTGCTATCTCCATAGCATAATATGGGATCATAATACGGAGGAAGGGATATCCGTCATGTTTGTGATGGAGTTGTTACCCGCTGCCAAGATCTAAATCAGGCCCTTAAATGATTTGCCCAGAATCACAGTATGTTGAGCTGACGCCGAGACTCAAATCTGAATCCCAGTCTGCGCTCCTCTTCTTACTGCAGAGCAGCTGAATACCATTTGGTTTAGGCATTTTACAAATGGTTTTGAGCTGCAAGAGCTGAGACCTCAGCCGCTTCATTACGCATAGTGTAACATCGTAAGTGCAGAATAAAAAATCCCATTGCACACAATGCGTTTGACTCGAGCAAGGAATGTTGAAGTTGTCACACAAGAGGTCGCCTGGGGAGATAAGAGGCTGTGCCGGATTATTAATTGCCAGCATCGTTTCCTTTGTTCACACGTATGCGATGAGACGGATTTGCATATTGTAATCTTTGGTGAGCACTTTATCATATCTTTAAATAATGTGTAAAGAATGAGTTAACGGAATTTACCAATGTGTGTTGATATATTTGTTGAAGGAGAACAGACGGTATAGTGCTCTGTGTCTAACCAACACGAATAGTGGTCCACACCTAGCCAGATTCTGTTCTGTACATATGGAGTTTTATGCACACATTGACTTTTTCATATTACCCTTCTTTTAATGTGCTGCAGCCAATCGCAGTGCCCTCTTACTGCAACAGGTGCTGTCCATGAATTTCTATCGCAGATTATCTGTCATTACTATAATGGATTTGCGTTGTGTGGCAGAGGCCAGCAGACACGAAAGTACAGCTGGAAGATCTATGTTCCTATGCAATTTGCTACTTGACATTCTTAAATGTCATGAGCCTCATTATGTTACTGTGCAGTACTGAGTGCTTGTTTGTTGATGCCTTCAATAATGCAAGCTGCCAGGGCTGGTTACAACAGGGATCCTCTGCGTAAAAATGTAACAATTTTAGTGTTTATTTGCTCTTAACAAATATTAAAAATGTGAATTCCAAAAGTACGTTATAACACATTACTTTAATGTGGAGAAATTAAATGCTACTTTTGAGAAAAACAGATCAATGTAATACCGCGGCAAGGTTATACTCTATTTTCTAAAAAAGAGACACGTCCAAATAAAGTTAACCATAGTGGCATTATTCATGTGGAGAAACTAGCCACCAAAATCAATCTGTATGGGTTTCAGAATGAATTAGGATTTAGGTAGGATTTTTGTAAAACCCGGTAGGTCACCTGAGCCACTTGAGATCGCTGTAGCACGGAGGGAAAAACACAAGGAAAATGATGCTCTGACTGAGCGGCAGTAAACTCAAGATGCATGTGGGATGGATCTAGATCTGACATTCTTCAGTCTCTCCCTATCTGATTTAGGGCTTAATTAAATGGCTGCTTGAAACATTTCATTTTCAGAAGATTTATGAGGCTGGTGCAATGTTCTTTTACCATACTTTAAGGAACGCTGTGGGATCAAGTGAGTGAACAAGGGTCGTGCGTTCTTGGCTGAAGCATAGTTGTGTGCCAGTGTATGAAGGTAGGCAGAACTTTGTTTGATATGCTACATAAGTGTGTTTTTAACTTGACCCTCAATTTCAGCTGGGGAAAGTGGAGAGCTTCCAGGTCTGGCTTGATACATGACCGATTCCCTAAATGCTCTCAAGCTTCCCAGTGCTATGCATGCCTCGCTCATGGGTTCAGGTTTTTTTCTTTGCATGCTGTTGTTTGCAGTATTGTTGGATATCTTACAAAATCAGGACTATAAATCCTTGAGTGCACAGAAAAACACCTGGAAAGTTTGAACTATTTTACAAGTGGACATAGGAAGCCGAGGATTGTGACGTTCTCTATTTGTAAAACAACTACATTTAGGTTCCTGTGTCTCTCCTACTGTATAGTTTCCATATGTATTTCTCATTGTTTCACCTCGTTGCTAAATGCTTCTTTTGTTTCAGGAACTCAACAACAATTTAGTAAAATGTCAGACATATGTGTATGAGGCATTTAAAGAAGAGCACAGAGAAGAAGACTAGCCTTGTGAAGTACCATCGACCATGTCTTCTTCTGCATGAAAGAAAATTGCATTTCTATGAAGGATCAACATTTTCTTGTAGGAAGGGTGGACTTAGAGCCCCCTCCTATCTATTGGCCATCTAAGCTGATATCACATCCCACTAGGTCAGAAACCTTGTGTTATTTTGACTGGGAATTCAGTTCCACTCAACAAATCAGCACAAAGGTCAGTGGAACTCATTTATAACTCCCCCTCCTGTTTACAATCCTCAAACTAGTGCCTATTTGATTGTAAATCACACATTTGTCCCTTTGTGCATCTTGCTGCTGTAATACAGATGTTTATTGTTACTCAACTCAATTGTGCTCAGTTTGTCAAAGTCAGAAGGATGAAAGACTTACTGGACCCCTCGGAATAGAACATGTGACTATGAGGTCGTCCACAAACCCCTGGAGTGTATGTATCAGTCCACTGGGACCTGGCCATTCATCAGGCAGACCACCAATCATTCTTTGCTAATGCAACAATGTCTACTCAGTACTCTAATATATATATATATATATATATATATATATATATATATATATATATATATATATATATATATATATATATATTATTTTTTATTTTTTTATTGCAGCATCATGTATTCAAAATGTGCCAGCATTTCTTAAGCCTATCTTTTGTGAGCATAAACCCGGCATACGGACCTGCCAACTTGAGCAAAGACCTCACCGTGTGAGGAGGGGTGGATCTCAGAGGGAGCAGAACTTTGTGCAGAATAGTACGTAAGAGGCAGATGTCCTGGGGTGTTTGCACACCTCTGAATGGATGTCAGCAGTTCAAAGCCTTGAAAAATGAGCTGGAAATCCGCTATTTACAGTGATTTCCAGCTTGTGTTCCTGGTCACTGTGTGATATTGGCTCCTCACCGGGTGACCATGTGATGGGGACTGATATTGTGTGTCACACGGTGACACTGTGTGAGTTGGCAGGTCTGAGCATAGCAATCAGGACATGCTCGAGCCAATTGCTTGTGTGATCAATACAGCTTTTGACCAGTGACATGAATTAGATTCCTGGGGACTCCGAGACACCACATTCCAGTCTGGGCTTCCCTTTTACAATAATTGTTTTCAGCTGTATTCAGTTTTCTAAAAATTCCCGAGCCCATGCTTAATTAGCTCATCCAGTGAATAATTTTTGCTTTGCTTTATTAGACTTATTTTGTAATGGGGCAACCATCACTACAGACCACAGAATGCAAGGCAAAAACTGAACGGAGCCAGCTACTCACACTGTGGACCTAGGAAACTTGAGAGCTCTTCTTTAATTTAATTGGCTCAGTGAATGTGTTACGTGTTATTTGTCATCCACAAAGTCAGCGCTAAAAACTGTGGTCCCTGTTGACGTTCAGCAAAGTTAACATTAGACATGAATGACCTGGGTTAGAACAGAGACTGTGGTGTGAATTCTGCATACTGGTAAGGATGAAAGCCTCTTCAACACTTGTGGCATTTCTCACATGACTCAACCTTCAACTAGTAATAGGTGTTTCCCTAAAATATGGGCACACAATTGTTTCTGGATAACGGAGCCAATTCTGGTTTGCACGCCTTGGAACATGTATTTCTCAACATTGTTATGGCATCTGTAATTACTTAAACAATTGATGCGCATAGTTGGCCAGAGGATGACTTGTATTCGTTCTAGGACTTGAAGGCCTATGTTGATAGTGGGAAAAGTGGAAGTACAGGTACTAAGCTGAAGAGAGGGAGCTGGATTAAAGACTCTCATAACATGGTTTCACGTGACACCGATGGTACATAGGAAAGCATACAAGAATACATGTAGATTATGCATAGTGAAACAATACTTTTCTCTGTGTAGAGCTATGTAAGCAAGGCCTGATATTTCTAGCTCCCTTAGCTTATTTCATGCGAGGTCTGACTTTTATTGTACTGGTAAAACAAGATTACAGAATACGAAACAAACTACTGATATGCAGACATAAAGAGAGAGGGGGAAAATGAACTGAATGAATATAGATACACATTTATCCTTCCATGTGGTTCCGGATTTTTGATGTGCATCATTTTATCACTAATCACATGAGTAACCAAGAGAACCAGGATGGCCTTTTTAATCGCCCTTGACTGATATTCAGAGAACAGACTAGATGCAAAGCATATGTTTCCTCCCTTGACTTATCCTGATAGCCCCAATTGTAAAACAGGTGGCTGCTCTTTTAATTGCCTAGATGTGATAGAAGCAGTGCAGGAAATGAGACTGATCCCACCAGTTTCCAGTTTTGGCAGCTATGCCTGAGCCAGAGCTGGGATCCGGGCGACCCAGTGAAATCTGCTAAATTTGTTTTGGTGCATCTATCTAGAGCCTATCACCTAGATGCCAATGCATTGGAGGGAAACAAAGGCAAAAACCTTATCACTTTGCAAGTACTTTAGAGAAACTATGATTTGGAGCCAAGTTTTCGATTTTGTTAAACCCCCTATGCAAGAGATGTCCATGCACTGTAAGAATATCAGATTTATCTGTGTGTATTAGTAATCATATACATTACCATTTAAATGACACTTACTAATTTATTGTTCTTTCATTCCTTTATAGTGCTACTTATCCCAGTGTAGGGTGTCCAAGCACTTTATATTACACAGACAGAGACAATAAATCATACAGGTATGTAAATAAATGTACAGGAAATGTCACACAAACAGTGAGGCTTATAAGGTGTAGGAGGCACATACCATCCATACTTGTAGCCATTACATGATAAGAGTGCATGGTTGAGAGACACACAAAGTCATGATTTAAAATAGAATGCAGTGATTTTGGTTATCTGTACTAATTATACTTTATTGAAACCCACAGGAGCCGTTCTTTGCAAACTTAGAATAACAACAGATTCAGAAAAAACACAATAAGGACCTAAACCCATGACTTACAGTTTACATGTAGCTCCTTGATGCCGGTTCACATCTCATTGTGCTATATTGTAAGGATTGCAACTTTCGAGCTAGAAGTAACAAAATTATTGTTTATCAAAAGCACTGGCAGTTATCCACTTACCTATCTGCAAACCAGTGATCTGCATGTTACATGAGGCACAGTAACCTTTCATTGTGCTTTATGAGTCAAAGCTGTGGCTTAAGAAAACACAGGGATCGCCTGGAAATCTATTAACCACCAGAGTTATCTCAGTATCTTAGTTATTGTAATCCCCTGAAAATTGCTACACACACAAAGGTATCTGTAGGAGGTATGCAATCCCTGCAAATTATCTTAAAATGAAGCCTCTTTGTGACCAATTACATCATCTAGAACAGATGTGAACTAATATTTCTCCTTGTTGTCAATTTAATTGTGTCAGATTTATTAAAATAAATGTATAAGTCCACTGCCAGAATAAGGCCCTCATTACAACTTTGGTGGTAACTGCCTCCTACTGTCACGTCGACCGCCACCAACAAACCGTCGCCGTGGCTACCAGCCACCCACCCGCATTATGACTCTCAACGGAATTCCACCAGAAGGCTGGCGGAATAACGTCAACAGTCATGGCAGCAGACAGAGGTAAGGTGGCGCTGCTGTCAGCAGCAGTGCCATGCCAGCAAAACACCGCCTACCTTATCATGAGCAATGATACGGCCTGGAGGTGTTTTGGTGGGGGACGCTGATGCTGACAGCAGTGCCGAGTCCCGTCTCCTGCCGGAGGACCCCCTGCAAGCAGATAAGTCAGGTTCTCTGACAGGAGAGGGGGGTTGGGGATGGTGTGTGCATGTGTGAGGGTGTTGTGTGTGTATGGCGGGGTGTGTTTCTGTTTTTGGATGCGTGCATGTGGGTGTGAGTCGCATTGAATGCGTGTGTTGATGACTGAATGTGAGTGTACGTGTATGTTGTGTGTTGTGAATGTGTGTGTGCAACAATGTATGTTGGTGTGTGTTGCGGTGTGTGGGTGCGTATGAGTGCATGCGTGGGTGGATGTGGGTATGCATGTGTGTATGATTGTGTATGTGTGCGCGTGTGGGTGTGTAAATGTGGGGGGCAGGAGAGGGAGGGTGGGGGAGGACTCTGGGGAGGGGGATGGGTGCGGGTGAGACCCCTATCAGTGCCAGGGAAGACATTTTTACTGGCACTGATAGTGTCTACTGCCATGGTTTTCGTGGCTTGAGGCAAACCTCCAATATCATAATTTGGGAAAAGGTACAGCCAGCCTGTTGGCAGTACCTTTCCCCAAATTAGCGCCAACCGCCAGGGTCGTAATGAGGGCCTAAGTCTGCTTTCCTCTGCCACACCGTGCCCCAGTATATGGGTTCCCAGAATGAATATTTTCCAATTATACAAAAATTCCCTGGGCATACTAATTGAAATCTTCACAAAGGTATCAGTTACTGTAGTTCTTTTATTAGATCTTTTAGCCAACATATGTTTCTTCACAGTGGTGTTATGCCTTCAACTTCTCCAGGGCTAAAATCAAGTTAATCTTAAACAAGAATCATTACAAAATTCCTCATAGAAATCATACCACTTGCTTATTTGTCAAGAAACCGAGTGGAGCCCCACACATTTCTTTTGTTTTATTAAGCTCATCAATATTCAAGGACATTATTACATTTTAATCAACTCAAATTGTGACCACTTGAAAATTAATCCTCTCCATTACCAACCTTATAAATAATTGAGTAGAAAAACCCCTCACTAGTGTGAAAGATATTGTGCCAAAATAATAATCATTAAAAAAGTAATCTGACCTGATACACTCAACTGCATAACTCTTCTATTATATTAATAATGTCCCCACATGCATATCCATGTCCAAAATCCTAATAAGTATAGAAATCCTTCAGTTGTACCTCATAACCTGAAATATACATGAACACAACCAAATAGTTCCATCATACTGCACAAAAACAAGTCCAAGTGCACTCTAGCAAATCAACATTTAGCTGTAGGAAGCGTATGATCTATGCTATGCAGTTTTACATTTAAACTAACATATGTACCCAGGAGTGCACATATATGTTAATGACATTGTTAGAAATGGGGTCTCTGGTTGGCAATCAGTTTGCACTCTGTCCAAGCAGAGACCCTCACTCTAGTCAGGGAAATGGAGATACATTCTTAGTTCCTGGTTTGCGTCAAAAATACCCAATGCTGGTGGACAAGCATCGGAAAAGTCAGCAATGCGTTGAGTTCTTACTCGCAAGTGAGGCCGTGTGTTGTTTCTTCTCCGGTCGGGTCAACAATGTGTTGTTTTTCTCTCCATCAAGGGGCGATGCGTGGATTTCCAGACGGGCACCTCGGATCCTTGCAGGCTTGTGTTGATTTTTGACATCCAGCTATGATGCCTGAGAAATCTGGTTGCACGGTGTCGGAAAACCATGCTGCATGGAGTTTGCATCATTATCAGCAGCCACAAGGGGGTGTTTTGTGTTGTTTCTCCAGCCGTGATGCATCAATCTCCCAACCGCAATGCAGGTGGAGCATGATTTGAGCTGCAAAGCGGGTGGCACATTGTTTTTCAGCTGCATTGCAGGTGGTGCATCAAAGTTTTTCCTGCACAGTGTCCTGTGCGTAGATTTCAGTCCTTGCTCTTACAACTTCACCTCTCAGGGACCCAGGGACAGGATGGGGCACCACTTAGCAGGGCAGGAGTCTCAGCAGAGAGTCCAGATGCTGGCAGAGGAAGTCTTTGATGGCCCTGAGACTTCAAAACAGGAAGCATGGTCAATCCAAGCCCTTGGATTCTTCACAAGCAGGAATATACCACAAAGTCCAGTATTTGTCCTCTTTCTGGCAGAAGCTGCAACTGCAGGCCAACCCAGCAAAGCACAGTTACAAGCGAAGGGGCAGTACTCCTCCTCCAGCTCTTCAGCTCTTTTCCTTGGGAGAGGTTCCTCTTGACTCCCAAAGTAATCTAAAAATCTGGGGTTTTGGGTCCACTACTTATGCCCCTTTCTGCCTTTGAAGTAGGCAGACTACAAAGGAAAGTCTCTGTTGTTTGCAAGATCCTGCCTCGCCAAGGCCTAGCTCCAGTCTTAAACCAGGGGATTGGAGACTGCATCCTGTGAGGGCAGGCACAGCCCATTCAGGTGTAAGTGACCACTCCTCCCTCCACTTTAGCTCAGATGGCCCTTCAGAATATGCAGGCTACAACCCAGCTCCCTTTGTGTCACTGCCTAGAGGGGATTCACAAACAGCCCAACTGTCAGTCTGACTCAGACAGGGAATATACAAGGAGGCAGAGTCACAGGATGGTTTAAGCAAGAACATGGCCACTTTCTAAAAGTGGCATTTTTAAACTGACATTTTGAAAACCAACTTTACCAAAAATGTATTTTTAAATTTTGAGTTCAGAGACTCCAAACTCCAAATTCCTATCTGCTCCCAAAGGGAAACTGCACTTAAAAGTTATTTAAAGGTTGCCCCATGTTAACCCATGAGAGAGATAGGCCTTGTAACAGTGAAAAACAAATTTGGCAGAAGTTCACTATTAGGACATGTAAAACACATCAGTACATGTCCCACCTTTAACATACACTGCACTCTCCCCATGGGGCTACTTAGGGCCTACCTTAGGGTTGCCTTACATGTATAAAAAGGAAAGGTGTGGGCCTGGCAACTGCACCTACTGAATTGGCAGTTTAAAACTGCACACACCAACACTGCAGTAGCAGGTCTGAGCCATGTTTACAGGGCTATTCAAGTGAGTGACACAATCAGTGCTGCAGGCCGACTAATATTATTTGATTTACACGCACTGGGCACCTCTAGTGCACCTTATGAGGGACCTACTAATAAATCAAAAATGCCAATCATGGAAAAGCTAAATAATCATATATTTTACACAGGGAGCAATTGCACTTTAGCACTGGTCAGAAGTGGGAAAGTGCCCAGAGTAACAAAAACAGCAAAACCAGAGTCCAGCACACAGTCATAACATGGGAGGCAGAGGCAAAAAAGACAGGGAAGACTACACCAAATATGCCAGGTCTAACAGACAGGCATAAAATACACGAAATTAAGTCAAAACACAAAGAGTCAAACTGCTTTCTCATGTAGCATTTAAGGCCTGTGCAAGAAGTAATCAATATCATAGTATAAAAACCCCTCAAAACTCTTCTCACCTTGCAGAGAGTACTCCACAATCATGCGTGTGCGTTCAATTTGGCGTTCACTTTAAGTGCCATGTTTCCACCTTTAAATACCAAGACTGCGATAGAAATACACAATTCACTATACCCAATGCTTTCACTCATGCAGCAACCATCTTTTCCTTCCTAAAAAACACCTTTATATTACTTAAATTATTATCCTGAACCACAATAGTACATTGCATGTGTACTGTTATCACTGTGTATTACCCCCTTGTTCAATATTATCAAATAATTTGCTTTACATTCATACTCCAACTGTTAACTACTTAGCCAAACGGTATCAGTAACTCAATCTTGAGTCAGGTGCCATGTTACCAACGCGTGCAGAACGCAAACAATTTACTGCATGATCTTAGAAGAGCCATTTTAACCTTCCAAACCCTTCTCTCATACCATACTAAAAACCAAGTTTGCAATACAAAATAAGGACTTCCCTTGTTACTCTTCCAGTGGCCATGTGTGCATTCTTTATATCCATCTGTGTATCATTTTGATTAAGATAACGATTACTCAGTATACTCATTGTTTCATCATTAATTAATCATTCAAATCAAATCATCATACATTTTAATGTTGACCATTCCACGTCCTATTATAATTTTGTGAAAACATGTTCGAACTCATACTTGTATTGTGTGCCATCATTTCTGACTATGGATAATCAGGCTCATGTCAGAAGCAAGTATTTTATTTATTTTTTAATACAGTGGCCATCTTTGTCTGCCTAAATACTCCTTGTATATTTTTGCTTTTCTTACCACTGGATCACGTTGGTCTCTATTGTCTCTATATCTATTTAATGGGTATCTACAAGTTATACTATACAGATACATATATGTCATGTCACTTATATTACTTAAATAATATATTATTCAAAAGGGGCACAAATCAATTTTCATATGTGTTATTTCCCCTGACACAAAATCCATCTTACACTGAGTAATACTAAAATTGCCACATTTACTGTTTAAAACTTAATATATTGAAAATATGACCTTGTGATGGAGGGTCAATTATACAAGTGGTCACATTTTATCCTTAATACTCAGTCCCCCAAAATACATTACATCTCATTATCAAGATTCAATCCATTTCTACTGCTTTCAGTCACATTATCCACATTGCTTCACAATGTCTCAGTTTTAATTTCCGATTACCCTCCTAGGGGATACGGGTACACAATGTATACATTGAAAGAGAATACCAAAATGTTGATTCTGCGCTCTACATTCTTGCACATGAACTGCAATGGGGTATTTTGGAGCACCTTGTTTCATGGCCCCAAAATGTTCTCTTAGTCTCTCACATAGTGATCTAATCGTACTTGCTTTATATATTCCTTTGCCTTTGCAGACAAGTATGTACACCACAAATTTCATACTATGATTCATATTTTCATTAATCACATATTCATGTTCACTCTTATACCTACAACATCTTCTCTGTTCCAGTGCCGAATTGCACATGCTGAAATGCCTGCATTTATAGTAATCTTTAGGCAGTGAAGACATCCAAGAGTAGTGTTTCATTAGTCTAGGATAACTAGGGTTTAAGATGTTTCTTAGGGAGTTTCCTTTATGATATGATAAGTCACTTGAGGTTGTTTTAGTATCACATCTTTTAACTGGCTATGTTCAGTTATCATGTGCCAGTGTCTCTTTAGAATCTTTCAAAATGTATTGGCACCCCCATCATAATTCATTAATCAGCCTTATCCTCTTTGAAACTCTTAGGTTATACCTCCAGTTATCACTCAAAGTCTGACTACATTCTAATCGCTTGGCTTTTTGGACTGCTAAGTCAACTACTCATCTATCATAGCCTCTCTTAAGAACTCTTTTTCTGATACCCTGTAAAGTTGTCAGGAATTCACCCTCCTAACTACAGTTGCACCTGGCTCCGGTCATCACCCCGTATGGTATTGCCTTAATCTGGAATTTCAGTTGTGAGCTTGTCACATGTAATAGCGCAGTGTTTTAGTGTCCTTTATGTAAGGTTTCACATCCAAAAAGGCAATACTTTCATAGCTATGACTAAAAGCAAAAGATATATTATATTCATTGTTATCAAGGTAGCTAACGAGTCTTTCCAGTTCTGATTCAACACCTGTCTAAATTAAGAAACAACCATAGATACATCTACCCCAAGAGTGTATATATTCACCCCACGGGGATCCACCTGTTCCCCAGATGTGCCTCTCCTCAAACCACACCATAAAGAATTTGGTGTAGGAAGATGCAAACCTAGCACATGTTGCGGTCCCACATACCTGTTGGTATCACTCCTCATAAAAAAAGAAAATGTTATTTTCAAGTATCAATCTAGTCCTCAAAAGTAGCATATTGGTGTGGTCCAGCAGATCTATCGACTCAGAAAATGTCTAAAGGCTCGTATTCCATTATCAAGAGCTATGTTTTTATACAAAGATACAATATCTATATCATATTTGAGACCCACACAGCATCACTTAATAGGTTCAAAACCTATTTAGAGTCCAGAATATAGGATGGTAAATTACCAACACAGAGTAGAAGAAACACAACTACAAACTCTTGAATCCTCTCTATTGGTCCACTAATACACAATGTAATAAGTCTAGCTGGAGGAAAAGAGTTTTTTATGTATCTTGGGAAGCATAGATAGACATGAAAACTTTGATCTATCTATTAAAAAATAATAGTATTCATCATCATTAAGTAAACCTGCCCAATGTCATTGTTTCAGGTAACCATTAATCATTTTGCTCAATTTCGGAATTTGGATTAGACTTCAATTTTTGATAGCACTATGGGTCCGTGAGTTGTCATTAGATCTGCATTTCATAGTCAATGTGATTCATAGTTACAATATTTCCTCCTTTGTCTCCTCTTACAATGAGAGCCTTACTCTCTTTCAGTTCTCTCAGAGCTACCCATTCTAGTTGGGTTACATTGTTACTGAAAGTATCTTTTTGACATAAACAGCGCTCACTCATCCACTTGTCCAGATCCTGAAAAACTGCTTTATAAAAGAGATCCCAGTTGTTTCCATTTGATAATTGTGGAGCCCATCTCGATTTTGGCTTTAATCCATTATCTATGCTTAGATTAATACAAAGATTCCAAATCTAAAAGAATTTTAGTAATAGTTACTGGATCTTCTTCACACTCAGCAATCGAAAACAATGTCTTGAATAGTTTGGTCATTATAAATAGTATCAGTGACATCAGTTTTATACCTCAGTGGTCTCAAATAAAAAAAAAATTCAGTTTCAATCTGCTCACAAATTTAAACACATCAGTTTTCAAATTAAGTGTATCACCACTCTTTCCTGGACAAAAACTCATACCCTTCTTCAGTAATGACTACATATCTTTTGTAAATACAACAATGTGATGGATGGAATGATTGAATTTATCTCAGCCGCTGGCATTTGCTTGGTGCTGTGTCCTAAATCATCTTTTTTAGCCCACCATGCCACCTCTGCTTGGACCCAGCCATATGCAAATCATTCTTCATCCTGCTCCTCATAGGAACCGTCCAGCCCGAAACTGCCAGGTAAGGTCCTTCCTGAACTGGAACACAAGCAACCTAGGACTGGTTTCGCCCTCGTTAGGGCTCTTCAGCCAGGTATTGTTTAGTTCCAGTAGCACAGTGAGCCCGGTACCCATGTCTGGTGCACTTAATGTGGCACATGCAAAAACAAGGTGATAAATGGAATGCTTGAATTAAGCTCAGCCACTGGCAATCACGTATTGCATCTCCTGATCAAGATTCAATCCAGTTTTTACTGCTTTCAGTCACATTATTCACATTGCTTCACAACATCTGAGTTTCAATTCCTGATTACCCTACCTAGGGGATACGGGTACATGATCCATGCCATGAAACGAAAAAACAAAATGTTTGGATGTGAATACTTGTGGGGACATTATTAATACAATAGAAGACGTATGCATTTGAGTGTATCAGTTCATATTACAATTTTAATAGTTATTGTTTTGGCACAATATCTTTCACACTGGTGAGGGGGTTTATACTCTACTAATAATTATGTTGGTAAGGGAGGATTTGTTTTCAAGTGGTCATAAATTGAGTTGTTTAATATGTAATAATGTGCTTGAATATTGATGGGCTTAATGAAACAAAGGATATGTCTTGACCCGCTGAGTATGGACTGAACACCTTGGGACATTGATATTTGGTCATGGAACAGAGTGGAACAACATATTTGATAATCTTCACCAATACTAATTGAATTGGACCTGGATATTATTATTTAATTACAGGACATTGGAATGCATGTTGCAAGTTTATTTGCACCTCATGTCAATATGTGTTTATTAAATTCTACCAGAAATATATGGGATGTGGTTTTTTGTCTCCAGACATTGACTTTGTAGTACTATTTGTTAAACGGTGGTAATATAACGAGTGCCTTTTGTTGTTTTTAGGTCTTGACCCAGTTTAATTATTAAAAGAAATGTGTTGTATAAAGGACCTAATTAAAGATCGACAGGAACAGATACTATCTTTGCAGACATTTGATATTGTGCACTCAGGGGATTTTCAAATAAATAGAGTTTTGACCAATTGAGGGAGTGGGGGCGTGGGGGTGCCCGACCTTTCCCTTTGGAGCATCATTGGTTGAGAGTTAACATTCATTTCAAGAACCTCTTTTTAAAATTTCAGTAGGCCACCTGCAGATACCCAGTCACCTCTGGTTTAATTACATTTTTTCAGTTCCAGCAGTGGCCAGATGCAATAGTTTTGCAGCCGCAAGTCCACTATCTCTGCCATTTTGTTTTCAAACTGGTGTCGGTCCATTCTTTGTTCACCCACTACTATACATCTTTACATTCTCAGACATTCTCAGACTTGTTGCAACATGGCCTCAAATCAAGCACGCCTTCCTTCCAGTCTTCCTAAACACCCAATTGAACTGGCTTCTCTCTGGATTATATGAGGGTTAGGGAAAACAAGGGTGTAGCTAGAAAATCAAAATGCCCCCACTTGAAACACCTCTAATCAGACTAAGCCTGCAAAGTGAGCAAATGTGACCCCCATTAGAAATTCTTTCACCCCCTTCCATATTCCATATATCTTTTCATTCATCCATATGTCCATCCCCTCACTTTCAGCTTTTGATATACCCACCCAGTGCCCCATCCATTCATACTTTTACCCATCCACACCTCAATATGTTCATGTATTCAGCAGTTTTTTTAACCATCCATCCATTCACTCTGCTTCAGCTGTCCATTCTTCTCCCCTTTCATCCATTCTCACAATAACCAGTCAATCCTTTCACTCTTCCATCCAACTTTTCACCCTACTATCAATCCTTTCACGCTTCCATCCAGTCATTCTGTCATCCTTTTAGTCTACCTTTCACCTTTTTTTCATCTTTCTATTCATGTTTCCTTCCTTCCTGTCGCCCATCCTTTTTCCTCCAATTCTTTTTCCCTTTCTATCTGCCCATCTTTTTTCTCTAATCCTTACTTTTTCTGTCATAGCTTCCTCTCTTGCTCGGTGTTTTCCCATGTGCTCATCTGTGCATTTTCCCGTAATTATGTTTTTCCCTCCCTGTGCATGCCAACTGAAAGCACACAATCCTCTCCCATGGTATAGACAATTAATAATGGTTATGTGGGCCCAGTTTAT
This sequence comes from Pleurodeles waltl, assembly GCF_031143425.1. NCBI lineage: Eukaryota > Metazoa > Chordata > Amphibia > Caudata > Salamandridae > Pleurodeles > Pleurodeles waltl. The sequence goes on from NC_090437.1 coordinate 745,454,241, forward strand.
CAGAGGCAGTGGTAGCCCTTGCTTACGCTGCTAAAGTGAGGGGGGATCTTTATGCCACTGAGGGAGAGCATTTGTTGGGGATGATACTATGTCATCCCGCCTTTCTTGTTTGTTTTATCAACCATGTCTGTGTTACATTTATATTTGGGAGGGAGTTTTGGAGATGAATGTGCTTAATTGTAGGTGCAATGGTAGCTGTCTTGGTGGCCCATTACTCTGTATGTAGCACAATTGTTGGAAAAGTTGAGGATATAGTGGTACAATAAAAATGCCTCCTATTTAGTTAAAAACAGGAAATAGTTCTTCCAGTGAAGCAAACGGTGAGTGGGAGAAGTACAGTGCCCTGATAACAAGACTAGGGAGCTTCACAAGTCATATACAACATCTGTCTTCTGATTCACAACACCTCCATAAAATATGATTATGTACATGTCAGGGCACTCGAGAATGGAAAGTCAGTTTGGGCCAACACTCGTCACAAAATTAGGAAAAGTGATCATTAATCGTAATCGGATCGGAAATAAAAATCATAAGAACAATCCCCCAGTAATCCAATGTCAATTTAATGACAAAACTTTAAGTCCATATGGAAACAACTCTTCTGAAGTCCAACAACAGCCAACACGTGTTTCGTCCAATGAGAATAAATTCTTCTCAAAGACTTCATCAGGGCTACAAAACATAATTATTACTATGATAAATATAATGACATTTAATCCACACTTATCTATAGAATGTCCCAACACCAGTGACACTCGTGAGAAGAAATCTATATTACAACATAAGTGATAAGAGGTGACTTATTCTACAAGGAAACAACATATGGAGGTCTCAAAATTCAAAAACAAAATTTAAGTGATAAATAGATATATTGAAGTGATCATGGTACTCATATCACAACTTATATTCAAAATATAAGTCAAATAAACCACCCAAAGAATATGATACAAAATGTGCAAACATAAGGTATAGAGAACCACTAATCAAACCAATTCAAGAAGGTCAATCACCTATGTAGTGCAATTATTTAACCCGTATTGATCTAATGCACGAAAACTCAGCACATACCTTCATAGGTAAGTAAGAAATGTAAAAAGATGACGAACTGATATTACGTCATCAATTGAATCTATAATGCAAATAAAAAAAAAATTAAAAAAAGTATCAATATTCTAAATTATTATTCCAAGATACTCGGAGTTCAATGATTCAAATAATATAAAACTGCCTGAGAGTACATACCTTAATATTGTATTCAGTTCATGTGATCATGTGATAGCTAATGGTGTTTCACTTCCTATCGACTTATCAAAAAAAAACAAGAAGGCATTAAAGATTATAAATAATCACACTAGAGTGATTTTCTTGCTAAATACAGTTACCTATACCTCTTCCCCTACTCTGCTAGAGAACTTTGTAGATACTAGCATCAAAACCTGGTCCATTTCATGTACACGAAATTTGACCCCAGAGAACTGGCCAAAAAGGTGGACCTGACCCTCATATTAAAGATAAAAAATGTGGAAAGTTCAACAAATCAGCGGATTACAGGAAACAATTATGACTGCCCCCACTCACCCTTAAATTAAATGAGTCTGAAGACAGTGTGCAATCATGATATCTGTTGTATAAGTATAATGCCAACAGGAGTGGCGATATTGGAGAAAAGGTTTATGTCAGATAGTTATATCACTGGTAGTACATGGCAGGTTGCTGGTCCATGAGACTGTAGGTGTCATACCCTCCTAACTGAGGATTCAGAAGGATACCACAACGTAATGGCATTCACTTGATATCACTTGATCTCTTTAATCCGTGCAATTCCAATGTCCCACAAAAATGTAATTCTTCTCACCCGGTTAAACCTCAAGAGACCTAAAGAAAGTAGAGTTCTCTTGTGCTTTATTGTTCTATGCCAAGTACTAACTTGGATCTAACTTGGATCTTGTGATCTGCTAAATCAAGGCAACATTATTAAGCTTTTAGAGTCAAATTGTGAACTGACGCACCCAGACTTAATACATAGAGGACCTGATTTAGATCTTGGCGAAGGAGAATACTCCATCCCAAACATGACGGATATCCCATCTGCTGTTTTACGATCCCATGATATCCTAAGGCGAACGTAATACAGTGGGCGGGCTATCCGTTACAATTGTGACAGAGTATTCCATCTGCTGAGATCTAAATCAGGCCCATAGATATCGTTTTTTGAGAAGTCTCCTGAAATTGCCCCAGGTGGGTCAAATAGCTTCTCAAAAGATCCTGATATGTTTGTACCTGCTGTAAAATCATATTAACGAGGTCACCAAGCAGTTGCTGGTGAGTGGAAGTGATTCGCCCTGCAAAGGGCACCCTAGCTAGTAATGAGAGCACAACAGGAAGAAATATTGCTTTACTGCTTTGATAACCCAGCAAGTATCAAAATGGATGTTCCTTTACAGAATCTTTCTTAATTTTTGAGAAAATAATTTCTTCACCCTTGCTAGTAGATGTCAAGAGTTGAATTACATGATTCACATATGAAGGTAAAGCCTTGACAAATAACTTGGACTAATTATGCTGAATCACAAGAAATATGTTGACTAAAAGAGAGTAAATGTATCCCTCATAGTTTTATGTTTTTAATCTTGTGGAAAGGAGACAAGAATGAAGCCTGAGGAATCTACCCTGAACACAATTTTAGTTATATTTGATGTGAGATTTGAGGCACAAATTATAAAACTTCCTTCAGAAAGATTGCAGTAAATTTGAGAAAGCAGTGTACCAGCTTGTGGTGGCTGCAACACCATCCCATGGGTAAGGTTGGGATTAATATGTAGTTAGACGTTAGATAACAATACCCTGCTTCACCCTTTATTCACTGGTGGTTTCTGTGCTTGTTTGACATATTTCTTATGTCTGTATGTAACTGTCTAAAGGTTAGGCAGGAGTTTGTGTAAGCTCATTCCCAGGATGTTTAGTTGTATTGTAATCCGAGAAAGAAGTTCAAAGTCTCAAAGTTCAAAAGTCTCAGAGTCATTCAATGTCTCTATTTTGAAGTAAGCGGGATCCATGTGAAATCAACAGATGCCACAATCAGTAGCACAAAGAAAACCGCTGGTGCCCATAGCCATTTCTTGGTGGGCCTTGAAGAGGTGTCGGGCATCATTGCCTTCAATGAATTTCAAAATAGACCTTCAAAATGATCCATTTCCTGTACCTTATATTTTGCCTCAAAGGTCACTAGTACTTGAGGCAAAAAGATACTCTAGAATTGAGGCCAGGTACTCTAGAACTAAGGTTCTAATGAGGTCTTTCAGTCAGAAATGCAATTGGTGAAGTTGATGGTGCCCCTGCTCCAGCTGGGGACACCTTCTTGGTGTGAGAGCTGTGCATCCAGGAGGTCAGCATCTCACACTTCACTGGTGACCCAGTCCCAGTCTCCCAGTTGGAGATCATGTCCAGCTGGTGTTGTTTAGTCAGGAAGGGACTGCAGCATCTGACAATGAAGGTAACTCAATGTGACTGTCAAAGCAACTCAGATACTGACAGTGGAACAATGGACCTGTGCATAGGCCAGTCAAACAGTATTTCAGTTGGTGCTCAGTTTGGCCACTCTGTCAGGGGTGCTCCTCCTAACCAAAGAAGTAGGCCATAGTGCATCAATCCAGAACAGCTCATTAGATGCACAAATCTTTCCAATTTCAGTTGTAGTATACCCATCCTGCAATCTACTGCGCCCTCTGCTAGACAATGGGAGGCACAATGCAACTTTGCATTTTTCCAAGGCCCTTTACAAAATAAATGTGATCACTATGGAAACTTATGTTGGTTCATTGTCAAAACTCAAGAAATCAAACATTTGGCCACGGTCATAGTTCACTGCTCTAGTTCTTTGTAATTGCTGAAGAAACTGTGAAACAAAGCATTATAAAGGGAAATCCAGATTCAAATGACTTAAATAAGCTCACTGTTTTATGGAGTAAATCAATAAATTCAATAAATTCATCCTCTCCTCTTTTTGCACACCTAATCCCACAGGCTATTGTACCACATGTGAGGTGTGGCCCATAGTAAAAGCAGCAGAATCATAATGCATGTAACATAAAAATCACCGTTAATGGGACAATTCCTTTAAACTAAATGTAGACAAGAAAGTAATGATAAGTCACATATCATTTAAGAAGGGCACAAACATTATCATTGCAAACCATACTTGTACTATATTGGAAACCGGTAACTCAACTAGGTAAGGCTGAAGTGGTCCTAGGGGGAATATGCATCAAAATCATTTTTAAATCAATAAAAGAAAGTCCATTGTGGGTATGTGGGGGGGAAATGCTCCCTCCTCCCTCCTCTGTCCACAACTGCATCACTTTGAAAGAAAAACGGTATATGAAAACGAGACATATATTTGTACGCAGGAATATGACACAAACAATTTCACCAAACAAATGTTAAGTCCAAAGGTCAGCAAAAAAAAAAAACGTTACACATGTACACAGCAAGAATGGTTGGAACACAGTATTGTATCCCATTATTCATCTTCAACATACAGAATAGTTGCATCAAAGCTAAAGGGGTTGGGAGCTCGGTAGGCATCAGTGGTGTTGGATGCCGCTTCCCCTTTCTTATACAAGCATGATATTGTGAAATTCAAATGTTCCCTTAAGAAAGATATGGGCGGGTCAGGGTGCACACACCAGTCTTTACTCTGTGCACATAGTCTGTAGTTGTCCTGTGGCTATACTCTTACATAGTGAGAACACACAAGACAGAAGGCATAAGGGGGGAATTCATATTTGACACTCTTATCATCCGACGCACATTACTAATAGCTGTACGCTAGTACCACATTGCACATCTTGAGGTCGAAATAACACTAACTTTTTATTAATTTCTCACATAATGTGTAGTCCCTGAATTCTGTGCCACACATCATTACATTTACACCTTCCCCAAACCTCAAATTCAGCAGTGCAAGCACCGTAAGGCAGCTGATATCAATAACACATGCAAGTATATTCAGAGCCATTGACACATTAGGGCATTCTATGCTGTAATAAACAAGAAAATAGAGAATAGGTTGATAGAGAGAGAAAAAAAGAAAAAATATTCTAATATAGATATGTTCAATGCTCAAAACCAGTATGGAAAGTGTAAAGTTGCAATCTACCAACAAATATAGGCAATCCATGTCACTGCACTTTATATATTAGGATGTACCCAAAAACACCCATAAATAATGAAAACAACATAAAAAGGAACACGGACAGACATATACAGAAAACACATCTTCTCGTCCATGTTCTGAAACCTTGGAAAACCATGGAAAAAAACTTTTGCACCAATTAATTATATTAGTCATCAATATATATATATATATAAATATATATATATATATAAAAAACAGAGTTGTCCTCATGTTAAAGCGCACTCCCAACAGGTTATATAAACGGGAAGAAAAAGCAGAGCCAGCAACTCACAGTGAATTCTTTAAGCAGTTTCATTATTCCAGGCCTTAGGTAATAAAATCATCTCAGGACAGGTGTTTCTAGGTCAATCCTTTCTTCAGCAGAGAAAAATATAAAAGTGTTTCACCCTCATAGGTGCAGCCAGTGCTGGAAGTGTTCCAGGCATTTCTTTCTTACTGAAAAGACCGGCATGGCTTCAGCTTGTCTAATTACAGGCACCTGATTAGTCTCTTTAAATACCAGTCCGCCCCAGTGGGCCTCTCAAGTGAGTAACAGTGCATGCTGGTTGTGGTGGTCCTGCAATTTTTTCATTTTGCCCCAAGTGGGTTGCTGGAGCCAAACGAAATAATGAACCAAAGTGCAAAACATTCGTAGGCGAATCCAAAGGAAAATTGTCAGATTTGCTGTGAATATCCCAACCTGATTGCTCTTATGTGACAATCCATTTTTAGTCACACAGACCTGCTACGATGTGCAGTGGTGCTGCTTTCCCAGGTGAACAGGCCGGTTAATTATAAAAAACGAAGTTGTCCTCATGTGAAAGCGCACTCCCAACAGGTTATATAAACGGGAAGAAAAAGCAAAGCCAGCAACTCACAGTGAATTCTTTAAGCAGTTTAATTATTCCAGGCCTTAGGTAATAAAATCATCTCTGGACACCTGTTTCTAGGTCAATCCTTTCTTCAGCAGAGAAAAATATAAAAGTGTTTCACCCTCATAGGTGCAGCCAGTGCTGGAAGTGTTCCAGGCATTTCTTTCTTACTGAAAAGACCGGCATGGCTTCAGCTTGTCTAATTACAGGCACCTGATTACTCTCTTTAAATACCAGTCCGCCCCAGTGGGCCTCTCAAGTGAGTAACAGTGCATGCTGGTTGTGGTGGTCCTGCATTTTTTTAATTTTGCCCCAAGTGGGTTGCTGGAGCCAAACGAAATAATGAACCAAAGTGCAAAACCTTCGTAGGCGAATCCAAAGGAAAATTGTCAGATTTGCTGTGAATATCCCAACCTGATTGCTCTTATGTGACAATCCATTTTTAGTCACACAGACCTGCTACGATGTGCAGTGGTGCTGCTTTCCCAGGTGAACAGGCCGGTTAATTATAAAAAACGAAGTTGTCCTCATGTGAAAGCGCACTCCCAACAGGTTATATAAACGGGAAGAAAAAGCAAAGCCAGCAACTCACAGTGAATTCTTTAAGCAGTTTCATTATTCCAGGCCTTAGGTAATAAAATCATCTCTGGACAGGTGTTTCTAGGTCAATCCTTTCTTCAGCAGAGAAAAATATAAAAGTGTTTCACCCTCATAGGTGCAGCCAGTGCTGGAAGTGTTCCAGGCATTTCTTTCTTACTGAAAAGACCGGCATGGCTTCAGCTTGTCTAATTACAGGCACCTGATTAGTCTCTTTAAATACCAGTCCGCCCCAGTGGGCCTCTCAAGTGAGTAACAGTGCATGCTGGTTGTGGTGGTCCTGCAATTTTTTCATTTTGCCCCAAGTGGGTTGCTGGAGCCAAACGAAATAATGAACCAAAGTGCAAAACCTTTGTAGGCGAATCCAAAGGAAAATTGTCAGATTTGCTGTGAATATCCCAACCTGATTGCTCTTATGTGACAATCCATTTTTAGTCACACAGACCTGCTACGATGTGCAGTGGTGCTGCTTTCCCGGCTGGACAGGCCGGTTAATTTTAAAAAACGAAGTTGTCCTTATGTGAAAGCGCACTCCCAACAGGTTATATCATGTGAGAAGACAGTAGAAACATGGGGTTGATATGATCCCACTGTCAAAAAGACAGTCACTACTCTGTCCAGACTGCATTTTGGTACTAGCTGCGAACATTCTCCTTGTTAGTCCGTGACCCTCTATCAGTAAGCCACAAGCTGACTGAGCCAAATTGAGAAACTCCCTCAACAGAGACAGCCATGTGAAATGGTATCCTCCTGCTATGTTTCAACATTGTGTGTTGCGTTCTGAGCAGAGAGTTGGTCAGTGGGTTCTGCTGCAATGTCTGCATATTGTTGCATTGATTTAAACTTTAGAGCTCTAATTACTTCACAGAACAATGTATTATGCTCATCCAGCATTGTTCTTACACGCCCCTTCCAATTGTTGAAGATACAATAGTTGTTCCTACAGCATCAAAGACATTTTCACTCATGCTGGAGAAAAGATGCTGCATGATATTTCTGGGACTAGTTCTCAGAGCTCATATCCATTGACAACAAGGGAAAAGCACATTCACAGTCTTCTTATATTCATTCAACCTGTCTTTCGATCTTAGCTCACCATAAGCGTACATACTTGACACAAGGATGAATTGTTTTGGAGCTGTCATTGGTCCCGGCTGTGGCTGTGGGGCAGTGAGTCATCTTGAGGGCTGCTGTAATAACCTCTCCAGTGTAGAGGTGAAGGAGGGGACTCCTCAGCAAGATTGACAATGACTGTGGCTGGTATTTGAAGGCCATCCTGGGACACAGGGTCCTACTGGAAGGACCACTGGGGATGGAGGCTGGTTGGACACGGATGGAGGCTATTTGGGCAGCTAATGGTGAGTCCACTATTCCCATCTGTGGTGCTGTTCAACCTGGACTTTCTGGGGGTATCATAATGAGATATGTAAAGTGCCTTAAAAGTACCCTTGGTGCCCCACTCCACCAGCATGGCTCTTGAAAATAGGAGTCTGTGACTCAGCCACCCCTTCCCCTGGGCCAGGTTAATGTGGTCTTCAAAAGTTGTGGGATTGCCTGTGACTAGATCCTAGCACGTTAGCATGTTAGTATAAGGGACCTGTCTTTGGGTTCATGCTGCTTCTTCTTCTGTGGGGGATCTGACTGGGCTTGTGTGTTTCATGGTATTGACCTCACGGCAGGGACTAGTGGGTTGTCATTGCTACACATAGGAATCCCAGCAGAACCTCTAAAGATCCTTTTCTAGATGTGTTACCTGTTGATCCTACAGAGCTGATGAGAGGGGTATGGAGAGGGCTTTTTGGAACGGGCCCTTGTTCCATCAGTGAACCGTCTGAGAGGTTGTGACCCCCCCCCCACCTTTTGACACCAAACACCATCTTGTTGCCACAGTTATGGGGAAGAATAAACCAACGCCCTACTCCACCAAGGGGTCCATTGACACATTTATGAAACCAACTCGGGATCCTGAAGGTGACCCACCTGAGACATTACAGTCTTCCACAGAATCAACTTCGGACCCGAGAGCATCCATATTACTGGCAATCCAGGAACTGAGGTCCTCCTTGGAACGGAATAATGATTAACTCAGTGTCGACCTTTCCCATCTTCACCAGGACTTATAGAAAACTGTCTACAGGGTCATGGAGGCTGCATGACATATCTCAGAGGTGGAAGACTCCATCCATGGGTTTCAATGTAAAACTGCGCACCTCCAGAAAAAAACATATTTCACCTCAAGAACCAAGCAGAAGATGCTGAGGGTCATTCTCAACATAACAACATAAGAATTGTGGTTTTCTCCGAAGGAACCAAGAGAGCAACCCCCTACACAATTCATTAGGCAGTGGCTGAAATTCTAGTTTTCAGCTTCTGTCTTGGTGTGCTTTTTGGTGGAGTCAGCAAACAGATCATTGCCCCTCACTGACCACATGCTTTTTTTTGTTCGAATCCATCTTGTCTTGTTGATGTTTTGTGATATTCCATAATGACAAAGGCCTGCAAAGTGTGTTCAGAATTAGGATGGCCTTTATTAAACTGATATATCCAGACAGATAGCTTGTAATGCAAGGCTTGCATTAAAAGAGACACCTCATGCACCGCATTGTTTCCTTTGCCCAGCAACAGGCAGACAATGGATGTCCACATAGGTCTTGACAGGGGTTGTGAAGAAATTGTCTTTGTTGACACATTGGAAAGTCCCAACCATGTGAGTAATGTGAAGGTCACACTTGGGGTCATCTTGTATCACGCTGCCATCATGAAATGTTGTTTTACTGTGAATGGTTAGATGTCTAATATATGTGTAACACCACGCATCTTTTGATCAACATCACGCTATGTATTTGATGAAGAAATCACATTTCTGTTATTCTGATTGGACAATGTATTTTCATGCCTTTGTGGTTTTCATGCATAAAAGATGGAACTTCTCCAAATTGGACATGTTACTTCTGAGCACATGGCTCTATGAATTCATGAATAGAGCTCCATTTGAAACTTGACTTGACTTGCCTGTGTCCCTTCATTTAACTTTGACATTGGGGTTTCTCTGAAGGAACCAAAAGGTCAACCCCCTGCACAATTCATTAGGCAGTGGCTGAAATTCTCGGTTTCAGCAGATTATGTATGAGCATGATTTTCAGTGGCGGAGCACACAGATTCCTGGCCCCTCACTGACTGCTGAGGGCACAGCTAAGATCCTTCATTGTCTAAATATTTAACTTCACAGACATGGTTGTGATCCTTCGAGCTTCCTGCAAACATAACAATCTCAAGTACTGATCTTCACAGATCATGATCTTATCTGACTATACACTATAAGTGTACCAACAAGTTTGTTTCTTTTCAGGTGCCAAAAATGAGGGTCATTCAAATCACAAATATTCTCAGTTTTCCAGACTGCCTGAAGATTATTTATAGTGAAAAAAGTTTTCTCTTTGTTATGCCAAAAAATACCTGAAGTTGGATAGAGGAACACCCTCACTGGAGGAGACGCAGCTCAGCCAGAAAGGATACATTTGGGAGGGAGGGATCTTCAGCGGCCTGGTTGCACTAGCCAGGTAGTTGCTGAAAAAACAGGCATCACTGTCTGTTAGATCTCTCATCCTTGGTGTCCTTGGTGTAGTCTATTCTCCACCTTTTTGCCTTCAGCCCTCTTGTCTTCTGAATTTCATTTTTGTTGTCATTATGACTTACCAATGTTACCGTGCTTGTGCTCTCTCCCTAGCACATTATACAATTGTCTTGCACATGATTGGCATATTTAATTTACTTACAAATCCCTAGTATATGGTACTTATGCACCCAGGTTCTGTAAAAATAAATGCTACTAGTGGGCCTACAGCACCCATTGTACTACCCACTTAAGGAGTCCTTTAAAACATGTCCCAGGCCTGCCACTGCAGCTAGTAGTGCAGTTGTAAACTGCCAAATTGACTTGGCAAACAAAATGTTTGCCAGACCTAATCTTCCCTTTTTAAAACATATGTAGGCCCTAAGGTAGGTCCTAAACAGCCCATAGGTCAGGGTGTGTTCTATGTGAAAAGCAGGACATGTTTTACATGTCCTGGTAGTGATAAACTCCTAAATTCATTTTTCACTACTCTAAGGCCTAATTTTCCCATTGAATAGCATTAGATTGCCTTATTACATTTAATAAGTACTAATTGTTTTTTGGGAATAGTTAGGGATGCCAAGTTTGGACTCAATTGAAGTGTAATTTAAAATCATCCTTAATGGTAAAGTCTTGTTTTAAGTCACAGTTCTGAAAATGCCACTTTTAGAAAGTTGTAATTTTCTCCACCTAGCATTTGGTGCCAGCTGCCGGTATCCTGGGTCACATGACTGTGAATAGCTTGTCAGTTGGCCTTTTTGTATTCCTCTCAGACGATGAGACAAATGGGGTCTAGATGTTGGTAGGATAGGCAATCCTGCCAGGGTGGGTGGGGCCTGGCATTTCTCTGCCCCACTTACATTTCAACGGGCTAACTCCAGCACACATACAAAGGTACCTGACACTCGTCTTTTGTCATCCAAGGCTACATGGGGCGTTGGTAGATGAAGGAAAGAACTGTCCAGAACCCAATGTGGGGGTAGCCAGGATGTCACCCGACTTCAAAGTCTCACACCAAGTATAAATATTGGACCTCCTGAACTACCTTGTCATTAAACTCCTGGACTTGTTGACTACAGAAGGACTGCCCTGCTACTTAAGGTCTGTTTTGTTCTTCAGAGGACTGCCCTGCTGTTTAAGACCTGTCCTGCTGTCTAAGAAGGATGCCTGGATCTTCTCTGTTCATTTCTGGCTAACCTGAGTGATTTCAAGGGTCAGTTGTCTGACATCCTGTTCTGAGCTACAGAGACACAATAAAATCCAGAAGCCTCCCTGCAACTGCGGAGCTTACCTGCTGCAGCTGGACCTGCCTTGACATGCATCTGGACCTGTTTGAACCTTTTCTACTAGAGTGAGTCCCTGATCCCCAAGAGGTGCTTTCCCAGGTCCTAGACCCTTGACCCTTGACTGGAGAGAGAAATCCATCTGGCCATGACTGTGAAGGAGAGAGGAGGGACTAGAGGTGTGAGGACCTCTCTCGGATGCAGTGCAGGTAGCAGCCTTTCTTTCATCAGCCTGTCCCCTAAGGAACTGGTGGACAGAAAGGCTGAAAGGGAGTTCAGGCTGCAGCTAGCTGGCAAGCTGAAGATTAAGGAGCTAAGAATTAGGCTGCTGGCAGAGGGCCTTGGAAGAAAGAAAAGGCGAGAGTGACGGAGCCTCAGAGGAGAGGAGGGATGAGGCAGAGATTGATCTAGCCAAGGAGAAAGCTGAGTCTGAGAAGGCCGTGGTTGAAAGAACTGATATTGGCATATGAAGTTAGTCTGAAGGAGCTGGACAGTAAAGCAAAACAATCCTCAGGGTCCTGCAGCAAAGGTGGCAGTGATATTCCAGTGTCCAGTAGAGATAGGTTGAGTGACGTCCTCAAGGGTCTGGTGTCTAATTTGTTGTGGTGTATGATATTGACAAGTGGTTTGAGAGCTTATTGTGTTGTCCCAGAGATGCACAGGGTCCCTGCGGAAGATTAAGGAGCCAGCGTCTGGAGGCACGTTTGCAGTGAAGGGAGGCATGAACTGCTGGCCTGGGGAAGGGAGACAGGATGCGGTATCCCCTCATGATGGACGTCCTTTTCAGGAAGTATGATCTTACCCCTGAGAAGTATAGGCAAATGTTTGCTGAAACTTCCCCAACAGTACTGAGTGAATATTTTGTGGATCACTTTTGCAAGACACTGGATAGTTGAGGGAAGGGCATCGATGTGAGTGATTACAAGGGGCTCTACAATTTTATTGCCAGAGATCACATGACCCAAGGGAGCTTTCTAAGGAGATGGACCACTGACCCAGCACCAGGATTCTCAAGAAGGTATTCCAGGGTTTCTCCCAAAGGGTGAACAGAGTCCACAACATAAGAAAGAGATGAGAGTCCTCTGGGTAGGTAAACCCCAAGCAATATGATTGCTCAAATATGGGCACCTGAAGGAAGACACCAAATGCCCCAATAGGATGCAGTCCCCCACTGGTGGGCAGACACCTGGGTTTGCTGGTACAGTGCCTGGGGAGGAGGTTGTCCCAGTTAACATAGGGGGTAGTGCAGAGGCTAACCAAATGTCCCTGGGTGACAGAGAGATGGTACCCATAGTCCACATGTCTACCAGCACTTCACGTTTAGGCAGTAGGTCACCACAAAGGGGCAGAGGGTGGAGGCTCTGATAGAACCAGGGGCCAGTATGAGTACTGTTAGGTGTCTTCTTGCAGTCTCAGAGCAGGTAATCCCTGTCATGCACTCACCTGGTTCCAACCGCAGAGACAATGCTGGACCCCCAATCCCAGCTGGGGCAGCTTTGTGAAACAATCAACAGCTGTCTGATTCCACAAACTGATACCAGAGGGCAAAGGGGAATGGACTTCAACAAGAAAAACATTAACTCTCGTCACAAATGTAACTGCTCGGCTGTCTCATGCACTGTCATGTAAGATCAGGACTCCCTGGACCTTGTCATCCTCAATGCAGGTGTGATACACTAAAAACAGCAAGAGGCAGTGTTACCCATAGGTATCCAAGTCAAAATGATCTATCAATAGTTTGCATCATTTGTACACTTACAGACTACATCATAAATATTGCATGAGAGAGATTAGAAACATTTCAAGAATAAACTGGTGATTTTCTGGCATTCTGGAACAAAAAGTATTCCAATTCAAAACTGGAATACAACTTCAAACTCTGGAAGTCTCTCCCAGAATACTGCATACAACTTGTCAAGAAACACAGTGCCAAATTTTCTGTTTGGGTACCATAGAGTTCAGAGTGCTGAAATTATGGATTCTTGAGCACTGGGCTTCATAATCATTAATAATCAAACAATGTCCAATATCCAAAAACGTGCTCACACCTTCAAAAGGAATAAGTCTTTGGATTGTCTGCTAACTTAAATATTAGTGTGCACTAACCTGAGGGGAAGTACTTAGCCATGACAGTACTTGAACTGGAATCTAATGACGACTAGAGACTCAGTGCAAGAAACTTGTAAGGAGCGGACTCATAGCTCTTGAAGGAAGATGCTGGAAGCGTTGCTCACAGAAGCTTGGATCATGGAATCATCAGGAAGGCTTAGAAGACTAGAGTGATGGAAGTTCCGGGTGACTCAGAGACAAGGCTTGCACTGGATTGGAATGCTGGGACATCTGGGTGACTCAGGAGGGAGTGCTGGGATGAAGCTTGCACAGGACGGGAATAATGCTAAGGACTGATGCAAGTTCAAAAGGGGTATCTATACTGGATGAAAAGAGTATTCCAGAAAAGCATGTGTCCCATGTGGAAGCGTGAAATATTCCAATCAACCTGGGGTAGATCACGTGTTACATACAATGGACATGAGGTTTTGCAGGTGGCACGTGCAAACGAAAATTGACAACCATAAACAAGTGCAATGGAACCCCAAGTGCATGATGGTACAATGCAGTGGTTCACAGTGGAAATGTAACTATCCTGAATAGACGTGGTATCTGCAGGTCTGCACTAGACCAAACTTGCACAGCAACAGAACAGGAGGTTCAATGGTTTAGGCTTCCTCTGGAAGGGAAATTATAGAGTGCTTGAAACTGGAAGGCACCAAAATGGGAGCAAGACTTTGGGAAACTCAATTCTGGGAGGCACCACAAGGGAAGGGTGACATGAGCCTGGTGAGTAAAACCAACAGCAGATAGGGCACAAGAGTTGTGATAGTTTGCCCTGCAAAGAACGACCTACTGGGCATGGTTTGTTAGGGTGGCAGGAATGAAATGAACAAACCAGGTAGGGGCATGAACATTACAAGCGGGTTCCCAAGAGTTTTCCTCAGGACCATATCCTTTCCATACAGCATTAATCTAAAATCCCTTGGACTTCTAACTCTAGATGACTATCAAGGATTATAGCTGGAGAAGGAGCAAGAAGGTGATGGCTTGTGGAGAGAAATATGGAACACAGGGTGAATAGGCAAATCATCTGGGAGCTGGACAGCTATGGGATTAATAAGCTTTTCAACTGAATTGGGACCAATAAATTGAGGTTGCAATTTGTGAGGAAAAGCTAGTTGTAAGTTTTTAGTGACCAGCTAAACCTGATCTCCACGTTTGTACTGTGGTGGTGGTTTATTCGCATTTCTCTCCATATTAACTTTAGCCTTTTGTAAGCATTGTAACACTTCTTGTTTGTAGTCAGAGAGGTGCTTTGCAAAGTCTTGTATTGCAGGTATACTTTCAGATGTTTCAACAATATTTTCAGGCAACATTCATGGATTAGTGCCTGTTTCACAATAAAAAGGAGACACCCCAGTGGCAGAGTGCTGCGAATTGTTATGGGCAAACTCTGCAAACTTTAACAAGGACTTGAAGTTAAAATACATTTCAGTGTTGGTTCCAATACCTGATTTACTCACTCTTTCTGCCCATCGGTTTGTGGGTGATAAGTAGACGAGAGTCCAGCGTCAATGTTCAAGGATGCCCAAACACTGAGCCAAAACCAGGAAATTAACTTCAGGCCTCTGTCAGAACTAATGACAGGGGCAGATCATGTAACCACAGCATATGCTGCACAAACATGGTGGAAAGTGTCTTGGCACTGGGTATTTGTTTTAAGGCAACAAAGTGTGCCATTTTAGAAAACAGGTCAACAAACTAACCAACTAGTATTGTAACTACTGGATTTGGGCATTTCTGTGACAAAACATCAATTTGTATAGGATGCCAGGGATGTAGGGGCATAGATAAGGTTCCTATCCCAACAGATCCGCTGGGACAATGTTAAAAGTCTTGTTCTGAGAACAGATGGGACAGGTCTGGACATAATCATGTAATTCTTGGACAATGTTGGCCCTCAAAACCTTGCTGACAAATAGCTAGGGTCTTCTGAATCCCAGGCTGACCAGCCAAAGGACAACTGTGACATCAAGTTAGTGGTTTATGTCTTAATTCCTTAGCGGGAATAAATAGAGTGGTACCATGAAATGGGAGATCGTTATGGACATGATTGTCTTTATCAGTTACCCAAGAATCTAAGTCCTCCTGGCTCATGATTTGTCTAATCCTGTTAAAAAATGGCTCTTGTTCACAAAGACCTTGTGAGAAAAAGCCTCTTTTTGACATGGTTAGCCCCCAATTTTTGTCTAATGCATGGTGTAGCCTACAAATTGTAGTGCCCATGGCCCCTGCTAACCAGGTTCCCGGGGCTAGAGCTCTTTCCCTAAAACTGTGGTGATGCATTGCCACAATTGTATACACCCTTAGCTACTACTATAAGCCTCTAGTAAAATGGTTGCTCAGGTACCCAGGACATGGGGTACTATGGGTAGACTCCTGAGGGCAGCAAATTGGTTGTGCCACCCTCTAGGGCCATGCATCCAGATGCCCCCAGGGCTGCCATTGCAGGCTGGGTGTACTGGTGCAAACCTAAAACACAAACTCAACATGGCACACTGAGTGCCCTGTCTGTCATACACTGCATATGCTATGGGTAAGACAACCCTCTGGCAGGTCTTACAGCCCTAAGGCAGGGTGCACCATAACATATGTGAGGGCATAGCTGCATGAGCAATATGGCCCCACTGTGTCCTTGCCAAACCTGGGACATAGTGAGTGAAAAGACCAGCTATTTTAATACATGTGCTGGTCACGGGTCAACACGAGTTTCCCAGTTACATGATGGTCACTCTGAACCCTGGTTGTTAGGTATCAAACAAATCAGAATGATGAATCCAAACTGGTACCAGTATTGGATTTTTCGCTAAATGTACCTTGGGGTCACCATAGAGGTGCCCCTTGCAAAAAATTAACTACCCTGGCATGGTTGCTGACTGGCTCTATCCAGCCTGCTACCTCCAGACATCCAATCTACAAACCTTGAGGGAGAGCCCTGTCTCTCTGGTTTGTAGAACAGTGTCCTTCCTGGGTGGAGGTGCTAACACCCCCTCCCTCAGGAATGGGGACTGTCCTTGGGCGAGCTTCAAAGGGCTTACCACCTTTGAAAATCAACCTCCAGGCCTGCTGCTAGCAGCAGATGGTCAACCCCTTAGCAAGCCCCCACTTTTGGTGGGAACAAGTGTGGGAAACTACACAAAGAGTAAGAAGAGTGTCCCTACCAGGTGTGCATCACACCATAGGTGTTGCCTGCGAGATGCACACTCCATTTAATTTTCCTCCATCTTAGATGGAAGAAAAATAGCCAATCAGGGTTAGGGAAGTGACCCTTCCCACAGGAAGTGGTCACAATAGTGGGTGTAGCCAGCCAAAGGTAAGCGCCCCATTGGATACTACCAGTTTCCCCCTAAAGCACCCACTAAATTCAGTATTTAGTGGACATCCCTAGACCAGATAAGCAGATTCGAAGGACACAAAGAAAACCAGAACCAAGACGATGAAGGTATAAGAACTGTGGACGTGCTGCACAAAGAAAAGGCACCAAACCCTACGTGCTGCACCCAGAACCTGAGAATCGCAGCTGAGGAGAAGCTGAACAACTGGACTGACCTCAAGAACCCCAGAGGACCTCCAGGCTTTTCCAATCACCAAAGATCTTCCTGTAGAGTGAAGGTACCACTCTACAACCAAGAAGAAACCAGCAACCCGGTGAGGGTCACTTCACTGACAAGCTGCTAGCTCCCGAACTGAAAGTTGCAGCCAGATTTGACAACACACCAACCATCATGAGAACAAATCTTTAAAATGTGCCAAGTTTGGTGGCACCGCGCCCTTCAGTGGCTGAACTGTACTCATACCCTGTGTACTAGTCAGATTGCATCAGACACCAGAATACCCAGCCCACCCAGGGCTGAAAAAGGACCAAGAGGAAGCCCCAGTTGAGAGACTTCAGGAACATCATGGACCTCCCACCAGAGTGCTCCGATGTCCTGCAAACAGCCCTTGAAGTGACTTACCTCCAGATCCAAAGCAGATTTTTAAAAACAGCTCCTGGCTCACTGAATTGCTCTGCACCTGTCCTTCTTGTGCCCTGCAACAAAGAACCTGCTGTGCTCTAAGGGTCCCTCACCCCTTGTGACTTAAACACTCAAAGGGACCCAAATAACCACCTCTAAACTTACCTGCACAGACATTTACCAAGTGGTCCCCCGCAGTGGCCCTGCACCAGCTCCAGAGACTTTTCACCCCTGTCCCACCAGAACTGGGAGATGCCTGAACTTTTCCAGCTAGCACAGTATGACCACCGATGACCTCGACCAACCTGCAAAAGAAGAACTTGATAAAGTAACTGTGTGATTTTATATGTATTTTTAAAGGTGGCATTCCACTGATTCCTGTGGTGCGTAATTACGCACAAAAAGACAATTTTTCTTAAACTTCAATAATCCATCTCTCGAAAAGTACTTAACCAATTTTGGTAATTTTTGTCTTAAAAATTACATAAAAGTTTGACGTATTCTTATAAATTGGTCTCGAGGTATTCCTTTAAATGTGTGTGTTAGATAATTGATACTATGAGTACAGCAAGTGCTTTGCACTGCTCCAAGACTGGCCTAACTGCTCAAACAAGCTACCTTAAAATGTAAAGCATTAAGTGATCTAGTTTTTCCCCTGTAAACAATGTGTGATTGCCTGGACCCCCCTGCACAGTGTTCTTAGCTTTGCACACTACATAGAGGGCCAGTCTCCTACAGGCCTACCATATCTACAGGCACTATGATGTTCTGTGGGGCCTGTTCCTCAGAAATCTGATCTGAGTAGCCCCACCTGGATATCAGGTCTACCTTAGTCTGTTGTGTGCCTGGATGATAGGTAATGATGAAATTGTATCTGCTGAAGAACAATAATCACCTTACTTGTCTCGGGATCTTTGCTTTTAACTGGAGATTCTTAAAATAGATATTTTCACCATTCTTGGAAACATAATTTAATTGCCAATAGTTCTCATTCTGTTCAGCTGGCAACAACTTTTTAGAAAATAATGCTACTGGATACATATGTCCCGTGGTGCTGTCGGGCTGCAACAGAATACCTCCAATGGCACCCTGAGAGATGTCTACCTCAACTAAGTACAGTAAGTTGGGATCCAGATGATTGAGCACCAGAGTTGTGGTGAATAGCTCTTTGAGTAATTAAAATGCATCATTGACCTCCTGGGCCCAGGCAAAAGGCACCTTTTTGCATAAAAGTCTAGTAATTAGCTAACTATGTCTGAGAATTGGTTGATGAAGCATCTATAAAAGTTTGCAAATCTCACGAAAATTTGTACCTCTTTGAAGTTGTAGCTGGCCAATCCAGCATCACCTGCAGCTTTTTCTGATCCGTGGTAATGCCTTTCTGTGACCAAAAACATACCAGAAATTCAACAGATTGGATGTGGAAGGTATATTTGTCTAGTTTTACATAAGGGTCATTCTCTGAGAATCATTGCAGCACCTTCCTGACATGCTCTATGTGTTCTGTCATGTTTTGGGAATGAATGAGGATGTCATCAATGTATACAACTACACAAACTTCCAGTAGGTCTTGCAAAACCTTATTCATAAGAATTTTGGAACGCTGCAGGGGCAATACAAAATCCAAAAGGCATGACTGTATACTCGAATTACCCAAATCTGGTTTGGAGGGCTGTTTTCCACTCATTGACTTTTTTTTACATGGATGGGGTGGTATGTGCTTCGCAGATCTAATTTAGTGTACCCCATGGACTTCTTAACCTGATCGAGCAAGACTGTCAGGGGCAATGGATATCAGATCTTAAAAGTAACCTTATTCAAGGTCCCTTAACTCACCATTCTTCTTCAGCACGAAAAGAAGTGCTGAAGAGGCAGGGGAGATGGAATGAGCTAGTAACTCATCCATGTATTTTTTCAAGTATTTTGTCTCAAGTTCTGAGCGATCATACACGCAACTACAAGGAAGTGTTGAGCCTGGAATTAAATCTTTGCAGCAATCATATTCCCTGTTGGTAGGTAATTGCATGGCCTTTTGTTCATCAAAAACATCATGAAAGTCCTGATATTCTACAGGAATTTGAGTTCTGTATTCTTGTGTAATGACCCTCACGTCAATGGAGTCACAACTTCCTGTGGCTCTTTATAACAATGGTTTTGAAAACAAAATGGGGACCCATGGTTACATGCCGATGGAACCAATCAACGATGTGAAGTTGAAGCCAGGGGACCCCTAAAATATAACCAACGTTTGGTGTGTCTGTGAGATCAAACTTCAAGGTCTCTTTATGCCCATTCTTGCATACAAGAGTAATAAGAACAGTTTCATAAATAATCATTCCGGAAGAAAGATCAGACCTATCCACAGTTCTGAATGGTTCTGGTACATTTTTATTGACACAAGGTATTTGCCAAGACCTGTCCAAAACTAGATTAAAAAAGTTGTCTTTAGCCCCAGAATCTTAAAGTATAGGTAATAACTTTTGCGTTGATTTGAAAGGATTAAAGTAACAAATATAGTAAAATGTTGTGCGACTTTATGTGAAGTGTCTGCCAAAAACTGGTGGGTCTGCACTAGGACCTTACCCGAATAGTTGACCCCTATATCAGCCAGGCCTTCTAGTTTTCCTGCATTGACCCAGACATTAAAGCAACATTCTGTTGAATCCTGAGGGTGTGACAGTATAGTCAAAGATGAAATGTCCTGCCTTACCACAATACAACCATTGATTTACCTTTTTTTTCAATATTTTTCTTCTGTAGTTAATGGACCATGTGAAGCCCCAATATGCCTGAGTTCTAACCTATCCTGATTTTTGGTTTCTATCTCTTTATGCTCTGGATATATCACCAATAGCCTAGGTTCCTCTTGATGACATTCTCCCTGATGTTCAGTCAGCTTATAGTTTAACTGGACAATTAAGTCAGAACAGTCCGATGGGAGATTCACAGTGTTTTCTAAACAGTCTTTCAAGTCATCTCTCAGACCTCTGTAGAGGAAGGTTTGCTTCTCTTCTAGCCATTGGGTTTCAGTAACCAGTCTACACAATGGTGTTATATATAAGCAGATCCTTATTACCCTGACATAAATTCAATACCTCATTATCACTAGCC
This sequence comes from Pleurodeles waltl, assembly GCF_031143425.1. Lineage (NCBI taxonomy): Eukaryota > Metazoa > Chordata > Amphibia > Caudata > Salamandridae > Pleurodeles > Pleurodeles waltl. Next base: position 745,474,961 of record NC_090437.1, read on the forward strand.
TGAACAAAGGTGCGTTTGGCAAAGAGGCAATGCTTCGCCCCTTTACATTTACCAAAATCATGTTAAAAAGGATTATTATTTTCAATTAGTAGGATCGCCCAATTAACAGCTGTGCCCCCAAGGTAGGATATAAGAAAGACTATCTTAGCTGTGTTGGAAGGAAAGGCTCCGGGTTTAACCAAAGTTATTATTATCCCAAAAAAAAACATTCCGGCGGTGCCAGGGCCACAGGAATGGGAGTAGTTACAGTGACATGCACAAGATTAACATTACCCATAGAGAGCGCACTAGTCGCACCTTTTGTTCCATCAAAGTGTGACAGTTGTAGAATAGGCTGCATGTCTTTAGGGGTTGCCCCAGCCCCTGCATCAGCTAACTGGGATGAATACCATATGCGATATCCAACTAACTCCTCCATAAGCTGTAGATTTTCCAGGTTCAAGGATTGAACTTCACCTTCTAGATCAAATAATGCTTGGGCTAAATCGTCAACATGTAGTTGGTTGTCCATATCCTCTGAGCTGTGGAATGTGCATGGCTTGGCCTTCTGTCCCCTGTCACCTGGTTTCACCTACGAGGACGATGTTGGACCACAATCCCAGCTGGTGCAGCTCTGTGAAACAAGTAGCAAATGTCTGGTTCCACAGACTGCCCCCAGAAGGGAAGGGGAATGGGATAAAACAAGAAATAGATGAACTCCCATCATGGAAGGAACTGCTCAGCTGTCTTGTGCACTGCCTAGTAGGATGCGACACCCTGGACCTAGATATCCTCAATGAAGGTGTGATACACTGAAAACAACAAGAGGCAGTGTTACCCATAGGTTCCCAATTCAAAATGATCTATCAATAATATACACTATTTGTACACTTACAGATTTCATCATAAATATTGCATGAGAGGGATCAGAAACATTTAAAAAATAAAATGGTGATTTTCAGCCACTCCGGAGCAAACAGGATTCCAATTCAAAATTCGAATACAACTTCAAACTCTGGAAGTCTCTCCCAAAATACTGTTTATAACACAAGAAACACAGTGGCAATTTTTCACTTCCAGTACAAAAGAAAATCAGAGCGTTGCAATTGAAGAGTCTTGAGCACTAGGGCTCATAGGAGTTAAAACTCA